>NC_141075.1:2552536-3752536 GCF_041138505.1 Cibotium barometz
ATCTTAAGCAAAAAAGTTGTCCTCTACTTGCGAGATGAGGACAGCTTGCACCTTTTAAGTGGGGTAGAATGTAAGATTCCTCCCCCAGCCTTAGAGGTATACAGGAGTAAGAATCTCCCTTCTGATCTTATAATTATTCTCTCTCTAAAATAAAAGAAAGATTCTGTTTAAAAAAGGAAGAACCTTTTTCCTGAATACTTCTCAAGAGTCCCACCTGTTTTAAGGATTCAGAACAACGAGTTCAGAAGTGAGAATCGATGTTTTGGATATCAAGGTTTTGGTCTCGAGTACGGCCCAAAAGAAGTTCTTTATCTCTTGGGAAGTATAAGAAGTTATCTCCCAGATATTGTGGACCAAAGAAAGTAGGTGATTTAACTTACGAACTTCTTTTATCTCCTCATCTCAAAGTTCTTAATGCCTTCTATAGAAAATTGTGCCAAACCCAAATCATGGAAAGACGGTAAAACTTCAGTGGCAAGCTACCGTTGGCTTCTAAGTTACGCTGGCTCCTTCCTTTATATAAGTCGTAACTTTTACTTGTCGCTCACAGTAATCTTACTCCCATCGATCTCCTTTCTTCCTAATCTCCTTCATGGCTTGGTAACAAGAATTAGTTTTATCCATAATGATTCCTCACCTTCAAGACGCAAGTGAGTCTGTGAAGAAGGATTTTATAGAACAGTATGAGCGCTCACTTTTCCCTCACTTGGGAACTTCTGTAGCGCAGACCAAATGGCGGACCTATCAAGACATAACTAGGGTAACACCCTGGGGTCAGCAGCACTTTCGCAACAATGTCCGCTTGGCCATGGTTATTGAAGCCTTGGGTTTGGGTCCCCGATACTACTGCGTCATGAGATCAAGACATCCTGGGTTTTCTGAGCGGGTCTTCTTACTGGCGTGTTTTCTTCCTCATGAGAAGATATGCCTTTACCCCGTTTTTGGCTTGCCTCTCAGAGGTCCTTTTGTTAGAACACCTCATACCACTGAGATAGGCGCAGCAATAACCCACAGAATCATTCCCATAGATGAGTTACCTTATACTTGTGCAGCTTGTGAGGACTGCTTTTGTGACCATATGATGGACGGGCTTATGGAAGTGTAAAGAGTTCCTCTATCTTTACTGTATAAGTTCCAAGAATGAATAAAGTTTAAATCTTGTTCTTATCTTGAATCTTGCTCTCTTTGAGACTTTTTCTTGGTGGTTAATCCTGATTTAAATTTTTCTCTAAGTCTCATAATTCGTGCATCTTGCGAAATTATCCCAGTTTGCGAGATGAGGACATCTCGCGTTTTTTAAGTGGGGTAGAATGTAAGATTCCTCCCCCACCCCCTTTTTGATGTCTAGTATCTTTCCCTGTAATCAATCCCTCTTCAGAAATATAAAGACCTTGTTTCTATCTGTTTTAGCTTAGAGAGAGAAAAATATTCTAGAGAGAGAATATTCAGATTTTGAATATTTTTGGATAGAAAAATATCTCTTCTAATTCAGATGAGTTCCCCTGAAACAGAAATTCAAAAAGAATTTTCCAATGTGCAATTGGAATTAATTGAAAATAGCTATAAAGAACCTTAGCCTAAGGGTCTAGATTTTCAGAAATCTTTAGACTATGGTCCAATTAAGGTTCCTATGGACCAATAGCATCAATCCATGTGTAGGGAGGAGATAAATCCAACTTGTAAAAAGAAAATACCCAAAAATGAGTAAATGCTCACATGAGGTGAAGAGTTGAAAATGTACAAGGTTTATTAGTAAAAAACTATGAGCAATATTAAAAATATGACATATGTAAGGAAGGGGAATTCTTTAAAGGAGGTGCATATTTCACATAAGATGAAGAGTTGAAAATGTACAAGGTTTATTAGTAAAAAATTATGAGCAATATTAAAAGTATGACATATGTAAGGAAGAGGAGTTCTTTAAAGGAGGTGCATATTTCACATAAGATGAAGAGTTGAAAATGTACAAGGTTTATTAGTAAAAAAATTATGAGCAATATTAAAAGTATGACATATGTAAGGAAGGGGAGTTCTTTAAAGGAGGTGCATATTTCACATAAGATGAAGAGTTGAAAATGTACAAGGTTTATTAGTAAAAAAATTATGAGCAATATTAAAAGTATGACATATGTAAGGAAGGGGAGTTCTTTAAAAGAGGTGCATATTTCACATGCTTGAATGAGTTTTAAACTCATAAAAATTGAGATATTTCATCTCTCCTCTCTCCTCATTTAAGTCTAGTTCCAAAAAGTTAGCTTAACTGACCTAAAAATGGTCAAATATTGACCAAACTGATTTAGAAAATTCTAGAATCAGTTTGTTTGGTTAGGAGCTCAATTTTTCCTATAAATAGAAGCCTCCCCCTTGTTGAAAAATATATAGTGTTTATGCATCGTTACTCTACTCCACCTAAGCCAAGAACTGTGAATTCATTTAATAATTCACTAGTTTTTGGAGCTTCCCTCTTTCTTCAATTCCCATTAGTGGCTCCATCAACATACTTAACCAATTGATTGGTTGGGGGCCTCTACCGTGAACAAAGAATCAAGCAAGTTGTAAGGTAATTAGTGAATATTGATCTTTCTATAATTTCTCAATGTTTCTCTCTTCTCAACCCCTCTCAAGCTTGAGAAGTTTAATTGGTATGGTTTTTTTTTAAAATGCTATTGAAGTTTGAATAGTAGTGAAGAGTTACATGATTTAATAAATGCTATTGAAGTTAATTTTCATTTATGTTTAAATTCTAATGATTCTTATGTAAATTCTCTCTCTCACTCAAGAAATGGTCATACTCATGACCCATTCTCAATCCAAATCAAGCTTTTCATAAAGCTTTTCCTTAACCCAAGATTAAGCTATGCTTGAGGCCAAATTAATGGCTTTTTCTTATGCTTTTAGTTTATGTATATTAATGATTCAATCCATTATGGATTGATAATCCAATTAGAGATTATTTTAATTATTTTCTTAATGATAAGCATTATCCCTTAGAAAAATTGAGATTTATCAGTCATAGCAGCGGAGCTATGGCAAAATTTTTATAAAAATTATGCATAAAATAATCTCATTCAAAGCATAAAAAGAGGACTTCCTACCATATTCTAGGAATTATCATCCTAGATGAATTGAAAGAATTTCATTACAATCATGAAGAAATTGAATTTTAATATTAGGCATAATGGATAAATTTTTATATCAAAAGTGTTATTTTTACCATT
Source organism: Cibotium barometz (assembly GCF_041138505.1). NCBI lineage: Eukaryota > Viridiplantae > Streptophyta > Polypodiopsida > Cyatheales > Cibotiaceae > Cibotium > Cibotium barometz. The sequence continues at coordinate 2,555,755 of NC_141075.1, forward strand.
TTTATTTCATGCATAGAAGTATGCATAATGGATAAATTTTTATATCAAAAGTGTTATTTTTACCATTTTTATTTCATGCATAGAAGTATGCATAATGGAAAAATTTTTATATCAAAAGTGTTACTTTTATCATATTGGATTTCATGCATAGAGGTATGCATAAAAGTTGATTATTTTATTATAAAAGTGTGACTTTTATCATAATTGAATTTCATGCATATAGGTATGCATAAAAGATATTCTTTTTATACTAAAAGTGTGATTTTCCTCATAAATGGATTTTATGCTTAACTTAGATGCATAAGAGAAATTTTTTTATTCTAAAAGTGTAATTCCTACCAAATTGAATTTATGCATAAGAAGATGCATAAAAGATTGATTTTTTTAATTCAAAAGTGTCATTCTCATCTAAATTGAATTTATGCATAGAAAAATGCATAAAAGATTAAAATTTAATTCAAAAGTGTCATTTTCATTAAAAATGAATTTATGCATAGGAAGACGCATAAAAGATTGATTTTTACTTTGAAAGTATTAATCTCCTTAAATAGAATTTATTCATAAATAAATGTGTAAAGAAATCTTATATCAAATGTAAGAATTCTCTTGTATTCTATAAATAGATAAGAGATGTGATAAGATGTGATAAGAGGTGTGATAAGATGCTTATGAAATAAGTTAGGAGGTGATAAGAGATGTGATAAGAGGTGTGATAAGAGGTGATAAGATGCTTATGAAATAAGTTAGGAGGTGATAAGAGATGTGATAAGAGGTGTGATAAGAGGTGATAAGATGCTTATGAAATAAGTTAGGAGGTGATAAGATGAATTAAGATGTGTATGGGGGGATGAGGTAAGAAGTGTATGTGATAGGATAAGATGTATATGGGTTGTGATAGGGCGAGAATGGATGTGATGTAAAAGATTAGATGTGAAGGTATATGGGGTTATATAAATGGGAATGTGGAAATGGATGTATGTATGTGGATGTGTGGATGTGGAGATGGAGTGTGGATGTATGAACGTGAAAATGGATATATGCATGAAGATATATAGGCATAGATGTGAATGTGGATGTAGATGTGGATGTATAGATGTGAATGGATGTGGATGTATAGATGTGAATGGGAATGTGGATGTGGATGTATGTGAATGTGGATGTAGATGTGGATGTATAGATGTGAATGTGGAATGTGGATGTGGATGTATGTGAATGTGAATGTAGATGTGGATGTATAGATGTGAATGGATGTGGATGTATAGATGTGAATGTGGATGTAGATGTGGATGTATAGATGTGAATGGATGTGGATGTATAGATGTGAATGGGAATGTGGATGTGGATGAATGTGAATGTGGATGTAGATGTGGATGTATAGATGTGAATGTGGAATGTGGATGTGGATGTATGTATGTATGTGGATGTAGATGTGGATGTATAGATGTGAATGGGAATGGGGATGTGGATGTATGTGAATGTGAATGTAGATGTGGATGTATAGATGTGAATGTGGAATGTGGATGTATAGATGTGGATGTATGGGAATGTGGATGTGGATGTATGTGAATGTGAATGTGGATGTGGATGTATGTATGTATGTGGATGTAGATGTGGATGTATGGATGTGTATGTATGAATGTGGATATGGGATGTGGATGTATAAATGAGGATGTGAAAATGGAGGTAAGCATGTAGATGTGGATGTATGGATGTGAATGTGGATGTGGATGTGGATGTATGGATGTGGATATGGATGTGTATGTATGAATGTGGATATGGGATGTGGATGTATAAATGAAGATGTGAAAATGGAGATAAGCATGTAGATGTGGATGTATGGATGTGAATGTGGATATGGATGTGGATGTATGGATGTGGATATGGATGTGTATATATGATATGTGATGTGAAGGAATTTGAAGTGAAGAGATGGAAAATGAGGTGATTGGATGAGTACACATATAAATGGAATGTGGAATAAGTAATGTGGTTTAATGAGGAACAATGTGGAAAAATGAGAGTTAATATAGAAACTGTATTTGTAAACTGTTTGTAAATGCTGTTTGTAAATGGCTGTTTTATGTCAAGAATGCTGGGGAAGCATTTTGACCATCTTGTGATTAAGGTCGTGGAGACCTAACTGATAAAGTTGCAACTGCTGACGGAGAGTCAATGGAGGACGTCTCGCGTAGCAAGGTCGACCGAGGTCTTGACCAGCCTCGGTTCGATTAAAATGGTGAGCTTCCGGTACGGTGGATGAGGGACCAAGGAAGCGGCCTATGAGTGAAGCGCTAGGTCACCTGCGAAGGATCCTAGAGGGTGCTGACCATACGGTGCTCGGGCTCTGGGTCGCCTAGGATACCCACGCGTGCGTCGAGGAAGATATTGGAACAAGGAGTAAGAGTTGTTTTGTGAAACCGGGCATGGATCTGGTTGACTGACCTTGCTGGTCCTCAACGGATGAGTCCATGGCTCTTTTATATGGATCTGTTGGTTGATCTTGCTGATCTTCAACGAGAGTCCATCTTGATAAGTGATTATATTGCGGAGTATTATGGGCTAGGAACTATAGAAACGGCCCCTGAGTGGTCAGGTGGTGAGCGTTCTAGTTGCCAATGATGCCATAGATACTCTAATGAAGGAATGATGGAAAATTTGAGAATCAATCGGATAATTTGGAAGACTGTGATCAGTGGTACTATGGTTTCATTAAAGGATTGTTTTAAAGTTAGCTGATGCTAAGAAAAAGGCAATTTCATATTGGGTGTGTAAGTGGTGTGCCTAATTTTATGTTTGCATGAACTTCCGGCTAGGGGGCCTTGGAACTCTTTTCCTTGGTACCCGGGACAAAATCTAACCAAATTCCAAATTGGATCCCATCACTACAGTGGTTGGGCGGTTGGCTAACCCATGGGATCGGATGGGGTTAGGCTGGACTGATGGATCCGTAAATCGAGATTTAATTTCTATTATTACGATAGATGAAGTAAATCCCGGATAGAAATTGTTCTATGGATAGGAATCAACGGCTGTGCCTCTTGATGGGGAAAAAAGCGTTGATCCCAATGATCCAAGTGCAAGTTCTTCCTTGATTTGACCAAGTACCGTTAAAGGTGCAGTCAGATCAGTTTGATCAGTAATGATCTTGACTACGTTAGAGTAAAGAGTTATCCTGGTGGAATCGCCCGTGCTTTCCGCGTAAAGGAAGTTTTTCCGGTTTCGGTTTTGGACAAACCGACGGATTAGTCTCTTGTCCGGATATCCGTGGGCGAGGCCCCGAGTGTGGGACCCCTGTCCCGCGCGAGAAGTGCTACTTCCGCTGCTAGTACCCCGAATCCGTTGCTCGGTGGGAACAGGGATCTCACACTTGGGGAGTCAAGATCATGAGGCTTATTTCTATGGGACTCACGCCTTTAGACACACACACACATCTCTAGACTCATGTCTTTGGACGACCTATGCGCATCTCTAGACTCGCGCTCTAGACTCATGTTTGTGTGCTCACACAGTTTTTGAAGAAATAAGCTCAGCGACATCTAATGAGTTGGCCTCTCATCACACTTACTAGTGGGCTCAAGCCTCTAGGCTCATGCTTATACTCACGGGTTCAAGCTTATGTATACCTATAGACTCATGTCTATAGGCTTACACATTATGTTCTAATGATTTAGGCTCACATCATATACAAGGGAATGAATGTGTAATGATCATTATTGAAGTTGACTTATATGGGGAAGTTAAAACTTAAGCATTCTATGGTTGCAAGGGAATGAATGTGTAATGCTTATTACGGAAATTGACTTAATTAGGCTAGTTAAAAATTAAAAATGGTACAACCACTATTACGAGTCCTAAATAAGTATGAAACCAAATTTCTTAGACGTGCCCTGTTTGGCATTAAGCTCATCGTCGTAAGGTCACTTTAGACTTCCCCTAATTTGACATTAAGCTCGTGTGTGGTAAGGCTCCTTTATATTCTAAAGTGCTATCTTGTAAAAACAGGTGCTCGCTCAAGCAAATAAGCTGGCAAAGATCACTCAAAAAAATAAGACGGCACAGCTCCTTATATGGTATGACATGTGCTAACTCCAGCAAATAAGATGGCAAAGCTCCTTAAGGTGTGATAAGTGGGTGAAACTACGTCCCCCTCCCTCCCTTCCTAAAGGTGACCACATCACCCAGGTTAGTGGTGAAGCTAGCTCCCAAGTTGAAGAGGTGTAGATGGTCCAAGATATAACGTGAGATTGGCATGCCAGGATAAGTGGTAGACTCTAAAGTGATATGTGACCTAGATGTATGGCAAATTGATGATAATCTTTGGGTACCTTGGGGTAGTCAAGGTGGCCTAAAGAGGTACACTATCATGAATGATTTTGGTAGAAGCAACCCACGCCTTTTGATCAATGGGGTTATCACCCCATGACCACTATTATGAATGATTTTGCATGGGTAGATGGTGCCCAAACCATGCACGAGCGACGATAGGATATAGAAGTAGAAGTTATGCATGCATCTTCATGAAAGGCCTCCTTCTATTTTTGTGGAAGGGGCTTGGTGGGCCCTTTAAATTAGGTGCACCTTTTGATTGGCAAAATTATTGCCAAGACTACCATTTAATGATGTTTCATGGGTATCTAGATAATAGTCTCTAGACCATGCATAACATGATATTAATCCAAGATCTCATAACTTGATGCTTAGAGATTGGATTTATATATGGCTAATATGTGGACTAGGGTGAGGTTGTGTTTATGTTAAAATAGAGTCGAGGGTGAGGTTATATTCTTTAAAGCGCTTTGGAGGTACTTACATGGCCAATTGTAATACAAGAGATACGGTTGGCTCCCATACCTACCATGGTCCCCCCATCTATATATGTACTTAGAGGGTTTCCATTGATGAGGTTAGTTGCACGTGTACGTGTCCACGCTTCCTAGGAGATGCAGAATGTGGGAAAGATAATTGATACTCTCAGTGAAAAATGGAGATGATGTGCTTGGGAAATGTATAGAAGGTGTGTAAGATTCCTCTCCCAACCCCTTTTTGATGTCTAGTATCTTCCCCTGTAATCAACCCCTCTTCAGAAATATAAAGACCTTGTTTCTAACTATTTTAGCTTAGAGAGAGAAAATATTCTAGAGAGAGAATATTCAGATTTTGAATATTTTTGGATAGAAAAATATCTCTTATAATTCAGATGAGTTCCCCTGAAACAGAAATTCAAAAAGAATTTTCCAATGTGCAATTGGAATTAATTGGAAATAGGTATAAAGAACCTTAGTCTAAGGGTCTAGATTTTCAGAAATCTTTAGACTATGGTCCAATTAAGGTTCCTATGGGCCAATAGCATCAATCCATGTGTAGGGAGTAGATAAATCCAATTTGTAAAAAGAAGATACCCAAAAATGAGTAAATGCTCACATAAGGTGAAGAGTTGAAAATGTACAAGGTTTATTAGTAAAAAACTATGAGCAATATTAAAAATATGAGATATTTTGGGTATCCAAAAATGAGTAAATGCTCACATAAGATGAAGAGTTGAAAATGTACAAGGTTTATTAGTAAAAAACTATGAGCAATATTAAAATGATTCCATTATGACACATATGTAAGGAAGGGGAATTCTTTAAAGGAGGTGCATATTTCACATAAGATGAAGAGTTAAAAATGTACAAGGTTTATTAGTAAAAAATTATGAGCAATATTAAAAGTATGACATATGTAAGGAAGGGGAGTTCTTTAAAGAAGGTGCATATTTCACATAAGATGAAGAGTTGAAAATGTACAAGGTTTATTAGTTTAAAAACTATGAGCAATATTAAAATGATTCCATTATGACACATATGTAAGGAAGGGGAGTTCTTTAAAGGAGGTGCATATTTCACATGCTTGAATGAGTTTTAAACTCATAAAAATTGAGATATTTCATCTCTCCTCTCTCCTCATTCAAGTCTAGTTCCAAAAAGTTAGCTTAACTGACCTAAAAATGGTCAAAAATTGACCAAACTGATTTAGAAAATTCTAGAATCAGTTTGTTTGGTTAGGAGCTCAATTTTTCCTATAAATAGAAGCCTCACCCTTGTTGAAAAATATATAGTGTTTATGCATCGTTACTCTACTCCACCTAAGCTAAGAACTGTGAATTCATTTAATAATTCACTAGTTTTTGGAGCTTCCCTCTTTCTTTAATCCCAATTAGTGGCTCCATCAACATACTTAACCAATTGATTGGTTGGGGGCCTCTACCGTGAACAAAGAATCAAGCAACTTGTAAGGTAATTAGTGAATATTGCTCTTTTCTATAATTTCTCAATGTTTCTCTCTTCTCAACCCCTCTCAAGCTTGAGAAGCTTAATTGGTATGGTTTTTTAAATGTTATTGAAGTTAATTGGTGAATAGTAGTGAAGAGTTACATAATTTAATAAATGCTATTGAAGTTAATTTTCATTTATGTTTAAATTCTAATGGTTTTTATGTAATTTCTCTCTCTCACTCAAGAAATGGTCATACTCATGACCCATTCTCAATCCAAAAGAAGCTTTTCATAAAGCTTTTCCTTAATCCAAGATTAAGCTATGCTTGAGGCCAAATTAATGGTTTTTTTTTTCTATGCTTTTAGTTTATGCATATTGATGATTCAATCCATTATGGATTAATGATCCAATTAGAGATCATTTTAATTATTTCCTTAATGATAAGCTTTATCCCGTAGAAAAATTGAGATTTATCAGTCATAGCAGCGGAGCTATGGCAAAATTTTTATAAAAATTATGCATAAAATAATTTCATTCAAAGCATAAAAAGAGGACTTCCTACCATATTCTAGGAATTATCATCCTAGACTAATTGAAAGAATTTCATTATAATCATGGAGAAATTGAATTTCTATATTATGCATAAAGAATAAGTTTTTATATCAAAAGTGTTACTTTTATCATTTTATTTACTTGCATAGAAGTATGCATAATGGATAAATTTTTATATCAAAAGTGTTACTTTTATCATTTTTATTTACATGCATAGAAGTATGCATAATGGATAAATTTTTATATCAAAAGTGTTACTTTTATCATTTTTATTTTCATGCATAGAAGTATGCATAATGGATAAATTTTTATATCAAAAGTGTTACTTTTAGCATAATTGAATTTCATGCATAGAGGTATGCATAAGAGATGAATATTTTATTATAAAAGTGTTACTTTTACAATAATTGAAATTCATGCATAGAGGTATGCATAAGAGATGAATATTTTATTATAAAAGTGTTACTTTTACAATAATTAAAATTCATGCATAGAGGTATGCATAAGAGATGAATATTTTATTATAAAAGTGTTACTTTTAGCATAATTGAATTTCATGCATAGAGGTATGCATAAGAGATGATAATTTTATTATAAAAGTGTTACTTTTAGCATAATTAAATTTCATGCATAGAAGTATGCATAAAAGATATGGGAAGTAATAAGATATGATAAGATGCATATAAGATGAGTTAAGATGTGATAAGATGTGTATGGGATGAGGTAAGAAGTGTATGTGATAGGATAAGATGTATATGGGTTGTGATAGGGCGAGAATGGATGTGATGTAAAAGATTAGATGTGAAGGTATATGGGGTTATATAAATGGGAATGTGAAAATGGATGTATGTATGTGGATGTGTGGATATGGAGATGGGAGTGTGGATGTATGAACATGAAAATGGATATATGCATGAAGATGTATATGCATAGATGTAAATGTGGATGTAGATGTGGATGTATAGATGTGAATGGATGTGGATGTATAGATGTGAATGGAAATGTGGATGTGGATGTATAGATGTGAATGTGGAATGTGGATGTGGATGTATGTATGTATGTGGATGTAGATGTGGATGTATAGATGTGAATGGGAATGGGGATGTGGATGTATGTGAATGTGAATGTAGATGTGGATGTATGTGAATGTGAATGTAGATGTGAATGTGGAATGTGGATGTATAGATGTGGATGTATGGGAATGTGGATGTGGATGTATGTTAATGTGAATGTAGATGTGGATGTATAGATGTGAATGTGGAATGTGGATGTGGATGTATGTATGTATGTGGATGTAGATGTGGATGTATGGATGTGTATGTATGAATGTGGATATGGGATGTGGATGTATAAATGAGGATGTGAAAATGGAGGTAAGCATGTAGATGTGGATGCATGTATGTGAATGTGAATGTAGATGTGGATGTATAGATGTGAATGTGGAATGTGGATGTGGATGTATGTATGTATGTGGATGTAGATGTGGATGTATGGATGTGTATGTATGAATGTGGATATGGGATGTGGATGTATAAATGAGGATGTGAAAATGGAGGTAAGCATGTAGATGTGGATGCATGGATGTGAATGTGGATGTGGATGTGGATGTGGATATGGATGTGTATGTATGAATGTGGATATGGGATGTGGATGTATAAATGAGGATGTGAAAATGGAGATAAGCATGTAGATGTGGATGTATGGATGTGAATGTGGATGTGGATGTGGATGTATGGATGTGGATATGGATGTGAATATATGATATGTGAAGGAATCTGAAGTGAAGAGATGGAAAAGGAGGTGATTGGATGAGTACACATATACATGGAATGTGGAATAAGTAATGTGGATTAATGAGGGATAATGTGGAAAAATGAGAGTTAATATAGAAACTGTATTTGTAAACTGTTTGTAAATGCTGTTTGTAAATGGCTGTTTTATGTCAAGAATGCTGGGGAAGCATTTTGACCGTCTTGTGATTAAGGTCGTGGAGACCTAACTGATAAAGTTGCAACTGCTGACGGAGAGTCAATGGAGGACGTCTCGCGTAGCAAGGTCGACCGAGGTCTTGACCAGCCTCGGTTCGATTAAAATGGTGAGCTTCCGGTACGGTGGATGAGGGACCAAGGAAGCGGCCTATGAGTGAAGCGCTAGGTCACCTGCGAAGGATCCTAGAGGGTGCTGACCATACGGTGCTCGGGCTCTGGGTCGCCTAGGATACCCACGCGTGCGTCGAGGAAGATATTGGAACAAGGAGTAAGAGTTGTTTTGTGAAACCGGGCATGGATCTGGTTGATTGACCTTGCTGGTCTTCAATGGATGAGTCCATGGCTCTTTATATGGATCTGTTGGTTGATCTTGCTGATCTTCAACGAGAGTCCATCTTGATTTTTATAAGTGATTATATTGCCGAGTATTATGGGCTAGGAACTATTGAAAAGGCCCCTGTGTCGACAGGTGGTGAGCGTTCTAGTTGCCAATGATGCCATAGATACTCTGATGAAGGAATGATGGGAAATTATGAATCAACTGGATAAATTGGAAAATTGTGATCAGTGGTACTATGGTTTCATTAAAGGATTGTTTTAAAGTTAGCTGATGCTAAAAAAAAGGCAATTTTCATATTGGGTGTGTAAGTGGTGTGGCTAGTTTTATGTTTGCATGAACTTCCGGCTAGGGGGCCTTGGAACTCTTTTCCTTGGTACCCGGGACAAAACCTAACCAAATTCCAAATTGGATCCCATCACTACAGTGGTTGGGCGGTTGGCTAACCCATGGGATCGGATGGGGTTAGGCTGGACTGATGGATCCGTAAATCGAGATTTAATTTCTATTATAACGATAGATGAAGTAAATCCCGGATAGAAATTGTTCTATGGATAGGAATCAACGGCTGTGCCTCTTGATGGGGAAAAAAGCGTTGATCCCAATGATCCAAGTGCAAGTTTCTTCCTTGATTTGACCAAGTACCGTTAAAGGTGCAGTCAGATCAGTTGATCTGTAATGATCTTGACTGCGTTAGAGTAAAGAGTTATCCTGGTGGAATCGCCCATGCTTTCCGGGTAAGGGAAGTTTTTTTCGGGTTCGGTTTTGGAAAAACCGACGGATTAGTCTCTTGTCCGGATATCCGTGGACGAGGCCCCGAGTGTGGGTCCCTGCCCCGCGCATGAAGTGCTACTTCCGCTGCTAGTACCCCGAATCTGTTGCACGGTGGGAACAGGGGGATCTCACAAGGTGTGTGTCTTGTGTGTGCACTCAGATTTTTCCAACAAATTTGCTTTCTTTGACGCTCTGTATTGCTTTTCTTGGCATATGCTAGATATCGCTTCTCTTGGGGAGTCAAGATCACGAGGCTTATTTCTATCGGACTCACGCCTTTGGACACACACACGCATCTCTAGACTCATGTCTCTGGACGACCTTTGTGCATCTCTAGACTCGCGCTCTAGACTCATGTTTGTGTGCTCACACAGTTTTTGAAGAAACAAGCTCACAAACATCTAATGAGTTGGCCTCTCATCGCCCTTACTAGTGGGCTCAAGCCTCTAGGCTCATGCTTATGGACTCACAAGTTCTGGCTCATGTAGTACTTACACCCCAATAATTATAAAGGACAAGAATTTTTTGTGTAATTCGTATGACAAGGTAGGTGTGTCTTTATAGGTCTTCAAGAGCTGCTTTACCAAACACTTTTAATTCATTGTTATAATATTAGGTTTCCTAGAATCACATTAGTACCATACTGTTTGAATTGCCTGGTATACTATTAGGTTGACCAGACTCGCGTTTGTTAACTCGCAGCTTCAGACTCATGTCTATTGACTTACGTCTCTAGACTCACGACTCACAACTCTAGACTTGGCTCATGACTCATGTCTTATATGCCTCTAGACTCATAGTGGATGTCTCTAGGCTTACAACTCATGTCTCTAAGCTCACGTGTTGACTCACGACGGCTCACATCTCTAAGCTTATGTGTGTTGACTCATGGTTTTTTTTCATGGGACTATGGACTTACGTCTCCCAACCCGAGAGATGGTTTGGCATGGTTTTTTGAGGTGTTTGAGATTCTTAAGATTTGATGGTGGTTATAACGATTATTTCGAATCCACGTTTATGGTGTCTATAAAAGTGATTACATGTGGTTTATTGGTTTTTTTGTTGATTTTACATGCTCTAAGCTACCAATTTCACCATGGAAATGAACAAAATTATGCAATGGATGAACAAAAAATTCACAACTTCCTCACTCTAATTCACGCACAAGCGGCTTATGTTTTTGGGTTAGTTTATTCCACTTTGAATTTAGAAATGCTAAGAACAAAATTATGAAATGCATGAACGAAAAATCACTTCTTCCTCACTCTAATTCAAGAAGAGGATATCCTTTGGAGTGGTCTTCTCTCACAAATGGTAGAATGGGGGGAAGAAGCTAATAAAAGAAAGAAAGAAAAAACCTACAATCAAACCTATCTAGCAAGCATCCATCAATCATGCAAGATTCAATAGAGCGCACAAGCAAGCGAGATTAGAGAAGAGAACACATCTTAAGTATTATATACAAGGGAATGAATGTGTAATGATCATTATTGAAGTTGACTTATATAGGGAAGTTAAAACTTAAGTATTCTATGGTTGCAAGGGAATGAACGTTTAATGCTTATTACGGAAAGTGACTTATATAGGCTAGTTAAAAATCAAAAATGGTACAACCACTATTACGAGTCCTAAGTAAGTATGTACAAAAGTTTCTTAGATGTGCCCTGTTTGGCATTAAGCTCATCGTCGTAAGGTCACTTTAGACTTCCCCTAATTCGACATTAAAGCTCGTGATAAGGCTGCTTTATATTCTAAAGTGCTATCTTGTAAAAATAGGTGCTCGCTCAAGCAAATAAGCTGGCAAAGATCACTCAAAAAATAAGATGGCACAGCTCCTTATATGGTATGACATGTGCTATTTCCAGCAAATAAGACGGCAAAGCTCCTTGTGGTGTTATAGGTGGGTGAAACCTGGGTGAAACTATGTCCCCCTCCCTCCCTTCCTAAAGATGACCACATCACCCACCAGGTTAGTGGTGAAGCTAGCTCCCAAGTTGAAGAGGTGTAGATGGTCCAAGATATAACGTGAAATTGGCATGCCAGGATAAGTGGTAGACTCTAAAGTGATATGTGACTTAGATGTATGGCAAATTGATGATAATATTTGGGTAGCCTTGGGGTAGTCAAGGTGGCATAAAGAGGTAGATGTGAAGTAGATTTCTTTCATGTAGGCCTCCTTCTATTGTGGAGGTGGCTTGGTCCCTTCAAAATCACCTGGTAGGTAGAAGAAACCCATGCCTTCTGATTAATGGAGCTATCACCACACGACCACTATCATGAATGATTTTGGTAGAAGCAACCCACGCCTTTTGATCAATGGGGTTATCACCCAATGACCACTATTATCAATGATTTTGCATGGGTAGATGGTGCCCAAACCATGCGCGAGGATAGGATATAGAAGTAGAAGTTCTGCATGCATCTTCATGAAAGGCCTCCTTCTATTGTTGTGGAAGGGGCTTGGTGGGCCCTTTAAATTAGGTGCACCTTTTGACTGGCTAAATTATTGCCAAGACTACCATTTAATGATGTTTCATGGGTATCTAGATAATAGTCTCTGGACCATGCACAACATGATATTAATCCAAGATCTCATAGCTTGATGCGTAGAGATTGGATTTATATATGGCTAATATGTTGACTAGGGTGAGGTTGTGTTTATGTTAAATTAGAGTCGAGGGTGAGCTTATATTCTTCAAAGCGCTTTGGAGGTACTTACATGGCCAATTGTTATACAGGAGATAAGGTTGGCTTCCACACCTACCATGGTCCCCCCATCTATATATGTACTTAGAGGGTTTCCATTGATGAGGTTAGTTGCACGTGTATGTGTCCAAGCTTCCTAGGAGATGCAGAATGTGGGGAAAAGAATTGATACTCTTAGTGAAAAATGGAGATGATGTGCTTGGGAAATGGAAAGAAGGTGTGTGTCGTGTGTGCACCCAGATTTTTCCAACAAATTTGCTTTCTTTGACGCTCTGTATTGCTTTTCTTGGCATTTACTAGATATCGCTTTTCTTGGGGAGTCAAGATCATGAGGCTTATTTCTATGGGACTCACGCCTTTAGACACACACACACATCTCTAGACTCATGTCTTTGGACGACCTATGCGCATCTCTAGACTCGCGCTCTAGACTCATGTTTGTGTGCTCACACAGTTTTTGAAGAAATAAGCTCAGCGACATCTAATGAGTTGGCCTCTCATCACACTTACTAGTGGGCTCAAGCCTCTAGGCTCATGCATATACTCACGGGTTCAAGCTTATGTATACCTATAGACTCATGTCTATAGGCTTACACATTATGTTCTAATGATTTAGGCTCACATCATATACAAGGGAATGAATGTGTAATGATCATTATTGAAGTTGACTTATATGGGGAAGTTAAAACTTAAGCATTCTATGGTTGCAAGGGAATGAATGTGTAATGCTTATTACGGAAATTGACTTAATTAGGCTAGTTAAAAATTAAAAATGGTACAACCACTATTACGAGTCCTAAATAAGTATGAAACCAAATTTCTTAGACGTGCCCTGTTTGGCATTAAGCTCATCGTCGTAAGGTCACTTTAGACTTCCCCTAATTTGACATTAAGCTCGTGTGTGGTAAGGCTCCTTTATATTCTAAAGTGCTATCTTGTAAAAACAGGTGCTCGCTCAAGCAAATAAGCTGGCAAAGATCACTCAAAAAAATAAGACGGCACAGCTCCTTATATGGTATGACATGTGCTAACTCCAGCAAATAAGATGGCAAAGCTCCTTAAGGTGTGATAAGTGGGTGAAACTACGTCCCCCTCCCTCCCTTCCTAAAGGTGACCACATCACCCAGGTTAGTGGTGAAGCTAGCTCCCAAGTTGAAGAGGTGTAGATGGTCCAAGATATAACGTGAGATTGGCATGCCAGGATAAGTGGTAGACTCTAAAGTGATATGTGACCTAGATGTATGGCAAATTGATGATAATCTTTGGGTACCTTGGGGTAGTCAAGGTGGCCTAAAGAGGTACACTATCATGAATGATTTTGGTAGAAGCAACCCACGCCTTTTGATCAATGGGGTTATCACCCCATGACCACTATTATGAATGATTTTGCATGGGTAGATGGTGCCCAAACCATGCACGAGCGACGATAGGATATAGAAGTAGAAGTTATGCATGCATCTTCATGAAAGGCCTCCTTCTATTTTTGTGGAAGGGGCTTGGTGGGCCCTTTAAATTAGGTGCACCTTTTGATTGGCAAAATTATTGCCAAGACTACCATTTAATGATGTTTCATGGGTATCTAGATAATAGTCTCTAGACCATGCATAACATGATATTAATCCAAGATCTCATAACTTGATGCTTAGAGATTGGATTTATATATGGCTAATATGTGGACTAGGGTGAGGTTGTGTTTATGTTAAAATAGAGTCGAGGGTGAGGTTATATTCTTTAAAGCGCTTTGGAGGTACTTACATGGCCAATTGTAATACAAGAGATAAGGTTGGCTCCCATACCTACCATGGTCCCCCCATCTATATATGTACTTAGAGGGTTTCCATTGATGAGGTTAGTTGCACGTGTACGTGTCCACGCTTCCTAGGAGATGCAGAATGTGGGAAAGATAATTGATACTCTCAGTGAAAAATGGAGATGATGTGCTTGGGAAATGTATAGAAGGTGTGTGTCTTGTGTGTGCACTCAGATTTTTCCAACAAATTTGCTTTCTTTGACGCTCTGTATTGCTTTTCTTGGCATATGCTAGATATCGCTTCTCTTGGGGAGTCAAGATCACGAGGCTTATTTCTATCGGACTCACGCCTTTGGACACACACACGCATCTCTAGACTCATGTCTCTGGACGACCTTTGTGCATCTCTAGACTCGCGCTCTAGACTCATGTTTGTGTGCTCACACAGTTTTTGAAGAAACAAGCTCACAAACATCTAATGAGTTGGCCTCTCATCGCCCTTACTAGTGGGCTCAAGCCTCTAGGCTCATGCTTATGGACTCACAAGTTCTGGCTCATGTAGTACTTACACCCCAATAATTATAAAGGACAAGAATTTTTTGTGTAATTCGTATGACAAGGTAGGTGTGTCTTTATAGGTCTTCAAGAGCTGCTTTACCAAACACTTTTAATTCATTGTTATAATATTAGGTTTCCTAGAATCACATTAGTACCATACTGTTTGAATTGCCTGGTATACTATTAGGTTGACCAGACTCGCGTTTGTTAACTCGCAGCTTCAGACTCATGTCTATTGACTTACGTCTCTAGACTCACGACTCACAACTCTAGACTTGGCTCATGACTCATGTCTTATATGCCTCTAGACTCATAGTGGATGTCTCTAGGCTTACAACTCATGTCTCTAAGCTCACGTGTTGACTCACGACGGCTCACATCTCTAAGCTTATGTGTGTTGACTCATGGTTTTTTTTCATGGGACTATGGACTTACGTCTCCCAACCCGAGAGATGGTTTGGCATGGTTTTTTGAGGTGTTTGAGATTCTTAAGATTTGATGGTGGTTATAACGATTATTTCGAATCCACGTTTATGGTGTCTATAAAAGTGATTACATGTGGTTTATTGGTTTTTTTGTTGATTTTACATGCTCTAAGCTACCAATTTCACCATGGAAATGAACAAAATTATGCAATGGATGAACAAAAAATTCACAACTTCCTCACTCTAATTCACGCACAAGCGGCTTATGTTTTTGGGTTAGTTTATTCCACTTTGAATTTAGAAATGCTAAGAACAAAATTATGAAATGCATGAACGAAAAATCACTTCTTCCTCACTCTAATTCAAGAAGAGGATATCCTTTGGAGTGGTCTTCTCTCACAAATGGTAGAATGGGGGGAAGAAGCTAATAAAAGAAAGAAAGAAAAAACCTACAATCAAACCTATCTAGCAAGCATCCATCAATCATGCAAGATTCAATAGAGCGCACAAGCAAGCGAGATTAGAGAAGAGAACACATCTTAAGTATTATATACAAGGGAATGAATGTGTAATGATCATTATTGAAGTTGACTTATATAGGGAAGTTAAAACTTAAGTATTCTATGTTTGCAAGGGAATGAACGTTTAATGCTTATTACGGAAAGTGACTTATATAGGCTAGTTAAAAATCAAAAATGGTACAACCACTATTACGAGTCCTAAGTAAGTATGTACAAAAGTTTCTTAGACGTGCCCTGTTTGGCATTAAGCTCATCGTCGTAAGGTCACTTTAGACTTCCCCTAATTCGACATTAAAGCTCGTGATAAGGTTGCTTTATATTCTAAAGTGCTATCTTGTAAAAATAGGTGCTCGCTCAAGCAAATAAGCTGGCAAAGATCACTCAAAAAATAAGATGGCACAGCTCCTTATATGGTATGACATGTGCTATTTCCAGCAAATAAGACGGCAAAGCTCCTTGTGGTGTTATAGGTGGGTGAAACCTGGGTGAAACTATGTCCCCCTCCCTCCCTTCCTAAAGATGACCACATCACCCACCAGGTTAGTGGTGAAGCTAGCTCCCAAGTTGAAGAGGTGTAGATGGTCCAAGATATAACGTGAAATTGGCATGCCAGGATAAGTGGTAGACTCTAAAGTGATATGTGACTTAGATGTATGGCAAATTGATGATAATATTTGGGTAGCCTTGGGGTAGTCAAGGTGGCATAAAGAGGTAGATGTGAAGTAGATTTCTTTCATGTAGGCCTCCTTCTATTGTGGAGGTGGCTTGGTCCCTTCAAAATCACCTGGTAGGTAGAAGAAACCCATGCCTTCTGATTAATGGAGCTATCACCACACGACCACTATCATGAATGATTTTGGTAGAAGCAACCCACGCCTTTTGATCAATGGGGTTATCACCCAATGACCACTATTATCAATGATTTTGCATGGGTAGATGGTGCCCAAACCATGCGCGAGGATAGGATATAGAAGTAGAAGTTCTGCATGCATCTTCATGAAAGGCCTCCTTCTATTGTTGTGGAAGGGGCTTGGTGGGCCCTTTAAATTAGGTGCACCTTTTGACTGGCTAAATTATTGCCAAGACTACCATTTAATGATGTTTCATGGGTATCTAGATAATAGTCTCTGGACCATGCACAACATGATATTAATCCAAGATCTCATAGCTTGATGCGTAGAGATTGGATTTATATATGGCTAATATGTTGACTAGGGTGAGGTTGTGTTTATGTTAAATTAGAGTCGAGGGTGAGCTTATATTCTTCAAAGCGCTTTGGAGGTACTTACATGGCCAATTGTTATACAGGAGATAAGGTTGGCTTCCACACCTACCATGGTCCCCCCATCTATATATGTACTTAGAGGGTTTCCATTGATGAGGTTAGTTGCACGTGTATGTGTCCAAGCTTCCTAGGAGATGCAGAATGTGGGGAAAAGAATTGATACTCTTAGTGAAAAATGGAGATGATGTGCTTGGGAAATGGAAAGAAGGTGTGTGTCGTGTGTGCACCCAGATTTTTCCAACAAATTTGCTTTCTTTGACGCTCTGTATTGCTTTTCTTGGCATTTACTAGATATCGTTTTTCTTGGGGAGTCAAGATCATGAGTCTTATTTCTATGGGACTCACGCCTTTAGACACACACACACATCTCTAGACTCATGTCTTTGGACGACCTATGCGCATCTCTAGACTCGCGCTCTAGACTCATGTTTGTGTGCTCACACAGTTTTTGAAGAAATAAGCTCAGCGACATCTAATGAGTTGGCCTCTCATCACACTTACTAGTGGGCTCAAGCCTCTAGGCTCATGCTTATACTCACGGGTTCAAGCTTATGTATACCTATAGACTCATGTCTATAGGCTTACACATTATGTTCTAATGATTTAGGCTCACATCATATACAAGGGAATGAATGTGTAATGATCATTATTGAAGTTGACTTATATGGGGAAGTTAAAACTTAAGCATTCTATGGTTGCAAGGGAATGAATGTGTAATGCTTATTACGGAAATTGACTTAATTAGGCTAGTTAAAAATTAAAAATGGTACAACCACTATTACGAGTCCTAAATAAGTATGAAACCAAATTTCTTAGACGTGCCCTGTTTGGCATTAAGCTCATCGTCGTAAGGTCACTTTAGACTTCCCCTAATTTGACATTAAGCTCGTGTGTGGTAAGGCTCCTTTATATTCTAAAGTGCTATCTTGTAAAAACAGGTGCTCGCTCAAGCAAATAAGCTGGCAAAGATCACTCAAAAAAATAAGACGGCACAGCTCCTTATATGGTATGACATGTGCTAACTCCAGCAAATAAGATGGCAAAGCTCCTTAAGGTGTGATAAGTGGGTGAAACTACGTCCCCCTCCCTCCCTTCCTAAAGGTGACCACATCACCCAGGTTAGTGGTGAAGCTAGCTCCCAAGTTGAAGAGGTGTAGATGGTCCAAGATATAACGTGAGATTGGCATGCCAGGATAAGTGGTAGACTCTAAAGTGATATGTGACCTAGATGTATGGCAAATTGATGATAATCTTTGGGTACCTTGGGGTAGTCAAGGTGGCCTAAAGAGGTACACTATCATGAATGATTTTGGTAGAAGCAACCCACGCCTTTTGATCAATGGGGTTATCACCCCATGACCACTATTATGAATGATTTTGCATGGGTAGATGGTGCCCAAACCATGCACGAGCGACGATAGGATATAGAAGTAGAAGTTATGCATGCATCTTCATGAAAGGCCTCCTTCTATTTTTGTGGAAGGGGCTTGGTGGGCCCTTTAAATTAGGTGCACCTTTTGATTGGCAAAATTATTGCCAAGACTACCATTTAATGATGTTTCATGGGTATCTAGATAATAGTCTCTAGACCATGCATAACATGATATTAATCCAAGATCTCATAACTTGATGCTTAGAGATTGGATTTATATATGGCTAATATGTGGACTAGGGTGAGGTTGTGTTTATGTTAAAATAGAGTCGAGGGTGAGGTTATATTCTTTAAAGCGCTTTGGAGGTACTTACATGGCCAATTGTAATACAAGAGATACGGTTGGCTCCCATACCTACCATGGTCCCCCCATCTATATATGTACTTAGAGGGTTTCCATTGATGAGGTTAGTTGCACGTGTACGTGTCCACGCTTCCTAGGAGATGCAGAATGTGGGAAAGATAATTGATACTCTCAGTGAAAAATGGAGATGATGTGCTTGGGAAATGTATAGAAGGTGTGTGTCTTGTGTGTGCACTCAGATTTTTCCAACAAATTTGCTTTCTTTGACGCTCTGTATTGCTTTTCTTGGCATATGCTAGATATCGCTTCTCTTGGGGAGTCAAGATCACGAGGCTTATTTCTATCGGACTCACGCCTTTGGACACACACACGCATCTCTAGACTCATGTCTCTGGACGACCTTTGTGCATCTCTAGACTCGCGCTCTAGACTCATGTTTGTGTGCTCACACAGTTTTTGAAGAAACAAGCTCACAAACATCTAATGAGTTGGCCTCTCATCGCCCTTACTAGTGGGCTCAAGCCTCTAGGCTCATGCTTATGGACTCACAAGTTCTGGCTCATGTAGTACTTACACCCCAATAATTATAAAGGATAAGAATTTTTTGTGTAATTCGTATGACAAGGTAGGTGTGTCTTTATAGGTCTTCAAGAGCTGCTTTACCAAACACTTTTAATTCATTGTTATAATATTAGGTTTCCTAGAATCACATTAGTACCATACTGTTTGAATTGCCTGGTATACTATTAGGTTGACCAGACTCGTGTTTGTTAACTCGCAGCTTCAGACTCATGTCTATTGACTTACGTCTCTAGACTCACGACTCACAACTCTAGACTTGGCTCATGACTCATGTCTTATATGCCTCTAGACTCATAGTGGATGTCTCTAGGCTTACAACTCATGTCTCTAAGCTCACGTGTTGACTCACGACGGCTCACATCTCTAAGCTTATGTGTGTTGACTCATGGTTTTTTTTCATGGGACTATGGACTTACGTCTCCCAACCCGAGAGATGGTTTGGCATGGTTTTTTGAGGTGTTTGAGATTCTTAAGATTTGATGGTGGTTATAAGGATTATTTCGAATCCACGTTTATGGTGTCTATAAAAGTGATTACATGTGGTTTATTGGTTTTTTTGTTGATTTTACATGCTCTAAGCTACCAATTTCACCATGGAAATGAACAAAATTATGCAATGGATGAACAAAAAATTCACAACTTCCTCACTCTAATTCACGCACAAGCGGCTTATGTTTTTGGGTTAGTTTATTCCACTTTGAATTTAGAAATGCTAAGAACAAAATTATGAAATGCATGAACGAAAAATCACTTCTTCCTCACTCTAATTCAAGAAGAGGATATCCTTTGGAGTGGTCTTCTCTCACAAATGGTAGAATGGGGGGAAGAAGCTAATAAAAGAAAGAAAGAAAAAACCTACAATCAAACCTATCTAGCAAGCATCCATCAATCATGCAAGATTCAATAGAGCGCACAAGCAAGCGAGATTAGAGAAGAGAACACATCTTAAGTATTATATACAAGGGAATGAATGTGTAATGATCATTATTGAAGTTGACTTATATAGGGAAGTTAAAACTTAAGTATTCTATGTTTGCAAGGGAATGAACGTTTAATGCTTATTACGGAAAGTGACTTATATAGGCTAGTTAAAAATCAAAAATGGTACAACCACTATTACGAGTCCTAAGTAAGTATGTACAAAAGTTTCTTAGACGTGCCCTGTTTGGCATTAAGCTCATCGTCGTAAGGTCACTTTAGACTTCCCCTAATTCGACATTAAAGCTCGTGATAAGGTTGCTTTATATTCTAAAGTGCTATCTTGTAAAAATAGGTGCTCGCTCAAGCAAATAAGCTGGCAAAGATCACTCAAAAAATAAGATGGCACAGCTCCTTATATGGTATGACATGTGCTATTTCTAGCAAATAAGACGGCAAAGCTCCTTGTGGTGTTATAGGTGGGTGAAACCTGGGTGAAACTATGTCCCCCTCCCTCCCTTCCTAAAGATGACCACATCACCCACCAGGTTAGTGGTGAAGCTAGCTCCCAAGTTGAAGAGGTGTAGATGGTCCAAGATATAACGTGAAATTGGCATGCCAGGATAAGTGGTAGACTCTAAAGTGATATGTGACTTAGATGTATGGCAAATTGATGATAATATTTGGGTAGCCTTGGGGTAGTCAAGGTGGCATAAAGAGGTAGATGTGAAGTAGATTTCTTTCATGTAGGCCTCCTTCTATTGTGGAGGTGGCTTGGTCCCTTCAAAATCACCTGGTAGGTAGAAGAAACCCATGCCTTCTGATTAATGGAGCTATCACCACACGACCACTATCATGAATGATTTTGGTAGAAGCAACCCACGCCTTTTGATCAATGGGGTTATCACCCAATGACCACTATTATCAATGATTTTGCATGGGTAGATGGTGCCCAAACCATGCGCGAGGATAGGATATAGAAGTAGAAGTTCTGCATGCATCTTCATGAAAGGCCTCCTTCTATTGTTGTGGAAGGGGCTTGGTGGGCCCTTTAAATTAGGTGCACCTTTTGACTGGCTAAATTATTGCCAAGACTACCATTTAATGATGTTTCATGGGTATCTAGATAATAGTCTCTGGACCATGCACAACATGATATTAATCCAAGATCTCATAGCTTGATGCGTAGAGATTGGATTTATATATGGCTAATATGTTGACTAGGGTGAGGTTGTGTTTATGTTAAATTAGAGTCGAGGGTGAGCTTATATTCTTCAAAGCGCTTTGGAGGTACTTACATGGCCAATTGTTATACAGGAGATAAGGTTGGCTTCCACACCTACCATGGTCCCCCCATCTATATATGTACTTAGAGGGTTTCCATTGATGAGGTTAGTTGCACGTGTATGTGTCCAAGCTTCCTAGGAGATGCAGAATGTGGGGAAAAGAATTGATACTCTTAGTGAAAAATGGAGATGATGTGCTTGGGAAATGGAAAGAAGGTGTGTGTCGTGTGTGCACCCAGATTTTTCCAACAAATTTGCTTTCTTTGACGCTCTGTATTGCTTTTCTTGGCATTTACTAGATATCGCTTTTCTTGGGGAGTCAAGATCATGAGTCTTATTTCTATGGGACTCACGCCTTTAGACACACACACACATCTCTAGACTCATGTCTTTGGACGACCTATGCGCATCTCTAGACTCGCGCTCTAGACTCATGTTTGTGTGCTCACACAGTTTTTGAAGAAATAAGCTCAGCGACATCTAATGAGTTGGCCTCTCATCACACTTACTAGTGGGCTCAAGCCTCTAGGCTCATGCTTATACTCACGGGTTCAAGCTTATGTATACCTATAGACTCATGTCTATAGGCTTACACATTATGTTCTAATGATTTAGGCTCACATCATATACAAGGGAATGAATGTGTAATGATCATTATTGAAGTTGACTTATATGGGGAAGTTAAAACTTAAGCATTCTATGGTTGCAAGGGAATGAATGTGTAATGCTTATTACGGAAATTGACTTAATTAGGCTAGTTAAAAATTAAAAATGGTACAACCACTATTACGAGTCCTAAATAAGTATGAAACCAAATTTCTTAGACGTGCCCTGTTTGGCATTAAGCTCATCGTCGTAAGGTCACTTTAGACTTCCCCTAATTTGACATTAAGCTCGTGTGTGGTAAGGCTCCTTTATATTCTAAAGTGCTATCTTGTAAAAACAGGTGCTCGCTCAAGCAAATAAGCTGGCAAAGATCACTCAAAAAAATAAGACGGCACAGCTCCTTATATGGTATGACATGTGCTAACTCCAGCAAATAAGATGGCAAAGCTCCTTAAGGTGTGATAAGTGGGTGAAACTACGTCCCCCTCCCTCCCTTCCTAAAGGTGACCACATCACCCAGGTTAGTGGTGAAGCTAGCTCCCAAGTTGAAGAGGTGTAGATGGTCCAAGATATAACGTGAGATTGGCATGCCAGGATAAGTGGTAGACTCTAAAGTGATATGTGACCTAGATGTATGGCAAATTGATGATAATCTTTGGGTACCTTGGGGTAGTCAAGGTGGCCTAAAGAGGTACACTATCATGAATGATTTTGGTAGAAGCAACCCACGCCTTTTGATCAATGGGGTTATCACCCCATGACCACTATTATGAATGATTTTGCATGGGTAGATGGTGCCCAAACCATGCACGAGCGACGATAGGATATAGAAGTAGAAGTTATGCATGCATCTTCATGAAAGGCCTCCTTCTATTTTTGTGGAAGGGGCTTGGTGGGCCCTTTAAATTAGGTGCACCTTTTGATTGGCAAAATTATTGCCAAGACTACCATTTAATGATGTTTCATGGGTATCTAGATAATAGTCTCTAGACCATGCATAACATGATATTAATCCAAGATCTCATAACTTGATGCTTAGAGATTGGATTTATATATGGCTAATATGTGGACTAGGGTGAGGTTGTGTTTATGTTAAAATAGAGTCGAGGGTGAGGTTATATTCTTTAAAGCGCTTTGGAGGTACTTACATGGCCAATTGTAATACAAGAGATACGGTTGGCTCCCATACCTACCATGGTCCCCCCATCTATATATGTACTTAGAGGGTTTCCATTGATGAGGTTAGTTGCACGTGTACGTGTCCACGCTTCCTAGGAGATGCAGAATGTGGGAAAGATAATTGATACTCTCAGTGAAAAATGGAGATGATGTGCTTGGGAAATGTATAGAAGGTGTGTGTCTTGTGTGTGCACTCAGATTTTTCCAACAAATTTGCTTTCTTTGACGCTCTGTATTGCTTTTCTTGGCATATGCTAGATATCGCTTCTCTTGGGGAGTCAAGATCACGAGGCTTATTTCTATCGGACTCACGCCTTTGGACACACACACGCATCTCTAGACTCATGTCTCTGGACGACCTTTGTGCATCTCTAGACTCGCGCTCTAGACTCATGTTTGTGTGCTCACACAGTTTTTGAAGAAACAAGCTCACAAACATCTAATGAGTTGGCCTCTCATCGCCCTTACTAGTGGGCTCAAGCCTCTAGGCTCATGCTTATGGACTCACAAGTTCTGGCTCATGTAGTACTTACACCCCAATAATTATAAAGGACAAGAATTTTTTGTGTAATTCGTATGACAAGGTAGGTGTGTCTTTATAGGTCTTCAAGAGCTGCTTTACCAAACACTTTTAATTCATTGTTATAATATTAGGTTTCCTAGAATCACATTAGTACCATACTGTTTGAATTGCCTGGTATACTATTAGGTTGACCAGACTCGCGTTTGTTAACTCGCAGCTTCAGACTCATGTCTATTGACTTACGTCTCTAGACTCACGACTCACAACTCTAGACTTGGCTCATGACTCATGTCTTATATGCCTCTAGACTCATAGTGGATGTCTCTAGGCTTACAACTCATGTCTCTAAGCTCACGTGTTGACTCACGACGGCTCACATCTCTAAGCTTATGTGTGTTGACTCATGGTTTTTTTTCATGGGACTATGGACTTACGTCTCCCAACCCGAGAGATGGTTTGGCATGGTTTTTTGAGGTGTTTGAGATTCTTAAGATTTGATGGTGGTTATAAGGATTATTTCGAATCCACGTTTATGGTGTCTATAAAAGTGATTACATGTGGTTTATTGGTTTTTTTGTTGATTTTACATGCTCTAAGCTACCAATTTCACCATGGAAATGAACAAAATTATGCAATGGATGAACAAAAAATTCACAACTTCCTCACTCTAATTCACGCACAAGCGGCTTATGTTTTTGGGTTAGTTTATTCCACTTTGAATTTAGAAATGCTAAGAACAAAATTATGAAATGCATGAACGAAAAATCACTTCTTCCTCACTCTAATTCAAGAAGAGGATATCCTTTGGAGTGGTCTTCTCTCACAAATGGTAGAATGGGGGGAAGAAGCTAATAAAAGAAAGAAAGAAAAAACCTACAATCAAACCTATCTAGCAAGCATCCATCAATCATGCAAGATTCAATAGAGCGCACAAGCAAGCGAGATTAGAGAAGAGAACACATCTTAAGTATTATATACAAGGGAATGAATGTATAATGATCATTATTGAAGTTGACTTATATAGGGAAGTTAAAACTTAAGTATTCTATGGTTGCAAGGGAATGAACGTTTAATGCTTATTACGGAAAGTGACTTATATAGGCTAGTTAAAAATCAAAAATGGTACAACCACTATTACGAGTCCTAAGTAAGTATGTACAAAAGTTTCTTAGACGTGCCCTGTTTGGCATTAAGCTCATCGTCGTAAGGTCACTTTAGACTTCCCCTAATTCGACATTAAAGCTCGTGATAAGGCTGCTTTATATTCTAAAGTGCTATCTTGTAAAAATAGGTGCTCGCTCAAGCAAATAAGCTGGCAAAGATCACTCAAAAAATAAGATGGCACAGCTCCTTATATGGTATGACATGTGCTATTTCCAGCAAATAAGACGGCAAAGCTCCTTGTGGTGTTATAGGTGGGTGAAACCTGGGTGAAACTATGTCCCCCTCCCTCCCTTCCTAAAGATGACCACATCACCCACCAGGTTAGTGGTGAAGCTAGCTCCCAAGTTGAAGAGGTGTAGATGGTCCAAGATATAATGTGAAATTGGCATGCCAGGATAAGTGGTAGACTCTAAAGTTATATGTGACTTAGATGTATGGCAAATTGATGATAATATTTGGGTAGCCTTGGGGTAGTCAAGGTGGCATAAAGAGGTAGATGTGAAGTAGATTTCTTTCATGTAGGCCTCCTTCTATTGTGGAGGTGGCTTGGTCCCTTCAAAATCACCTGGTAGGTAGAAGAAACCCATGCCTTCTGATTAATGGAGCTATCACCACACGACCACTATCATGAATGATTTTGGTAGAAGCAACCCACGCCTTTTGATCAATGGGGTTATCACCCAATGACCACTATTATCAATGATTTTGCATGGGTAGATGGTGCCCAAACCATGCGCGAGGATAGGATATAGAAGTAGAAGTTCTGCATGCATCTTCATGAAAGGCCTCCTTCTATTGTTGTGGAAGGGGCTTGGTGGGCCCTTTAAATTAGGTGCACCTTTTGACTGGCTAAATTATTGCCAAGACTACCATTTAATGATGTTTCATGGGTATCTAGATAATAGTCTCTAGACCATGCACAACATGATATTAATCCAAGATCTCATAGCTTGATGCGTAGAGATTGGATTTATATATGGCTAATATGTTGACTAGGGTGAGGTTGTGTTTATGTTAAATTAGAGTCGAGGGTGAGCTTATATTCTTCAAAGTGCTTTGGAGGTACTTACATGGCCAATTGTTATACAGGAGATAAGGTTGGCTTCCACACCTACCATGGTCCCCCCATCTATATATGTACTTAGAGGGTTTCCATTGATGAGGTTAGTTGCACGTGTATGTGTCCAAGCTTCCTAGGAGATGCAGAATGTGGGGAAAAGAATTGATACTCTTAGTGAAAAATGGAGATGATGTGCTTGGGAAATGGAAAGAAGGTGTGTGTCGTGTGTGCACCCAGATTTTTCCAACAAATTTGCTTTCTTTGACGCTCTGTATTGCTTTTCTTGGCATTTACTAGATATCGCTTTTCTTGGGGAGTCAAGATCATGAGGCTTATTTCTATGGGACTCACGCCTTTAGACACACACACACATCTCTAGACTCATGTCTTTGGACGACCTATGCGCATCTCTAGACTCGCGCTCTAGACTCATGTTTGTGTGCTCACACAGTTTTTGAAGAAATAAGCTCAGCGACATCTAATGAGTTGGCCTCTCATCACACTTACTAGTGGGCTCAAGCCTCTAGGCTCATGCTTATACTCACGGGTTCAAGCTTATGTATACCTATAGACTCATGTCTATAGGCTTACACATTATGTTCTAATGATTTAGGCTCACATCATATACAAGGGAATGAATGTGTAATGATCATTATTGAAGTTGACTTATATGGGGAAGTTAAAACTTAAGCATTCTATGGTTGCAAGGGAATGAATGTGTAATGCTTATTACGGAAATTGACTTAATTAGGCTAGTTAAAAATTAAAAATGGTACAACCACTATTACGAGTCCTAAATAAGTATGAAACCAAATTTCTTAGACGTGCCCTGTTTGGCATTAAGCTCATCGTCGTAAGGTCACTTTAGACTTCCCCTAATTTGACATTAAGCTCGTGTGTGGTAAGGCTCCTTTATATTCTAAAGTGCTATCTTGTAAAAACAGGTGCTCGCTCAAGCAAATAAGCTGGCAAAGATCACTCAAAAAAATAAGACGGCACAGCTCCTTATATGGTATGACATGTGCTAACTCCAGCAAATAAGATGGCAAAGCTCCTTAAGGTGTGATAAGTGGGTGAAACTACGTCCCCCTCCCTCCCTTCCTAAAGGTGACCACATCACCCAGGTTAGTGGTGAAGCTAGCTCCCAAGTTGAAGAGGTGTAGATGGTCCAAGATATAACGTGAGATTGGCATGCCAGGATAAGTGGTAGACTCTAAAGTGATATGTGACCTAGATGTATGGCAAATTGATGATAATCTTTGGGTACCTTGGGGTAGTCAAGGTGGCCTAAAGAGGTACACTATCATGAATGATTTTGGTAGAAGCAACCCACGCCTTTTGATCAATGGGGTTATCACCCCATGACCACTATTATGAATGATTTTGCATGGGTAGATGGTGCCCAAACCATGCACGAGCGACGATAGGATATAGAAGTAGAAGTTATGCATGCATCTTCATGAAAGGCCTCCTTCTATTTTTGTGGAAGGGGCTTGGTGGGCCCTTTAAATTAGGTGCACCTTTTGATTGGCAAAATTATTGCCAAGACTACCATTTAATGATGTTTCATGGGTATCTAGATAATAGTCTCTAGACCATGCATAACATGATATTAATCCAAGATCTCATAACTTGATGCTTAGAGATTGGATTTATATATGGCTAATATGTGGACTAGGGTGAGGTTGTGTTTATGTTAAAATAGAGTCGAGGGTGAGGTTATATTCTTTAAAGCGCTTTGGAGGTACTTACATGGCCAATTGTAATACAAGAGATACGGTTGGCTCCCATACCTACCATGGTCCCCCCATCTATATATGTACTTAGAGGGTTTCCATTGATGAGGTTAGTTGCACGTGTACGTGTCCACGCTTCCTAGGAGATGCAGAATGTGGGAAAGATAATTGATACTCTCAGTGAAAAATGGAGATGATGTGCTTGGGAAATGTATAGAAGGTGTGTGTCTTGTGTGTGCACTCAGATTTTTCCAACAAATTTGCTTTCTTTGACGCTCTGTATTGCTTTTCTTGGCATATGCTAGATATCGCTTCTCTTGGGGAGTCAAGATCACGAGGCTTATTTCTATCGGACTCACGCCTTTGGACACACACACGCATCTCTAGACTCATGTCTCTGGACGACCTTTGTGCATCTCTAGACTCGCGCTCTAGACTCATGTTTGTGTGCTCACACAGTTTTTGAAGAAACAAGCTCACAAACATCTAATGAGTTGGCCTCTCATCGCCCTTACTAGTGGGCTCAAGCCTCTAGGCTCATGCTTATGGACTCACAAGTTCTGGCTCATGTAGTACTTACACCCCAATAATTATAAAGGACAAGAATTTTTTGTGTAATTCGTATGACAAGGTAGGTGTGTCTTTATAGGTCTTCAAGAGCTGCTTTACCAAACACTTTTAATTCATTGTTATAATATTAGGTTTCCTAGAATCACATTAGTACCATACTGTTTGAATTGCCTGGTATACTATTAGGTTGACCAGACTCGCGTTTGTTAACTCGCAGCTTCAGACTCATGTCTATTGACTTACGTCTCTAGACTCACGACTCACAACTCTAGACTTGGCTCATGACTCATGTCTTATATGCCTCTAGACTCATAGTGGATGTCTCTAGGCTTACAACTCATGTCTCTAAGCTCACGTGTTGACTCACGACGGCTCACATCTCTAAGCTTATGTGTGTTGACTCATGGTTTTTTTTCATGGGACTATGGACTTACGTCTCCCAACCCGAGAGATGGTTTGGCATGGTTTTTTGAGGTGTTTGAGATTCTTAAGATTTGATGGTGGTTATAAGGATTATTTCGAATCCACGTTTATGGTGTCTATAAAAGTGATTACATGTGGTTTATTGGTTTTTTTGTTGATTTTACATGCTCTAAGCTACCAATTTCACCATGGAAATGAACAAAATTATGCAATGGATGAACAAAAAATTCACAACTTCCTCACTCTAATTCACGCACAAGCGGCTTATGTTTTTGGGTTAGTTTATTCCACTTTGAATTTAGAAATGCTAAGAACAAAATTATGAAATGCATGAACGAAAAATCACTTCTTCCTCACTCTAATTCAAGAAGAGGATATCCTTTGGAGTGGTCTTCTCTCACAAATGGTAGAATGGGGGGAAGAAGCTAATAAAAGAAAGAAAGAAAAAACCTACAATCAAACCTATCTAGCAAGCATCCATCAATCATGCAAGATTCAATAGAGCGCACAAGCAAGCGAGATTAGAGAAGAGAACACATCTTAAGTATTATATACAAGGGAATGAATGTGTAATGATCATTATTGAAGTTGACTTATATAGGGAAGTTAAAACTTAAGTATTCTATGGTTGCAAGGGAATGAACGTTTAATGCTTATTACGGAAAGTGACTTATATAGGCTAGTTAAAAATCAAAAATGGTACAACCACTATTACGAGTCCTAAGTAAGTATGTACAAAAGTTTCTTAGACGTGCCCTGTTTGGCATTAAGCTCATCGTCGTAAGGTCACTTTAGACTTCCCCTAATTCGACATTAAAGCTCGTGATAAGGCTGCTTTATATTCTAAAGTGCTATCTTGTAAAAATAGGTGCTCGCTCAAGCAAATAAGCTGGCAAAGATCACTCAAAAAATAAGATGGCACAGCTCCTTATATGGTATGACATGTGCTATTTCCAGCAAATAAGACGGCAAAGCTCCTTGTGGTGTTATAGGTGGGTGAAACCTGGGTGAAACTATGTCCCCCTCCCTCCCTTCCTAAAGATGACCACATCACCCACCAGGTTAGTGGTGAAGCTAGCTCCCAAGTTGAAGAGGTGTAGATGGTCCAAGATATAACGTGAAATTGGCATGCCAGGATAAGTGGTAGACTCTAAAGTGATATGTGACTTAGATGTATGGCAAATTGATGATAATATTTGGGTAGCCTTGGGGTAGTCAAGGTGGCATAAAGAGGTAGATGTGAAGTAGATTTCTTTCATGTAGGCCTCCTTCTATTGTGGAGGTGGCTTGGTCCCTTCAAAATCACCTGGTAGGTAGAAGAAACCCATGCCTTCTGATTAATGGAGCTATCACCACACGACCACTATCATGAATGATTTTGGTAGAAGCAACCCACGCCTTTTGATCAATGGGGTTATCACCCAATGACCACTATTATCAATGATTTTGCATGGGTAGATGGTGCCCAAACCATGCGCGAGGATAGGATATAGAAGTAGAAGTTCTGCATGCATCTTCATGAAAGGCCTCCTTCTATTGTTGTGGAAGGGGCTTGGTGGGCCCTTTAAATTAGGTGCACCTTTTGACTGGCTAAATTATTGCCAAGACTACCATTTAATGATGTTTCATGGGTATCTAGATAATAGTCTCTGGACCATGCACAACATGATATTAATCCAAGATCTCATAGCTTGATGCGTAGAGATTGGATTTATATATGGCTAATATGTTGACTAGGGTGAGGTTGTGTTTATGTTAAATTAGAGTCGAGGGTGAGCTTATATTCTTCAAAGCGCTTTGGAGGTACTTACATGGCCAATTGTTATACAGGAGATAAGGTTGGCTTCCACACCTACCATGGTCCCCCCATCTATATATGTACTTAGAGGGTTTCCATTGATGAGGTTAGTTGCACGTGTATGTGTCCAAGCTTCCTAGGAGATGCAGAATGTGGGGAAAAGAATTGATACTCTTAGTGAAAAATGGAGATGATGTGCTTGGGAAATGGAAAGAAGGTGTGTGTCGTGTGTGCACCCAGATTTTTCCAACAAATTTGCTTTCTTTGACGCTCTGTATTGCTTTTCTTGGCATTTACTAGATATCGCTTTTCTTGGGGAGTCAAGATCATGAGGCTTATTTCTATGGGACTCACGCCTTTAGACACACACACACATCTCTAGACTCATGTCTTTGGACGACCTATGCGCATCTCTAGACTCGCGCTCTAGACTCATGTTTGTGTGCTCACACAGTTTTTGAAGAAATAAGCTCAGCGACATCTAATGAGTTGGCCTCTCATCACACTTACTAGTGGGCTCAAGCCTCTAGGCTCATGCTTATACTCACGGGTTCAAGCTTATGTATACCTATAGACTCATGTCTATAGGCTTACACATTATGTTCTAATGATTTAGGCTCACATCATATACAAGGGAATGAATGTGTAATGATCATTATTGAAGTTGACTTATATGGGGAAGTTAAAACTTAAGCATTCTATGGTTGCAAGGGAATGAATGTGTAATGCTTATTACGGAAATTGACTTAATTAGGCTAGTTAAAAATTAAAAATGGTGTAACCACTATTACGAGTCCTAAATAAGTATGAAACCAAATTTCTTAGACGTGCCCTGTTTGGCATTAAGCTCATCGTCGTAAGGTCACTTTAGACTTCCCCTAATTTGACATTAAGCTCGTGTGTGGTAAGGCTCCTTTATATTCTAAAGTGCTATCTTGTAAAAACAGGTGCTCGCTCAAGCAAATAAGCTGGCAAAGATCACTCAAAAAAATAAGACGGCACTATATATGTACTTAGAGGGTTTCCATTGATGAGGTTAGTTGCACGTGTACGTGTCCACGCTTCCTAGGAGATGCAGAATGTGGGAAAGATAATTGATACTCTCAGTGAAAAATGGGGATGATGTGCTTGGGAAATGTATAGAAGGTGTGTGTCTTGTGTGTGCACTCAGATTTTTCCAACAATTTTGCTTTCTTTGACGCTCTGTATTGCTTTTCTTGGCATATGCTAGATATCGCTTCTCTTGGGGAGTCAAGATCACGAGGCTTATTTCTATCGGACTCACGCCTTTGGACACACACACGCATCTCTAGACTCATGTCTCTGGACGACCTTTGTGCATCTCTAGACTCGCGCTCTAGACTCATGTTTGTGTGCTCACACAGTTTTTGAAGAAACAAGCTCACAAACATCTAATGAGTTGGCCTCTCATCGCCCTTACTAGTGGGCTCAAGCCTCTAGGCTCATGCTTATGGACTCACAAGTTCTGGCTCATGTAGTACTTACACCCCAATAATTATAAAGGACAAGAATTTTTTGTGTAATTCGTATGACAAGGTAGGTGTGTCTTTATAGGTCTTCAAGAGCTGCTTTACCAAACACTTTTAATTCATTGTTATAATATTAGGTTTCCTAGAATCACATTAGTACCATACTGTTTGAATTGCCTGGTATACTATTAGGTTGACCAGACTCGCGTTTGTTAACTCGCAGCTTCAGACTCATGTCTATTGACTTACGTCTCTAGACTCACGACTCACAACTCTAGACTTGGCTCATGACTCATGTCTTATATGCCTCTAGACTCATAGTGGATGTCTCTAGGCTTACAACTCATGTCTCTAAGCTCACGTGTTGACTCACGACGGCTCACATCTCTAAGCTTATGTGTGTTGACTCATGGTTTTTTTTCATGGGACTATGGACTTACGTCTCCCAACCCGAGAGATGGTTTGGCATGGTTTTTTGAGGTGTTTGAGATTCTTAAGATTTGATGGTGGTTATAAGGATTATTTCGAATCCACGTTTATGGTGTCTATAAAAGTGATTACATGTGGTTTATTGGTTTTTTTGTTGATTTTACATGCTCTAAGCTACCAATTTCACCATGGAAATGAACAAAATTATGCAATGGATGAACAAAAAATTCACAACTTCCTCACTCTAATTCACGCACAAGCGGCTTATGTTTTTGGGTTAGTTTATTCCACTTTGAATTTAGAAATGCTAAGAACAAAATTATGAAATGCATGAACGAAAAATCACTTCTTCCTCACTCTAATTCAAGAAGAGGATATCCTTTGGAGTGGTCTTCTCTCACAAATGGTAGAATGGGGGGAAGAAGCTAATAAAAGAAAGAAAGAAAAAACCTACAATCAAACCTATCTAGCAAGCATCCATCAATCATGCAAGATTCAATAGAGCACACAAGCAAGCGAGATTAGAGAAGAGAACACATCTTAAGTATTATATACAAGGGAATGAATGTGTAATGATCATTATTGAAGTTGACTTATATAGGGAAGTTAAAACTTAAGTATTCTATGGTTGCAAGGGAATGAACGTTTAATGCTTATTACGGAAAGTGACTTATATAGGCTAGTTAAAAATCAAAAATGGTACAACCACTATTACGAGTCCTAAGTAAGTATGTACAAAAGTTTCTTAGACGTGCCCTGTTTGGCATTAAGCTCATCGTCGTAAGGTCACTTTAGACTTCCCCTAATTCGACATTAAAGCTCGTGATAAGGCTGCTTTATATTCTAAAGTGCTATCTTGTAAAAATAGGTGCTCGCTCAAGCAAATAAGCTGGCAAAGATCACTCAAAAAATAAGATGGCACAGCTCCTTATATGGTATGACATGTGCTATTTCCAGCAAATAAGACGGCAAAGCTCCTTGTGGTGTTATAGGTGGGTGAAACCTGGGTGAAACTATGTCCCCCTCCCTCCCTTCCTAAAGATGACCACATCACCCACCAGGTTAGTGGTGAAGCTAGCTCCCAAGTTGAAGAGGTGTAGATGGTCCAAGATATAACGTGAAATTGGCATGCCAGGATAAGTGGTAGACTCTAAAGTGATATGTGACTTAGATGTATGGCAAATTGATGATAATATTTGGGTAGCCTTGGGGTAGTCAAGGTGGCATAAAGAGGTAGATGTGAAGGAGATTTCTTTCATGTAGGCCTCCTTCTATTGTGGAGGTGGCTTGGTCCCTTCAAAATCACCTGGTAGGTAGAAGAAACCCATGCCTTCTGATTAATGGAGCTATCACCACACGACCACTATCATGAATGATTTTGGTAGAAGCAACCCACGCCTTTTGATCAATGGGGTTATCACCCAATGACCACTATTATCAATGATTTTGCATGGGTAGATGGTGCCCAAACCATGCGCGAGGATAGGATATAGAAGTAGAAGTTCTGCATGCATCTTCATGAAAGGCCTCCTTCTATTGTTGTGGAAGGGGCTTGGTGGGCCCTTTAAATTAGGTGCACCTTTTGACTGGCTAAATTATTGCCAAGACTACCATTAATGATGTTTCATGGGTATCTAGATAATAGTCTCTGGACCATGCACAACATGATATTAATCCAAGATCTCATAGCTTGATGCGTAGAGATTGGATTTATATATGGCTAATATGTTGACTAGGGTGAGGTTGTGTTTATGTTAAATTAGAGTCGAGGGTGAGCTTATATTCTTCAAAGCGCTTTGGAGGTACTTACATGGCCAATTGTTATACAGGAGATAAGGTTGGCTTCCACACCTACCATGGTCCCCCCATCTATATATGTACTTAGAGGGTTTCCATTGATGAGGTTAGTTGCACGTGTATGTGTCCAAGCTTCCTAGGAGATGCAGAATGTGGGGAAAAGAATTGATACTCTTAGTGAAAAATGGAAATGATGTGCTTGGGAAATGGAAAGAAGGTGTGTTTCGTGTGTGCACCCAGATTTTTCCAACAAATTTGCTTTCTTTGACGCTCTGTATTGCTTTTCTTGGCATTTACTAGATATCGCTTTTCTTGGGGAGTCAAGATCATGAGGCTTATTTCTATGGGACTCACGCCTTTAGACACACACACACATCTCTAGACTCATGTCTTTGGACGACCTATGCGCATCTCTAGACTCGCGCTCTAGACTCATGTTTGTGTGCTCACACAGTTTTTGAAGAAATAAGCTCAGCGACATCTAATGAGTTGGCCTCTCATCACACTTACTAGTGGGCTCAAGCCTCTAGGCTCATGCTTATACTCACGGGTTCAAGCTTATGTATACCTATAGACTCATGTCTATAGGCTTACACATTATGTTCTAATGATTTAGGCTCACATCATATACAAGGGAATGAATGTGTAATGATCATTATTGAAGTTGACTTATATGGGGAAGTTAAAACTTAAGCATTCTATGGTTGCAAGGGAATGAATGTGTAATGCTTATTACGGAAATTGACTTAATTAGGCTAGTTAAAAATTAAAAATGGTACAACCACTATTACGAGTCCTAAATAAGTATGAAACCAAATTTCTTAGACGTGCCCTGTTTGGCATTAAGCTCATCGTCGTAAGGTCACTTTAGACTTCCCCTAATTTGACATTAAGCTCGTGTGTGGTAAGGCTCCTTTATATTCTAAAGTGCTATCTTGTAAAAACAGGTGCTCGCTCAAGCAAATAAGCTGGCAAAGATCACTCAAAAAAATAAGACGGCACAGCTCCTTATATGGTATGACATGTGCTAACTCCAGCAAATAAGATGGCAAAGCTCCTTAAGGTGTGATAAGTGGGTGAAACTACGTCCCCCTCCCTCCCTTCCTAAAGGTGACCACATCACCCAGGTTAGTGGTGAAGCTAGCTCCCAAGTTGAAGAGGTGTAGATGGTCCAAGATATAACGTGAGATTGGCATGCCAGGATAAGTGGTAGACTCTAAAGTGATATGTGACCTAGATGTATGGCAAATTGATGATAATCTTTGGGTACCTTGGGGTAGTCAAGGTGGCCTAAAGAGGTACACTATCATGAATGATTTTGGTAGAAGCAACCCACGCCTTTTGATCAATGGGGTTATCACCCCATGACCACTATTATGAATGATTTTGCATGGGTAGATGGTGCCCAAACCATGCACGAGCGACGATAGGATATAGAAGTAGAAGTTATGCATGCATCTTCATGAAAGGCCTCCTCCTATTTTTGTGGAAGGGGCTTGGTGGGCCCTATAAATTAGGTGCACCTTTTGATTGGCAAAATTATTGCCAAGACTACCATTTAATGATGTTTCATGGGTATCTAGATAATATTCTCTAGACCATGCACAACATGATATTAATCCAAGATCTCATAACTATATGCTTAGAGATTGGATTTATATATGGCTAATATGTGGACTAGGGTGAGGTTGTGTTTATGTTAAAATAGAGTCGAGGGTGAGGTTATATTCTTTAAAGCGCTTTGGAGGTACTTACATGGCCAATTGTAATACAAGAGATACGGTTGGCTCCCATACCTACCATGGTCCCCCCATCTATATATGTACTTAGAGGGTTTCCATTGATGAGGTTAGTTGCACGTGTACGTGTCCACGCTTCCTAGGAGATGCAGAATGTGGGAAAGATAATTGATACTCTCAGTGAAAAATGGGGATGATGTGCTTGGGAAATGTATAGAAGGTGTGTGTCTTGTGTGTGCACTCAGATTTTTCCAACAATTTTGCTTTCTTTGACGCTCTGTATTGCTTTTCTTGGCATATACTAGATATCACTTCTCTTGGGGAGTCAAGATCACGAGGCTTATTTCTATCGGACTCACGCCTTTGGACACACACACGCATCTCTAGACTCATGTCTCTGGACGACCTATGTGCATCTCTAGACTCGCGCTCTAGACTCATGTTTGTGTGCTCACACAGTTTTTGAAGAAACAAGCTCACAAACATCTAATGAGTTGGCCTCTCATCGCCCTTACTAGTGGGCTCAAGCCTCTAGGCTCATGCTTATGGACTCACAGGTTCTGGCTCATGTAGTACTTACACCCCAATAATTATAAAGGATAAGAATTTTTTGTGTAATTCGTATGACAAGGTAGGTGTGTCTTTATAGGTCTTGAAGAGCTGCTTTACCAAACACTTTTAATTCATTGTTATAATATTAGGTTTCCTAGAATCACATTAGTACCATACTGTTTGAATTGCTTGGTATACTATTAGGTTGACCAGACTCGCGTTTGTTAACTCGCAGCTTCAGACTCATGTCTATTGACTTACGTCTCTAGAAAAACGACTCACAACTCTAGACTTGGCTCATGACTCATGTCTTATATGCCTCTAGACTCATAGTGGATGTCTCTAGGCTTACAACTCATGTCTCTAAGCTCACGTGTTGACTCACGACGGCTCACATCTCTAAGCTTATGTGTGTTGACTCATGGTTTTTTTTCATGGGACTATGGACTTACGTCTCCCAACCCGAGAGATGGTTTGGCATGGTTTTTTGAGGTGTTTGAGATTCTTAAGATTTGATGGTGGTTATAAGGATTATTTCGAATCCACGTTTATGGTGTCTATAAAAGTGATTACATGTGGTTTATTGGTTTTTTTGTTGATTTTACATGCTCTAAGCTACCAATTTCACCATGGAAATGAACAAAATTATGCAATGGATGAACAAAAAATTCACAACTTCCTCACTCTAATTCACGCACAAGCGGCTTATGTTTTTGGGTTAGTTTATTCCACTTTGAATTTAGAAATGCTAAGAACAAAATTATGAAATGCATGAACGAAAAATCACTTCTTCCTCACTCTAATTCAAGAAGAGGATATCCTTTGGAGTGGTCTTCTCTCACAAATGGTAGAATGGGGGGAAGAAGCTAATAAAAGAAAGAAAGAAAAAACCTACAATCAAACCTATCTAGCAAGCATCCATCAATCATGCAAGATTCAATAGAGCGCACAAGCAAGCGAGATTAGAGAAGAGAACACATCTTAAGTATTATATACAAGGGAATGAATGTGTAATGATCATTATTGAAGTTGACTTATATAGGGAAGTTAAAA
Organism: Cibotium barometz; assembly: GCF_041138505.1. Taxonomy (NCBI): domain Eukaryota; kingdom Viridiplantae; phylum Streptophyta; class Polypodiopsida; order Cyatheales; family Cibotiaceae; genus Cibotium; species Cibotium barometz. The sequence continues at coordinate 2,593,546 of NC_141075.1, forward strand.
CTTAAGTATTCTATGGTTGCAAGGGAATGAACGTTTAATGCTTATTACGGAAAGTGACTTATATAGGCTAGTTAAAAATCAAAAATGGTACAACCACTATTACGAGTCCTAAGTAAGTATGTACAAAAGTTTCTTAGACGTGCCCTGTTTGGCATTAAGCTCATCGTCGTAAGGTCACTTTAGACTTCCCCTAATTCGACATTAAAGCTCGTGATAAGGCTGCTTTATATTCTAAAGTGCTATCTTGTAAAAATAGGTGCTCGCTCAAGCAAATAAGCTGGCAAAGATCACTCAAAAAATAAGATGGCACAGCTCCTTATATGGTATGACATGTGCTATTTCCAGCAAATAAGACGGCAAAGCTCCTTGTGGTGTTATAGGTGGGTGAAACCTGGGTGAAACTATGTCCCCCTCCCTCCCTTCCTAAAGATGACCACATCACCCACCAGGTTAGTGGTGAAGCTAGCTCCCAAGTTGAAGAGGTGTAGATGGTCCAAGATATAACGTGAAATTGGCATGCCAGGATAAGTGGTAGACTCTAAAGTGATATGTGACTTAGATGTATGGCAAATTGATGATAATATTTGGGTAGCCTTGGGGTAGTCAAGGTGGCATAAAGAGGTAGATGTGAAGGAGATTTCTTTCATGTAGGCCTCCTTCTATTGTGGAGGTGGCTTGGTCCCTTCAAAATCACCTGGTAGGTAGAAGAAACCCATGCCTTCTGATTAATGGAGCTATCACCACACGACCACTATCATGAATGATTTTGGTAGAAGCAACCCATGCCTTTTGATCAATGGGGTTATCACCTAATGACCACTATTATCAATGATTTTGCATGGGTAGATGGTGCCCAAACCATGCGCGAGGATAGGATATAGAAGTAGAAGTTCTGCATGCATCTTCATGAAAGGCCTCCTTCTATTGTTGTGGAAGGGGCTTGGTGGGCCCTTTAAATTAGGTGCACCTTTTGACTGGCTAAATTATTGCCAAGACTACCATTTAATGATGTTTCATGGGTATCTAGATAATAGTCTCTGGACCATGCACAACATGATATTAATCCAAGATCTCATAGCTTGATGCTTAGAGATTGGATTTATATATGGCTAATATGTTGACTAGGGTGAGGTTGTGTTTATGTTAAATTAGAGTTGAGGGTGAGCTTATATTCTTCAAAGCGCTTTGGAGGTGCTTCCATGGCCAATTGTTATACAGGAGATAAGGTTGGCTTCCACACCTACCATGGTCCCCCCATCTATATATGTACTTAGAGGGTTTCCATTGATGAGGTTAGTTGCACGTGTATGTGTCCAAGCTTCCTAGGAGATGCAGAATGTGGGGAAAAGAATTGATACTCTTAGTGAAAAATGGATATGATGTGCTTGGGAAATGGAAAGAAGGTGTGTGTCGTGTGTGCACCCAGATTTTTCCAACAAATTTGCTTTCTTTGACGCTCTGTATTGCTTTTCTTGGCATTTACTAGATATCGCTTTTCTTGGGGAGTCAAGATCATGAGGCTTATTTCTATGGGACTCACGCCTTTAGACACACACACACATCCCTAGACTCATGTCTTTGGACGACCTATGCGCATCTCTAGACTCGCGCTCTAGACTCATGTTTGTGTGCTCACACAGTTTTTGAAGAAATAAGCTCAGCGACATCTAATGAGTTGGCCTCTCATCACACTTACTAGTGGGCTCAAGCCTCTAGGCTCATGCTTATACTCACGGGTTCAAGCTTATGTATACCTATAGACTCATGTCTATAGGTAGGCTTACACATTATGTTCTAATGATTTAGGCTCACATCATATACAAGGGAATGAATGTGTAATGATCATTATTGAAGTTGACTTATATGGGGAAGTTAAAACTTAAGCATTCTATGGTTGCAAGGGAATGAATGTGTAATGCTTATTACGGAAATTGACTTAATTAGGCTAGTTAAAAATTAAAAATGGTACAACCACTATTACGAGTCCTAAATAAGTATGAAACCAAATTTCTTAGACGTGCCCTGTTTGGCATTAAGCTCATCGTCGTAAGGTCACTTTAGACTTCCCCTAATTTGACATTAAGCTTGTGTGTGGTAAGGCTCCTTTATATTCTAAAGTGCTATCTTGTAAAAACAGGTGCTCGCTCAAGCAAATAAGCTGGCAAAGATCACTCAAAAAAATAAGACGGCACAGCTCCTTATATGGTATGACATGTGCTAACTCCAGCAAATAAGATGGCAAAGCTCCTTAAGGTGTGATAAGTGGGTGAAACTACGTCCCCCTCCCTCCCTTCCCAAAGGTGACCACATCACCCAGGTTAGTGGTGAAGCTAGCTCCCAAGTTGAAGAGGTGTAGATGGTCCAAGATATAACGTGAGATTGGCATGCCAGGATAAGTGGTAGACTCTAAAGTGATATGTGACCTAGATGTATGGCAAATTGATGATAATCTTTGGGTACCTTGGGGTAGTCAAGGTGGCCTAAAGAGGTACACTATCATGAATGATTTTGGTAGAAGCAACCCACGCCTTTTGATCAATGGGGTTATCACCCCATGACCACTATCATGAATGATTTTGCATGGGTAGATGGTGCCCAAACCATGCACGAGCGACGATAGGATATAGAAGTAGAAGTTATGCATGCATCTTCATGAAAGGCCTCCTTCTATTTTTGTGGAAGGGGCTTGGTGGGCCTTTTAAATTAGGTGCACCTTTTGATTGGCAAAATTATTGCCAAGACTACCATTTAATGATGTTTCATGGGTATCTAGATAATATTCTCTAGACCATGCACAACATGATATTAATCCAAGATCTCATAACTATATGCTTAGAGATTGGATTTATATATGGCTAATATGTGGACTAGGGTGAGGTTGTGTTTATGTTAAAATAGAGTCGAGGGTGAGGTTATATTCTTTAAAGCGCTTTGGAGGTACTTACATGGCCAATTGTAATACAAGAGATAAGGTTGGCTCCCATACCTACCATGGTCCCCCCATCTATATATGTACTTAGAGGGTTTCCATTGATGAGGTTAGTTGCACGTGTACGTGTCCACGCTTCCTAGGAGATGCAGAATGTGGGAAAGATAATTGATACTCTCAGTGAAAAATGGAGATGATGTGCTTGGGAAATGTATAGAAGGTGTGTGTCTTGTGTGTGCACTCAGATTTTTCCAACAAATTTGCTTTCTTTGACGCTCTGTATTGCTTTTCTTGGCATATACTAGATATCGCTTCTCCTGGGGGGTCAAGATCATGAGGCTTATTTCTATGGGACTCAGGCCTTTGGACACACACACGCATCTCTAGACTCATGTCTCTGGACGACCTATGTGCATCTCTAGACTCGCGCTCTAGACTCATGTTTGTGTGCTCACACAGTTTTTGAAGAAACAAGCTCACAAACATCTAATGAGTTGGCCTCTCATTGCCCTTACTAGTGGGCTCAAGCCTCTAGGCTCATGCTTATGGACTCACAGGTTCTGGCTCATGTAGTACTTACACCCCAATAATTATAAAGGACAAGAATTTTTTGTGTAATTCGTATGACAAGGTAGATGTGTCTTTATAGGTCTTCAAGAGCTGCTTTACCAAACACTTTTAATTCATTGTTATAATATTAGGTTTCCTAGAATCACATTAGTACCATACTGTTTGAATTGCCTGGTATACTATTAGGTTGACCAGACTCGCGTTTGTTAACTCGCAGCTTCAGACTCATGTCTATTGACTTACGTCTCTAGACTCACGACTCACAACTCTAGACTTGGCTCATGACTCATGTCTTATATGCCTCTAGACTCATAGTGGATGTCTCTAGGCTTACAACTCATGTCTCTAAGCTCACGTGTTGACTCACGGCGGCTCACATCTCTAAGCTTATGTGTGTTGACTCATGGTTTTTTTCATGGGACTATGGACTTACGTCTCCCAACCCGAGAGATGGTTTGGCATGGTTTTTTAAGGTGTTTGAGATTCTTAAGATTTGATGGTGGTTATAAGGATTATTTCGAATCCACGTTTATGGTGTCTATAAAAGTGATTACATGTGGTTTATTGGTTTTTTTGTTGATTTTACATGCTCTAAGCTACCAATTTCACCATGGAAATGAACAAAATTATGCAATGGATGAACAAAAAATTCACAACTTCCTCACTCTAATTCACGCACAAGCGGCTTATGTTTTTGGGTTAGTTTATTCCACTTTGAATTTAGAAATGCTAAGAACAAAATTATGAAATGCATGAACGAAAAATCACTTCTTCCTCACTCTAATTCAAGAAGAGGATATCCTTTGGAGTGGTCTTCTCTCACAAATGGTAGAATGGGGGGAAGAAGCTAATAAAAGAAAGAAAGAAAAAACCTACAATCAAACCTATCTAGCAAGCATCCATCAATCATGCAAGATTCAATAGAGCGCACAAGCAAGCGAGATTAGAGAAGAGAACACATCTTAAGTATTATATACAAGGGAATGAATGTGTAATGATCATTATTGAAGTCGACTTATATAGGGAAGTTAAAACTTAAGTATTCTATGGTTGCAAGGGAATGAACGTTTAATGCTTATTACGGAAAGTGACTTATATAGGCTAGTTAAAAATCAAAAATGGTACAACCACTATTACGAGTCCTAAGTAAGTATGTACAAAAGTTTCTTAGACGTGCCCTGTTTGGCATTAAGCTCATCGTCGTAAGGTCACTTTAGACTTCCCCTAATTCGACATTAAAGCTCGTGATAAGGCTGCTTTATATTCTAAAGTGCTATCTTGTAAAAACAGGTGCTCGCTCAAGCAAATAAGCTGGCAAAGATCACTCAAAAAAATAAGATGGCACAGCTCCTTATATGGTATGACATGTGCTATTTCCAGCAAATAAGACGGCAAAGCTCCTTGTGGTGTTATAGGTGGGTGAAACCTGGGTGAAACTATGTCCCCCTCCCTCCCTTCCTAAAGATGACCACATCACCCACCAGGTTAGTGGTGAAGCTAGCTCCCAAGTTGAAGAGGTGTAGATGGTCCAAGATATAACGTGAAATTGGCATGCCAGGATAAGTGGTAGACTCTAAAGTGATATGTGACTTAGATGTATGGCAAATTGATGATAATCTTTGGGTAGCCTTGGGGTAGTCAAGGTGGCATAAAGAGGTAGATGTGAAGTAGATTTCTTTCATGTAGGCCTCCTTCTATTGTGGAGGTGGCTTGGTCCCTTCAAAATCACCTGGTAGGTAGAAGAAACCCATGCCTTCTGATTAATGGAGCTATCACCACACGACCACTATCATGAATGATTTTGGTAGAAGCAACCCACGCCTTTTGATCAATGGGGTTATCACCCAATGACCACTATTATCAATGATTTTGCATGGGTAGATGGTGCCCAAACCATGCGCGAGGATAGGATATAGAAGTAGAAGTTCTGCATGCATCTTCATGAAAGGCCTCCTTCTATTGTTGTGGAAGGGGCTTGGTGGGCCCTTTAAATTAGGTGCACCTTTTGACTGGCTAAATTATTGCCAAGACTACCATTTAATGATGTTTCATGGGTATCTAGATAATAGTCTCTGGACCATGCACAACATGATATTAATCCAAGATCTCGTAGCTTGATGCGTAGAGATTGGATTTATATATGGCTAATATGTTGACTAGGGTGAGGTTGTGTTTATGTTAAATTAGAGATGAGGGTGAGCTTATATTCTTCAAAGCGCTTTGGAGGTGCTTCCATGGCCAATTGTTATACAGGAGATAAGGTTGGCTTCCACACCTACCATGGTCCCCCCATCTATATATGTACTTAGAGGGTTTCCATTGATGAGGTTAGTTGCACGTGTATGTGTCCAAGCTTCCTAGGAGATGCAGAATGTGGGAAAAAGAATTGATACTCTTAGTGAAAAATGGAGATGATGTGCTTGGGAAATGGAAAGAAGGTGTGTGTCGTGTGTGCACCCAGATTTTTCCAACAAATTTGCTTTCTTTGACGCTCTGTATTGTTTTTCTTGGCATTTACTAGATATCGCTTTTCTTGGGGAGTCAAGATCATGAGGCTTATTTCTATGGGACTCACGCCTTTAGACACACACACACATCCCTAGACTCATGTCTTTGGATGACCTATGCGCATCTCTAGACTCGCGCTCTAGACTCATGTTTGTGTGCTCACACAGTTTTTGAAGAAATAAGCTCAGCGACATCTAATGAGCTGGCCTCTCATCACACTTACTAGTGGGCTCAAGCCTCTAGGCTCATGCTTATACTCACGGGTTCAAGCTTATGTATACCTATAGACTCATGTCTATAGGTAGGCTTACACATTATGTTCTAATGATTTAGGCTCACATCATATACAAGGGAATGAATGTGTAATGATCATTATTGAAGTTGACTTATATGGGGAAGTTAAAACTTAAGCATTCTATGGTTGCAAGGGAATGAATGTGTAATGCTTATTACGGAAATTGACTTAATTAGGCTAGTTAAAAATTAAAAATGGTACAACCACTATTACGAGTCCTAAATAAGTATGAAACCAAATTTCTTAGACGTGCCCTGTTTGGCATTAAGCTCATCGTCGTAAGGTCACTTTAGACTTCCCCTAATTTGACATTAAGCTTGTGTGTGGTAAGGCTCCTTTATATTCTAAAGTGCTATCTTGTAAAAACAGGTGCTCGCTCAAGCAAATAAGCTGGCAAAGATCACTCAAAAAAATAAGACGGCACAGCTCCTTATATGGTATGACATGTGCTAACTCCAGCAAATAAGATGGCAAAGCTCCTTAAGGTGTGATAAGTGGGTGAAACTACGTCCCCCTCCCTCCCTTCCCAAAGGTGACCACATCACCCAGGTTAGTGGTGAAGCTAGCTCCCAAGTTGAAGAGGTGTAGATGGTCCAAGATATAACGTGAGATTGGCATGCCAGGATAAGTGGTAGACTCTAAAGTGATATGTGACCTAGATGTATGGCAAATTGATGATAATCTTTGGGTACCTTGGGGTAGTCAAGGTGGCCTAAAGAGGTACACTATCATGAATGATTTTGGTAGAAGCAACCCACGCCTTTTGATCAATGGGGTTATCACCCCATGACCACTATCATGAATGATTTTGCATGGGTAGATGGTGCCCAAACCATGCACGAGCGACGATAGGATATAGAAGTAGAAGTTATGCATGCATCTTCATGAAAGGCCTCCTTCTATTTTTGTGGAAGGGGCTTGGTGGGCCCTATAAATTAGGTGCACCTTTTGATTGGCAAAATTATTGCCAAGACTACCATTTAATGATGTTTCATGGGTATCTAGATAATATTCTCTAGACCATGCACAACATGATATTAATCCAAGATCTCATAACTATATGCTTAGAGATTGGATTTATATATGGCTAATATGTGGACTAGGGTGAGGTTGTGTTTATGTTAAAATAGAGTCGAGGGTGAGGTTATATTCTTTAAAGCGCTTTGGAGGTACTTACATGGCCAATTGTAATACAAGAGATAAGGTTGGCTCCCATACCTACCATGGTCCCCCCATCTATATATGTACTTAGAGGGTTTCCATTGATGAGGTTAGTTGCACGTGTACGTGTCCACGCTTCCTAGGAGATGCAGAATGTGGGAAAGATAATTGATACTCTCAGTGAAAAATGGAGATGATGTGCTTGGGAAATGTATAGAAGGTGTGTGTCTTGTGTGTGCACTCAGATTTTTCCAACAAATTTGCTTTCTTTGACGCTCTGTATTGCTTTTCTTGGCATATACTAGATATCGCTTCTCCTGGGGGGTCAAGATCATGAGGCTTATTTCTATGGGACTCAGGCCTTTGGACACACACACGCATCTCTAGACTCATGTCTCTGGACGACCTATGTGCATCTCTAGACTCGCGCTCTAGACTCATGTTTGTGTGCTCACACAGTTTTTGAAGAAACAAGCTCACAAACATCTAATGAGTTGGCCTCTCATTGCCCTTACTAGTGGGCTCAAGCCTCTAGGCTCATGCTTATGGACTCACAGGTTCTGGCTCATGTAGTACTTACACCCCAATAATTATAAAGGACAAGAATTTTTTGTGTAATTCGTATGACAAGGTAGATGTGTCTTTATAGGTCTTCAAGAGCTGCTTTACCAAACACTTTTAATTCATTGTTATAATATTAGGTTTCCTAGAATCACATTAGTACCATACTGTTTGAATTGCCTGGTATACTATTAGGTTGACCAGACTCGCGTTTGTTAACTCGCAGCTTCAGACTCATGTCTATTGACTTACGTCTCTAGACTCACGACTCACAACTCTAGACTTGGCTCATGACTCATATCTTATATGCCTCTAGACTCATAGTGGATGTCTCTAGGCTTACAACTCATGTCTCTAAGCTCACGTGTTGACTCACGGCGGCTCACATCTCTAAGCTTATGTGTGTTGACTCATGGTTTTTTTCATGGGACTATGGACTTACGTCTCCCAACCCGAGAGATGGTTTGGCATGGTTTTTTAAGGTGTTTGAGATTCTTAAGATTTGATGGTGGTTATAAGGATTATTTCGAATCCACGTTTATGGTGTCTATAAAAGTGATTACATGTGGTTTATTGGTTTTTTTGTTGATTTTACATGCTCTAAGCTACCAATTTCACCATGGAAATGAACAAAATTATGCAATGGATGAACAAAAAATTCACAACTTCCTCACTCTAATTCACGCACAAGCGGCTTATGTTTTTGGGTTAGTTTATTCCACTTTGAATTTAGAAATGCTAAGAACAAAATTATGAAATGCATGAACGAAAAATCACTTCTTCCTCACTCTAATTCAAGAAGAGGATATCCTTTGGAGTGGTCTTCTCTCACAAATGGTAGAATGGGGGGAAGAAGCTAATAAAAGAAAGAAAGAAAAAACCTACAATCAAACCTATCTAGCAAGCATCCATCAATCATGCAAGATTCAATAGAGCGCACAAGCAAGCGAGATTAGAGAAGAGAACACATCTTAAGTATTATATACAAGGGAATGAATGTGTAATGATCATTATTGAAGTCGACTTATATAGGGAAGTTAAAACTTAAGTATTCTATGGTTGCAAGGGAATGAACGTTTAATGCTTATTACGGAAAGTGACTTATATAGGCTAGTTAAAAATCAAAAATGGTACAACCACTATTACGAGTCCTAAGTAAGTATGTACAAAAGTTTCTTAGACGTGCCCTGTTTGGCATTAAGCTCATCGTCGTAAGGTCACTTTAGACTTCCCCTAATTTGACATTAAGCTTGTGTGTGGTAAGGCTCCTTTATATTCTAAAGTGCTATCTTGTAAAAACAGGTGCTCGCTCAAGCAAATAAGCTGGCAAAGATCACTCAAAAAAATAAGACGGCACAGCTCTTTATATGGTATGACATGTGCTAACTCCAGCAAATAAGATGGCAAAGCTCCTTAAGGTGTGATAAGTGGGTGAAACTACGTCCCCCTCCCTCCCTTCCCAAAGGTGACCACATCACCCAGGTTAGTGGTGAAGCTAGCTCCCAAGTTGAAGAGGTGTAGATGGTCCAAGATATAACGTGAGATTGGCATGCCAGGATAAGTGGTAGACTCTAAAGTGATATGTGACCTAGATGTATGGCAAATTGATGATAATCTTTGGGTACCTTGGGGTAGTCAAGGTGGCCTAAAGAGGTACACTATCATGAATGATTTTGGTAGAAGCAACCCACGCCTTTTGATCAATGGGGTTATCACCCCATGACCACTATCATGAATGATTTTGCATGGGTAGATGGTGCCCAAACCATGCACGAGCGACGATAGGATATAGAAGTAGAAGTTATGCATGCATCTTCATGAAAGGCCTCCTTCTATTTTTGTGGAAGGGGCTTGGTGGGCCCTATAAATTAGGTGCACCTTTTGATTGGCAAAATTATTGCCAAGACTACCATTTAATGATGTTTCATGGGTATCTAGATAATATTCTCTAGACCATGCACAACATGATATTAATCCAAGATCTCATAACTATATGCTTAGAGATTGGATTTATATATGGCTAATATGTGGACTAGGGTGAGGTTGTGTTTATGTTAAAATAGAGTCGAGGGTGAGGTTATATTCTTTAAAGCGCTTTGGAGGTACTTACATGGCCAATTGTAATACAAGAGATAAGGTTGGCTCCCATACCTACCATGGTCCCCCCATCTATATATGTACTTAGAGGGTTTCCATTGATGAGGTTAGTTGCACGTGTACGTGTCCACGCTTCCTAGGAGATGCAGAATGTGGGAAAGATAATTGATACTCTCAGTGAAAAATGGAGATGATGTGCTTGGGAAATGTATAGAAGGTGTGTGTCTTGTGTGTGCACTCAGATTTTTCCAACAAATTTGCTTTCTTTGACGCTCTGTATTGCTTTTCTTGGCATATACTAGATATCGCTTCTCTTGGGGGGTCAAGATCATGAGGCTTATTTCTATGGGACTCAGGCCTTTGGACACACACACGCATCTCTAGACTCATGTCTCTGGACGACCTATGTGCATCTCTAGACTCGCGCTCTAGACTCATGTTTGTGTGCTCACACAGTTTTTGAAGAAACAAGCTCACAAACATCTAATGAGTTGGCCTCTCATTGCCCTTACTAGTGGGCTCAAGCCTCTAGGCTCATGCTTATGGACTCACAGGTTCTGGCTCATGTAGTACTTACACCCCAATAATTATAAAGGACAAGAATTTTTTGTGTAATTCGTATGACAAGGTAGATGTGTCTTTATAGGTCTTCAAGAGCTGCTTTACCAAACACTTTTAATTCATTGTTATAATATTAGGTTTCCTAGAATCACATTAGTACCATACTGTTTGAATTGCCTGGTATACTATTAGGTTGACCAGACTCGCGTTTGTTAACTCGCAGCTTCAGACTCATGTCTATTGACTTACGTCTCTAGACTCACGACTCACAACTCTAGACTTGGCTCATGACTCATGTCTTATATGCCTCTAGACTCATAGTGGATGTCTCTAGGCTTACAACTCATGTCTCTAAGCTCACGTGTTGACTCACGGCGGCTCACATCTCTAAGCTTATGTGTGTTGACTCATGGTTTTTTTCATGGGACTATGGACTTACGTCTCCCAACCCGAGAGATGGTTTGGCATGGTTTTTTAAGGTGTTTGAGATTCTTAAGATTTGATGGTGGTTATAAGGATTATTTCGAATCCACGTTTATGGTGTCTATAAAAGTGATTACATGTGGTTTATTGGTTTTTTTGTTGATTTTACATGCTCTAAGCTACCAATTTCACCATGGAAATGAACAAAATTATGCAATGGATGAACAAAAAATTCACAACTTCCTCACTCTAATTCACGCACAAGCGGCTTATGTTTTTGGGTTAGTTTATTCCACTTTGAATTTAGAAATGCTAAGAACAAAATTATGAAATGCATGAACGAAAAATCACTTCTTCCTCACTCTAATTCAAGAAGAGGATATCCTTTGGAGTGGTCTTCTCTCACAAATGGTAGAATGGGGGGAAGAAGCTAATAAAAGAAAGAAAGAAAAAACCTACAATCAAACCTATCTAGCAAGCATCCATCAATCATGCAAGATTCAATAGAGCGCACAAGCAAGCGAGATTAGAGAAGAGAACACATCTTAAGTATTATATACAAGGGAATGAATGTGTAATGATCATTATTGAAGTCGACTTATATAGGGAAGTTAAAACTTAAGTATTCTATGGTTGCAAGGGAATGAACGTTTAATGCTTATTACGGAAAGTGACTTATATAGGCTAGTTAAAAATCAAAAATGGTACAACCACTATTACGAGTCCTAAGTAAGTATGTACAAAAGTTTCTTAGACGTGCCCTGTTTGGCATTAAGCTCATCGTCGTAAGGTCACTTTAGACTTCCCCTAATTTGACATTAAGCTTGTGTGTGGTAAGGCTCCTTTATATTCTAAAGTGCTATCTTGTAAAAACAGGTGCTCGCTCAAGCAAATAAGCTGGCAAAGATCACTCAAAAAAATAAGACGGCACAGCTCTTTATATGGTATGACATGTGCTAACTCCAGCAAATAAGATGGCAAAGCTCCTTAAGGTGTGATAAGTGGGTGAAACTACGTCCCCCTCCCTCCCTTCCCAAAGGTGACCACATCACCCAGGTTAGTGGTGAAGCTAGCTCCCAAGTTGAAGAGGTGTAGATGGTCCAAGATATAACGTGAGATTGGCATGCCAGGATAAGTGGTAGACTCTAAAGTGATATGTGACCTAGATGTATGGCAAATTGATGATAATCTTTGGGTACCTTGGGGTAGTCAAGGTGGCCTAAAGAGGTACACTATCATGAATGATTTTGGTAGAAGCAACCCACGCCTTTTGATCAATGGGGTTATCACCCCATGACCACTATCATGAATGATTTTGCATGGGTAGATGGTGCCCAAACCATGCACGAGCGACGATAGGATATAGAAGTAGAAGTTATGCATGCATCTTCATGAAAGGCCTCCTTCTATTTTTGTGGAAGGGGCTTGGTGGGCCCTATAAATTAGGTGCACCTTTTGATTGGCAAAATTATTGCCAAGACTACCATTTAATGATGTTTCATGGGTATCTAGATAATATTCTCTAGACCATGCACAACATGATATTAATCCAAGATCTCATAACTATATGCTTAGAGATTGGATTTATATATGGCTAATATGTGGACTAGGGTGAGGTTGTGTTTATGTTAAAATAGAGTCGAGGGTGAGGTTATATTCTTTAAAGCGCTTTGGAGGTACTTACATGGCCAATTGTAATACAAGAGATAAGGTTGGCTCCCATACCTACCATGGTCCCCCCATCTATATATGTACTTAGAGGGTTTCCATTGATGAGGTTAGTTGCACGTGTACGTGTCCACGCTTCCTAGGAGATGCAGAATGTGGGAAAGATAATTGATACTCTCAGTGAAAAATGGAGATGATGTGCTTGGGAAATGTATAGAAGGTGTGTGTCTTGTGTGTGCACTCAGATTTTTCCAACAAATTTGCTTTCTTTGACGCTCTGTATTGCTTTTCTTGGCATATACTAGATATCGCTTCTCTTGGGGGGTCAAGATCATGAGGCTTATTTCTATGGGACTCAGGCCTTTGGACACACACACGCATCTCTAGACTCATGTCTCTGGACGACCTATGTGCATCTCTAGACTCGCGCTCTAGACTCATGTTTGTGTGCTCACACAGTTTTTGAAGAAACAAGCTCACAAACATCTAATGAGTTGGCCTCTCATTGCCCTTACTAGTGGGCTCAAGCCTCTAGGCTCATGCTTATGGACTCACAGGTTCTGGCTCATGTAGTACTTACACCCCAATAATTATAAAGGACAAGAATTTTTTGTGTAATTCGTATGACAAGGTAGATGTGTCTTTATAGGTCTTCAAGAGCTGCTTTACCAAACACTTTTAATTCATTGTTATAATATTAGGTTTCCTAGAATCACATTAGTACCATACTGTTTGAATTGCCTGGTATACTATTAGGTTGACCAGACTCGCGTTTGTTAACTCGCAGCTTCAGACTCATGTCTATTGACTTACGTCTCTAGACTCACGACTCACAACTCTAGACTTGGCTCATGACTCATGTCTTATATGCCTCTAGACTCATAGTGGATGTCTCTAGGCTTACAACTCATGTCTCTAAGCTCACGTGTTGACTCACGGCGGCTCACATCTCTAAGCATATGTGTGTTGACTCATGGTTTTTTTCATGGGACTATGGACTTACGTCTCCCAACCCGAGAGATGGTTTGGCATGGTTTTTTAAGGTGTTTGAGATTCTTAAGATTTGATGGTGGTTATAAGGATTATTTCGAATCCACGTTTATGGTGTCTATAAAAGTGATTACATGTGGTTTATTGGTTTTTTTGTTGATTTTACATGCTCTAAGCTACCAATTTCACCATGGAAATGAACAAAATTATGCAATGGATGAACAAAAAATTCACAACTTCCTCACTCTAATTCACGCACAAGCGGCTTATGTTTTTGGGTTAGTTTATTCCACTTTGAATTTAGAAATGCTAAGAACAAAATTATGAAATGCATGAACGAAAAATCACTTCTTCCTCACTCTAATTCAAGAAGAGGATATCCTTTGGAGTGGTCTTCTCTCACAAATGGTAGAATGGGGGGAAGAAGCTAATAAAAGAAAGAAAGAAAAAACCTACAATCAAACCTATCTAGCAAGCATCCATCAATCATGCAAGATTCAATAGAGCGCACAAGCAAGCGAGATTAGAGAAGAGAACACATCTTAAGTATTATATACAAGGGAATGAATGTGTAATGATCATTATTGAAGTCGACTTATATAGGGAAGTTAAAACTTAAGTATTCTATGGTTGCAAGGGAATGAACGTTTAATGCTTATTACGGAAAGTGACTTATATAGGCTAGTTAAAAATCAAAAATGGTACAACCACTATTACGAGTCCTAAGTAAGTATGTACAAAAGTTTCTTAGACGTGCCCTGTTTGGCATTAAGCTCATCGTCGTAAGGTCACTTTAGACTTCCCCTAATTCGACATTAAAGCTCGTGATAAGGCTGCTTTATATTCTAAAGTGCTATCTTGTAAAAACAGGTGCTCGCTCAAGCAAATAAGCTGGCAAAGATCACTCAAAAAAATAAGATGGCACAGCTCCTTATATGGTATGACATGTGCTATTTCCAGCAAATAAGACGGCAAAGCTCCTTGTGGTGTTATAGGTGGGTGAAACCTGGGTGAAACTATGTCCCCCTCCCTCCCTTCCTAAAGATGACCACATCACCCACCAGGTTAGTGGTGAAGCTAGCTCCCAAGTTGAAGAGGTGTAGATGGTCCAAGATATAACGTGAAATTGGCATGCCAGGATAAGTGGTAGACTCTAAAGTGATATGTGACTTAGATGTATGGCAAATTGATGATAATATTTGGGTAGCCTTGGGGTAGTCAAGGTGGCATAAAGAGGTAGATGTGAAGTAGATTTCTTTCATGTAGGCCTCCTTCTATTGTGGAGGTGGCTTGGTCCCTTCAAAATCACCTGGTAGGTAGAAGAAACCCATGCCTTCTGATTAATGGAGCTATCACCACACGACCACTATCATGAATGATTTTGGTAGAAGCAACCCACGCCTTTTGATCAATGGGGTTATCACCCAATGACCACTATTATCAATGATTTTGCATGGGTAGATGGTGCCCAAACCATGCGCGAGGATAGGATATAGAAGTAGAAGTTCTGCATGCATCTTCATGAAAGGCCTCCTTCTATTGTTGTGGAAGGGGCTTGGTGGGCCCTTTAAATTAGGTGCACCTTTTGACTGGCTAAATTATTGCCAAGACTACCATTTAATGATGTTTCATGGGTATCTAGATAATAGTCTCTGGACCATGCACAACATGATATTAATCCAAGATCTCGTAGCTTGATGCGTAGAGATTGGATTTATATATGGCTAATATGTTGACTAGGGTGAGGTTGTGTTTATGTTAAATTAGAGATGAGGGTGAGCTTATATTCTTCAAAGCGCTTTGGAGGTGCTTCCATGGCCAATTGTTATACAGGAGATAAGGTTGGCTTCCACACCTACCATGGTCCCCCCATCTATATATGTACTTAGAGGGTTTCCATTGATGAGGTTAGTTGCACGTGTATGTGTCCAAGCTTCCTAGGAGATGCAGAATGTGGGGAAAAGAATTGATACTCTTAGTGAAAAATGGAGATGATGTGCTTGGGAAATGGAAAGAAGGTGTGTGTCGTGTGTGCACCCAGATTTTTCCAACAAATTTGCTTTCTTTGACGCTCTGTATTGCTTTTCTTGGCATTTACTAGATATCGCTTTTCTTGGGGAGTCAAGATCATGAGGCTTATTTCTATGGGACTCACGCCTTTAGACACACACACACATCCCTAGACTCATGTCTTTGGATGACCTATGCGCATCTCTAGACTCGCGCTCTAGACTCATGTTTGTGTGCTCACACAGTTTTTGAAGAAATAAGCTCAGCGACATCTAATGAGCTGGCCTCTCATCACACTTACTAGTGGGCTCAAGCCTCTAGGCTCATGCTTATACTCACGGGTTCAAGCTTATGTATACCTATAGACTCATGTCTATAGGTAGGCTTACACATTATGTTCTAATGATTTAGGCTCACATCATATACAAGGGAATGAATGTGTAATGATCATTATTGAAGTTGACTTATATGGGGAAGTTAAAACTTAAGCATTCTATGGTTGCAAGGGAATGAATGTGTAATGCTTATTACGGAAATTGACTTAATTAGGCTAGTTAAAAATTAAAAATGGTACAACCACTATTACGAGTCCTAAATAAGTATGAAACCAAATTTCTTAGACGTGCCCTGTTTGGCATTAAGCTCATCGTCGTAAGGTCACTTTAGACTTCCCCTAATTTGACATTAAGCTTGTGTGTGGTAAGGCTCCTTTATATTCTAAAGTGCTATCTTGTAAAAACAGGTGCTCGCTCAAGCAAATAAGCTGGCAAAGATCACTCAAAAAAATAAGACGGCACAGCTCCTTATATGGTATGACATGTGCTAACTCCAGCAAATAAGATGGCAAAGCTCCTTAAGGTGTGATAAGTGGGTGAAACTACGTCCCCCTCCCTCCCTTCCCAAAGGTGACCACATCACCCAGGTTAGTGGTGAAGCTAGCTCCCAAGTTGAAGAGGTGTAGATGGTCCAAGATATAACGTGAGATTGGCATGCCAGGATAAGTGGTAGACTCTAAAGTGATATGTGACCTAGATGTATGGCAAATTGATGATAATCTTTGGGTACCTTGGGGTAGTCAAGGTGGCCTAAAGAGGTACACTATCATGAATGATTTTGGTAGAAGCAACCCACGCCTTTTGATCAATGGGGTTATCACCCCATGACCACTATCATGAATGATTTTGCATGGGTAGATGGTGCCCAAACCATGCACGAGCGATGATAGGATATAGAAGTAGAAGTTATGCATGCATCTTCATGAAAGGCCTCCTTCTATTTTTGTGGAAGGGGCTTGGTGGGCCCTATAAATTAGGTGCACCTTTTGATTGGCAAAATTATTGCCAAGACTACCATTTAATGATGTTTCATGGGTATCTAGATAATATTCTCTAGACCATGCACAACATGATATTAATCCAAGATCTCATAACTATATGCTTAGAGATTGGATTTATATATGGCTAATATGTGGACTAGGGTGAGGTTGTGTTTATGTTAAAATAGAGTCGAGGGTGAGGTTATATTCTTTAAAGCGCTTTGGAGGTACTTACATGGCCAATTGTAATACAAGAGATAAGGTTGGCTCCCATACCTACCATGGTCCCCCCATCTATATATGTACTTAGAGGGTTTCCATTGATGAGGTTAGTTGCACGTGTACGTGTCCACGCTTCCTAGGAGATGCAGAATGTGGGAAAGATAATTGATACTCTCAGTGAAAAATGGAGATGATGTGCTTGGGAAATGTATAGAAGGTGTGTGTCTTGTGTGTGCACTCAGATTTTTCCAACAAATTTGCTTTCTTTGACGCTCTGTATTGCTTTTCTTGGCATATACTAGATATCGCTTCTCTTGGGGTGTCAAGATCATGAGGCTTATTTCTATGGGACTCAGGCCTTTGGACACACACACGCATCTCTAGACTCATGTCTCTGGACGACCTATGTGCATCTCTAGACTCGCGCTCTAGACTCATGTTTGTGTGCTCACACAGTTTTTGAAGAAACAAGCTCACAAACATCTAATGAGTTGGCCTCTCATTGCCCTTACTAGTGGGCTCAAGCCTCTAGGCTCATGCTTATGGACTCACAGGTTCTGGCTCATGTAGTACTTACACCCCAATAATTATAAAGGACAAGAATTTTTTGTGTAATTCGTATGACAAGGTAGATGTGTCTTTATAGGTCTTCAAGAGCTGCTTTACCAAACACTTTTAATTCATTGTTATAATATTAGGTTTCCTAGAATCACATTAGTACCATACTGTTTGAATTGCCTGGTATACTATTAGGTTGACCAGACTCGCGTTTGTTAACTCGCAGCTTCAGACTCATGTCTATTGACTTACGTCTCTAGACTCACGACTCACAACTCTAGACTTGGCTCATGACTCATGTCTTATATGCCTCTAGACTCATAGTGGATGTCTCTAGGCTTACAACTCATGTCTCTAAGCTCACGTGTTGACTCACGGCGGCTCACATCTCTAAGCTTATGTGTGTTGACTCATGGTTTTTTTCATGGGACTATGGACTTACGTCTCCCAACCCGAGAGATGGTTTGGCATGGTTTTTTAAGGTGTTTGAGATTCTTAAGATTTGATGGTGGTTATAAGGATTATTTCGAATCCACGTTTATGGTGTCTATAAAAGTGATTACATGTGGTTTATTGGTTTTTTTGTTGATTTTACATGCTCTAAGCTACCAATTTCACCATGGAAATGAACAAAATTATGCAATGGATGAACAAAAAATTCACAACTTCCTCACTCTAATTCACGCACAAGCGGCTTATGTTTTTGGGTTAGTTTATTCCACTTTGAATTTAGAAATGCTAAGAACAAAATTATGAAATGCATGAACGAAAAATCACTTCTTCCTCACTCTAATTCAAGAAGAGGATATCCTTTGGAGTGGTCTTCTCTCACAAATGGTAGAATGGGGGGAAGAAGCTAATAAAAGAAAGAAAGAAAAAACCTACAATCAAACCTATCTAGCAAGCATCCATCAATCATGCAAGATTCAATAGAGCGCACAAGCAAGCGAGATTAGAGAAGAGAACACATCTTAAGTATTATATACAAGGGAATGAATGTGTAATGATCATTATTGAAGTCGACTTATATAGGGAAGTTAAAACTTAAGTATTCTATGGTTGCAAGGGAATGAACGTTAAATGCTTATTACGGAAAGTGACTTATATAGGCTAGTTAAAAATCAAAAATGGTACAACCACTATTACGAGTCCTAAGTAAGTATGTACAAAAGTTTCTTAGACGTGCCCTGTTTGGCATTAAGCTCATCGTCGTAAGGTCACTTTAGACTTCCCCTAATTCGACATTAAGCTTGTGTGTGGTAAGGCTCCTTTATATTCTAAAGTGCTATCTTGTAAAAACAGGTGCTCGCTCAAGCAAATAAGCTGGCAAAGATCACTCAAAAAAATAAGACGGCACAGCTCTTTATATGGTATGACATGTGCTAACTCCAGCAAATAAGATGGCAAAGCTCCTTAAGGTGTGATAAGTGGGTGAAACTACGTCCCCCTCCCTCCCTTCCCAAAGGTGACAACATCACCCAGGTTAGTGGTGAAGCTAGCTCCCAAGTTGAAGAGGTGTAGATGGTCCAAGATATAACGTGAGATTGGCATGCCAGGATAAGTGGTAGACTCTAAAGTGATATGTGACCTAGATGTATGGCAAATTGATGATAATCTTTGGGTACCTTGGGGTAGTCAAGGTGGCCTAAAGAGGTACACTATCATGAATGATTTTGGTAGAAGCAACCCACGCCTTTTGATCAATGGGGTTATCACCCCATGACCACTATCATGAATGATTTTGCATGGGTAGATGGTGCCCAAACCATGCACGAGCGACGATAGGATATAGAAGTAGAAGTTATGCATGCATCTTCATGAAAGGCCTCCTTCTATTTTTGTGGAAGGGGCTTGGTGGGCCCTATAAATTAGGTGCACCTTTTGATTGGCAAAATTATTGCCAAGACTACCATTTAATGATGTTTCATGGGTATCTAGATAATATTCTCTAGACCATGCACAACATGATATTAATCCAAGATCTCATAACTATATGCTTAGAGATTGGATTTATATATGGCTAATATGTGGACTAGGGTGAGGTTGTGTTTATGTTAAAATAGAGTCGAGGGTGAGGTTATATTCTTTAAAGCGCTTTGGAGGTACTTACATGGCCAATTGTAATACAAGAGATAAGGTTGGCTCCCATACCTACCATGGTCCCCCCATCTATATATGTACTTAGAGGGTTTCCATTGATGAGGTTAGTTGCACGTGTACGTGTCCACGCTTCCTAGGAGATGCAGAATGTGGGAAAGATAATTGATACTCTCAGTGAAAAATGGAGATGATGTGCTTGGGAAATGTATAGAAGGTGTGTGTCTTGTGTGTGCACTCAGATTTTTCCAACAAATTTGCTTTCTTTGACGCTCTGTATTGCTTTTCTTGGCATATACTAGATATCGCTTCTCTTGGGGGGTCAAGATCATGAGGCTTATTTCTATGGGACTCAGGCCTTTGGACACACACACGCATCTCTAGACTCATGTCTCTGGACGACCTATGTGCATCTCTAGACTCGCGCTCTAGACTCATGTTTGTGTGCTCACACAGTTTTTGAAGAAACAAGCTCACAAACATCTAATGAGTTGGCCTCTCATTGCCCTTACTAGTGGGCTCAAGCCTCTAGGCTCATGCTTATGGACTCACAGGTTCTGGCTCATGTAGTACTTACACCCCAATAATTATAAAGGACAAGAATTTTTTGTGTAATTCGTATGACAAGGTAGATGTGTCTTTATAGGTCTTCAAGAGCTGCTTTACCAAACACTTTTAATTCATTGTTATAATATTAGGTTTCCTAGAATCACATTAGTACCATACTGTTTGAATTGCCTGGTATACTATTAGGTTGACCAGACTCGCGTTTGTTAACTCGCAGCTTCAGACTCATGTCTATTGACTTACGTCTCTAGACTCACGACTCACAACTCTAGACTTGGCTCATGACTCATGTCTTATATGCCTCTAGACTCATAGTGGATGTCTCTAGGCTTACAACTCATGTCTCTAAGCTCACGTGTTGACTCACGGCGGCTCACATCTCTAAGCTTATGTGTGTTGACTCATGGTTTTTTTCATGGGACTATGGACTTACGTCTCCCAACCCGAGAGATGGTTTGGCATGGTTTTTTAAGGTGTTTGAGATTCTTAAGATTTGATGGTGGTTATAAGGATTATTTCGAATCCACGTTTATGGTGTCTATAAAAGTGATTACATGTGGTTTATTGGTTTTTTTGTTGATTTTACATGCTCTAAGCTACCAATTTCACCATGGAAATGAACAAAATTATGCAATGGATGAACAAAAAATTCACAACTTCCTCACTCTAATTCACGCACAAGCGGCTTATGTTTTTGGGTTAGTTTATTCCACTTTGAATTTAGAAATGCTAAGAACAAAATTATGAAATGCATGAACGAAAAATCACTTCTTCCTCACTCTAATTCAAGAAGAGGATATCCTTTGGAGTGGTCTTCTCTCACAAATGGTAGAATGGGGGGAAGAAGCTAATAAAAGAAAGAAAGAAAAAACCTACAATCAAACCTATCTAGCAAGCATCCATCAATCATGCAAGATTCAATAGAGCGCACAAGCAAGCGAGATTAGAGAAGAGAACACATCTTAAGTATTATATACAAGGGAATGAATGTGTAATGATCATTATTGAAGTCGACTTATATAGGGAAGTTAAAACTTAAGTATTCTATGGTTGCAAGGGAATGAACGTTAAATGCTTATTACGGAAAGTGACTTATATAGGCTAGTTAAAAATCAAAAATGGTACAACCACTATTACGAGTCCTAAGTAAGTATGTACAAAAGTTTCTTAGACGTGCCCTGTTTGGCATTAAGCTCATCGTCGTAAGGTCACTTTAGACTTCCCCTAATTCGACATTAAGCTTGTGTGTGGTAAGGCTCCTTTATATTCTAAAGTGCTATCTTGTAAAAACAGGTGCTCGCTCAAGCAAATAAGCTGGCAAAGATCACTCAAAAAAATAAGACGGCACAGCTCTTTATATGGTATGACATGTGCTAACTCCAGCAAATAAGATGGCAAAGCTCCTTAAGGTGTGATAAGTGGGTGAAACTACGTCCCCCTCCCTCCCTTCCCAAAGGTGACAACATCACCCAGGTTAGTGGTGAAGCTAGCTCCCAAGTTGAAGAGGTGTAGATGGTCCAAGATATAACGTGAGATTGGCATGCCAGGATAAGTGGTAGACTCTAAAGTGATATGTGACCTAGATGTATGGCAAATTGATGATAATCTTTGGGTACCTTGGGGTAGTCAAGGTGGCCTAAAGAGGTACACTATCATGAATGATTTTGGTAGAAGCAACCCACGCCTTTTGATCAATGGGGTTATCACCCCATGACCACTATCATGAATGATTTTGCATGGGTAGATGGTGCCCAAACCATGCACGAGCGACGATAGGATATAGAAGTAGAAGTTATGCATGCATCTTCATGAAAGGCCTCCTTCTATTTTTGTGGAAGGGGCTTGGTGGGCCCTATAAATTAGGTGCACCTTTTGATTGGCAAAATTATTGCCAAGACTACCATTTAATGATGTTTCATGGGTATCTAGATAATATTCTCTAGACCATGCACAACATGATATTAATCCAAGATCTCATAACTATATGCTTAGAGATTGGATTTATATATGGCTAATATGTGGACTAGGGTGAGGTTGTGTTTATGTTAAAATAGAGTCGAGGGTGAGGTTATATTCTTTAAAGCGCTTTGGAGGTACTTACATGGCCAATTGTAATACAAGAGATAAGGTTGGCTCCCATACCTACCATGGTCCCCCCATCTATATATGTACTTAGAGGGTTTCCATTGATGAGGTTAGTTGCACGTGTACGTGTCCACGCTTCCTAGGAGATGCAGAATGTGGGAAAGATAATTGATACTCTCAGTGAAAAATGGAGATGATGTGCTTGGGAAATGTATAGAAGGTGTGTGTCTTGTGTGTGCACTCAGATTTTTCCAACAAATTTGCTTTCTTTGACGCTCTGTATTGCTTTTCTTGGCATATACTAGATATCGCTTCTCTTGGGGGGTCAAGATCATGAGGCTTATTTCTATGGGACTCAGGCCTTTGGACACACACACGCATCTCTAGACTCATGTCTCTGGACGACCTATGTGCATCTCTAGACTCGCGCTCTAGACTCATGTTTGTGTGCTCACACAGTTTTTGAAGAAACAAGCTCACAAACATCTAATGAGTTGGCCTCTCATTGCCCTTACTAGTGGGCTCAAGCCTCTAGGCTCATGCTTATGGACTCACAGGTTCTGGCTCATGTAGTACTTACACCCCAATAATTATAAAGGACAAGAATTTTTTGTGTAATTCGTATGACAAGGTAGATGTGTCTTTATAGGTCTTCAAGAGCTGCTTTACCAAACACTTTTAATTCATTGTTATAATATTAGGTTTCCTAGAATCACATTAGTACCATACTGTTTGAATTGCCTGGTATACTATTAGGTTGACCAGACTCGCGTTTGTTAACTCGCAGCTTCAGACTCATGTCTATTGACTTACGTCTCTAGACTCACGACTCACAACTCTAGACTTGGCTCATGACTCATGTCTTATATGCCTCTAGACTCATAGTGGATGTCTCTAGGCTTACAACTCATGTCTCTAAGCTCACGTGTTGACTCACGGCGGCTCACATCTCTAAGCTTATGTGTGTTGACTCATGGTTTTTTTCATGGGACTATGGACTTACGTCTCCCAACCCGAGAGATGGTTTGGCATGGTTTTTTAAGGTGTTTGAGATTCTTAAGATTTGATGGTGGTTATAAGGATTATTTCGAATCCACGTTTATGGTGTCTATAAAAGTGATTACATGTGGTTTATTGGTTTTTTTGTTGATTTTACATGCTCTAAGCTACCAATTTCACCATGGAAATGAACAAAATTATGCAATGGATGAACAAAAAATTCACAACTTCCTCACTCTAATTCACGCACAAGCGGCTTATGTTTTTGGGTTAGTTTATTCCACTTTGAATTTAGAAATGCTAAGAACAAAATTATGAAATGCATGAACGAAAAATCACTTCTTCCTCACTCTAATTCAAGAAGAGGATATCCTTTGGAGTGGTCTTCTCTCACAAATGGTAGAATGGGGGGAAGAAGCTAATAAAAGAAAGAAAGAAAAAACCTACAATCAAACCTATCTAGCAAGCATCCATCAATCATGCAAGATTCAATAGAGCGCACAAGCAAGCGAGATTAGAGAAGAGAACACATCTTAAGTATTATATACAAGGGAATGAATGTGTAATGATCATTATTGAAGTCGACTTATATAGGGAAGTTAAAACTTAAGTATTCTATGGTTGCAAGGGAATGAACGTTTAATGCTTATTACGAAAAGTGACTTATATAGGCTAGTTAAAAATCAAAAATGGTACAACCACTATTACGAGTCCTAAGTAAGTATGTACAAAAGTTTCTTAGACGTGCCCTGTTTGGCATTAAGCTCATCGTCGTAAGGTCACTTTAGACTTCCCCTAATTCGACATTAAAGCTCGTGATAAGGCTGCTTTATATTCTAAAGTGCTATCTTGTAAAAACAGGTGCTCGCTCAAGCAAATAAGCTGGCAAAGATCACTCAAAAAAATAAGATGGCACAGCTCCTTATATGGTATGACATGTGCTATTTCCAGCAAATAAGACGGCAAAGCTCCTTGTGGTGTTATAGGTGGGTGAAACCTGGGTGAAACTATGTCCCCCTCCCTCCCTTCCTAAAGATGACCACATCACCCACCAGGTTAGTGGTGAAGCTAGCTCCCAAGTTGAAGAGGTGTAGATGGTCCAAGATATAACGTGAAATTGGCATGCCAGGATAAGTGGTAGACTCTAAAGTGATATGTGACTTAGATGTATGGCAAATTGATGATAATATTTGGGTAGCCTTGGGGTAGTCAAGGTGGCATAAAGAGGTAGATGTGAAGTAGATTTCTTTCATGTAGGCCTCCTTCTATTGTGGAGGTGGCTTGGTCCCTTCAAAATCACCTGGTAGGTAGAAGAAACCCATGCCTTCTGATTAATGGAGCTATCACCACACGACCACTATCATGAATGATTTTGGTAGAAGCAACCCACGCCTTTTGATCAATGGGGTTATCACCCAATGACCACTATTATCAATGATTTTGCATGGGTAGATGGTGCCCAAACCATGCGCGAGGATAGGATATAGAAGTAGAAGTTCTGCATGCATCTTCATGAAAGGCCTCCTTCTATTGTTGTGGAAGGGGCTTGGTGGGCCCTTTATATTAGGTGCACATTTTGACTGGCTAAATTATTGCCAAGACTACCATTTAATGATGTTTCATGGGTATCTAGATAATAGTCTCTGGACCATGCACAACATGATATTAATCCAAGATCTCATAGCTTGATGCGTAGAGATTGGATTTATATATGGCTAATATGTTGACTAGGGTGAGGTTGTGTTTATGTTAAATTAGAGATGAGGGTGAGCTTATATTCTTCAAAGCGCTTTGGAGGTGCTTCCATGGCCAATTGTTATACAGGAGATAAGGTTGGCTTCCACACCTACCATGGTCCCCCCATCTATATATGTACTTAGAGGGTTTCCATTGATGAGGTTAGTTGCACGTGTATGTGTCCAAGCTTCCTAGGAGATGCAGAATGTGGGGAAAAGAATTGATACTCTTAGTGAAAAATGGAGATGATGTGCTTGGGAAATGGAAAGAAGGTGTGTGTCGTGTGTGCACCCAGATTTCTCCAACAAATTTGCTTTCTTTGACGCTCTGTATTGCTTTTCTTGGCATTTACTAGATATCGCTTTTCTTGGGGAGTCAAGATCATGAGGCTTATTTCTATGGGACTCACGCCTTTAGACACACACACACATCTCTAGACTCATGTCTTTGGACGACCTATGCGCATCTCTAGACTCGCGCTCTAGACTCATGTTTGTGTGCTCACACAGTTTTTGAAGAAACAAGCTCAGAGACATCTAATGAGCTGGCCTCTCATCACACTTACTAGTGGGCTCAAGCCTCTAGGCTCATGCTTATACTCACGGGTTCAAGCTTATGTATACCTATAGACTCATGTCTATAGGCTTACACATTATGTTCTAATGATTTAGGCTCACATCATATACAAGGGAATGAATGTGTAATGATCATTATTGAAGTTGACTTATATGGGGAAGTTAAAACTTAAGCATTCTATGGTTGCAAGGGAATGAATGTGTAATGCTTATTACGGAAATTGACTTAATTAGGCTAGTTAAAAATTAAAAATGGTACAACCACTATTACGAGTCCTAAATAAGTATGAAACCAAATTTCTTAGACGTGCCCTGTTTGGCATTAAGCTCATCGTCGTAAGGTCACTTTAGACTTCCCCTAATTTGACATTATGCTCGTGTGTGGTAAGGCTCCTTTATATTCTAAAGTGCTATGTTGTAAAAACAGGTGCTCGCTCAAGCAAATAAACTGGCAAAGATCACTCAAAAAAATAAGACGGCACAGCTCCTTATATGGTATGACATGTGCTAACTCCAGCAAATAAGATGGCAAAGCTCCTTAAGGTGTGATAGGTGGGTGAAACTACGTCCCCCTCCCTCCCTTCCTAAAGGTGACCACATCACCCAGGTTAGTGGTGAAGCTAGCTCCCAAGTTGAAGAGGTGTAGATGGTCCAAGATATAACGTGAGATTGGCATGCCAGGATAAGTGGTAGACTCTAAAGTGATATGTGACCTAGATGTATGGCAAATTGATGATAATCTTTGGGTACCTTGGGGTAGTCAAGGTGGCCTAAAGAGGTACACTATCATGAATGATTTTGGTAGAAGCAACCCACGCCTTTTGATCAATGGGGTTATCACCCCATGACCACTATCATGAATGATTTTGCATGGGTAGATGGTGCCCAAACCATGCACGAGCGACGATAGGATATAGAAGTAGAAGTTATGCATGCATCTTCATGAAAGGCCTCCTTCTATTTTTGTGGAAGGGGCTTGGTGGGCCCTTTAAATTAGGTGCACCTTTTGATTGGCAAAATTATTGCCAAGACTACCATTTAATGATGTTTCATGGGTATCTAGATAATATTCTCTAGACCATGCACAACATGATATTAATCCAAGATCTCATAACTTGATGCTTAGAGATTGGATTTATATATGGCTAATATGTGGACTAGGGTGAGGTTGTGTTTATGTTAAAATAGAGTCGAGGGTGAGGTTATATTCTTTAAAGCGCTTTGGAGGTACTTACATGGCCAATTGTAATACAAGAGATAAGGTTGGCTCCCATACCTACCATGGTCCCCCCATCTATATATATACTTAGAGGGTTTCCATTGATGAGGTTAGTTGCACGTGTATGTGTCCAAGCTTCCTAGGAGATGCAGAATGTGGGGAAAAGAATTGATACTCTTAGTGAAAAATGGAGATGATGTGCTTGGGAAATGGAAAGAAGGTGTGTGTGGTGTGTGCACCCAGATTTTTCCAACAATTTTGCTTTCTTTGACGCTCTGTATTGCTTTTCTTGGCATATACTAGATATCGCTTCTCTTGGGGGGTCAAGATCATGAGGCTTATTTCTATGGGACTCAGGCCTTTGGACACACACACGCATCTCTAGACTCATGTCTCTGGATGACCTATGTGCATCTCTAGACTCGCGCTCTAGACTCATGTTTGTGTGCTCACACAGTTTTTGAAGAAACAAGCTCACAAACATCTAATGAGTTGGCCTCTCATCGCCCTTACTAGTGGGCTCAAGCCTCTAGGCTCATGCTTATGGACTCACAGGTTCTGGCTCATGTAGTACTTACACCCCAATAATTATAAAGGACAAGAATTTTTTGTGTAATTCGTATGACAAGGTAGGTGTGTCTTTATAGGTCTTCAAGAGCTGCTTTACCAAACACTTTTAATTCATTGTTATAATATTAGGTTTCCTAGAATCACATTAGTACCATACTGTTTGAATTGCCTGGTATACTATTAGGTTAACCAGACTCGCGTTTGTTAACTCGCAGCTTCAGACTCATGTCTATTGACTTACGTCTCTAGACTCACGACTCACAACTCTAGACTTGGCTCATGACTCATGTCTTATATGCCTCTAGACTCATAGTGGATGTCTCTAGGCTTACAACTCATGTCTCTAAGCTCACGTGTTGACTCACGGCGGCTCACATCTCTAAGCTTATGTGTGTTGACTCATGGTCTTTTTTCATGGGACTATGGACTTACGTCTCCCAACCCGAGAGATGGTTTGGCATGGTTTTTTGAGGTGTTTGAGATTCTTAAGATTTGATGGTGGTTATAAGGATTATTTCGACTCCACGTTTATGGTGTCTATAAAAGTGATTACATGTGGTTTATTGGTTTTTTTGTTGATTTTACATGCTCTAAGCTACCAATTTCACCATGGAAATGAACAAAATTATGCAATGGATGAACAAAAAATTCACAACTTCCTCACTCTAATTCACGCACAAGCGGCTTATGTTTTTGGGTTAGTTTATTCCACTTTGAATTTAGAAATGCTAAGAACAAAATTATGAAATGCATGAACGAAAAATCACTTCTTCCTCACTCTAATTCAAGAAGAGGATATCCTTTGGAGTGGTCTTCTCTCACAAATGGTAGAATGGGGGGAAGAAGCTAATAAAAGAAAGAAAGAAAAAACCTACAATCAAACCTATCTAGCAAGCATCCATCAATCATGCAAGATTCAATAGAGCGCACAAGCAAGCGAGATTAGAGAAGAGAACACATCTTAAGTATTATATACAAGGGAATGAATGTGTAATGATCATTATTGAAGTCGACTTATATAGGGAAGTTAAAACTTAAGTATTCTATGGTTGCAAGGGAATGAACGTTTAATGCTTATTACGGAAAGTGACTTATATAGGCTAGTTAAAAATCAAAAATGGTACAACCACTATTACGAGTCCTAAGTAAGTATGTACAAAAGTTTCTTAGACGTGCCCTGTTTGGCATTAAGCTCATCGTCGTAAGGTCACTTTAGACTTCCCCTAATTCGACATTAAAGCTCGTGATAAGGCTGCTTTATATTCTAAAGTGCTATCTTGTAAAAAC
Source organism: Cibotium barometz (assembly GCF_041138505.1). Taxonomy (NCBI): domain Eukaryota; kingdom Viridiplantae; phylum Streptophyta; class Polypodiopsida; order Cyatheales; family Cibotiaceae; genus Cibotium; species Cibotium barometz. The sequence continues at coordinate 2,622,550 of NC_141075.1, forward strand.
AGGTGCTCGCTCAAGCAAATAAGCTGGCAAAGATCACTCAAAAAAATAAGATGGCACAGCTCCTTATATGGTATGACATGTGCGATTTCCACCAAATAAGACGGCAAAGCTCCTTGTGGTGTTATAGGTGGGTGAAACCTGGGTGAAACTATGTCCCCCTCCCTCCCTTCCTAAAGATGACCACATCACCCAGGTTAGTGGTGAAGCTAGCTCCCAAGTTGAAGAGGTGTAGATGGTCCAAGATATAACGTGAAATTGGCATGCCAGGATAAGTGGTAGACTCTAAAGTGATATGTGACTTAGATGTATGGCAAATTGATGATAATCTTTGGGTAGCCTTGGGGTAGTCAAGGTGGCATAAAGAGGTAGATGTGAAGTAGATTTCTTTCATGTAGGCCTCCTTCTATTGTGGAGGTGGCTTGGTCCCTTCAAAATCACCTGGTAGGTAGAAGAAACCCATGCCTTCTGATTAATGGAGCTATCACCACACGACCACTATCATGAATGATTTTGGTAGAAGCAACCCACGCCTTTTGATCAATGGGGTTATCACCCAATGACCACTATTATCAATGATTTTGCATGGGTAGATGGTGCCCAAACCATGCGCGAGGATAGGATATAGAAGTAGAAGTTCTGCATGCATCTTCATGAAAGGCCTCCTTCTATTGTTGTGGAAGGGGCTTGGTGGGCCCTTTAAATTAGGTGCACCTTTTGACTGGCTAAATTATTGCCAAGACTACCATTTAATGATGTTTCATGGGTATCTAGATAATAGTCTCTGGACCATGCACAACATGATATTAATCCAAGATCTCATAGCTTGATGCTTAGAGATTGGATTTATATATGGCTAATATGTTGACTAGGGTGAGGTTGTGTTTATGTTAAATTAGAGTTGAGGGTGAGCTTATATTCTTCAAAGCGCTTTGGAGGTGCTTCCATGGCCAATTGTTATACAGGAGATAAGGTTGGCTTCCACACCTACCATGGTCCCCCCATCTATATATGTACTTAGAGGGTTTCCATTGATGAGGTTAGTTGCACGTGTATGTGTCCAAGCTTCCTAGGAGATGCAGAATGTGGGGAAAAGAATTGATACTCTTAGTGAAAAATGGAGATGATGTGCTTGGGAAATGGAAAGAAGGTGTGTCTCGTGTGTGCACCCAGATTTCTCCAACAAATTTGCTTTCTTTGACGCTCTGTATTGCTTTTCTTGGCATTTACTAGATATCGCTTTTCTTGGGGAGTCAAGATCATGAGGCTTATTTCTATGGGACTCACGCCTTTAGACACACACACACATCTCTAGACTCATGTCTTTGGACGACCTATGCGCATCTCTAGACTCGCGCTCTAGACTCATGTTTGTGTGCTCACACAGTTTTTGAAGAAACAAGCTCAGAGACATCTAATGAGCTGGCCTCTCATCACACTTACTAGTGGGCTCAAGCCTCTAGGCTCATGCTTATACTCACGGGTTCAAGCTTATGTATACCTATAGACTCATGTCTATAGGCTTACACATTATGTTCTAATGATTTAGGCTCACATCATATACAAGGGAATGAATGTGTAATGATCATTATTGAAGTTGACTTATATGGGGAAGTTAAAACTTAAGCATTCTATGGTTGCACGGGAATGAATGTGTAATGCTTATTACGGAAATTGACTTATATAGGCTAGTTAAAAATTAAAAATGGTACAACCACTATTACGAGTCCTAAACACAAATTTCTTAGACGTGCCCTGTTTGGCATTAAGCTCATCGTCGTAAGGTCACTTTAGACTTCCCCTAATTTGACATTATGCTCGTGTGTGGTAAGGCTCCTTTATATTCTAAAGTGCTATCTTGTAAAAACAGGTGCTCGCTCAAGCAAATAAACTGGCAAAGATCACTCAAAAAAATAAGACGGCACAGCTCCTTATATGGTATGACATGTGCTAACTCCAGCAAATAAGATGGCAAAGCTCCTTAAGGTGTGATAGGTGGGTGAAACTACGTCCCCCTCCCTCCCTTCCTAAAGGTGACCACATCACCCAGGTTAGTGGTGAAGCTAGCTCCCAAGTTGAAGAGGTGTAGATGGTCCAAGATATAACGTGAGATTGGCATGCCAGGATAAGTGGTAGACTCTAAAGTGATATGTGACCTAGATGTATGGCAAATTGATGATAATCTTTGGGTACCTTGGGGTAGTCAAGGTGGCCTAAAGAGGTACACTATCATGAATGATTTTGGTAGAAGCAACCCACGCCTTTTGATCAATGGGGTTATCACCCCATGACCACTATCATGAAGGATTTTGCATGGGTAGATGGTGCCCAAACCATGCACGAGCGACGATAGGATATAGAAGTAGAAGTTATGCATGCATCTTCATGAAAGGCCTCCTTCTATTTTTGTGGAAGGGGCTTGGTAGGCCCTTTAAATTAGGTGCACCTTTTGATTGGCAAAATTATTGCCAAGACTACCATTTAATGATGTTTCATGGGTATCTAGATAATAGTCTCTAGACCATGCACAACATGATATTAATCCAAGATCTCATAACTTGATGCTTAGAGATTGGATTTATATATGGCTAATATGTGGACTAGGGTGAGGTTGTGTTTATGTTAAAATAGAGTCGAGGGTGAGGTTATATTCTTTAAAGCGCTTTGGAGGTACTTACATGGCCAATTGTAATACAAGAGATAAGGTTGGCTCCCATACCTACCATGGTCCCCCCATCTATATATGTACTTAGAGGGTTTCCATTGATGAGGTTAGTTGCACGTGTACGTGTCCACGCTTCCTAGGAGATGCAGAATGTGGGAAAGATAATTGATACTCTCAGTGAAAAATGGAGATGATGTGCTTGGGAAATGTATAGAAGGTGTGTGTCTTGTGTGTGCACTCAGATTTTTCCAACAAATTTGCTTTCTTTGACGCTCTGTATTGCTTTTCTTGGCATATACTAGATATCGCTTCTCTTGGGGGGTCAAGATCATGAGGCTTATTTCTATGGGACTCATGCCTTTGGACACACACACGCATCTCTAGACTCATGTCTCTGGACGACCTATGTGCATCTCTAGACTCATGTTTGTGTGCTCACACAGTTTTTGAAGAAACAAGCTCACAAACATCTAATGCGTTGGCCTCTCATCGCCCTTACTAGTGGGCTCAAGCCTCTAGGCTCATGCTTATGGACTCACAGGTTCTGGCTCATGTAGTACTTACACCCCAATAATTATAAAGGACAAGAATTTTTTGTGTAATTCGTATGACAAGGTAGGTGTGTCTTTATAGGTCTTCAAGAGCTGCTTTACCAAACACTTTTAATTCATTGTTATAATATTAGGTTTCCTAGAATCACATTAGTACCATACTGTTTGAATTGCCTGGTATACTATTAGGTTGACCAGACTCGCGTTTGTTAACTCGCAGCTTCAGACTCATGTCTATTGACTTACGTCTCTAGACTCACGACTCACAACTCTAGACTTGGCTCATGACTCATGTCTTATATGCCTCTAGACTCATAGTGGATGTCTCTAGGCTTACAACTCATGTCTCTAAGCTCACGTGTTGACTCACGGCGGCTCACATCTCTAAGCTTATGTGTGTTGACTCATGGTTTTTTTTCATGGGACTATGGACTTACGTCTCCCAACCCGAGAGATGGTTTGGCATGGTTTTTTGAGGTGTTTGAGATTCTTAAGATTTGATGGTGGTTATAAGGATTATTTCGAATCCATGTTTATGGTGTCTATAAAAGTGATTACATGTGGTTTATTGGTTTTTTTGTTGATTTTACATGCTCTAAGCTACCAATTTCACCATGGAAATGAACAAAATTATGCAATGGATGAACAAAAAATTCACAACTTCCTCACTCTAATTCACGCACAAGCGGCTTATGTTTTTGGGTTAGTTTATTCCACTTTGAATTTAGAAATGCTAAGAACAAAATTATGAAATGCATGAACGAAAAATCACTTCTTCCTCACTCTAATTCAAGAAGAGGATATCCTTTGGAGTGGTCTTCTCTCACAAATGGTAGAATGGGGGGAAGAAGCTAATAAAAGAAAGAAAGAAAAAACCTACAATCAAACCTATCTAGCAAGCATCCATCAATCATGCAAGATTCAATAGAGCGCACAAGCAAGCGAGATTAGAGAAGAGAACACATCTTAAGTATTATATACAAGGGAATGAATGTGTAATGATCATTATTGAAGTTGACTTATATAGGGAAGTTAAAACTTAAGTATTCTATGGTTGCAAGGGAATGAACGTTTAATGCTTATTACGGAAAGTGACTTATATAGGCTAGTTAAAAATCAAAAATGGTACAACCACTATTACGAGTCCTAAGTAAGTATGTACAAAAGTTTCTTAGACGTGCCCTGTTTGGCATTAAGCTCATCGTCGTAAGGTCACTTTAGACTTCCCCTAATTCGACATTAAAGCTCGTGATAAGGCTGCTTTATATTCTAAAGTGCTATCTTGTAAAAACAGGTGCTCGCTCAAGCAAATAAGCTGGCAAAGATCACTCAAAAAAATAAGATGGCACAGCTCCTTATATGGTATGACATGTGCGATTTCCACCAAATAAGACGGCAAAGCTCCTTGTGGTGTTATAGGTGGGTGAAACCTGGGTGAAACTATGTCCCCCTCCCTCCCTTCCTAAAGATGACCACATCACCCAGGTTAGTGGTGAAGCTAGCTCCCAAGTTGAAGAGGTGTAGATGGTCCAAGATATAACGTGAAATTGGCATGCCAGGATAAGTGGTAGACTCTAAAGTGATATGTGACTTAGATGTATGGCAAATTGATGATAATCTTTGGGTAGCCTTGGGGTAGTCAAGGTGGCATAAAGAGGTAGATGTGAAGTAGATTTCTTTCATGTAGGCCTCCTTCTATTGTGGAGGTGGCTTGGTCCCTTCAAAATCACCTGGTAGGTAGAAGAAACCCATGCCTTCTGATTAATGGAGCTATCACCACACGACCACTATCATGAATGATTTTGGTAGAAGCAACCCACGCCTTTTGATCAATGGGGTTATCACCCAATGACCACTATTATCAATGATTTTGCATGGGTAGATGGTGCCCAAACCATGCGCGACGATAGGATATAGAAGTAGAAGTTCTGCATGCATCTTCATGAAAGGCCTCCTTCTATTGTTGTGGAAGGGGCTTGGTGGGCCCTTTAAATTAGGTGCACCTTTTGACTGGCTAAATTATTGCCAAGACTACCATTTAATAATGTTTCATGGGTATCTAGATAATAGTCTCTGGACCATGCACAACATGATATTAATCCAAGATCTCATAGCTTGATGCTTAGAGATTGGATTTATATATGGCTAATATGTTGACTAGGGTGAGGTTGTGTTTATGTTAAATTAGAGTTGAGGGTGAGCTTATATTCTTCAAAGCGCTTTGGAGGTGCTTCCATGGCCAATTGTTATACAGGAGATAAGGTTGGCTTCCACACCTACCATGGTCCCCCCATCTATATATGTACTTAGAGGGTTTCCATTGATGAGGTTAGTTGCACGTGTATGTGTCCAAGCTTCCTAGGAGATGCAGAATGTGGGGAAAAGAATTGATACTCTTAGTGAAAAATGGAGATGATGTGCTTGGGAAATGGATAGAAGGTGTGTGTCGTGTGTGCACCCAGATTTCTCCAACAAATTTGCTTTCTTTGACGCTCTGTATTGCTTTTCTTGGCATTTACTAGATATCGCTTTTCTTGGGGAGTCAAGATCATGAGGCTTATTTCTATGGGACTCACGCCTTTAGACACACACACACATCTCTAGACTCATGTCTTTGGACGACCTATGCGCATCTCTAGACTCGCGCTCTAGACTCATGTTTGTGTGCTCACACAGTTTTTGAAGAAACAAGCTCAGAGACATCTAATGAGCTGGCCTCTCATCACACTTACTAGTGGGCTCAAGCCTCTAGGCTCATGCTTATACTCACGGGTTCAAGCTTATGTATACCTATAGACTCATGTCTATAGGCTTACACATTATGTTCTAATGATTTAGGCTCACATCATATACAAGGGAATGAATGTGTAATGATCATTATTGAAGTTGACTTATATGGGGAAGTTAAAACTTAAGCATTCTATGGTTGCACGGGAATGAATGTGTAATGCTTATTACGGAAATTGACTTATATAGGCTAGTTAAAAATTAAAAATGGTACAACCACTATTACGAGTCCTAAACACAAATTTCTTAGACGTGCCCTGTTTGGCATTAAGCTCATCGTCGTAAGGTCACTTTAGACTTCCCCTAATTTGACATTATGCTCGTGTGTGGTAAGGCTCCTTTATATTCTAAAGTGCTATCTTGTAAAAACAGGTGCTCGCTCAAGCAAATAAACTGGCAAAGATCACTCAAAAAAATAAGACGGCACAGCTCCTTATATGGTATGACATGTGCTAACTCCAGCAAATAAGATGGCAAAGCTCCTTAAGGTGTGATAGGTGGGTGAAACTACGTCCCCCTCCCTCCCTTCCTAAAGGTGACCACATCACCCAGGTTAGTGGTGAAGCTAGCTCCCAAGTTGAAGAGGTGTAGATGGTCCAAGATATAACGTGAGATTGGCATGCCAGGATAAGTGGTAGACTCTAAAGTGATATGTGACCTAGATGTATGGCAAATTGATGATAATCTTTGGGTACCTTGGGGTAGTCAAGGTGGCCTAAAGAGGTACACTATCATGAATGATTTTGGTAGAAGCAACCCACGCCTTTTGATCAATGGGGTTATCACCCCATGACCACTATCATGAACGATTTTGCATGGGTAGATGGTGCCCAAACCATGCACGAGCGACGATAGGATATAGAAGTAGAAGTTATGCATGCATCTTCATGAAAGGCCTCCTTCTATTTTTGTGGAAGGGGCTTGGTGGGCCCTTTAAATTAGGTGCACCTTTTGATTGGCAAAATTATTGCCAAGACTACCATTTAATGATGTTTCATGGGTATCTAGATAATAGTCTCTAGACCATGCACAACATGATATTAATCCAAGATCTCATAACTTGATGCTTAGAGATTGGATTTATATATGGCTAATATGTGGACTAGGGTGAGGTTGTGTTTATGTTAAAATAGAGTCGAGGGTGAGGTTATATTCTTTAAAGCGCTTTGGAGGTACTTACATGGCCAATTGTAATACAAGAGATAAGGTTGGCTCCCATACCTACCATGGTCCCCCCATCTATATATGTACTTAGAGGGTTTCCATTGATGAGGTTAGTTGCACGTGTACGTGTCCACGCTTCCTAGGAGATGCAGAATGTGGGAAAGATAATTGATACTCTCAGTGAAAAATGGAGATGATGTGCTTGGGAAATGTATAGAAGGTGTGTGTCTTGTGTGTGCACTCAGATTTTTCCAACAATTTTGCTTTCTTTGACGCTCTGTATTGCTTTTCTTGGCATATACTAGATATCGCTTCTCTTGGGGGGTCAAGATCATGAGGCTTATTTCTATGGGACTCATGCCTTTGGACACACACACGCATCTCTAGACTCATGTCTCTGGACGACCTATGTGCATCTCTAGACTCGCGCTCTAGACTCATGTTTGTGTGCTCACACAGTTTTTCAAGAAATAAGCTCACAAACATCTAATGAGTTGGCCTCTCATCGCCCTTACTAGTGGGCTCAAGCCTCTAGGCTCATGCTTATGGACTCACAGGTTCTGGCTCATGTAGTACTTACACCCCAATAATTATAAAGGACAAGAATTTTTTGTGTAATTCGTATGACAAGGTAGGTGTGTCTTTATAGGTCTTCAAGAGCTGCTTTACCAAACACTTTTAATTCATTGTTATAATATTAGGTTTCCTAGAATCACATTAGTACCATACTGTTTGAATTGAATGGTATACTATTAGGTTGACCAGACTCGCGTTTGTTAACTCGCAGCTTCAGACTCATGTCTATTGACTTACGTCTCTAGACTCACGACTCACAACTCTAGACTTGGCTCATGACTCATGTCTTATATGCCTCTAGACTCATAGTGGATGTCTCTAGGCTTACAACTCATGTCTCTAAGCTCACGTGTTGACTCACGGCGGCTCACATCTCTAAGCTTATGTGTGTTGACTCATGGTTTTTTTTCATGGGACTATGGACTTACGTCTCCCAACCCGAGAGATGGTTTGGCATGGTTTTTTGAGGTGTTTGAGATTCTTAAGATTTGATGGTGGTTATAAGGATTATTTCGAATCCATGTTTATCGTGTCTATAAAAGTGATTACATGTGGTTTATTGGTTTTTTTGTTGATTTTACATGCTCTAAGCTACCAATTTCACCATGGAAATGAACAAAATTATGCAATGGATGAACAAAAAATTCACAACTTCCTCACTCTAATTCACGCACAAGCGGCTTATGTTTTTGGGTTAGTTTATTCCACTTTGAATTTAGAAATGCTAAGAACAAAATTATGAAATGCATGAACGAAAAATCACTTCTTCCTCACTCTAATTCAAGAAGAGGATATCCTTTGGAGTGGTCTTCTCTCACAAATGGTAGAATGGGGGGAAGAAGCTAATAAAAGAAAGAAAGAAAAAACCTACAATCAAACCTATCTAGCAAGCATCCATCAATCATGCAAGATTCAATAGAGCGCACAAGCAAGCGAGATTAGAGAAGAGAACACATCTTAAGTATTATATACAAGGGAATGAATGTGTAATGATCATTATTGAAGTTGACTTATATAGGGAAGTTAAAACTTAAGTATTCTATGGTTGCAAGGGAATGAACGTTTAATGCTTATTACGGAAAGTGACTTATATAGGCTAGTTAAAAATCAAAAATGGTACAACCACTATTACGAGTCCTAAGTAAGTATGTACAAAAGTTTCTTAGACGTGCCCTGTTTGGCATTAAGCTCATCGTCGTAAGGTCACTTTAGACTTCCCCTAATTCGACATTAAAGCTCGTGATAAGGCTGCTTTATATTCTAAAGTGCTATCTTGTAAAAACAGGTGCTCGCTCAAGCAAATAAGCTGGCAAAGATCACTCAAAAAAATAAGATGGCACAGCTCCTTATATGGTATGACATGTGCGATTTCCACCAAATAAGACGGCAAAGCTCCTTGTGGTGTTATAGGTGGGTGAAACCTGGGTGAAACTATGTCCCCCTCCCTCCCTTCCTAAAGATGACCACATCACCCAGGTTAGTGGTGAAGCTAGCTCCCAAGTTGAAGAGGTGTAGATGGTCCAAGATATAACGTGAAATTGGCATGCCAAGATAAGTGGTAGACTCTAAAGTGATATGTGACTTAGATGTATGGCAAATTGATGATAATCTTTGGGTAGCCTTGGGGTAGTCAAGGTGGCATAAAGAGGTAGATGTGAAGTAGATTTCTTTCATGTAGGCCTCCTTCTATTGTGGAGGTGGCTTGGTCCCTTCAAAATCACCTGGTAGGTAGAAGAAACCCATGCCTTCTGATTAATGGAGCTATCACCACACGACCACTATCATGAATGATTTTGGTAGAAGCAACCCATGCCTTTTGATCAATGGGGTTATCACCCAATGACCACTATTATCAATGATTTTGCATGGGTAGATGGTGCCCAAACCATGCGCGACGATAGGATATAGAAGTAGAAGTTCTGCATCATGCATCTTCATGAAAGGCCTCCTTCTATTGTTGTGGAAGGGGCTTGGTGGGCCCTTTAAATTAGGTGCACCTTTTGACTGGCTAAATTATTGCCAAGACTACCATTTAATGATGTTTCATGGGTATCTAGATAATAGTCTCTGGACCATGCACAACATGATATTAATCCAAGATCTCATAGCTTGATGCTTAGAGATTGGATTTATATATGGCTAATATGTTGACTAGGGTGAGGTTGTGTTTATGTTAAATTAGAGTTGAGGGTGAGCTTATATTCTTCAAAGCGCTTTGGAGGTGCTTCCATGGCCAATTGTTATACAGGAGATAAGGTTGGCTTCCACACCTACCATGGTCCCCCCATCTATATATGTACTTAGAGGGTTTCCATTGATGAGGTTAGTTGCACGTGTATGTGTCCAAGCTTCCTAGGAGATGCAGAATGTGGGGAAAAGAATTGATACTCTTAGTGAAAAATGGAGATGATGTGCTTGGGAAATGGATAGAAGGTGTGTGTCGTGTGTGCACCCAGATTTCTCCAACAAATTTGCTTTCTTTGACGCTCTGTATTGCTTTTCTTGGCATTTACTAGATATCGCTTTTCTTGGGGAGTCAAGATCATGAGGCTTATTTCTATGGGACTCACGCCTTTAGACACACACACACATCTCTAGACTCATGTCTTTGGACGACCTATGCGCATCTCTAGACTCGCGCTCTAGACTCATGTTTGTGTGCTCACACAGTTTTTGAAGAAACAAGCTCAAAGACATCTAATGAGCTGGCCTCTCATCACACTTACTAGTGGGCTCAAGCCTCTAGGCTCATGCTTATACTCACGGGTTCAAGCTTATGTATACCTATAGACTCATGTCTATAGGCTTACACATTATGTTCTAATGATTTAGGCTCACATCATATACAAGGGAATGAATGTGTAATGATCATTATTGAAGTTGACTTATATGGGGAAGTTAAAACTTAAGCATTCTATGGTTGCACGGGAATGAATGTGTAATGCTTATTACGGAAATTGACTTATATAGGCTAGTTAAAAATTAAAAATGGTACAACCACTATTACGAGTCCTAAACACAAATTTCTTAGACGTGCCCTGTTTGGCATTAAGCTCATCGTCGTAAGGTCACTTTAGACTTCCCCTAATTTGACATTATGCTCGTGTGTGGTAAGGCTCCTTTATATTCTAAAGTGCTATCTTGTAAAAACAGGTGCTCGCTCAAGCAAATAAACTGGCAAAGATCACTCAAAAAAATAAGATGGCACAGCTCCTTATATGGTATGACATGTGCTAACTCCAGCAAATAAGATGGCAAAGCTCCTTAAGGTGTGATAGGTGGGTGAAACTACGTCCCCCTCCCTCCCTTCCTAAAGGTGACCACATCACCCAGGTTAGTGGTGAAGCTAGCTCCCAAGTTGAAGAGGTGTAGATGGTCCAAGATATAACGTGAGATTGGCATGCCAGGATAAGTGGTAGACTCTAAAGTGATATGTGACCTAGATGTATGGCAAATTGATGATAATCTTTGGGTACCTTGGGGTAGTCAAGGTGGCCTAAAGAGGTACACTATCATGAATGATTTTGGTAGAAGCAACCCACGCCTTTTGATCAATGGGGTTATCACCCCATGACCACTATCATGAACGATTTTGCATGGGTAGATGGTGCCCAAACCATGCACGAGCGACGATAGGATATAGAAGTAGAAGTTATGCATGCATCTTCATGAAAGGCCTCCTTCTATTTTTGTGGAAGGGGCTTGGTGGGCCCTTTAAATTAGGTGCACCTTTTGATTGGCAAAATTATTGCCAAGACTACCATTTAATGATGTTTCATGGGTATCTAGATAATAGTCTCTAGACCATGCACAACATGATATTAATCCAAGATCTCATAACTTGATGCTTAGAGATTGGATTTATATATGGCTAATATGTGGACTAGGGTGAGGTTGTGTTTATGTTAAAATAGAGTCGAGGGTGAGGTTATATTCTTTAAAGTGCTTTGGAGGTACTTACATGGCCAATTGTAATACAAGAGATAAGGTTGGCTCCCATACCTACCATGGTCCCCCCATCTATATATGTACTTAGAGGGTTTCCATTGATGAGGTTAGTTGCACGTGTACGTGTCCACGCTTCCTAGGAGATGCAAAATGTGGGAAAGATAATTGATACTCTCAGTGAAAAATGGAGATGATGTGCTTGGGAAATGTATAGAAGGTGTGTGTCTTGTGTGTGCACTCAGATTTTTCCAACAATTTTGCTTTCTTTGACGCTCTGTATTGCTTTTCTTGGCATATACTAGATATCGCTTCTCTTGGGGGGTCAAGATCATGAGGCTTATTTCTATGGGACTCATGCCTTTGGACACACACACGCATCTCTAGACTCATGTCTCTGGACGACCTATGTGCATCTCTAGACTCGCGCTCTAGACTCATGTTTGTGTGCTCACACAGTTTTTCAAGAAATAAGCTCACAAACATCTAATGAGTTGGCCTCTCATCGCCCTTACTAGTGGGCTCAAGCCTCTAGGCTCATGCTTATGGACTCACAGGTTCTGGCTCATGTAGTACTTACACCCCAATAATTATAAAGGACAAGAATTTTTTGTGTAATTCGTATGACAAGGTAGGTGTGTCTTTATAGGTCTTCAAGAGCTGCTTTACCAAACACTTTTAATTCATTGTTATAATATTAGGTTTCCTAGAATCACATTAGTACCATACTGTTTGAATTGCCTGGTATACTATTAGGTTGACCAGACTCGCGTTTGTTAACTCGCAGCTTCAGACTCATGTCTATTGACTTACGTCTCTAGACTCACGACTCACAACTCTAGACTTGGCTCATGACTCATGTCTTATATGCCTCTAGACTCATAGTGGATGTCTCTAGGCTTACAACTCATGTCTCTAAGCTCACGTGTTGACTCACGGCGGCTCACATCTCTAAGCTTATGTGTGTTGACTCATGGTTTTTTTTCATGGGACTATGGACTTACGTCTCCCAACCCGAGAGATGGTTTGGCATGGTTTTTTGAGGTGTTTGAGATTCTTAAGATTTGATGGTGGTTATAAGGATTATTTCGAATCCATGTTTATCGTGTCTATAAAAGTGATTACATGTGGTTTATTGGTTTTTTTGTTGATTTTACATGCTCTAAGCTACCAATTTCACCATGGAAATGAACAAAATTATGCAATGGATGAACAAAAAATTCACAACTTCCTCACTCTAATTCACGCACAAGCGGCTTATGTTTTTGGGTTAGTTTATTCCACTTTGAATTTAGAAATGCTAAGAACAAAATTATGAAATGCATGAACGAAAAATCACTTCTTCCTCACTCTAATTCAAGAAGAGGATATCCTTTGGAGTGGTCTTCTCTCACAAATGGTAGAATGGGGGGAAGAAGCTAATAAAAGAAAGAAAGAAAAAACCTACAATCAAACCTATCTAGCAAGCATCCATCAATCATGCAAGATTCAATAGAGCGCACAAGCAAGCGAGATTAGAGAAGAGAACACATCTTAAGTATTATATACAAGGGAATGAATGTGTAATGATCATTATTGAAGTTGACTTATATAGGGAAGTTAAAACTTAAGTATTCTATGGTTGCAAGGGAATGAACGTTTAATGCTTATTACGGAAAGTGACTTATATAGGCTAGTTAAAAATCAAAAATGGTACAACCACTATTACGAGTCCTAAGTAAGTATGTACAAAAGTTTCTTAGACGTGCCCTGTTTGGCATTAAGCTCATCGTCGTAAGGTCACTTTAGACTTCCCCTAATTCGACATTAAAGCTCGTGATAAGGCTGCTTTATATTCTAAAGTGCTATCTTGTAAAAACAGGTGCTCGCTCAAGCAAATAAGCTGGCAAAGATCACTCAAAAAAATAAGATGGCACAGCTCCTTATATGGTATGACATGTGCGATTTCCACCAAATAAGACGGCAAAGCTCCTTGTGGTGTTATAGGTGGGTGAAACATGGGTGAAACTATGTCCCCCTCCCTCCCTTCCTAAAGATGACCACATCACCCAGGTTAGTGGTGAAGCTAGCTCCCAAGTTGAAGAGGTGTAGATGGTCCAAGATATAACGTGAAATTGGCATGCCAGGATAAGTGGTAGACTCTAAAGTGATATGTGACTTAGATGTATGGCAAATTGATGATAATCTTTGGGTAGCCTTGGGGTAGTCAAGGTGGCATAAAGAGGTAGATGTGAAGGAGATTTCTTTCATGTAGGCCTCCTTCTATTGTGGAGGTGGCTTGGTCCCTTCAAAATCACCTGGTAGGTAGAAGAAACCCATGCCTTCTGATTAATGGAGCTATCACCACACGACCACTATCATGAATGATTTTGGTAGAAGCAACCCATGCCTTTTGATCAATGGGGTTATCACCCAATGACCACTATTATCAATGATTTTGCATGGGTAGATGGTGCCCAAACCATGCGCGACGATAGGATATAGAAGTAGAAGTTCTGCATCATGCATCTTCATGAAAGGCCTCCTTCTATTGTTGTGGAAGGGGCTTGGTGGGCCCTTTAAATTAGGTGCACCTTTTGACTGGCTAAATTATTGCCAAGACTACCATTTAATGATGTTTCATGGGTATCTAGATAATAGTCTCTGGACCATGCACAACATGATATTAATCCAAGATCTCATAGCTTGATGCTTAGAGATTGGATTTATATATGGCTAATATGTTGACTAGGGTGAGGTTGTGTTTATGTTAAATTAGAGTTGAGGGTGAGCTTATATTCTTCAAAGCGCTTTGGAGGTGCTTCCATGGCCAATTGTTATACAGGAGATAAGGTTGGCTTCCACACCTACCATGGTCCCCCCATCTATATATGTACTTAGAGGGTTTCCATTGATGAGGTTAGTTGCACGTGTATGTGTCCAAGCTTCCTAGGAGATGCAGAATGTGGGGAAAAGAATTGATACTCTTAGTGAAAAATGGAGATGATGTGCTTGGGAAATGGAAAGAAGGTGTGTGTCGTGTGTGCACCCAGATTTCTCCAACAAATTTGCTTTCTTTGACGCTCTGTATTGCTTTTCTTGGCATTTACTAGATATCGCTTTTCTTGGGGAGTCAAGATCATGAGGCTTATTTCTATGGGACTCACGCCTTTAGATACACACACATCTCTAGACTCATGTCTTTGGACGACCTATGCGCATCTCTAGACTCGCGCTCTAGACTCATGTTTGTGTGCTCACACAGTTTTTGAAGAAACAAGCTCAGAGACATCTAATGAGCTGGCTCTCATCACACTGAAACATCATTAAATGGTAGTCTTGGCAATAATTTTGCCAATCAAAAGGTGCACCTAATTTAAAGGGCCCACCAAGCCCCTTCCACAAAAATAGAAGGAGGCCTTTCATGAAGATGCATGCATAACTTCTACTTCTATATCCTATCGTCGCTCGTGCATGGTTTGGGCACCATCTACCCATGCAAAATCATTCATAATAGTGGTCATGGGGTGATAACCCCATTGATCAAAAGGCGTGGGTTGCTGCTACCAAAATCATTCATGATAGTGTACCTCTTTAGGCCACCTTGACTACCCCAAGGTACCCAAAGATTATCATCAATTTGCCATACATCTAGGTCACATATCACTTTAGAGTCTACCACTTATCCTGGCATGCCAATCTCACGTTATATCTTGGACCATCTACACCTCTTCAACTTGGGAGCTAGCTTCACCACTAACCTGGGTGATGTGGTCACCTTTAGGAAGGGAGGGAGGGGGACGTAGTTTCACCCACTTATCACACCTTAAGGAGCTTTGCCATCTTATTTGCTGGAGTTAGCACATCTTATTTGCTAGGTGATGTGGTCACCTTTAGGAAGGGAGGGAGGGGGACGTAGTTTCACCCACTTATCACACCTTAAGGAGCTTTGCCATCTTATTTGCTGGAGTTAGCACATGTCATACCATATAAGGAGCTGTGCCGTCTTATTTTTTTGAGTGATCTTTGCCAGCTTATTTGCTTGAGCGAGCACCTGTTTTTACAAGATAGCACTCTATAATATAAAGGAGCCTTACCACACACGAGCTTAATGTCAAATTAGGGAAAGTCTAAAGTGACCTTACGACGATGAGCTTAATGCCAAACAGGGCACGTCTAAGAAATTTGTGTTCATACTTATTTAGGACTCGTAATAGTGGTTGTACCATTTTTAATTTTTAACTAGCCTAATTAAGTCAATTTCCATAATAAGCATTACACATTCATTCCCGTGCAACCATAGAATGCTTAAGTTTTAACTTCCCCATATAAGTCAACTTCAATAATGATCATTACACATTCATTCCCTTGTATATGATGTGAGCCTAAATCATTAGAACATAATGTGTAAGCCTATAGACATGAGTCTATAGGTATACATAAGCTTGAACCCGTGAGTATAAGCATGAGCCTAGAGGCTTGAGCGGGTATCTAGATAATAGTCTCTAGACCATGCATAACATGATATTAATCCAAGATCTCATAACTTGATGCTTAGAGATTGGATTTATATATGGCTAATATGTGGACTAGGGTGAGGTTGTGTTTATGTTAAAATAGAGTCGAGGGTGAGGTTATATTCTTTAAAGCGCTTTGGAGGTACTTACATGGCCAATTGTAATACAAGAGATACGGTTGGCTCCCATACCTACCATGGTCCCCCCATCTATATATGTACTTAGAGGGTTTCCATTGATGAGGTTAGTTGCACGTGTACGTGTCCACGCTTCCTAGGAGATGCAGAATGTGGGAAAGATAATTGATACTCTCAGTGAAAAATGGAGATGATGTGCTTGGGAAATGTATAGAAGGTGTGTGTCTTGTGTGTGCACTCAGATTTTTCCAACAAATTTGCTTTCTTTGACGCTCTGTATTGCTTTTCTTGGCATATACTAGATATCGCTTCTCTTGGGGAGTCAAGATCACGAGGCTTATTTCTATGGGACTCACGCCTTTGGACACACACACGCATCTCTAGACTCATGTCTCTGGACGACCTATGTGCATCTCTAGACTCGCGCTCTAGACTCATGTTTGTGTGCTCACACAGTTTTTGAAGAAACAAGCTCACAAACATCTAATGAGTTGGCCTCTCATCGCCCTTACTAGTGGGCTCAAGCCTCTAGGCTCATGCTTATGGACTCACAGGTTCTGGCTCAT
The DNA here is from genome assembly GCF_041138505.1 of Cibotium barometz. Classification (NCBI taxonomy): domain Eukaryota; kingdom Viridiplantae; phylum Streptophyta; class Polypodiopsida; order Cyatheales; family Cibotiaceae; genus Cibotium; species Cibotium barometz. The sequence goes on from NC_141075.1 coordinate 2,639,434, forward strand.
GTAGTACTTACACCCCAATAATTATAAAGGACAAGAATTTTTTGTGTAATTCGTATGACAAGGTAGGTGTGTCTTTATAGGTCTTCAAGAGCTGCTTTACCAAACACTTTTAATTCATTGTTATAATATTAGGTTTCCTAGAATCACATTAGTACCATACTGTTTGAATTGAATGGTATACTATTAGGTTGACCAGACTCGCGTTTGTTAACTCGCAGCTTCAGACTCATGTCTATTGACTTACGTCTCTAGACTCACGACTCACAACTCTAGACTTGGCTCATGACTCATGTCTTATATGCCTCTAGACTCATAGTGGATGTCTCTAGGCTTACAACTCATGTCTCTAAGCTCACGTGTTGACTCACGGCGGCTCACATCTCTAAGCTTATGTGTGTTGACTCATGGTTTTTTTTCATGGGACTATGGACTTACGTCTCCCAACCCGAGAGATGGTTTGGCATGGTTTTTTGAGGTGTTTGAGATTCTTAAGATTTGATGGTGGTTATAAGGATTATTTCGAATCCACGTTTATGGTGTCTATAAAAGTGATTACATGTTTTTTTGTTGATTTTACATGCTCTAAGCTGCCAATTTCACCATGGAAATGAACAAAATTATGCAATGGATGAACAAAAAATTCACAACTTCCTCACTCTAATTCACACACAAGCGGCTTATGTTTTTGGGTTAGTTTATTCCACTTTGAATTTAGAAATGCTAAGAACAAAATAATGAAATGCATGAACGAAAAATCACTTCTTCCTCACTCTAATTCAAGAAGAGGATATCCTTTGGAGTGGTCTTCTCTCACAAATGGTAGAATGGGGGGAAGAAGCTAATAAAAGAAAGAAAGAAAAAACCTACAATCAAACCTATCTAGCAAGCATCCATCAATCATGCAAGATTCAATAGAGCGCACAAGCAATCGAGATTAGAGAAGAGAACACATCTTAAGTATTATATACAAGGGAATGAATGTGTAATGATCATTATTGAAGTTGACTTATATAGGGAAGTTAAAACTTAAGTATTCTATGGTTGCAAGGGAATGAACGTTTAATGCTTATTACGGAAAGTGACTTATATAGGCTAGTTAAAAATCAAAAATGGTACAACCACTATTACGAGTCCTAAGTAAGTATGTACAAAAGTTTCTTAGACGTGCCCTGTTTGGCATTAAGCTCATCGTCGTAAGGTCACTTTAGACTTCCCCTAATTTGACATTAAAGCTCGTGATAAGGCTGCTTTATATTCTAAAGTGCTATCTTGTAAAAACAGGTGCTCGCTCAAGCAAATAAGCTGGCAAAGATCACTCAAAAAAATAAGATGGCACAGCTCCTTATATGGTATGACATGTGCGATTTCCACCAAATAAGACGGCAAAGCTCCTTGTGGTGTTATAGGTGGGTGAAACCTGGGTGAAACTATGTCCCCCTCCCTCCCTTCCTAAAGATGACCACATCACCCAGGTTAGTGGTGAAGCTAGCTCCCAAGTTGAAGAGGTGTAGATGGTCCAAGATATAACGTGAAATTGGCATGCCAGGATAAGTGGTAGACTCTAAAGTTGTGAGATCCCGATCTCCATCGCGCAACGGATTCGGGTTACTAGCAGCGGAAGTAGCACATCATGCGTGGGTAGGGGTCTCACACTCGTTCGGGGCCTCGCCCACGGATATCCGGACAAGAGACTAATCCGTCGGTTTGTCCAAAACCGAAACCGGAAAAACTTCCTTTACCCGGAAAGCATGGGCGATTCCACCAGGATAACTCTTTACTCTAACGTAGTCAAGATCATTACGGATCAACTGATCTGACTGCACCTTTAACGGTACTTGGTCAAATCAAGGAAGAAACTTGCACTTGGATCATTGGGATTAACGCTTTTTTCCCCATCAAGAGGCACAGCCGTTGATTCCTATCCTTAGAACAATTTCTATCCGGGATTTACTTCATCTATCGTAATAATAGAAATTAAATCTCGATTTACGGATCCATCAGTCCAGCCTAACCCCATCCGATCCCATGGGTTAGCCAACCGCCCAACCACTGTAGTGATGGGATCCAATTTGGAATTTGGTTAGGTTTTGTCCCGGGTACCAAGGAAAAGAGTTCCAAGGCCCCCTAGCCGGAATTTCATGCAAACATAAAACTAGCCACACCACTTACACACCCAATATGAAAATTGCCTTTTTCTTAGCATCAGCTAACTTTAAAACAATCCTTTAATGAAACCATAGTACCACTGATCACAATCTCCCAATTTATCCAGTTGATTCATAATTTCCCATAATTCCTTCATCAGAGTATCTATGGCATCATTGGCAACTAGAACGCTCACCACCTGTCCACACAGGGGCCGTTTCAATAGTTCCTAGCCCATAATACTCAACAATATAATCACTTATCAAGATGGACTCTCGTTGAAGATCAGCAAGATCAACCAACAGATCCATATAAAAGAGCCATGGACTCATCCGTTCAGTCAACCAGATCCATGCCCGGTTCCAGAAAACAACTCTTACTCCTTGTTCCAATATCTTCCTCGACGCACGCGTGGGTATCCTAGGCGACCCAGAGCCCGAGCACCGTATGGTCAGCACCCTCTAGGATCCTTCGCAGGTGACCTAGCGCTTCACTCATAGGCCGCTTCCTTGGTCCCTCATCCACCGTACCGGAAGCTCACCATTTTAATCGAACCGAGGCTGGTCAAGACCTCGGCCGACTTTGCTACGCGAGACGTCCTCCATTGACTCTCCGCAGTTGCAACTTTAACAGTTAGGTCTTCATGACCTTAATCCACAAGATGGTCAAAATGCTTCCCCAGCATTCTTGACATAAAACAGTCATTTACAAACAGTCACAAAATACAGTTTCTAAATCGAACTCTCATTTTTCCACATTATCCCTCATTAATCCACATTACTTATTCCACATTCCATTTATATGTGTACTCATCCAATCACATCATTTTCCATCTCTTCACTTCAGATTCTTTCACATCACATATCATATATTCACATCCATATCCACATCCACATCCACATTCACATCCAATACATACATACATCCACATCCACATTCCACATTCACATCTATACATCCACATCCACATCCACATCCACATCCACATCCACATTCCACATTCACATCTATACATCCACATTATACATCTTCATACATACATCCATTTTCACATTCATACATCCACACTCTCATCTCCACATCCACACATCCACATACATACATCCATTTCCACATTCCCATTCATATAACCCCATATGCCTTCACAACTAATCTTTTACATCACATCCATTCTCGCCCTATCACAACCCATATACATCTTATCCTATCACATACACTTCTTACCTCATCCCATACACATCTTATCACATCTTAATTCATCTTATCTCCTCTTATCACCTCTTATACACCTCTTATCACATCCTATTACATCTCATATCTATTTATAGAATACAAGAGAATTCTTATATTTGATATAGGATTTCTTTACACATTTACTTATGCATAAATTCCATTTAAGGAGATTAATACTTCCGAAGAAAAATCAATCTTTTATGCATCTTCCTATGCATAAACTCATTTTAAATGAAAATGACACTTTTAAATTAAAATTCAATCTTTTATGCATCTTCCTATGCATAAATTTAATTTAGATGAGAATGACACTTTTGAATTAAAAATTCAATCTTTTATGCATCTTCCTATGCATAAATTTAATTTAGATGAGAATGACACTTTTGAATTAAAAATCAATTTTTTTATGCATCGTCTTATGCATAAAGTCAATTTGGTAGGAATTACACTTTTAGAATAAAAGAATTTCTCTTATGCATCTAAGTTATGCATAAAATCCATTTATGATGAAAATCACACTTTTAGTATAAAAAGAATATCTTTTATGCATACCTTCATGCATGAAATCCAATTATGATAAAAGTAACACTTTTATAATAAAATAATCAACTTTTATGCATACCTCTATGCATGAAATTCAATTGTGACAAAAGTAACACTTTTACATTAAAATAATCATCTTTTATGCATACCTCTATGCATGAAATCCAATATGATAAAAGTAACACTTTTGATATAAAAAAAATTATCCTTTATGCATACTTCTATGCATGAAAATTAAAAATGATAAAAGTAACACTTTTAATATAAAAAAAATTATCTTTTATGCATACTTCTATGCATTAAAAATGATAAAAGTAACACTTTTGATATAAAAATTTTCCTTTATGCATACTTCTATGCATGAAAATTAAAAATGGTAAAAGTAACACTTTTAATATAAAAATTATCTTTTATGCATACTTCTATGCATGAAAATTAAAAATGATAAAAGTAACACTTTTAATATAAAAAATTTATCTTTTATGCATACTTCTATGCATTAAAAATGATAAAAGTAACACTTTTGATATAAAAATTTTCCTTTATGCATACTTCTATGCATGAAAATTAAAAATGATAAAAGTAACACTTTTAATATAAAAATTATCTTTTATGCATACTTCTATGCATGAAAATTAAAAATGATAAAAGTAACACTTTTGATATAAAAAATTTTCCTTTATGCATACTTTTATGCATGAAAATTAAAAATGATAAAAGTAACACTTTTAATATAAAAAAAATTATCTTTTATGCATACTTATATGCATGAAAATCAGATATGCATAGTATAAAAATCAATTTCTCTATGATTACAATGAATATCTTTCAATTAATCTAGGATGATAATTCCTAGAATATGGTAGGAAGTCCTCTTTTTATGCTTTGAATGAAATTATTTTATGCATAATTTTTATAAAAATTTTGCCATAGCTCCGCTGCTATGGCTGATAAATCTCAATTTTTCTAAGGGATAAATCTTATCATTAAGAAAATAATTAAAATAATCTCTAATTGGATCATTTATCCATAATGGATTGAATCATTAATATACATAAACTAAAAGCATAGAAAAAAGGCATTAATTTGGCCTCAAGCATAGCTTAATCTTGGGTTAAGGAAAAGCTTTATGAAAAGCTTGATTTGGATTGAGAATGGGTCATGAGTATGACCATTTCTTGAGTGAGAGAGAGAAATTACATAAAAACCATTAGAATTTAAACATAAATGGAATTTAACTTCAATAGCATTTATTAAATTATGTAACTCTTCACTACTATTCACCAATTAACTTCAATAGCATTTAAAAAACCATACCAATTAAGCTTCTCAAGCTTGAGAGGGGTTGAGAAGAGAGAATCATTGAGAAATTATAGAAAAGATCAATATTCACTAATTACCTTACAAATTGCTTGATTCTTTGTTCACGGTAGAGGCCCCCAACCAATCAATTGGTTAAGTATGTTGATGGAGCCACTAATGGGGATTGAAGAAAGAGGGAAGCTCCAAAAACTAGTGAATTATTAAATGAATTCATAGTTCTTGGCTTAGGTGGAGTAGAGTAACGATGCATAAACACTATCCATTTTTCAACAAGGGGGAGGCTTCTATTTATAGGAAAAATTGAGCTCCTAACCAAACAAACTGATTCTAGAATTTTCTAAATCAGTTTGGTCAATATTTGACCATTTTTAGGTCAGTTAAGCTAACTTTTTAGAACTAGACTTGAATGAGGAGAGAGGAGAGATGAAATATCTCAATTTTTATGAGTTTAAAACTCATTCAAGCATGTGAAATATGCACCTCCTTTAAAGAACTCCCCTTCCTTACATATGTGTCATAATGGAATCATTTTAATATTGCTCATAGTTTTTTTTACTAATAAACCTTGTACATTTTCAACTCTTCATCTTATGTGAAATATGCACCTCCTTTAAAGAATTCCCCTTCCTTACATATGTGTCATAATGGAATCATTTTAATATTGCTCATAGTTTTTTACTAATAAACCTTGTACATTTTCAACTCTTCATCTTATGTGAAATATGCACCTCCTTTAAAGAATTCCCCTTCCTTACATATGTGTCATAATGGCATCATTTTAATATTGCTCATAGTTTTTTACTAATAAACCTTGTACATTTTCAACTCTTCATCTTATGTGAGCATTTACTCATTTTTGGATACCCAAAATATCTCATATTTTTAATATTGCTCATAGTTTTTTACTAATAAACCTTGTACATTTTCAACTCTTCACCTTATGTGAGCATTTACTCATTTTTGGGTATCTTCTTTTTACAAATTTGGATTTATCTCTTCCCTACACATGGATTGATGCTATTGGCCCATAGGAACCTTAATTGGACCATAGTCTAAAGATTTCTGAAAATCTAGACCCTTAGACTAAGGTTCTTTATACCTATTTCCAATTAATTCCAATTGCACATTGGAAAATTCTTTTTGAATTTCTGTTTCAGGGGAACTCATCTGAATTATAAGAGATATTTTTCTATCCAAAAATATTCAAAATCTGAATATTCTCTCTCTAGAATAATTTTTCTCTCTCTAGGCTAAAATAGTTAGCAACAGGGTCTTTATATTTCTGAAGAGGGTTGATTACAGGGGAAAATACTAGCATCAAAAAGGGGTTGGGGGAGGAATCTTACATTCTACCCCACTTAAAAAACGCGAGATGTCCTCATCTCGCAACTTGTGATAATTTCGCAAGATTCACGAATATGAGACTTAGAGAAAAATTTTAATCAAGATTAACCACCAAGATAAGTCTTAAAGAGAGCAAGATTCAAAATACAAACAAGATTTAAACTTTATTCATTCTCGAAACTTATACAGTAAAGATAGAGGAACTCTTTACACTTCCATAAGCCCGTCCATCATATGGTCACAAAAGCAGTCCTCACAAGCTGCACAAGTATAAGGTAACTCATCTATGGGAATGATTCTGTGGGTTATTGCTGCGCCTATCTCAGTGGTATGAGGTGTTCTAACAAAAGGACCTCTGAGAGGCAAGCCAAAAACGGGGTAAAGGCATATCTTCTCATGAGGAAGAAAACACGCCAGTAAGAAGACCCGCTCAGAAAACCCAGGATGCCTTGATCTCATGACGCAGTAGTATCGGGGACCCAAACCCAAGGCTTCGATAACCATGGCCAAGCGGACATTGTTACGAAAGTACTGCTGACCCCAGGGTGTTACCCTAGTTATATCTTGATAGGTCCGCCATTTGGTCTGAGCTACAGAAGTTCCCAAGTGAGGGAAAAGTGAGCGCTCATACTGTTCTATAAAATCCTTCTTCACAGACTCACTTGCGTCTTGAAGGTGAGGAATCATTATGGATAAAACTAATTCCCGTTGCCAAGCCATGAAGGAGATTAAGAAGAAGGGAGATCGATGGAAGTAAGATTACTGTGAGCGATAAGTAAAAGTTACGACTTATATAAAGGAAGGAGCTAGCGTAACTTAGAAGCCAACGGTATCTTGCCACTGAAGTTTTACCGTCTTTCCATGATTTGGGTTTGGCACATATTTCTATGAAATACATTAAGAACTTTGAGATGAGGAGATAAAAGAAGCTCGTAAGCTAAGTCGCTTACTTTCTTTGAATTCAGATAAGGCTCACAATATCTGGGGGATAACTTCTTAAACTCCCCAATAGATAAAGAACTTCTTTTGGGCCGTACTCGAATGAAGACCAAAACCTTGGTATCCAAAACACCGATTTTTACTTCTGAACTCATTGTTCTGAATCTTTAAAACAGGTGGAACTCCTGAGAAGTATTCTAGGGAAAGGGTCTTTCTTTCTTAAATAGAATCGTTCTTTTATTTTAGAGATCAAAAATGGAGATTCTTACTCCTGTATACCTCGAAGGCTGGGGAGGAATCTTACATTCTACCCCACTTAAAAAAGTACGAGATGTCCTCATCTCGCCAAGTAGAGGACAACTCTTTTTCTTAAGATCTAATTTATTCTAGGGTTCCTTATATTCTGGTCAACCCAACAGAATACGGGGATAAATATCCCTTATATAGAACTCATCATTAAATAACAATTCATTTTAGATCATATCATTCATATCCTTAACACGATAATGGTCCATCAGATCGAAATTTTTTTCTTTCTGAACATTCCTCCACGGGAATTTCAGTCAAGCAAGTTTTCAATTTGTCATCCCTTAACTTGATATACCGAGTCAAGTGTTAACAGTAGCGCTTTGACAGCACAGTCCACTAATCTCATAGTGATTTGTTGAAATCATTATCATCATTCCAGTTATGAATATCATCACAGGGACTCGTCCCATTCATCCTCATGTGGTTTCGCTCAGCTTATTACATTTCAACTAAATTTCAGAAATCATCATTTTTCAATCAGAATCCAAATCAATTTCATCAGTTCTCAAACAGAATTAAAAATCATATCAACCACATTCGAATTCATCATCTGGATAGCATTAACGCTTAAAATTTCAAGTCTTAGATTTACTCGTATATACTGTCAGTAAAGAGCTGCAGTATACTCTCGGTATATACGGGTAGTCACGGCCCTTGGAATTATAAGGTAAATACCATCATGTCTAGGCCTCAAGCAAGTCAGGGATTCTATATAATTGCGGTACTTCCATCTGAAGACCCAATTACTAATTTACAAATTTTAGTTTGAATATCAAATTGTATGACTTATATCACACAATTACAACCTTTTTGTGTTTCTTGATAAATGTTTGACATATTTGTCTTCTCAGTTGATCTTTATTAACCAAATGCTCTGATACCAACTGTGAGATCCCGATCTCCACCGCGCAACGGATTCGGGTTACTAGCAGCGGAAGTAGCACATCATGCGTGGGTAGGGGTCTCACACTCGTTCCGGGCCTCGCCCACGGATATCCGGACAAGAGACTAATCCGTCGGTTTGTCCAAAACCGAAACTGGAAAAACTTCCTTTACCCGGAAAGCATGGGCGATTCCACCAGGATAACTCTTTACTCTAACGTAGTCAAGATCATTACGGATCAACTGATTTGACTGCACCTTTAACGGTACTTGGTCAAATCAAGGAAGAAACTTGCACTTGGATCATTGGGATTAACGCTTTTTTCCCCATCAAGAGGCACAGCCGTTGATTCCTATCCATAGAACAATTTCTATCCGGGATTTACTTCATCTATCGTAATAATAGAAATTAAATCTCGATTTACGGATCCATCAGTCCAGCCTAACCCCATCCGATCCCATGGGTTAGCCAACCGCCCAACCACTGTAGTGATGGGATCCAATTTGGAATTTGGTTAGGTTTTGTCCCGGGTACCAAGGAAAAGAGTTCCAAGGCCCCCTAGCCGGAATTTCATGCAAACATAAAACTAGCCACACCACTTACACACCCAATATGAAAATTGCCTTTTTCTTAGCATCAGCTAACTTTAAAACAATCCTTTAATGAAACCATAGTACCACTGATCACAATCTCCCAATTTATCCAGTTGATTCATAATTTCCCATCATTCCTTCATCAGAGTATCTATGGCATCATTGGCAACTAGAACGCTCACCACCTGTCCACACAGGGGCCGTTTCAATAGTTCCTAGCCCATAATACTCAACAATATAATCACTTATCAAGATGGACTCTCGTTGAAGATCAGCAAGATCAACCAACAGATCCATATAAAAGAGCCATGGACTCATCCGTTCAGTCAACTAGATCCATGCCCGGTTCCAGAAAACAACTCTTACTCCTTGTTCCAATATCTTCCTCGACGCACGCGTGGGTATCCTAGGCGACCCAGAGCCCGAGCACCGTATGGTCAGCACCCTCTAGGATCCTTCGCAGGTGACCTAGCGCTTCACTCATAGGCCGCTTCCTTGGTCCCTCATCCACCGTACCGGAAGCTCACCATTTTAATCGAACCGAGGCTGGTCAAGACCTCGGCCGACTTTGCTACGCGAGACGTCCTCCATTGACTCTCCGCAGTTGCAACTTTAACAGTTAGGTCTTCATGACCTTAATCCACAAGATGGTCAAAATGCTTCCCCAGCATTCTTGACATAAAACAGTCATTTACAAACAGTCACAAAATACAGTTTCTAAATCGAACTCTCATTTTTCCACATTATCCCTCATTAATCCACATTACTTATTCCACATTCCATTTATATGTGTACTCATCCAATCACATCATTTTCCATCTCTTCACTTCAGATTCTTTCACATCACATATCATATATTCACATCCATATCCACATCCACATCCACATTCACATCCAATACATACATACATCCACATCCACATTCCACATTCACATCTATACATCCACATCCACATCCACATCCACATCCACATTCCACATTCACATCTATACATCCACATTATACATCTTCATACATACATCCATTTTCACATTCATACATCCACACTCTCATCTCCACATCCACACATCCACATACATACATCCATTTCCACATTCCCATTCATATAACCCCATATGCCTTCACAACTAATCTTTTACATCACATCCATTCTCGCCCTATCACAACCCATATACATCTTATCCTATCACATACACTTCTTACCTCATCCCATACACATCTTATCACATCTTAATTCATCTTATCTCCTCTTATCACCTCTTATACACCTCTTATCACATCCTATTACATCTCATATCTATTTATAGAATACAAGAGAATTCTTATATTTGATATAAGATTTCTTTACACATTTACTTATGCATAAATTCCATTTAAGGAGATTAATACTTCCGAAGAAAAATCAATCTTTTATGCATCCTCCTATGCATAAACTCATTTTAAATGAAAATGACACTTTTAAATTAAAATTCAATCTTTTATGCATCTTCCTATGCATAAATTTAATTTAGATGAGAATGACACTTTTGAATTAAAAATTCAATCTTTTATGCATCTTCCTATGCATAAATTTAATTTAGATGAGAATGACACTTTTGAATTAAAAATTAATTTTTTTATGCATCGTCTTATGCATAAAGTCAATTTGGTAGGAATTACACTTTTAGAATAAAAGAATTTCTCTTATGCATCTAAGTTATGCATAAAATCCATTTATGATGAAAATCACACTTTTAGTATAAAAAGAATATCTTTTATGCATACCTCCATGCATGAAATCCAATTATGATAAAAGTAACACTTTTATAATAAAATAATCAACTTTTATGCATACCTCTATGCATGAAATTCAATTGTGACAAAAGTAACACTTTTACATTAAAATAATCATCTTTTATGCATACCTCTATGCATGAAATCCAATATGATAAAAGTAACACTTTTGATATAAAAAAAATTATCCTTTATGCATACTTCTATGCATGAAAATTAAAAATGATAAAAGTAACACTTTTAATATAAAAAAATTATCTTTTATGCATACTTCTATGCATTAAAAATGATAAAAGTAACACTTTTGATATAAAAATTTTCCTTTATGCATACTTCTATGCATGAAAATTAAAAATGGTAAAAGTAACACTTTTAATATAAAAATTATCTTTTATGCATACTTCTATGCATGAAAATTAAAAATGATAAAAGTAACACTTTTAATATAAAAAATTTATCTTTTATGCATACTTCTATGCATTAAAAATGATAAAAGTAACACTTTTGATATAAGCATTAAGCTCATCGTCGTAAGGTCACTTTAGACTTCCCCTAATTTGACATTAAAGCTCGTGATAAGGCTGCTTTATATTCTAAAGTGCTATCTTGTAAAAACAGGTGCTCGCTCAAGCAAATAAGCTGGCAAAGATCACTCAAAAAAATAAGATGGCACAGCTCCTTATATGGTATGACATGTGCGATTTCCAGCAAATAAGACGGCAAAGCTCCTTGTGGTGTTATAGGTGGGTGAAACTATGTCCCCCTCCCTCCCTTCCTAAAGATGACCACATCACCCAGGTTAGTGGTGAAGCTAGCTCCCAAGTTGAAGAGGTGTAGATGGTCCAAGATATAACGTGAAATTGGCATGCCAGGATAAGTGGTAGACTCTAAAGTGATATGTGACTTAGATGTATGGCAAATTGATGATAATCTTTGGGTAGCCTTGGGGTAGTCAAGGTGGCATAAAGAGGTAGATGTGAAGTAGATTTCTTTCATGTAGGACTCCTTCTATTGTGGAGTTGGCTTGGTCCCTTCAAAATCACCTGGTAGGTAGAAGAAACCCATGCCTTCTGATTAATGGAGCTATCACCACACGACCACTATCATGAATGATTTTGGTAGAAGCAACCCACGCCTTTTGATCAATGGGGTTATCACCCAATGACCACTATTATCAATGATTTTGCATGGGTAGATGGTGCCCAAACCATGCGCGACGATAGGATATAGAAGTAGAAGTTCTGCATGCATCTTCATGAAAGGCCTCCTTCTATTGTTGTGGAAGGGGCTTGGTGGGCCCTTTAAAATAGGTGCACCTTTTGACTGGCTAAATTATTGCCAAGACTACCATTTAATGATGTTTCATGGTAGTAGTCTCTGGACCATGCACAACATGATATTAATCCAAGATCTCATAGCTTGATGCTTAGAGATTGGATTTATATATGGCTAATATGTTGACTAGGGTGAGGTTGTGTTTATGTCAAATTAGAGTTGAGGGTGAGCTTATATTCTTCAAAGCGCTTTGGAGGTGCTTCCATGGCCAATTGTTATACAGGAGATAAGGTTGGCTTCCACACCTACCATGGTCCCCCCATCTATATATGTACTTAGAGGGTTTCCATTGATGAGGTTAGTTGCACGTGTATGTGTCCAAGCTTCCTAGGAGATGCAGAATGTGGGAAAAAGAATTGATACTCTTAGTGAAAAATGGAGATGATGTGCTTGGGAAATGGATAGAAGGTGTGTGTCGTGTGTGCACCCAGATTTTTCCAACAAATTTGCTTTCTTTGACGCTCTGTATTGCTTTTCTTGGCATTTACTAGATATCGCTTTTCTTGGGGAGTCAAGATCATGAGGCTTATTTCTATGGGACTCACGCCTTTAGACACACACACACATCTCTAGACTCATGTCTTTGGACGACCTATGTGCATCTCTAGACTCGCGCTCTAGACTCATGTTTGTGTGCTCACACAGTTTTTGAAGAAACAAGCTCAGAGACATCTAATGAGCTGGCCTCTCATCACACTTACTAGTGGGCTCAAGCCTCTAGGCTCATGCTTATACTCATGGGATCAAGCTTATGTATACCTATAGACTCATGTCTATAGGCTTACACATTATGTTCTAATGATTTAGGCTCACATCATATACAAGGGAATGAATGTGTAATGATCATTATTGAAGTTGACTTATATGGGGAAGTTAAAACTTAAGCATTCTATGGTTGCAAGGGAATGAATGTGTAATTCTTATTACGGAAATTGACTTAATTAGGCTAGTTAAAAATTAAAAATGGTACAACCACTATTACGAGTCCTAAATAAGTATGAACACAAATTTCTTAGACGTGCCCTGTTTGGCATTAAGCTCATCGTCGTAAGGTCACTTTAGACTTCCCCTAATTTGACATTAAGCTCGTGTGTGGTAAGGCTCCTTTATATTCTAAAGTGCTATCTTGTAAAAATAGGTGCTCGCTCAAGCAAATAAGCTGGCAAAGATCACTCAAAAAAATAAGACTGCACAGCTCCTTATATGGTATGACATGTGCTAACTCCAGCAAATAAGATGGCAAAGCTCCTTAAGGTGTGATAGGTGGGTGAAACTACGTCCCCCTCCCTCCCTTCCTAAAGGTGACCACATCACCCAGGTTAGTGGTGAAGCTAGCTCCCAAGTTGAAGAGGTGTAGATGGTCCAAGATATAACGTGAAATTGGCATGCCAGGATAAGTGGTAGACTCTAAAGTGATATGTGACTTAGATGTATGGCGAATTGATGATAATCTTCGGGTAGCCTTGGGGTAGTCAAGGTGGCATAAAGAGGTAGATGTGAAGTAGATTTCTTTCATGTAGGCCTCCTTCTATTGTGGAGGTGGCTTGGTCCCTTCAAAATCACCTGGTAGGTAGAAGAAACCCATGCCTTCTGATTAATGGAGCTATCACCACACGACCATTATCATGAATGATTTTGGTAGAAGCAACCCACGCCTTTTGATCAATGGGGTTATCACCCAATGACCACTATCATGAATGATTTTGGTAGAAGCAACCCATGCCTTTTGATCAATGGGGTTATCACCCAATGACCACTATTATCAATGATTTTGCATGGGTAGATGGTGCCCAGACCATGAGCGACGATAGGATATAGAAGTAGAAGTTCTGCATGCATCTTCATGAAAGGCCTCCTTCTATTGTTGTGGAAGGGGCTTGGTGGGCCCTTTAAATTAGGTGCACCTTTTGACTGGCTAAATTATTGCCAAGACTACCATTTAATGATGTTTCATGGGTATCTAGATAATAGTCTTTGGACCATGCACAACATGATATTAATCCAAGATCTCATAGCTTGATGCTTAGAGATTGGATTTATATATGGCTAATATGTTGACTAGGGTGAGGTTGTGTTTATGTTAAATTAGAGTTGAGGGTGAGCTTATATTCTTCAAAGCGCTTTGGAGGTGCTTCCATGGCCAATTGTTATACACGAGATAAGGTTGGCTTCCACACCTGCCATGGTCCCCCCATCTATATATGTACTTAGAGGGTTTCCATTGATGAGGTTAGTCGCACGTGTATGTGTCCGAGCTTCCTAGGAGATGCAGAATGTGGGGAAAAGAATTGATACTCTTAGTGAAAAATGGAGATGATGTGCTTGGGAAATGGATAGAAGGTGTGTGTCGTGTGTGCACCCAGATTTTTCCAACAAATTTGCTTTCTTTGACGCTCTGTATTGCTTTTCTTGGCATTTACTAGATATCGCTTTTCTTGGGGAGTCAAGATCATGAGGCTTATTTCTATGGGACTCACGCCTTTAGACACACACACACATCTCTAGACTCATGTCTTTGGACGACCTATGCGCATCTCTAGACTCGCGCTCTAGACTCATGTTTGTGTGCTCACACAGTTTTTGAAGAAACAAGCTCAAAGACATCTAATGAGCTGGCCTCTCATCACACTTACTAGTGGGCTCAAGCCTCTAGGCTCATGCTTATACTCACGGGTTCAAGCTTATGTATACCTATAGACTCATGTCTATAGGCTTACACATTATGTTCTAATGATTTAGGCTCACATCATATACAAGGGAATGAATGTGTAATGATCATTACTGAAGTTGACTTATATGGGGAAGTTAAAACTTAAGCATTCTATGGTTGCAAGGGAATGAATGTGTAATGCTTATTACGGAAATTGACTTATATAGGCTAGTTAAAAATTAAAAATGGTACAACCACTATTACGAGTCCTAAATAAGTATGAACAATTATTTCTTAGATGTGCCCTGTTTGACATTAAGCTCATCGTCGTAAGGTCACTTTAGACTTCCCCTAATTTGACATTAAGCTCGTGTGTGGTAAGGCTCCTTTATATTCTAAAGTGCTATCTTGTAAAAACAGGTGCTCGCTCAAGCAAATAAGCTGGCAAAGATCACTCAAAAATATAAGACGGCACAGCTCCTTATATGGTATGACATGTGCTAACTCCAGCAAATAAGATGGCAAAGCTCCTTAAGGTGTGATAGGTGGGTGAAACTACGTCCCCCTCCCTCCCTTCCTAAAGGTGACCACATCACCCAGGTTAGTGGTGAAGCTAGCTCCCAAGTTGAAGAGGTGTAGATGGTCCAAGATATAACGTGAAATTGGCATGCCAGGATAAGTGGTAGACTCTAAAGTGATATGTGACCTAGATGTATGGCAAATTGATGATAATCTTTGGGTACCTTGGGGTAGTCAAGGTGGCCTAAAGAGGTACACTATCATGAATGATTTTGGTAGAAGCAACCCACGCCTTTTGATCAATGGGGTTATCACCCCATGACCACTATTATGAATGATTTTGCATGGGTAGATGGTGCCCAAACCATGCACGAGCGACGATAGGATATAGAAGTAGAAGTTATGCATGCATCTTCATGAAAGGCCTCCTTCTATTTTTGTGGAAGGGGCTTGGTGGGCCCTTTAAATTAGGTGCACCTTTTGATTGGCAAAATTATTGCCAAGACTACCATTTAATGATGTTTCATGGGTATCTAGGTAATAGTCTCTAGACCATGCACAACATGATATTAATCCAAGATCTCATAACTTGATGCTTAGAGATTGGATTTATATATGGCTAATATGTGGACTAGGGTGAGGTTGTGTTTATGTTAAAATAGAGTCGAGGGTGAGGTTATATTCTTTAAAGCGCTTTGGAGGTACTTACATGGCCAATTGTAATACAAGAGATAAGGTTGGCTCCCATACCTACCATGGTCCCCCCATCTATATATGTACTTAGAGGGTTTCCATTGATGAGAATAGTTGCACGTGTATGTGTCCACGCTTCCTAGGAGATGCAGAATGTGGGAAAGATAATTGATACTCTCAGTGAAAAATGGAGATGATGTGCTTGGGAAATGTATAGAAGGTGTGTGTCTTGTGTGTGCACTCAGATTTTTCCAACAAATTTGCTTTCTTTGACGCTCTGTATTGCTTTTCTTGGCATATACTAGATATCGCTTCTCTTGGGGAGTCAAGATCATGAGGCTTATTTCTATGGGACTCACGCCTTTGGACACACACACGCATCTCTAGACTCATGTCTCTGGACGACCTATGTGCATCTCTAGACTCGCACACTAGACTCATGTTTGTGTGCTCACACAGTTTTTGAAGAAACAAGCTCACAAACATCTAATGAGTTGGCCTCTCATCACCCTTACTAGTGGGCTCAAGCCTCTAGGCTCATGCTTATGGACTCACAGGTTCTGGCTCATGTAGTACTTACACCCCAATAATTATAAAGGACAAGAATTTTTTGTGTAATTCGTATGACAAGGTAGGTGTGTCTTTATAGGTCTTCAAGAGCTGCTTTACCAAACACTTTTAATTCATTGTTATAATATTAGGTTTCCTAGAATCACATTAGTACCATACTGTTTGAATTGCCTGGTATACTATTAGGTTGACCAGACTCGCGTTTGTTAACTCGCAGCTTCAGACTCATGTCTATTGACTTACGTCTCTAGACTCACGACTCACAACTCTAGACTTGGCTCATGACTCATGTCTTATATGCCTCTAGACTCATAGTGGATGTCTCTAGGCTTACAACTCATGTCTCTAAGCTCACGTGTTGACTCACGGCGGCTCACATCTCTAAGCTTATGTGTGTTGACTCATGGTTTTTTTTCATGGGACTATGGACTTACGTCTCCCAACCCGAGAGATGGTTTGGCACGGTTTTTTGAGGTGTTTGAGATTCTTAAGATTTGATGGTGGTTATAAGGATTATTTCGAATCCACGTTTATGGTGTCTATAAAAGTGATTACATGTGGTTTATTGGTTTTTTTGTTGATTTTACATGCTCTAAGCTACCAATTTCACCATGGAAATGAACAAAATTATGCAATGGATGAACAAAAAATTCACAACTTCCTCACTCTAATTCACGCACAAGCGGCTTATGTTTTTGGGTTAGTTTATTCCACTTTGAATTTAGAAATGCTAAGAACAAAATTATGAAATGCATAAACAAAAAATCACTTCTTCCTCACTCTAATTCAAGAAGAGGATATCCTTTGGAGTGGTCTTCTCTCACAAATGGTAGAATGGGGGGAAGAAGCTAATAAAAGAAAGAAAGAAAAAACCTACAATCAAACCTATCTAGCAAGCATCCATCAATCATGCAAGATTCAATAGAGCGCACAAGCAAGCGAGATTAGAGAAGAGAACACATCTTAAGTATTATATACAAGGGAATGAATGTGTAATGATCATTATTGAAGTTGACTTATATAGGGAAGTTAAAACTTAAGTATTCTATGGTTGCAAGGGAATGAACGTTTAATGCTTATTACGGAAAGTGACTTATATAGGCTAGTTAAAAATCAAAAATGGTACAACCACTATTACGAGTCCTAAGTAAGTATGTACAAAAGTTTCTTAGACATGCCCTGTTTGGCATTAAGCTCATCGTCGTAAGGTCACTTTAGACTTCCCCTAATTTGACATTAAAGCTCGTGATAAGGCTGCTTTATATTCTAAAGTGCTATCTTGTAAAAACAAGTGCTCGCTCAAGCAAATAAGCTGGCAAAGATCACTCAAAAAAATAAGATGGCACAGCTCCTTATATGGTATGACATGTGCGATTTCCACCAAATAAGACGGCAAAGCTCCTTGTGGTGTTATAGGTGGGTGAAACCTGGGTGAAACTATGTCCCCCTCCCTCCCTTCCTAAAGATGACCACATCACCCACCAGGTTAGTGGTGAAGCTAGCTCCCAAGTTGAAGAGGTGTAGATGGTCCAAGATATAACGTGAAATTGGCATGCCAGGATAAGTGGTAGACTCTAAAGTGATATGTGACTTAGATGTATGGCAAATTGATGATAATCTTTGGGCAGCCTTGGGGTAGTCAAGGTGGCATAAAGAGGTAGATGTGAAGTAGATTTCTTTCATGTAGGCCTCCTTCTATTGTGGAGGTGGCTTGGTCCCTTCAAAATCACCTGGTAGGTAGAAGAAACCCATGCCTTCTGATTAATGGAGCTATCACCACATGACCACTATCATGAATGATTTTGGTAGAAGCAACCCACGCCTTTTGATCAATGGGCTTATCACCCAATGACCACTATTATCAATGATTTTGCATGGGTAGATGGTGCCCAAACCATGCGCGATGATAGGATATAGACGTAGAAGTTCTGCATGCATCTTCATGAAAGGCCTCCTTCTATTGTTGTGGAAGGGGCTTGGTGGGCCCTTTAAATTAGGTGCACCTTTTGACTGGCTAAATTATTGCCAAGACTACCATTTAATGATGTTTCATGGGTATCTAGATAGTAGTCTCTGGACCATGCACAACATGATATTAATCCAAGATCTCATAGCTTGATGCTTAGAGATTGGATTTATATATGGCTAATATGTTGACTAGGGTGAGGTTGTGTTTATGTCAAATTAGAGTTGAGGGTGAGCTTATATTCTTCAAAGCGCTTTGGAGGTGCTTCCATGGCCAATTGTTATACAGGAGATAAGGTTGGCTTCCACACCTACCATGGTCCCCCCATCTATATATGTACTTAGAGGGTTTCCATTGATGAGGTTAGTCGCACGTGTATGTGTCCGAGCTTCCTAGGAGATGCAGAATGTGGGGAAAAGAATTGATACTCTTAGTGAAAAATGGAGATGATGTGCTTGGGAAATGGATAGAAGGTGTGTGTCGTGTGTGCACCCAGATTTTTCCAACAAATTTGCTTTCTTTGACGCTCTGTATTGCTTTTCTTGGCATTTACTAGATATCGCTTTTCTTGGGGAGTCAAGATCATGAGGCTTATTTCTATGGGACTCACGCCTTTAGACACACACACACATCTCTAGACTCATGTCTTTGGACGACCTATGCGCATCTCTAGACTCGCGCTCTAGACTCATGTTTGTGTGCTCACACAGTTTTTGAAGAAACAAGCTCAGAGACATCTAATGAGCTGGCCTCTCATCACACTTACTAGTGGGCTCAAGCCTCTAGGCTCATGCTTATACTCACGGGTTCAAGCTTATGTATACCTATAGACTCATGTCTATAGGCTTACACATTATGTTCTAATGATTTAGGCTCACATCATATACAAGGGAATGAATGTGTAATGATCATTACTGAAGTTGACTTATATGGGGAAGTTAAAACTTAAGCATTCTATGGTTGCAAGGGAATGAATGTGTAATGCTTATTACGGAAATTGACTTATATAGGCTAGTTAAAAATTAAAAATGGTACAACCACTATTACGAGTCCTAAATAAGTATGAACAATTATTTCTTAGATGTGCCCTGTTTGACATTAAGCTCATCGTCGTAAGGTCACTTTAGACTTCCCCTAATTTGACATTAAGCTCGTGTGTGGTAAGGCTCCTTTATATTCTAAAGTGCTATCTTGTAAAAACAGGTGCTCGCTCAAGCAAATAAGCTGGCAAAGATCACTCAAAAATATAAGACGGCACAGCTCCTTATATGGTATGACATGTGCTAACTCCAGCAAATAAGATGGCAAAGCTCCTTAAGGTGTGATAGGTGGGTGAAACTACGTCCCCCTCCCTCCCTTCCTAAAGGTGACCACATCACCCAGGTTAGTGGTGAAGCTAGCTCCCAAGTTGAAGAGGTGTAGATGGTCCAAGATATAACGTGAAATTGGCATGCCAGGATAAGTGGTAGACTCTAAAGTGATATGTGACCTAGATGTATGGCAAATTGATGATAATCTTTGGGTACCTTGGGGTAGTCAAGGTGGCCTAAAGAGGTACACTATCATGAATGATTTTGGTAGAAGCAACCCACGCCTTTTGATCAATGGGGTTATCACCCCATGACCACTATTATGAATGATTTTGCATGGGTAGATGGTGCCCAAACCATGCACGAGCGACGATAGGATATAGAAGTAGAAGTTATGCATGCATCTGCATGAAAGGCCTCCTTCTATTTTTGTGGAAGGGGCTTGGTGGGCCCTTTAAATTAGGTGCACCTTTTGATTGGCAAAATTATTGCCAAGACTACCATTTAATGATGTTTCATGGGTATCTAGGTAATAGTCTCTAGACCATGCACAACATGATATTAATCCAAGATCTCATAACTTGATGCTTAGAGATTGGATTTATATATGGCTAATATGTGGACTAGGGTGAGGTTGTGTTTATGTTAAAATAGAGTCGAGGGTGAGGTTATATTCTTTAAAGCGCTTTGGAGGTACTTACATGGCCAATTGTAATACAAGAGATAAGGTTGGCTCCCATACCTACCATGGTCCCCCCATCTATATATGTACTTAGAGGGTTTCCATTGATGAGAATAGTTGCACGTGTATGTGTCCACGCTTCCTAGGAGATGCAGAATGTGGGAAAGATAATTGATACTCTCAGTGAAAAATGGAGATGATGTGCTTGGGAAATGTATAGAAGGTGTGTGTCTTGTGTGTGCACTCAGATTTTTCCAACAAATTTGCTTTCTTTGACGCTCTGTATTGCTTTTCTTGGCATATACTAGATATCGCTTCTCTTGGGGAGTCAAGATCATGAGGCTTATTTCTATGGGACTCACGCCTTTGGACACACACACGCATCTCTAGACTCATGTCTCTGGACGACCTATGTGCATCTCTAGACTCGCACACTAGACTCATGTTTGTGTGCTCACACAGTTTTTGAAGAAACAAGCTCACAAACATCTAATGAGTTGGCCTCTCATCACCCTTACTAGTGGGCTCAAGCCTCTAGGCTCATGCTTATGGACTCACAGGTTCTGGCTCATGTAGTACTTACACCCCAATAATTATAAAGGACAAGAATTTTTTGTGTAATTCGTATGACAAGGTAGGTGTGTCTTTATAGGTCTTCAAGAGCTGCTTTACCAAACACTTTTAATTCATTGTTATAATATTAGGTTTCCTAGAATCACATTAGTACCATACTGTTTGAATTGCCTGGTATACTATTAGGTTGACCAGACTCGCGTTTGTTAACTCGCAGCTTCAGACTCATGTCTATTGACTTACGTCTCTAGACTCACGACTCACAACTCTAGACTTGGCTCATGACTCATGTCTTATATGCCTCTAGACTCATAGTGGATGTCTCTAGGCTTACAACTCATGTCTCTAAGCTCACGTGTTGACTCACGGCGGCTCACATCTCTAAGCTTATGTGTGTTGACTCATGGTTTTTTTTCATGGGACTATGGACTTACGTCTCCCAACCCGAGAGATGGTTTGGCACGGTTTTTTGAGGTGTTTGAGATTCTTAAGATTTGATGGTGGTTATAAGGATTATTTCGAATCCACGTTTATGGTGTCTATAAAAGTGATTACATGTGGTTTATTGGTTTTTTTGTTGATTTTACATGCTCTAAGCTACCAATTTCACCATGGAAATGAACAAAATTATGCAATGGATGAACAAAAAATTCACAACTTCCTCACTCTAATTCACGCACAAGCGGCTTATGTTTTTGGGTTAGTTTATTCCACTTTGAATTTAGAAATGCTAAGAACAAAATTATGAAATGCATGAACAAAAAATCACTTCTTCCTCACTCTAATTCAAGAAGAGGATATCCTTTGGAGTGGTCTTCTCTCACAAATGGTAGAATGGGGGGAAGAAGCTAATAAAAGAAAGAAAGAAAAAACCTACAATCAAACCTATCTAGCAAGCATCCATCAATCATGCAAGATTCAATAGAGCGCACAAGCAAGCGAGATTAGAGAAGAGAACACATCTTAAGTATTATATACAAGGGAATGAATGTGTAATGATCATTATTGAAGTTGACTTATATAGGGAAGTTAAAACTTAAGTATTCTATGGTTGCAAGGGAATGAACGTTTAATGCTTATTACGGAAAGTGACTTATATAGGCTAGTTAAAAATCAAAAATGGTACAACCACTATTACGAGTCCTAAGTAAGTATGTACAAAAGTTTCTTAGACATGCCCTGTTTGGCATTAAGCTCATCGTCGTAAGGTCACTTTAGACTTCCCCTAATTTGACATTAAAGCTCGTGATAAGGCTGCTTTATATTCTAAAGTGCTATCTTGTAAAAACAAGTGCTCGCTCAAGCAAATAAGCTGGCAAAGATCACTCAAAAAAATAAGATGGCACAGCTCCTTATATGGTATGACATGTGCGATTTCCACCAAATAAGACGGCAAAGCTCCTTGTGGTGTTATAGGTGGGTGAAACCTGGGTGAAACTATGTCCCCCTCCCTCCCTTCCTAAAGATGACCACATCACCCACCAGGTTAGTGGTGAAGCTAGCTCCCAAGTTGAAGAGGTGTAGATGGTCCAAGATATAACGTGAAATTGGCATGCCAGGATAAGTGGTAGACTCTAAAGTGATATGTGACTTAGATGTATGGCAAATTGATGATAATCTTTGGGCAGCCTTGGGGTAGTCAAGGTGGCATAAAGAGGTAGATGTGAAGTAGATTTCTTTCATGTAGGCCTCCTTCTATTGTGGAGGTGGCTTGGTCCCTTCAAAATCACCTGGTAGGTAGAAGAAACCCATGCCTTCTGATTAATGGAGCTATCACCACACGACCACTATCATGAATGATTTTGGTAGAAGCAACCCACGCCTTTTGATCAATGGGCTTATCACCCAATGACCACTATTATCAATGATTTTGCATGGGTAGATGGTGCCCAAACCATGCGCGATGATAGGATATAGACGTAGAAGTTCTGCATGCATCTTCATGAAAGGCCTCCTTCTATTGTTGTGGAAGGGGCTTGGTGGGCCCTTTAAATTAGGTGCACCTTTTGACTGGCTAAATTATTGCCAAGACTACCATTTAATGATGTTTCATGGGTATCTAGATAGTAGTCTCTGGACCATGCACAACATGATATTAATCCAAGATCTCATAGCTTGATGCTTAGAGATTGGATTTATATATGGCTAATATGTTGACTAGGGTGAGGTTGTGTTTATGTCAAATTAGAGTTGAGGGTGAGCTTATATTCTTCAAAGCGCTTTGGAGGTGCTTCCATGGCCAATTGTTATACAGGAGATAAGGTTGGCTTCCACACCTACCATGGTCCCCCCATCTATATATGTACTTAGAGGGTTTCCATTGATGAGGTTAGTCGCACGTGTATGTGTCCGAGCTTCCTAGGAGATGCAGAATGTGGGGAAAAGAATTGATACTCTTAGTGAAAAATGGAGATGATGTGCTTGGGAAATGGATAGAAGGTGTGTGTCGTGTGTGCACCCAGATTTTTCCAACAAATTTGCTTTCTTTGACGCTCTGTATTGCTTTTCTTGGCATTTACTAGATATCGCTTTTCTTGGGGAGTCAAGATCATGAGGCTTATTTCTATGGGACTCACGCCTTTAGACACACACACACATCTCTAGACTCATGTCTTTGGACGACCTATGCGCATCTCTAGACTCGCGCTCTAGACTCATGTTTGTGTGCTCACACAGTTTTTGAAGAAACAAGCTCAGAGACATCTAATGAGCTGGCCTCTCATCACACTTACTAGTGGGCTCAAGCCTCTAGGCTCATGCTTATACTCACGGGTTCAAGCTTATGTATACCTATAGACTCATGTCTATAGGCTTACACATTATGTTCTAATGATTTAGGCTCACATCATATACAAGGGAATGAATGTGTAATGATCATTACTGAAGTTGACTTATATGGGGAAGTTAAAACTTAAGCATTCTATGGTTGCAAGGGAATGAATGTGTAATGCTTATTACGAAAATTGACTTATATAGGCTAGTTAAAAATTAAAAATGGTACAACCACTATTACGAGTCCTAAATAAGTATGAACAATTATTTCTTAGATGTGCCCTGTTTGACATTAAGCTCATCGTCGTAAGGTCACTTTAGACTTCCCCTAATTTGACATTAAGCTCGTGTGTGGTAAGGCTCCTTTATATTCTAAAGTGCTATCTTGTAAAAACAGGTGCTCGCTCAAGCAAATAAGCTGGCAAAGATCACTCAAAAATATAAGACGGCACAGCTCCTTATATGGTATGACATGTGCTAACTCCAGCAAATAAGATGGCAAAGCTCCTTAAGGTGTGATAGGTGGGTGAAACTACGTCCCCCTCCCTCCCTTCCTAAAGGTGACCACATCACCCAGGTTAGTGGTGAAGCTAGCTCCCAAGTTGAAGAGGTGTAGATGGTCCAAGATATAACGTGAAATTGGCATGCCAGGATAAGTGGTAGACTCTAAAGTGATATGTGACCTAGATGTATGGCAAATTGATGATAATCTTTGGGTACCTTGGGGTAGTCAAGGTGGCCTAAAGAGGTACACTATCATGAATGATTTTGGTAGAAGCAACCCACGCCTTTTGATCAATGGGGTTATCACCCCATGACCACTATTATGAATGATTTTGCATGGGTAGATGGTGCCCAAACCATGCACGAGCGACGATAGGATATAGAAGTAGAAGTTATGCATGCATCTTCATGAAAGGCCTCCTTCTATTTTTGTGGAAGGGGCTTGGTGGGCCCTTTAAATTAGGTGCACCTTTTGATTGGCAAAATTATTGCCAAGACTACCATTTAATGATGTTTCATGGGTATCTAGGTAATAGTCTCTAGACCATGCACAACATGATATTAATCCAAGATCTCATAACTTGATGCTTAGAGATTGGATTTATATATGGCTAATATGTGGACTAGGGTGAGGTTGTGTTTATGTTAAAATAGAGTCGAGGGTGAGGTTATATTCTTTAAAGCGCTTTGGAGGTACTTACATGGCCAATTGTAATACAAGAGATAAGGTTGGCTCCCATACCTACCATGGTCCCCCCATCTATATATGTACTTAGAGGGTTTCCATTGATGAGAATAGTTGCACGTGTATGTGTCCACGCTTCCTAGGAGATGCAGAATGTGGGAAAGATAATTGATACTCTCAGTGAAAAATGGAGATGATGTGCTTGGGAAATGTATAGAAGGTGTGTGTCTTGTGTGTGCACTCAGATTTTTCCAACAAATTTGCTTTCTTTGACGCTCTGTATTGCTTTTCTTGGCATATACTAGATATCGCTTCTCTTGGGGAGTCAAGATCATGAGGCTTATTTCTATGGGACTCACGCCTTTGGACACACACACGCATCTCTAGACTCATGTCTCTGGACGACCTATGTGCATCTCTAGACTCGCACACTAGACTCATGTTTGTGTGCTCACACAGTTTTTGAAGAAACAAGCTCACAAACATCTAATGAGTTGGCCTCTCATCACCCTTACTAGTGGGCTCAAGCCTCTAGGCTCATGCTTATGGACTCACAGGTTCTGGCTCATGTAGTACTTACACCCCAATAATTATAAAGGACAAGAATTTTTTGTGTAATTCGTATGACAAGGTAGGTGTGTCTTTATAGGTCTTCAAGAGCTGCTTTACCAAACACTTTTAATTCATTGTTATAATATTAGGTTTCCTAGAATCACATTAGTACCATACTGTTTGAATTGCCTGGTATACTATTAGGTTGACCAGACTCACGTTTGTTAACTCGCAGCTTCAGACTCATGTCTATTGACTTACGTCTCTAGACTCACGACTCACAACTCTAGACTTGGCTCATGACTCATGTCTTATATGCCTCTAGACTCATAGTGGATGTCTCTAGGCTTACAACTCATGTCTCTAAGCTCACGTGTTGACTCACGGCGGCTCACATCTCTAAGCTTATGTGTGTTGACTCATGGTTTTTTTTCATGGGACTATGGACTTACGTCTCCCAACCCGAGAGATGGTTTGGCACGGTTTTTTGAGGTGTTTGAGATTCTTAAGATTTGATGGTGGTTATAAGGATTATTTCGAATCCACGTTTATGGTGTCTATAAAAGTGATTACATGTGGTTTATTGGTTTTTTTGTTGATTTTACATGCTCTAAGCTACCAATTTCACCATGGAAATGAACAAAATTATGCAATGGATGAACAAAAAATTCACAACTTCCTCACTCTAATTCACGCACAAGCGGCTTATGTTTTTGGGTTAGTTTATTCCACTTTGAATTTAGAAATGCTAAGAACAAAATTATGAAATGCATGAACAAAAAATCACTTCTTCCTCACTCTAATTCAAGAAGAGGATATCCTTTGGAGTGGTCTTCTCTCACAAATGGTAGAATGGGGGGAAGAAGCTAATAAAAGAAAGAAAGAAAAAACCTACAATCAAACCTATCTAGCAAGCATCCATCAATCATGCAAGATTCAATAGAGCGCACAAGCAAGCGAGATTAGAGAAGAGAACACATCTTAAGTATTATATACAAGGGAATGAATGTGTAATGATCATTATTGAAGTTGACTTATATAGGGAAGTTAAAACTTAAGTATTCTATGGTTGCAAGGGAATGAACGTTTAATGCTTATTACGGAAAGTGACTTATATAGGCTAGTTAAAAATCAAAAATGGTACAACCACTATTACGAGTCCTAAGTAAGTATGTACAAAAGTTTCTTAGACATGCCCTGTTTGGCATTAAGCTCATCGTCGTAAGGTCACTTTAGACTTCCCCTAATTTGACATTAAAGCTCGTGATAAGGCTGCTTTATATTCTAAAGTGCTATCTTGTAAAAACAAGTGCTCGCTCAAGCAAATAAGCTGGCAAAGATCACTCAAAAAAATAAGATGGCACAGCTCCTTATATGGTATGACATGTGCGATTTCCACCAAATAAGACGGCAAAGCTCCTTGTGGTGTTATAGGTGGGTGAAACCTGGGTGAAACTATGTCCCCCTCCCTCCCTTCCTAAAGATGACCACATCACCCACCAGGTTAGTGGTGAAGCTAGCTCCCAAGTTGAAGAGGTGTAGATGGTCCAAGATATAACGTGAAATTGGCATGCCAGGATAAGTGGTAGACTCTAAAGTGATATGTGACTTAGATGTATGGCAAATTGATGATAATCTTTGGGCAGCCTTGGGGTAGTCATGGTGGCATAAAGAGGTAGATGTGAAGTAGATTTCTTTCATGTAGGCCTCCTTCTATTGTGGAGGTGGCTTGGTCCCTTCAAAATCACCTGGTAGGTAGAAGAAACCCATGCCTTCTGATTAATGGAGCTATCACCACACGACCACTATCATGAATGATTTTGGTAGAAGCAACCCACGCCTTTTGATCAATGGGCTTATCACCCAATGACCACTATTATCAATGATTTTGCATGGGTAGATGGTGCCCAAACCATGCGCGATGATAGGATATAGACGTAGAAGTTCTGCATGCATCTTCATGAAAGGCCTCCTTCTATTGTTGTGGAAGGGGCTTGGTGGGCCCTTTAAATTAGGTGCACCTTTTGACTGGCTAAATTATTGCCAAGACTACCATTTAATGATGTTTCATGGGTATCTAGATAGTAGTCTCTGGACCATGCACAACATGATATTAATCCAAGATCTCATAGCTTGATGCTTAGAGATTGGATTTATATATGGCTAATATGTTGACTAGGGTGAGGTTGTGTTTATGTCAAATTAGAGTTGAGGGTGAGCTTATATTCTTCAAAGCGCTTTGGAGGTGCTTCCATGGCCAATTGTTATACAGGAGATAAGGTTGGCTTCCACACCTACCATGGTCCCCCCATCTATATATGTACTTAGAGGGTTTCCATTGATGAGGTTAGTCGCACGTGTATGTGTCCGAGCTTCCTAGGAGATGCAGAATGTGGGGAAAAGAATTGATACTCTTAGTGAAAAATGGAGATGATGTGCTTGGGAAATGGATAGAAGGTGTGTGTCGTGTGTGCACCCAGATTTTTCCAACAAATTTGCTTTCTTTGACGCTCTGTATTGCTTTTCTTGGCATTTACTAGATATCGCTTTTCTTGGGGAGTCAAGATCATGAGGCTTATTTCTATGGGACTCACGCCTTTAGACACACACACACACACATCTCTAGACTCATGTCTTTGGACGACCTATGCGCATCTCTAGACTCGCGCTCTAGACTCATGTTTGTGTGCTCACACAGTTTTTGAAGAAATAAGCTCAGAGACATCTAATGAGCTGGCCTCTCATCACACTTACTAGTGGGCTCAAGCCTCTAGGCTCATGCTTATACTCACGGGTTCAAGCTTATGTATACCTATAGACTCATGTCTATAGGCTTACACATTATGTTCTAATGATTTAGGCTCACATCATATACAAGGGAATGAATGTGTAATGATCATTACTGAAGTTGACTTATATGGGGAAGTTAAAACTTAAGCATTCTATGGTTGCAAGGGAATGAATGTGTAATGCTTATTACGGAAATTGACTTATATAGGCTAGTTAAAAATTAAAAATGGTACAACCACTATTACGAGTCCTAAATAAGTATGAACAATTATTTCTTAGATGTGCCCTGTTTGACATTAAGCTCATCGTCGTAAGGTCACTTTAGACTTCCCCTAATTTGACATTAAGCTCGTGTGTGGTAAGGCTCCTTTATATTCTAAAGTGCTATCTTGTAAAAACAGGTGCTCGCTCAAGCAAATAAGCTGGCAAAGATCACTCAAAAATATAAGACGGCACAGCTCCTTATATGGTATGACATGTGCTAACTCCAGCAAATAAGATGGCAAAGCTCCTTAAGGTGTGATAGGTGGGTGAAACTACGTCCCCCTCCCTCCCTTCCTAAAGGTGACCACATCACCCAGGTTAGTGGTGAAGCTAGCTCCCAAGTTGAAGAGGTGTAGATGGTCCAAGATATAACGTGAAATTGGCATGCCAGGATAAGTGGTAGACTCTAAAGTGATATGTGACCTAGATGTATGGCAAATTGATGATAATCTTTGGGTACCTTGGGGTAGTCAAGGTGGCCTAAAGAGGTACACTATCATGAATGATTTTGGTAGAAGCAACCCACGCCTTTTGATCAATGGGGTTATCACCCCATGACCACTATTATGAATGATTTTGCATGGGTAGATGGTGCCCAAACCATGCACGAGCGACGATAGGATATAGAAGTAGAAGTTATGCATGCATCTTCATGAAAGGCCTCCTTCTATTTTTGTGGAAGGGGCTTGGTGGGCCCTTTAAATTAGGTGCACCTTTTGATTGGCAAAATTATTGCCAAGACTACCATTTAATGATGTTTCATGGGTATCTAGGTAATAGTCTCTAGACCATGCACAACATGATATTAATCCAAGATCTCATAACTTGATGCTTAGAGATTGGATTTATATATGGCTAATATGTGGACTAGGGTGAGGTTGTGTTTATGTTAAAATAGAGTCGAGGGTGAGGTTATATTCTTTAAAGCGCTTTGGAGGTACTTACATGGCCAATTGTAATACAAGAGATAAGGTTGGCTCCCATACCTACCATGGTCCCCCCATCTATATATGTACTTAGAGGGTTTCCATTGATGAGAATAGTTGCACGTGTATGTGTCCACGCTTCCTAGGAGATGCAGAATGTGGGAAAGATAATTGATACTCTCAGTGAAAAATGGAGATGATGTGCTTGGGAAATGTATAGAAGGTGTGTGTCTTGTGTGTGCACTCAGATTTTTCCAACAAATTTGCTTTCTTTGACGCTCTGTATTGCTTTTCTTGGCATATACTAGATATCGCTTCTCTTGGGGAGTCAAGATCATGAGGCTTATTTCTATGGGACTCACGCCTTTGGACACACACACGCATCTCTAGACTCATGTCTCTGGACGACCTATGTGCATCTCTAGACTCGCACACTAGACTCATGTTTGTGTGCTCACACAGTTTTTGAAGAAACAAGCTCACAAACATCTAATGAGTTGGCCTCTCATCACCCTTACTAGTGGGCTCAAGCCTCTAGGCTCATGCTTATGGACTCACAGGTTCTGGCTCATGTAGTACTTACACCCCAATAATTATAAAGGACAAGAATTTTTTGTGTAATTCGTATGACAAGGTAGGTGTGTCTTTATAGGTCTTCAAGAGCTGCTTTACCAAACACTTTTAATTCATTGTTATAATATTAGGTTTCCTAGAATCACATTAGTACCATACTGTTTGAATTGCCTGGTATACTATTAGGTTGACCAGACTCACGTTTGTTAACTCGCAGCTTCAGACTCATGTCTATTGACTTACGTCTCTAGACTCACGACTCACAACTCTAGACTTGGCTCATGACTCATGTCTTATATGCCTCTAGACTCATAGTGGATGTCTCTAGGCTTACAACTCATGTCTCTAAGCTCACGTGTTGACTCACGGCGGCTCACATCTCTAAGCTTATGTGTGTTGACTCATGGTTTTTTTTCATGGGACTATGGACTTACGTCTCCCAACCCGAGAGATGGTTTGGCACGGTTTTTTGAGGTGTTTGAGATTCTTAAGATTTGATGGTGGTTATAAGGATTATTTCGAATCCACGTTTATGGTGTCTATAAAAGTGATTACATGTGGTTTATTGGTTTTTTTGTTGATTTTACATGCTCTAAGCTACCAATTTCACCATGGAAATGAACAAAATTATGCAATGGATGAACAAAAAATTCACAACTTCCTCACTCTAATTCACGCACAAGCGGCTTATGTTTTTGGGTTAGTTTATTCCACTTTGAATTTAGAAATGCTAAGAACAAAATTATGAAATGCATGAACAAAAAATCACTTCTTCCTCACTCTAATTCAAGAAGAGGATATCCTTTGGAGTGGTCTTCTCTCACAAATGGTAGAATGGGGGGAAGAAGCTAATAAAAGAAAGAAAGAAAAAACCTACAATCAAACCTATCTAGCAAGCATCCATCAATCATGCAAGATTCAATAGAGCGCACAAGCAAGCGAGATTAGAGAAGAGAACACATCTTAAGTATTATATACAAGGGAATGAATGTGTAATGATCATTATTGAAGTTGACTTATATAGGGAAGTTAAAACTTAAGTATTCTATGGTTGCAAGGGAATGAACGTTTAATGCTTATTACGGAAAGTGACTTATATAGGCTAGTTAAAAATCAAAAATGGTACAACCACTATTACGAGTCCTAAGTAAGTATGTACAAAAGTTTCTTAGACATGCCCTGTTTGGCATTAAGCTCATCGTCGTAAGGTCACTTTAGACTTCCCCTAATTTGACATTAAAGCTCGTGATAAGGCTGCTTTATATTCTAAAGTGCTATCTTGTAAAAACAAGTGCTCGCTCAAGCAAATAAGCTGGCAAAGATCACTCAAAAAAATAAGATGGCACAGCTCCTTATATGGTATGACATGTGCGATTTCCACCAAATAAGACGGCAAAGCTCCTTGTGGTGTTATAGGTGGGTGAAACCTGGGTGAAACTATGTCCCCCTCCCTCCCTTCCTAAAGATGACCACATCACCCACCAGGTTAGTGGTGAAGCTAGCTCCCAAGTTGAAGAGGTGTAGATGGTCCAAGATATAACGTGAAATTGGCATGCCAGGATAAGTGGTAGACTCTAAAGTGATATGTGACTTAGATGTATGGCAAATTGATGATAATCTTTGGGCAGCCTTGGGGTAGTCAAGGTGGCATAAAGAGGTAGATGTGAAGTAGATTTCTTTCATGTAGGCCTCCTTCTATTGTGGAGGTGGCTTGGTCCCTTCAAAATCACCTGGTAGGTAGAAGAAACCCATGCCTTCTGATTAATGGAGCTATCACCACACGACCACTATCATGAATGATTTTGGTAGAAGCAACCCACGCCTTTTGATCAATGGGCTTATCACCCAATGACCACTATTATCAATGATTTTGCATGGGTAGATGGTGCCCAAACCATGCGCGATGATAGGATATAGACGTAGAAGTTCTGCATGCATCTTCATGAAAGGCCTCCTTCTATTGTTGTGGAAGGGGCTTGGTGGGCCCTTTAAATTAGGTGCACCTTTTGACTGGCTAAATTATTGCCAAGACTACCATTTAATGATGTTTCATGGGTATCTAGATAGTAGTCTCTGGACCATGCACAACATGATATTAATCCAAGATCTCATAGCTTGATGCTTAGAGATTGGATTTATATATGGCTAATATGTTGACTAGGGTGAGGTTGTGTTTATGTCAAATTAGAGTTGAGGGTGAGCTTATATTCTTCAAAGCGCTTTGGAGGTGCTTCCATGGCCAATTGTTATACAGGAGATAAGGTTGGCTTCCACACCTACCATGGTCCCCCCATCTATATATGTACTTAGAGGGTTTCCATTGATGAGGTTAGTCGCACGTGTATGTGTCCGAGCTTCCTAGGAGATGCAGAATGTGGGGAAAAGAATTGATACTCTTAGTGAAAAATGGAGATGATGTGTTTGGGAAATGGATAGAAGGTGTGTGTCGTGTGTGCACCCAGATTTTTCCAACAAATTTGCTTTCTTTGACGCTCTGTATTGCTTTTCTTGGCATTTACTAGATATCGCTTTTCTTGGGGAGTCAAGATCATGAGGCTTATTTCTATGGGACTCACGCCTTTAGACACACACACACATCTCTAGACTCATGTCTTTGGACGACCTATGCGCATCTCTAGACTCGCGCTCTAGACTCATGTTTGTGTGCTCACACAGTTTTTGAAGAAACAAGCTCAGAGACATCTAATGAGCTGGCCTCTCATCACACTTACTAGTGGGCTCAAGCCTCTAGGCTCATGCTTATACTCACGGGTTCAAGCTTATGTATACCTATAGACTCATGTCTATAGGCTTACACATTATGTTCTAATGATTTAGGCTCACATCATATACAAGGGAATGAATGTGTAATGATCATTACTGAAGTTGACTTATATGGGGAAGTTAAAACTTAAGCATTCTATGGTTGCAAGGGAATGAATGTGTAATGCTTATTACGGAAATTGACTTATATAGGCTAGTTAAAAATTAAAAATGGTACAACCACTATTACGAGTCCTAAATAAGTATGAACAATTATTTCTTAGATGTGCCCTGTTTGACATTAAGCTCATCGTCGTAAGGTCACTTTAGACTTCCCCTAATTTGACATTAAGCTCGTGTGTGGTAAGGCTCCTTTATATTCTAAAGTGCTATCTTGTAAAAACAGGTGCTCGCTCAAGCAAATAAGCTGGCAAAGATCACTCAAAAATATAAGACGGCACAGCTCCTTATATGGTATGACATGTGCTAACTCCAGCAAATAAGATGGCAAAGCTCCTTAAGGTGTGATAGGTGGGTGAAACTACGTCCCCCTCCCTCCCTTCCTAAAGGTGACCACATCACCCAGGTTAGTGGTGAAGCTAGCTCCCAAGTTGAAGAGGTGTAGATGGTCCAAGATATAACGTGAAATTGGCATGCCAGGATAAGTGGTAGACTCTAAAGTGATATGTGACCTAGATGTATGGCAAATTGATGATAATCTTTGGGTACCTTGGGGTAGTCAAGGTGGCCTAAAGAGGTACACTATCATGAATGATTTTGGTAGAAGCAACCCACGCCTTTTGATCAATGGGGTTATCACCCCATGACCACTATTATGAATGATTTTGCATGGGTAGATGGTGCCCAAACCATGCACGAGCGACGATAGGATATAGAAGTAGAAGTTATGCATGCATCTTCATGAAAGGCCTCCTTCTATTTTTGTGGAAGGGGCTTGGTGGGCCCTTTAAATTAGGTGCACCTTTTGATTGGCAAAATTATTGCCAAGACTACCATTTAATGATGTTTCATGGGTATCTAGGTAATAGTCTCTAGACCATGCACAACATGATATTAATCCAAGATCTCATAACTTGATGCTTAGAGATTGGATTTATATATGGCTAATATGTGGACTAGGGTGAGGTTGTGTTTATGTTAAAATAGAGTCGAGGGTGAGGTTATATTCTTTAAAGTGCTTTGGAGGTACTTACATGGCCAATTGTAATACAAGAGATAAGGTTGGCTCCTCCCATACCTACCATGGTCCCCCCATCTATATATGTACTTAGAGGGTTTCCATTGATGAGAATAGTTGCACGTGTATGTGTCCACGCTTCCTAGGAGATGCAGAATGTGGGAAAGATAATTGATACTCTCAGTGAAAAATGGAGATGATGTGCTTGGGAAATGTATAGAAGGTGTGTGTCTTGTGTGTGCACTCAGATTTTTCCAACAAATTTGCTTTCTTTGACGCTCTGTATTGCTTTTCTTGGCATATACTAGATATCGCTTCTCTTGGGGAGTCAAGATCATGAGGCTTATTTCTATGGGACTCACGCCTTTGGACACACACACGCATCTCTAGACTCATGTCTCTGGACGACCTATGTGCATCTCTAGACTCGCACACTAGACTCATGTTTGTGTGCTCACACAATTTTTGAAGAAACAAGCTCACAAACATCTAATGAGTTGGCCTCTCATCACCCTTACTAGTGGGCTCAAGCCTCTAGGCTCATGCTTATGGACTCACAGGTTCTGGCTCATGTAGTACTTACACCCCAATAATTATAAAGGACAAGAATTTTTTGTGTAATTCGTATGACAAGGTAGGTGTGTCTTTATAGGTCTTCAAGAGCTGCTTTACCAAACACTTTTAATTCATTGTTATAATATTAGGTTTCCTAGAATCACATTAGTACCATACTGTTTGAATTGCCTGGTATACTATTAGGTTGACCAGACTCGCGTTTGTTAACTCGCAGCTTCAGACTCATGTCTATTGACTTACGTCTCTAGACTCACGACTCACAACTCTAGACTTGGCTCATGACTCATGTCTTATATGCCTCTAGACTCATAGTGGATGTCTCTAGGCTTACAACTCATGTCTCTAAGCTCACGTGTTGACTCACGGCGGCTCACATCTCTAAGCTTATGTGTGTTGACTCATGGTTTTTTTTCATGGGACTATGGACTTACGTCTCCCAACCCGAGAGATGGTTTGGCACGGTTTTTTGAGGTGTTTGAGATTCTTAAGATTTGATGGTGGTTATAAGGATTATTTCGAATCCACGTTTATGGTGTCTATAAAGTGATTACATGTGGTTTATTGGTTTTTTTGTTGATTTTACATGCTCTAAGCTACCAATTTCACCATGGAAATGAACAAAATTATGCAATGGATGAACAAAAAATTCACAACTTCCTCACTCTAATTCACGCACAAGCGGCTTATGTTTTTGGGTTAGTTTATTCCACTTTGAATTTAGAAATGCTAAGAACAAAATTATGAAATGCATGAACAAAAAATCACTTCTTCCTCACTCTAATTCAAGAAGAGGATATCCTTTGGAGTGGTCTTCTCTCACAAATGGTAGAATGGGGGGAAGAAGCTAATAAAAGAAAGAAAGAAAAAACCTACAATCAAACCTATCTAGCAAGCATCCATCAATCATGCAAGATTCAATAGAGCGCACAAGCAAGCGAGATTAGAGAAGAGAACACATCTTAAGTATTATATACAAGGGAATGAATGTGTAATGATCATTATTGAAGTTGACTTATATAGGGAAGTTAAAACTTAAGTATTCTATGGTTGCAAGGGAATGAACGTTTAATGCTTATTACGGAAAGTGACTTATATAGGCTAGTTAAAAATCAAAAATGGTACAACCACTATTACGAGTCCTAAGTAAGTATGTACAAAAGTTTCTTAGACATGCCCTGTTTGGCATTAAGCTCATCGTCGTAAGGTCACTTTAGACTTCCCCTAATTTGACATTAAAGCTCGTGATAAGGCTGCTTTATATTCTAAAGTGCTATCTTGTAAAAACAGGTGCTCGCTCAAGCAAATAAGCTGGCAAAGATCACTCAAAAAAATAAGATGGCACAGCTCCTTATATGGTATGACATGTGCTATTTCCACCAAATAAGACGGCAAAGCTCCTTGTGGTGTTATAGGTGGGTGAAACCTGGGGGTGAAACTATGTCCCCCTCCCTCCCTTCCTAAAGATGACCATCACCCACCAGGTTAGTGGTGAAGCTAGCTCCCAAGTTGAAGAGGTGTAGATGGTCCAAGATATAACGTGAAATTGGCATGCCAGGATAAGTGGTAGACTCTAAAGTGATATGTGACTTAGATGTATGGCAAATTGATGATAATCTTTGGGCAGCCTTGGGGTAGTCAAGGTGGCATAAAGAGGTAGATGTGAAGTAGATTTCTTTCATGTAGGCCTCCTTCTATTGTGGAGGTGGCTTGGTCCCTTCAAAATCACCTGGTAGGTAGAAGAAACCCATGCCTTCTGATTAATGGAGCTATCACCACACGACCACTATCATGAATGATTTTGGTAGAAGCAACCCACGCCTTTTGATCAATGGGCTTATCACCCAATGACCACTATTATCAATGATTTTGCATGGGTAGATGGTGCCCAAACCATGCGCGATGATAGGATATAGACGTAGAAGTTCTGCATGCATCTTCATGAAAGGCCTCCTTCTATTGTTGTGGAAGGGGCTTGGTGGGCCCTTTAAATTAGGTGCACCTTTTGACTGGCTAAATTATTGCCAAGACTACCATTTAATGATGTTTCATGGGTATCTAGATAGTAGTCTCTGGACCATGCACAACATGATATTAATCCAAGATCTCATAGCTTGATGCTTAGAGATTGGATTTATATATGGCTAATATGTTGACTAGGGTGAGGTTGTGTTTATGTCAAATTAGAGTTGAGGGTGAGCTTATATTCTTCAAAGCGCTTTGGAGGTGCTTCCATGGCCAATTGTTATACAGGAGATAAGGCTGGCTTCCACACCTACCATGGTCCCCCCATCTATATATGTACTTAGAGGGTTTCCATTGATGAGGTTAGTCGCACGTGTATGTGTCCGAGCTTCCTAGGAGATGCAGAATGTGGGGAAAAGAATTGATACTCTTAGTGAAAAATGGAGATGATGTGCTTGGGAAATGGATAGAAGGTGTGTGTCGTGTGTGCACCCAGATTTTTCCAACAAATTTGCTTTCTTTGACGCTCTGTATTGCTTTTCTTGGCATTTACTAGATATCGCTTTTCTTGGGGAGTCAAGATCATGAGGCTTATTTCTATGGGACTCACGCCTTTAGACACACACACACATCTCTAGACTCATGTCTTTGGACGACCTATGCGCATCTCTAGACTCGCGCTCTAGACTCATGTTTGTGTGCTCACACAGTTTTTGAAGAAACAAGCTCAGAGACATCTAATGAGCTGGCCTCTCATCACACTTACTAGTGGGCTCAAGCCTCTAGGCTCATGCTTATACTCACGGGTTCAAGCTTATGTATACCTATAGACTCATGTCTATAGGCTTACACATTATGTTCTAATGATTTAGGCTCACATCATATACAAGGGAATGAATGTGTAATGATCATTACTGAAGTTGACTTATATGGGGAAGTTAAAACTTAAGCATTCTATGGTTGCAAGGGAATGAATGTGTAATGCTTATTACGAAAATTGACTTATATAGGCTAGTTAAAAATTAAAAATGGTACAACCACTATTACGAGTCCTAAATAAGTATGAACAATTATTTCTTAGATGTGCCCTGTTTGACATTAAGCTCATCGTCGTAAGGTCACTTTAGACTTCCCCTAATTTGACATTAAGCTCGTGTGTGGTAAGGCTCCTTTATATTCTAAAGTGCTATCTTGTAAAAACAGGTGCTCGCTCAAGCAAATAAGCTGGCAAAGATCACTCAAAAATATAAGACGGCACAGCTCCTTATATGGTATGACATGTGCTAACTCCAGCAAATAAGATGGCAAAGCTCCTTAAGGTGTGATAGGTGGGTGAAACTACGTCCCCCTCCCTCCCTTCCTAAAGGTGACCACATCACCCAGGTTAGTGGTGAAGCTAGCTCCCAAGTTGAAGAGGTGTAGATGGTCCAAGATATAACGTGAAATTGGCATGCCAGGATAAGTGGTAGACTCTAAAGTGATATGTGACCTAGATGTATGGCAAATTGATGATAATCTTTGGGTACCTTGGGGTAGTCAAGGTGGCCTAAAGAGGTACACTATCATGAATGATTTTGGTAGAAGCAACCCACGCCTTTTGATCAATGGGGTTATCACCCCATGACCACTATTATGAATGATTTTGCATGGGTAGATGGTGCCCAAACCATGCACGAGCGACGATAGGATATAGAAGTAGAAGTTATGCATGCATCTTCATGAAAGGCCTCCTTCTATTTTTGTGGAAGGGGCTTGGTGGGCCCTTTAAATTAGGTGCACCTTTTGATTGGCAAAATTATTGCCAAGACTACCATTTAATGATGTTTCATGGGTATCTAGGTAATAGTCTCTAGACCATGCACAACATGATATTAATCCAAGATCTCATAACTTGATGCTTAGAGATTGGATTTATATATGGCTAATATGTGGACTAGGGTGAGGTTGTGTTTATGTTAAAATAGAGTCGAGGGTGAGGTTATATTCTTTAAAGCGCTTTGGAGGTACTTACATGGCCAATTGTAATACAAGAGATAAGGTTGGCTCCCATACCTACCATGGTCCCCCCATCTATATATGTACTTAGAGGGTTTCCATTGATGAGAATAGTTGCACGTGTATGTGTCCACGCTTCCTAGGAGATGCAGAATGTGGGAAAGATAATTGATACTCTCAGTGAAAAATGGAGATGATGTGCTTGGGAAATGTATAGAAGGTGTGTGTCTTGTGTGCACTCAGATTTTTCCAACAAATTTGCTTTCTTTGACGCTCTGTATTGCTTTTCTTGGCATATACTAGATATCGCTTCTCTTGGGGAGTCAAGATCATGAGGCTTATTTCTATGGGACTCACGCCTTTGGACACACACACGCATCTCTAGACTCATGTCTCTGGACGACCTATGTGCATCTCTAGACTCGCACACTAGACTCATGTTTGTGTGCTCACACAGTTTTTGAAGAAACAAGCTCACAAACATCTAATGAGTTGGCCTCTCATCACCCTTACTAGTGGGCTCAAGCCTCTAGGCTCATGCTTATGGACTCACAGGTTCTGGCTCATGTAGTACTTACACCCCAATAATTATAAAGGACAAGAATTTTTTGTGTAATTCGTATGACAAGGTAGGTGTGTCTTTATAGGTCTTCAAGAGCTGCTTTACCAAACACTTTTAATTCATTGTTATAATATTAGGTTTCCTAGAATCACATTAGTACCATACTGTTTGAATTGCCTGGTATACTATTAGGTTGACCAGACTCGCGTTTGTTAACTCGCAGCTTCAGACTCATGTCTATTGACTTACGTCTCTAGACTCACGACTCACAACTCTAGACTTGGCTCATGACTCATGTCTTATATGCCTCTAGACTCATAGTGGATGTCTCTAGGCTTACAACTCATGTCTCTAAGCTCACGTGTTGACTCACGGCGGCTCACATCTCTAAGCTTATGTGTGTTGACTCATGGTTTTTTTTCATGGGACTATGGACTTACGTCTCCCAACCCGAGAGATGGTTTGGCACGGTTTTTTGAGGTGTTTGAGATTCTTAAGATTTGATGGTGGTTATAAGGATTATTTCGAATCCACGTTTATGGTGTCTATAAAAGTGATTACATGTGGTTTATTGGTTTTTTTGTTGATTTTACATGCTCTAAGCTACCAATTTCACCATGGAAATGAACAAAATTATGCAATGGATGAACAAAAAATTCACAACTTCCTCACTCTAATTCACGCACAAGCGGCTTATGTTTTTGGGTTAGTTTATTCCACTTTGAATTTAGAAATGCTAAGAACAAAATTATGAAATGCATGAACGAAAAATCACTTCTTCCTCACTCTAATTCAAGAAGAGGATATCCTTTGGAGTGGTCTTCTCTCACAAATGGTAGAATGGGGGGAAGAAGCTAATAAAAGAAAGAAAGAAAAAACCTACAGTCAAACCTATCTAGCAAGCATCCATCAATCATGCAAGATTCAATAGAGCGCACAAGCAAGCGAGATTAGAGAAGAGAACACATCTTAAGTATTATATACAAGGGAATGAATGTGTAATGATCATTATTGAAGTTGACTTATATAGGGAAGTTAAAACTTAAGTATTCTATGGTTGCAAGGGAATGAACGTTTAATGCTTATTACGGAAAGTGACTTATATAGGCTAGTTAAAAATCAAAAATGGTACAACCACTATTACGAGTCCTAAGTAAGTATGTACAAAAGTTTCTTAGACATGCCCTGTTTGGCATTAAGCTCATCGTCGTAAGGTCACTTTAGACTTCCCCTAATTTGACATTAAAGCTCGTGATAAGGCTGCTTTATATTCTAAAGTGCTATCTTGTAAAAACAGGTGCTCGCTCAAGCAAATAAGCTGGCAAAGATCACTCAAAAAAATAAGATGGCACAGCTCCTTATATGGTATGACATGTGCTATTTCCACCAAATAAGACGGCAAAGCTCCTTGTGGTGTTATAGGTGGGTGAAACCTGGGGGTGAAACTATGTCCCCCTCCCTCCCTTCCTAAAGATGACCATCACCCACCAGGTTAGTGGTGAAGCTAGCTCCCAAGTTGAAGAGGTGTAGATGGTCCAAGATATAACGTGAAATTGGCATGCCAGGATAAGTGGTAGACTCTAAAGTGATATGTGACTTAGATGTATGGCAAATTGATGATAATCTTTGGGTAGCCTTGGGGTAGTCAAGGTGGCATAAAGAGGTAGATGTGAAGTAGATTTCTTTCATGTAGGCCTCCTTCTATTGTGGAGGTGGCTTGGTCCCTTTAAAATCACCTGGTAGGTAGAAGAAACCCATGCCTTCTGATTAATGGAGCTATCACCACACGACCACTATCATGAATGATTTTGGTAGAAGCAACCCACGCCTTTTGATCAACGGGGTTATCACTCAATGACCACTATTATCAATGATTTTGCATGGGTAGATGGTGCCCAAACCATGTGCGACGATAGGATATAGAAGTAGAAGTTCTGCATGCATCTTCATGAAAGGCCTCCTTCTATTGTTGTGGAAGGGGCTTGGTGGGCCCTTTAAATTAGGTGCACCTTTTGACTGGCTAAATTATTGCCAAGACTACCATTTAATGATGTTTCATGGGTATCTAGATAGTAGTCTCTGGACCATGCACAACATGATA
The DNA here is from genome assembly GCF_041138505.1 of Cibotium barometz. Classification (NCBI taxonomy): domain Eukaryota; kingdom Viridiplantae; phylum Streptophyta; class Polypodiopsida; order Cyatheales; family Cibotiaceae; genus Cibotium; species Cibotium barometz. The sequence continues at coordinate 2,681,041 of NC_141075.1, forward strand.
TTAATCCAAGATCTCATAGCTTGATGCTTAGAGATTGGATTTATATATGGCTAATATGTTGACTAGGGTGAGGTTGTGTTTATGTCAAATTAGAGTTGAGGGTGAGCTTATATTCTTCAAAGCGCTTTGGAGGTGCTTCCATGGCCAATTGTTATACAGGAGATAAGGTTGGCTTCCACACCTACCATGGTCCCCCCATCTATATATGTACTTAGAGGGTTTCCATTGATGAGGTTAGTTGCACGTGTATGTGTCCAAGCTTCCTAGGAGATGCAGAATGTGGGGAAAAGAATTGATACTCTTAGTGAAAAATGGAGATGATGTGCTTGGGAAATGGATAGAAGGTGTGTGTCGTGTGTGCACCCAGATTTTTCCAACAAATTTGCTTTCTTTGACGCTCTGTATTGCTTTTCTTGGCATTTACTAGATATCGCTTTTCTTGGGGAGTCAAGATCATGAGGCTTATTTCTATGGGACTCACGCCTTTAGACACACACACACATCTCTAGACTCATGTCTTTGGACGACCTATGCGCATCTCTAGACTCGCGCTCTAGACTCATGTTTGTGTGCTCACACAGTTTTTGAAGAAACAAGCTCAGAGACATCTAATGAGCTGGCCTCTCATCACACTTACTAGTGGGCTCAAGCCTCTAGGCTCATGCTTATACTCACGGGTTCAAGCTTATGTATACCTATAGACTCATGTCTATAGGCTTACACATTATGTTCTAATGATTTAGGCTCACATCATATACAAGGGAATGAATGTGTAATGATCATTATTGAAGTTGACTTATATGGGGAAGTTAAAACTTAAGCATTCTATGGTTGCAAGGGAATGAATGTGTAATGCTTATTACGGAAATTGACTTATATAGGCTAGTTAAAAATTAAAAATGGTACAACCACTATTACGAGTCCTAAATAAGAATGAACACAAATTTCTTAGACGTGCCCTGTTTGGCATTAAGCTCATCGTCATAAGGTCACTTTAGACTTCCCCTAATTTGACATTAAGCTCGTGTGTGGTAAGGCTCCTTTATATTCTAAAGTGCTATCTTGTAAAAACAGGTGCTCGCTCAAGCAAATAAGCTGGCAAAGATCACTCAAAAAAATAAGACGGCACAGCTCCTTATATGGTATGACATGTGCTAACTCCAGCAAATAAGATGGCAAAGCTCCTTAAGGTGTGATAGGTGGGTGAAACTACGTCCCCCTCCCTCCCTTCCTAAAGGTGACCACATCACCCAGGTTAGTGGTGAAGCTAGCTCCCAAGTTGAAGAGGTGTAGATGGTCCAAGATATAACGTGAAATTGGCATGCCAGGATAAGTGGTAGACTCTAAAGTGATATGTGACCTAGATGTATGGCAAATTGATGATAATCTTTGGGTACCTTGGGGTAGTCAAGGTGGCCTAAAGAGGTACACTATCATGAATGATTTTGGTAGAAGCAACCCACGCCTTTTGATCAATGGGGTTATCACCCCATGACCGCTATTATGAATGATTTTGCATGGGTAGATGGTGCCCAAACCATGCACGAGCGACGATAGGATATAGAAGTAGAAGTTATGCATGCATCTTCATGAAAGGCCTCCTTCTATTTTTGTGGAAGGGGCTTGGTGGGCCCTTTAAATTAGGTGCACCTTTTGATTGGCAAAATTATTGCCGAGACTACCATTTAATGATGTTTCATGGGTATCTAGATAATAGTCTCTAGACCATGCACAACATGATATTAATCCAAGATCTCATAACTTGATGCTTAGAGATTGGATTTATATATGGCTAATATGTGGACTAGGGTGAGGTTGTGTTTATGTTAAAATAGAGTCGAGGGTGAGGTTATATTCTTTAAAGCGCTTTGGAGGTACTTACATGGCCAATTGTAATACAAGAGATAAGGTTGGCTCCCATACCTACCATGGTCCCCCCATCTATATATGTACTTAGAGGGTTTCCATTGATGAGGTTAGTTGCACGTGTACGTGTCCACGCTTCCTAGGAGATGCAGAATGTGGGAAAGATAATTGATACTCTCAGTGAAAAATGGAGATGATGTGCTTGGGAAATGTATAGAAGGTGTGTGTCTTGTGTGTGCACTCAGATTTTTCCAACAAATTTGCTTTCTTTGACGCTCTGTATTGCTTTTCTTGGCATATACTAGATATCGCTTCTCTTGGGGAGTCAAGATCATGAGGCTTATTTCTATGGGACTCACGCCTTTGGACACACACACGCATCTCTAGACTCATGTCTCTGGACGACCTATGTGCATCTCTAGACTCGCACACTAGACTCATGTTTGTGTGCTCACACAGTTTTTGAAGAAACAAGCTCACAAACATCTAATGAGTTGGCCTCTCATCACCCTTACTAGTGGGCTCAAGCCTCTAGGCTCATGCTTATGGACTCACAGGTTCTGGCTCATGTAGTACTTACACCCCAATAATTATAAAGGACAAGAATTTTTTGTGTAATTCGTATGACAAGGTAGGTGTGTCTTTATAGGTCTTCAAGAGCTGCTTTACCAAACACTTTTAATTCATTGTTATAATATTAGGTTTCCTAGAATCACATTAGTACCATACTGTTTGAATTGCCTGGTATACTATTAGGTTGACCAGACTCGCGTTTGTTAACTCGCAGCTTCAGACTCATGTCTATTGACTTACGTCTCTAGACTCACGACTCACAACTCTAGACTTGGCTCATGACTCATGTCTTATATGCCTCTAGACTCATAGTGGATGTCTCTAGGCTTACAACTCATGTCTCTAAGCTCACGTGTTGACTCACGGCGGCTCACATCTCTAAGCTTATGTGTGTTGACTCATGGTTTTTTTTCATGGGACTATGGACTTACGTCTCCCAACCCGAGAGATGGTTTGGCACGGTTTTTTGAGGTGTTTGAGATTCTTAAGATTTGATGGTGGTTATAAGGATTATTTCGAATCCACGTTTATGGTGTCTATAAAAGTGATTACATGTGGTTTATTGGTTTTTTTGTTGATTTTACATGCTCTAAGCTACCAATTTCACCATGGAAATGAACAAAATTATGCAATGGATGAACAAAAAATTCACAACTTCCTCACTCTAATTCACGCACAAGCGGCTTATGTTTTTGGGTTAGTTTATTCCACTTTGAATTTAGAAATGCTAAGAACAAAATTATGAAATGCATGAACGAAAAATCACTTCTTCCTCACTCTAATTCAAGAAGAGGATATCCTTTAGAGTGGTCTTCTCTCACAAATGGTAGAATGGGGGGAAGAAGCTAATAAAAGAAAGAAAGAAAAAACCTACAATCAAACCTATCTAGCAAGCATCCATCAATCATGCAAGATTCAATAGAGCGCACAAGCAAGCGAGATTAGAGAAGAGAACACATCTTAAGTATTATATACAAGGGAATGAATGTGTAATGATCATTATTGAAGTTGACTTATATAGGGAAGTTAAAACTTAAGTATTCTATGGTTGCAAGGGAATGAACGTTTAATGCTTATTACGGAAAGTGACTTATATAGGCTAGTTAAAAATCAAAAATGGTACAACCACTATTACGAGTCCTAAGTAAGTATGTACAAAAGTTTCTTAGACATGCCCTGTTTGGCATTAAGCTCATCGTCGTAAGGTCACTTTAGACTTCCCCTAATTTGACATTAAAGCTCGTGATAAGGCTGCTTTATATTCTAAAGTGCTATCTTGTAAAAACAGGTGCTCGCTCAAGCAAATAAGCTGGCAAAGATCACTCAAAAAAATAAGATGGCACAGCTCCTTATATGGTATGACATGTGCTATTTCCACCAAATAAGACGGCAAAGCTCCTTGTGGTGTTATAGGTGGGTGAAACCTGGGGGTGAAACTATGTCCCCCTCCCTCCCTTCCTAAAGATGACCATCACCCACCAGGTTAGTGGTGAAGCTAGCTCCCAAGTTGAAGAGGTGTAGATGGTCCAAGATATAACGTGAAATTGGCATGCCAGGATAAGTGGTAGACTCTAAAGTGATATGTGACTTAGATGTATGGCAAATTGATGATAATCTTTGGGTAGCCTTGGGGTAGTCAAGGTGGCATAAAGAGGTAGATGTGAAGTAGATTTCTTTCATGTAGGCCTCCTTCTATTGTGGAGGTGGCTTGGTCCCTTTAAAATCACCTGGTAGGTAGAAGAAACCCATGCCTTCTGATTAATGGAGCTATCACCACACGACCACTATCATGAATGATTTTGGTAGAAGCAACCCACGCCTTTTGATCAACGGGGTTATCACTCAATGACCACTATTATCAATGATTTTGCATGGGTAGATGGTGCCCAAACCATGTGCGACGATAGGATATAGAAGTAGAAGTTCTGCATGCATCTTCATGAAAGGCCTCCTTCTATTGTTGTGGAAGGGGCTTGGTGGGCCCTTTAAATTAGGTGCACCTTTTGACTGGCTAAATTATTGCCAAGACTACCATTTAATGATGTTTCATGGGTATCTAGATAGTAGTCTCTGGACCATGCACAACATGATATTAATCCAAGATCTCATAGCTTGATGCTTAGAGATTGGATTTATATATGGCTAATATGTTGACTAGGGTGAGGTTGTGTTTATGTCAAATTAGAGTTGAGGGTGAGCTTATATTCTTCAAAGCGCTTTGGAGGTGCTTCCATGGCCAATTGTTATACAGGAGATAAGGTTGGCTTCCACACCTACCATGGTCCCCCCATCTATATATGTACTTAGAGGGTTTCCATTGATGAGGTTAGTTGCACGTGTATGTGTCCAAGCTTCCTAGGAGATGCAGAATGTGGGGAAAAGAATTGATACTCTTAGTGAAAAATGGAGATGATGTGCTTGGGAAATGGATAGAAGGTGTGTGTCGTGTGTGCACCCAGATTTTTCCAACAAATTTGCTTTCTTTGACGCTCTGTATTGCTTTTCTTGGCATTTACTAGATATCGCTTTTCTTGGGGAGTCAAGATCATGAGGCTTATTTCTATGGGACTCACGCCTTTAGACACACACACACATCTCTAGACTCATGTCTTTGGACGACCTATGCGCATCTCTAGACTCGCGCTCTAGACTCATGTTTGTGTGCTCACACAGTTTTTGAAGAAACAAGCTCAGAGACATCTAATGAGCTGGCCTCTCATCACACTTACTAGTGGGCTCAAGCCTCTAGGCTCATGCTTATACTCACGGGTTCAAGCTTATGTATACCTATAGACTCATGTCTATAGGCTTACACATTATGTTCTAATGATTTAGGCTCACATCATATACAAGGGAATGAATGTGTAATGATCATTATTGAAGTTGACTTATATGGGGAAGTTAAAACTTAAGCATTCTATGGTTGCAAGGGAATGAATGTGTAATGCTTATTACGGAAATTGACTTATATAGGCTAGTTAAAAATTAAAAATGGTACAACCACTATTACGAGTCCTAAATAAGAATGAACACAAATTTCTTAGACGTGCCCTGTTTGGCATTAAGCTCATCGTCATAAGGTCACTTTAGACTTCCCCTAATTTGACATTAAGCTCGTGTGTGGTAAGGCTCCTTTATATTCTAAAGTGCTATCTTGTAAAAACAGGTGCTCGCTCAAGCAAATAAGCTGGCAAAGATCACTCAAAAAAATAAGACGGCACAGCTCCTTATATGGTATGACATGTGCTAACTCCAGCAAATAAGATGGCAAAGCTCCTTAAGGTGTGATAGGTGGGTGAAACTACGTCCCCCTCCCTCCCTTCCTAAAGGTGACCACATCACCCAGGTTAGTGGTGAAGCTAGCTCCCAAGTTGAAGAGGTGTAGATGGTCCAAGATATAACGTGAAATTGGCATGCCAGGATAAGTGGTAGACTCTAAAGTGATATGTGACCTAGATGTATGGCAAATTGATGATAATCTTTGGGTACCTTGGGGTAGTCAAGGTGGCCTAAAGAGGTACACTATCATGAATGATTTTGGTAGAAGCAACCCACGCCTTTTGATCAATGGGGTTATCACCCCATGACCGCTATTATGAATGATTTTGCATGGGTAGATGGTGCCCAAACCATGCACGAGCGACGATAGGATATAGAAGTAGAAGTTATGCATGCATCTTCATGAAAGGCCTCCTTCTATTTTTGTGGAAGGGGCTTGGTGGGCCCTTTAAATTAGGTGCACCTTTTGATTGGCAAAATTATTGCCGAGACTACCATTTAATGATGTTTCATGGGTATCTAGATAATAGTCTCTAGACCATGCACAACATGATATTAATCCAAGATCTCATAACTTGATGCTTAGAGATTGGATTTATATATGGCTAATATGTGGACTAGGGTGAGGTTGTGTTTATGTTAAAATAGAGTCGAGGGTGAGGTTATATTCTTTAAAGCGCTTTGGAGGTACTTACATGGCCAATTGTAATACAAGAGATAAGGTTGGCTCCCATACCTACCATGGTCCCCCCATCTATATATGTACTTAGAGGGTTTCCATTGATGAGGTTAGTTGCACGTGTACGTGTCCACGCTTCCTAGGAGATGCAGAATGTGGTAAAGATAATTGATACTCTCAGTGAAAATTGGAGATGATGTGCTTGGGAAATGTATAGAAGGTGTGTGTCTTGTGTGTGCACTCAGATTTTTCCAACAAATTTGCTTTCTTTGACGCTCTGTATTGCTTTTCTTGGCATATACTAGATATCGCTTCTCTTGGGGAGTCAAGATCACGAGGCTTATTTCTATGGGACTCACGCCTTTGGACACACACAGGCATCTCTAGACTCATGTCTCTGGACGACCTATGTGCATCTCTAGACTCGCGCTCTAGACTCATGTTTGTGTGCTCACGCAGTTTTTGAAGAAACAAGCTCACAAACATCTAATGAGTTGGCCTCTCATCGCCCTTACTAGTGGGCTCAAGCCTCTAGGCTCATGCTTATGGACTCACAGGTTCTGGCTCATGTAGTACTTACACCCCAATAATTATAAAGGACAAGAATTTTTTGTGTAATTCGTATGACAAGGTAGGTGTGTCTTTATAGGTCTTCAAGAGCTGCTTTACCAAACACCTTTAATTCATTGTTATAATATTAGGTTTCTAGAATCACATTAGTACCATACTGTTTGAATTGCCTGGTATACTATTAGGTTGACCAGACTCGCGTTTGTTAACTCGCAGCTTCAGACTCATGTCTATTGACTTACGTCTTTAGACTCACGACTCACAACTCTAGACTTGGCTCATGACTCATGTCTTATATGCCTCTAGACTCATAGTGGATGTCTCTAGGCTTACAACTCATGTCTCTAAGCTCACGTGTTGACTCACGACGGCTCACGTCTCTAAGCTTATGTGTGTTGACTCATGGTTTTTTTTCATGGGACTATGGACTTACGTCTCCCAACCCGAGAGATGGTTTGGCACGGTTTTTTGAGGTGTTTGAGATTCTTAAGATTTGATGGTGGTTATAAGGATTATTTCGAATCCACGTTTATGGTGTCTATAAAAGTGATTACATGTGGTTTATTGGTTTTTTTGTTGATTTTACATGCTCTAAGCTACCAATTTCACCATGGAAATGAACAAAATTATGCAATGGATGAACAAAAAATTCACAACTTCCTCACTCTAATTCACGCACAAGCGGCTTATGTTTTTGGGTTAGTTTATTCCACTTTGAATTTAGAAATGCTAAGAACAAAATTATGAAATGCATGAACGGAAAATCACTTCTTCCTCACTCTAATTCAAGAAGAGGATATCCTTTGGAGTGGTCTTCTCTCACAAATGGTAGAATGGGGGGAAGAAGCTAATAAAAGAAAGAAAGAAAAAACCTACAATCAAACCTATCTAGCAAGCATCCATCAATCATGCAAGATTCAATAGAGCGCACAAGCAAGCGAGATTAGAGAAGAGAACACATCTTAAGTATTATATACAAGGGAATGAATGTGTAATGATCATTATTGAAGTTGACTTATATAGGGAAGTTAAAACTTAAGTATTCTATGGTTGCAAGGGAATGAACGTTTAATGCTTATTACGGAAAGTGACTTATATAGGCTAGTTAAAAATCAAAAATGGTACAACCACTATTACGAGTCCTAAGTAAGTATGTACAAAAGTTTCTTAGACGTGCCCTGTTTTGCATTAAGCTCATCGTCGTAAGGTCACTTTAGACTTCCCTTAATTTGACATTAAAGCTCGTGATAAAGCTGCTTTATATTCTAAAGTGCTATCTTGTAAAAACAGGTGCTCGCTCAAGCAAATAAGCTGGCAAAGATCACTCAAAAAAATAAGATGGCACAGCTCCTTATATGGTATGACATGTGCTATTTCCACCAAATAAGACGGCAAAGCTCCTTGTGGTGTTATAGGTGGGTGAAACCTGGGGGTGAAACTATGTCCCCCTCCCTCCCTTCCTAAAGATGACCACATCACCCACCAGGTTAGTGGTGAAGCTAGCCCAAGTTGAAGAGGTGTAGATGGTCCAAGATATAACGTGAAATTGGCATGCCAGGATAAGTGGTAGACTCTAAAGTGAGATGTGACTTAGATGTATGGCAAATTGATGATAATCTTTGGGTAGCCTTGGGGTAGTCAAGGTGGCATAAAGAGGTAGATGTGAAGTAGATTTCTTTCATGTAGGCCTCCTTCTATTGTGGAGGTGGCTTGGTCCCTTCAAAATCACCTGGTAGGTAGAAGAAACCCATGCCTTCTGATTAATGGAGCTATCACCACACGACCACTATCATGAATGATTTTGGTAGAAGCAACCCACGCCTTTTGATCAATGGGGTTATCACCCAATGACCACTATTATCAATGATTTTGCATGGGTAGATGGTGCCCAAACCATGCGCGACGATAGGATATAGAAGTAGAAGTTCTGCATGCATCTTCATGAAAGGCCTCCTTCTATTGTTGTGGAAGGGGCTTGGTGGGCCCTTTAAATTAGGTGCACCTTTTGACTGGCTAAATTATTGCCAAGACTACCATTTAATGATGTTTCATGGGTATCTAGATAGTAGTCTCTGGACCATGCACAACATGATATTAATCCAAGATCTCATAGCTTGATGCTTAGAGATTGGATTTATATATGGCTAATATGTTGACTAGGGTGAGGTTGTGTTTATGTCAAATTAGAGTTGAGGGTGAGCTTATATTCTTCAAAGCACTTTGGAGGTGCTTCCATGGCCAATTGTTATACAGGAGATAAGGTTGGCTTCCACACCTACCATGGTCCCCCCATCTATATATGTACTTAGAGGGTTTCCATTGATGAGGTTAGTTGCACGTGTATGTGTCCAAGCTTCCTAGGAGATGTAGAATGTGGGGAAAAGAATTGATACTCTTAGTGAAAAATGGAGATGATGTGCTTGGGAAATGGATAGAAGGTGTCTGTCGTGTGTGCACCCAAATTTTTCCAACAAATTTGCTTTCTTTGACGCTCTGTATTGCTTTTCTTGGCATTTACTAGATATCGCTTTTCTTGGGGAGTCAAGATCATGAGGCTTATTTCTATGGGACTCACGCCTTTAGACACACACACACATCTCTAGACTCATGTCTTTGGACGACCTATGCGCATCTCTAGACTCGCGCTCTAGACTCATGTTTGTGTGCTCACACACTTTTTGAAGAAACAAGCTCAGAGACATCTAATGAGTTGGCCTCTCATCACACTTACTAGTGGGCTCAAGCCTCTAGGCTCATGCTTATACTCACGGGTTCAAGCTTATGTATACCTATAGACTCATGTCTATAGGCTTACACATTATGTTCTAATGATTTAGGCTCACATCATATACAAGGGAATGAATGTGTAATGATCATTATTGAAGTTGACTTATATGGGGAAGTTAAAACTTAGGCATTCTATGGTTGCAAGGGAATGAATGTGTAATGCTTATTACGGAAATTGACTTATATAGGCTAGTTAAAAATAAAAAATGGTACAACCACTATTACGAGTCCTAAATAAGTATGAACACAAATTTCTTAGACGTGCCCTGTTTGGCATTAAGCTCATCGTCGTAAGGTCACTTTAGACTTCCCCTAATTTGACATTAAGCTCTGTGTGGTAAGGCTCCTTTATATTCTAAAGTGCTATCTTGTAAAAACAGGTGCTCACTCAAGCAAATAAGCTGGCAAAGATCACTCAAAAAAATAAGATGGCACAGCTCCTTATATGGTATGACATGTGCTAATTCCAGCAAATAAGATGGCAAAGCTCCTTAAAGGTGTGATAGGTGGGTGAACCTGGGTGAAACTACGTCCCCCTCCCTCCCTTCCTAAAGGTGACCACATCACCCAGGTTAGTGGTGAAGCTAGCTCCCAAGTTGAAGAGGTGTAGATGGTCCAAGATATAACGTGAAATTGGCATGCCAGGATAAGTGGTAGACTCTAAAGTGATATGTGACCTAGATGTATGGCAAATTGATGATAATCTTTGGGTACCTTGGGGTAGTCAAGGTGGCCTAAAGAGGTACACTATCATGAATGATTTTGGTAGAAGCAACCCACGCCTTTTGATCAATGGGGTTATCACCCCATGACCACTATTATGAATGATTTTGCATGGGTAGATGGTGCCCAAACCATGCACGAGCGACGATAGGATATAGAAGTAGAAGTTATGCATGCATCTTCATGAAAGGCCTCCTTCTAATTTTGTGGAAAGGGCTTGGTGGGCCCTTTAAATTAGGTGCACCTTTTGATTGGCAAAATTATTGCCAAGACTACCATTTAATGATGTTTCATGGGTATCTAGATAATAGTCTCTAGACCATGCACAACATGATATTAATCCAAGATCTCATAACTTGATGCTTAGAGATTGGATTTATATATGGCTAATATGTGGACTAGGGTGAGGTTGTGTTTATGTTAAAATAGAGTCGAGGGTGAGGTTATATTCTTTAAAGCGCTTTGGAGGTACTTACATGGCCAATTGTAATACAAGAGATAAGGTTGGCTCCCATACCTACCATGGTCCCCCCATCTATATATGTACTTAGAGGGTTTCCATTGATGAGGTTAGTTGCACGTGTACGTGTCCACGCTTCCTAGGAGATGCAGAATGTGGTAAAGATAATTGATACTCTCAGTGAAAAATGGAGATGATGTGCTTGGGAAATGTATAGAAGGTGTGTGTCTTGTGTGTGCACTCAGATTTTTCCAACAAATTTGCTTTCTTTGACGCTCTGTATTGCTTTTCTTGGCATATACTAGATATCGCTTCTCTTGGGGAGTCAAGATCACGAGGCTTATTTCTATGGGACTCACGCCTTTGGACACACACACGCATCTCTAGACTCATGTCTCTAGACGACCTATGTGCATCTCTAGACTCGCGCTCTAGACTCATGTTTGTGTGCTCACACAGTTTTTGAAGAAACAAGCTCACAAACATCTAATGAGTTGGCCTCTCATCGCCCTTACTAGTGGGCTCAAGCCTCTAGGCTCATGCTTATGGACTCACAGGTTCTGGCTCATGTAGTACTTACACCCCAATAATTATAAAGGACAAGAATTTTTTGTGTAATTCGTATGACAAGGTAGGTGTGTCTTTAATAGGTCTTCAAGAGCTGCTTTACCAAACACCTTTAATTCATTGTTATAATATTAGGTTTCCTAGAATCACATTAGTACCATACTGTTTGAATTGCCTGGTATACTATTAGGTTGACCAGACTCGCGTTTGTTAACTCGCAGCTTCAGACTCATGTCTATTGACTTACGTCTCTAGACTCACGACTCACAACTCTAGACTTGGCTCATGACTCATGTCTTATATGCCTCTAGACTCATAGTGGATGTCTCTAGGCTTACAACTCATGTCTCTAAGCTCACGTGTTGACTCACGGCGGCTCACATCTCTAAGCTTATGTGTGTTGACTCATGGTTTTTTTTCATGGGACTATGGACTTACGTCTCCCAACCCTAGAGATGGTTTGGCACGGTTTTTTGAGGTGTTTGAGATTCTTAAGATTTGATGGTGGTTATAAGGATTATTTCGAATCCACGTTTATGGTGTCTATAAAAGTGATTACATGTGGTTTATTGGTTTTTTTGTTGATTTTACATGCTCTAAGCTACCAATTTCACCATGGAAATGAACAAAATTATGCAATGGATGAACAAAAAATTCACAACTTCCTCACTCTAATTCACGCACAAGCGGCTTATGTTTTTGGGTTAGTTTATTCCACTTTGAATTTAGAAATGCTAAGAACAAAATTATGAAATGCATGAACGAAAAATCACTTTTTCCTCACTCTAATTCAAGAAGAGGATATCCTTTGGAGTGGTCTTCTCTCACAAATGGTAGAATGGGGGGAAGAAGCTAATAAAAGAAAGAAAGAAAAAACCTACTATCAAACCTATCTAGCAAGCATCCATCAATCATGCAAGATTCAATAGAGCGCACAAGCAAGCGAGATTAGAGAAGAGAACACATCTTAAGTATTATATACAAGGGAATGAATGTGTAATGATCATTATTGAAGTTGACTTATAGAGGGAAGTTAAAACTTAAGTATTCTATGCTTGCAAGGGACTGAACGTTTAATGCTTATTACGGAAAGTGACTTATATAGGCTAGTTAAAAATCAAAAATGGTACAACCACTATTACGAGTCCTAAGTAAGTATGTACAAAAGTTTCTTAGACGTGCCCTGTTTGGCATTAAGCTCATCGTCGTAAGGTCACTTTAGACTTCCCCTAATTTGACATTAAAGCTCGTGATAAGGCTGCTTTATATTCTAAAGTGCTATCTTGTAAAAACAGGTGCTCGCTCAAGCAAATAAGCTGGCAAAGATCACTCAAAAAAATAAGATGGCATAGCTCCTTATATGGTATGACATGTGCTATTTCCAGCAAATAAGACGGCAAAGCTCCTTGTGGTGTTATACCCGGGTGAAACTATGTCCCCCTCCCTCCCTTCCTAAAGATGACCACATCACCCAGGTTAGTGGTGAAGCTAGCTCCCAAGTTGAAGAGGTGTAGATGGTCCAAGATATAACGTGAAATTGGCATGCCAGGATAAGTGGTAGACTCTAAAGTGATATGTGATTTAGATGTATGACAAATTGATGATAATCTTTGGGTAGCCTTGGGGTAGTCAAGGTGGCATAAAGAGGTAGATGTGAAGTAGATTTCTTTCATGTAGGCCTCCTTCTATTGTGGAGGTCGCTTGGTCCCTTCAAAATCACCTGGTAGGTAGAAGAAACCCATGCCTCTTGATTAATGGAGCTATCACCACACGACCACTATCATGAATGATTTTGGTAGAAGCAACCCACGCCTTTTGATCAATGGGGTTATCACCCAATGACCACTATTATCAATGATTTTGCATGGGTAGATGGTGCCCAAACCATGCGCGACGATAGGATATAGAAGTAGAAGTTCTGCATGCATCTTCATAAAAGGCCTCCTTCTATTGTTGTGGAAGGAGCTTGGTGGGCCCTTTAAATTAGGTGCACCTTTTGACTGGCTAAATTATTGCCAAGACTACCATTTAATGATGTTTCATGGGTATCTAAATAATAGTCTCTGGACCATGCACAACATGATATTAATCCAAGATCTCATAGCTTGATGCTTAGAGATTGGATTTATATATGGCTAATATGTTGACTAGGGTGAGGTTGTGTTTATGTTAAATTAGAGTTGAGGGTGAGCTTATATTCTTCAAAGCGCTTTGGAGGTGCTTCCATGGCCAATTGTTATACAGGAGATAAGGTTGGCTTCCACACCTACCATGGTCCCCCCATCTATATATGTACTTAGAGGGTTTCCATTGATGAGGTTAGTTGCACGTGTATGTGTCCAAGCTTCCTAGGAGATGCAGAATGTGGGGAAAAGAATTGATACTCTTAGTGAAAAATGGAGATGATGTGCTTGGGAAATGGATAGAAGGTGTGTGTCGTGTGTGCACCCAGATTTTTCCAACAAATTTGCTTTCTTTGACGCTCTGTATTGCTTTTCTTGGCATTTACTAGATATCGCTTTTCTTGGGGAGTCAAGATCATGAGGCTTATTTCTATGGGACTCACGCCTTTAGACACACACACACATCTCTAGACTCATGTCTTTGAACGACCTATGCGCATCTCTAGACTCGCGCTCTAGACTCATGTTTGTGTGCTCACACAGCTTTTGAAGAAACAAGCTCAGAGACATCTAATGAGCTGGCCTCTCATCACACTTACTAGGGGGCTGAAGCCTCTAGGCTCATGCTTATACTCACGGGTTCAAGCTTATGTATACCTATAGACTCATGTCTATAGGCTTACACATTATGTTCTAATGATTTAGGCTCACATCATATACAAGGGAATGAATGTGTAATGATCATTATTGAAGTTGACTTATATGGGGAAGTTAAAACTTAATCATTCTATGGTTGCAAGGGAATGAATGTGTAATGCTTATTACGGAAATTGACTTATATAGGCTAGTTAAAAATAAAAAATGGTACAACCACTATTACGAGTCCTAAATAAGTATGAACACATTTCTTAGACGTGCCCTGTTTGGCATTAAGCTAATCGTCGTAAGGTCACTTTAGACTTCCCCTAATTTGACATTAAGCTCGTGTGTGGTAAGGCTCCTTTATATTCTAAAGTGCTATCTTGTAAAAACAGGTGCTCGCTCAAGCAAATAAGCTGGCAAAGATCACTCAAAAAAATAAGACAGCACAGCTCCTTATATGGTATGACATGTGCTAACTCCAGCAAATAAGATGGCAAAGCTCCTTAAGGTGTGATAGGTGGGTGAAACTACGTCCCTCTCCCTCCCTACGTGAAATTGGCATGCCAGGACAAGTGGTAGACTCTAAAGTGATATGTGACCTAGATGTATGGCAAATTGATGATAATCTTTGGGTACCTTGGGGTAGTCAAGGTGGCCTAAAGAGGTACACTATCATGAATGATTTTGGTAGAAGCAACCCACGCCTTTTGATCAATGGGGTTATCACCCCATGACCACTATTATGAATGATTTTACATGGGTAGATGGTGCCCAAACCATGCACGAGCGACGATAGGATATAGAAGTAGAAGTTATGCATGCATCTTCATGAAAGGCCTCCTTCTAATTTTGTAGAAGGGGCTTGGTAGGCCCTTTACATTAGGTGCACCTTTTGATTGGCAAAATTATTGCCAAGACTACCATTTAATGATGTTTCATGGGTATCTAGATAATAGTCTCTAGACCATGTACAACATGATATTAGTCCAAGATCTCATAACTTGATGCTTAGAGATTGGATTTATATATGGCTAATATGTGGACTAGGGTGAGGTTGTGTTTATGTTAAAATAGAGTCGAGGGTGAGGTTATATTCTTTAAAGCGCTTTGGAGGTACTTACATGGCCAATTGTAATACAAGAGATAAGGTTGGCTCCCATACCTACCATGGTCCCCCCATCTATATATGTACTTAGAGGGTTTCCATTGATGAGGTTAGTTGTACGTGTATGTGTCCACGCTTCCTAGGAGATGCAGAATGTGGGAAAGATAATTGATACTCTCAGTGAAAAATGGAGATGATGTGCTTGGGAAATGTATAGAAGGTGTGTGTCTTGTGTGTGCACTCAGATCTTTCCAACAAATTTGCTTTCTTTGACGCTCTGTATTGCTTTTCTTGGCATATACTAGATATCGCTTCTCTTGGGGGGTCAAGATCATGAGGCTTATTTCTATGGGACTCATGCCTTTGGACACACACACGCATCTCTAGACTCATGTCTCTGGACGACCTATGTGCATCTCTAGACTCGTGCTCTAGACTCATGTTTGTGTGCTCACACAGTTTTTGAAGAAACAAGCTCACAAACATCTAATGAGTTGGCCTCTCATCGCCCTTACTAGTGGGCTCAAGCCTCTAGGCTCATGCTTATGGACTCACAGGTTCTGGCTCATGTAGTACTTACACCCCAATAATTATAAAGGACAAGAATTTTTTGTGTAATTCGTATGACAAGGTAGGTGTGTCTTTGTAGGTCTTCAAGAGCTGCTTTACCAAACACCTTTAATTCATTGTTATAATATTAGGTTTCCTAGAATCACATTAGTACCATACTGTTTGAATTGCCTGGTATACTATTAGGTTGACCAGACTCGCGTTTGTTAACTCGCAGCTTCAGACTCATGTCTATTGACTTACGTCTCTAGACTCACGACTCACAACTCTAGACTTGGCTCATGACTCATGTCTTATATGCCTCTAGACTCATAGTGGATGTCTCTAGGCTTACAACTCATGTCTCTAAGCTCACGTGTTGACTCACGGCGGCTCACATCTCTAAGCTTATGTGTGTTGACTCATGGTTTTTTTTCATGGGACTATGGACTTACGTCTCCCAACCCGAGAGATGGTTTGGCATGGTTTTTTGAGGTGTTTGAGATTCTTAAGATTTGATGGTGGTTATAAGGATTATTTCGAATCCACGTTTATGGTGTCTATAAAAGTGATTACATGTGGTTTAATGGTTTTTTTTGTTGATTTTACATGCTCTAAGCTACCAATTTCACCATGGAAATGAACAAAATTATGCAATGGATGAACAAAAAATTCACAACTTCCTCACTCTAATTCACGCACAAGCGGCTTATGTTTTTGGGTTAGTTTATTCCACTTTGAATTTAGAAATGCTAAGAACAAAATTATGAAATGCATGAACGAAAAATCACTTCTTCCTCACTCTAATTCAAGAAGAGGATATCCTTTGGAGTGGTCTTCTCTCACAAATGGTAGAATGGGGGGAAGAAGCTAATAAAAGAAAGAAAGAAAAAACCTACAATCAAACCTATCTAGCAAGCATCCATCAATCATGCAAGATTCAATAGAGCGCACAAGCAAGCGAGATTAGAGAAGAGAACACATCTTAAGTATTATATACAAGGGAATGAATGTGTAATGATCATTATTGAAGTTGACTTATATAGGGAAGTTAAAACTTAAGTATTCTATGGTTGCAAGGGACTGAACGTTTAATGCTTATTACGGAAAGTGACTTATATAGGCTAGTTAAAAATCAAAAATGGTACAACCACTATTACGAGTCCTAAGTAAGTATGTACAAAAATTTCTTAGACGTGCCCTGTTTGGCATTAAGCTCATCGTCGTAAGGTCACTTTAGACTTCCCCTAATTTGACATTAAAGCTCGTGATAAGACTGCTTTATATTCTAAAGTGCTATCTTGTAAAAACAGGTGCTCGCTCAAGCAAATAAGCTGGCAAGGATCACTCAAAAAAATAAGATGGCACAGCTCCTTATATGGTATGACGTGTGCTATTTCCAGCAAATAAGACGGCAAAGCTCCTTGTGGTGTTATAGGTGGGTGAAACCTGGGTGAAACTATGTCCCCCTCCCTCCCTTCCTAAAGATGACCACATCACCCAGGTTAGTGGTGAAGCTAGCTCCCAAGTTGAAGAGGTGTAGATGGTCCAAGATATAACGTGAAATTGGCATGCCAGGATAAGTGGTAGACTCTAAAGTGATATGTGACTTAGATGTATGGCAAATTGATGATAATCTTTGGGTAGCCTTGGGGTAGTCAAGGTGGCATAAAGAGGTAGATGTGAAGTAGATTTCTTTCATGTAGGCCTCCTTCTATTGTGGAGGTGGCTTGGTCCCTTCAAAATCACCTGGTAGGTAGAAGAAACCCATGCCTTCTGATTAATGGAGCTATCACCACACGACCACTATCATGAATGATTTTGGTAGAAGCAACCCACGCCTTTTGATCAATGGGGTTATCACCCAATGACCACTATTATCAATGATTTTGCATGGGTAGATGGTGCCCAAACCATGCGCGACGATAGGATATAGAAGTAGAAGTTCTGCATGCATCTTCATGAAAGGCCTCCTTCTATTGTTGTGGAAGGGGCTTGGTGGGCCCTTTAAATTAGGTGCACCTTTTGACTGGCTAAATTATTGCCAAGACTACCATTTAATGATGTTTCATGGGTATCTAGATAATAGTCTCTGGACTACGCACAACATGATATTAATCCAAGATCTCATAGCTTGATGCTTAGAGATTGGATTTATATATGGCTAATATGTTGACTAGGGTGAGGTTGTGTTTATGTTAAATTAGAGTTCAGGGTGAGCTTATATTCTTCAAAGCGCTTTGGAGGTGCTTCCATGGCCAATTGTTATACAGGAGATAAGGTTGGCTTCCACTCACGCCTTTAGACACACACACACACATCTCTAGACTCATGTCTTTGGACAACCTATGCGCATCTCTAGACTCGCGCTAAAGACTCATGTTTGTGTGCTCACACAGTTTTTGAAGAAATAAGCTCAGAGACATCTAATGAGCTGGCCTCTCATCACACTTACTAGTGGGCTCAAGCCTCTAGGCTCATGCTTATACTCACGGGTTCAAGCTTATGTATACCTATAGACTCATGTCTATAGGCTTACACATTATGTTCTAATGATTTAGGCTCACATCATATACAAGGGAATGAATGTGTAATGATCATTATTGAAGTTGACTTATATGGGGAAGTTAAAACTTAAGCATTCTATGGTTGCAAGGGAATGAATGTGTAATGCTTATTACGGAAATTGACTTATATAGGATAGTTAAAAATAAAAAATGGTACAACCACTATTACGAGTCCTAAATAAGTATGAACATAAATTTCTTAGACGTGCCCTGTTTGGCATTAAGCTCATCGTCGTAAGGTCACTTTAGACTTCCCCTAATTTGACATTAAGCTCTGTGTGGTAAGGCTCCTTTATATTCTAAAGTGCTATCTTGTAAAAACAGGTGCTCGCTCAAGCAAATAAGCTGGCAAAGATCACTCAAAAAAATAAGACGGCACAGCTCCTTATATGGTATGACATGTGCTAACTCCAGCAAATAAGATGGCAAAGCTCCGTAAGGTGTGATAGGTGGGTGAAACCTGGGTGAAACTACGTCCCCCTCCCTCCCTTCCTAAAGGTGACCACATCACCCAGGTTAGTGGTGAAGCTAGCTCCCAAGTTGAAGAGGTGTAGATGGTCCAAGATATAACGTGAAATTGGCATGCCAGGATAAGTGGTAGACTCTAAAGTGATATGTGACCTAGATGTATGGCAAATTGATGATAATCTTTGGGTACCTTGGGGTAGTCAAGGTGGCCTAAAGAGGTACACTATCATGAATGATTTTGGTAGAAGCAACCCACGCCTTTTGATCAATGGGGTTATCACCCCATGACCACTATTATGAATGATTTTGCATGGGTAGATGGTGCCCAAACCATGCACGAGCGACGATAGGATATAGAAGTAGAAGTTATGCATGCATCTTCATGAAAGACCTCCTTCTATTTTTGTGGAAGGGGCTTGGTGGGCCCTTTAAATTAGGTGCACCTTTTGATTGGCAAAATTATTGCCAAGACTACCATTTAATGATGTTTCGTGGGTATCTAGATAATAGTCTCTAGACCATGCACAACATGATATTAATCCAAGATCTCATAGCTTGATGCTTAGAGATTGGATTTATATATGGCTAATATGTGGACTAGGGTGAGGTTGTGTTTATGTTAAAATAGAGTCGAGGGTGAGGTTATATTCTTTAAAGCGCTTTGGAGGTACTTACATGGCCAATTGTAATACAAGAGATAAGGTTGGCTCCCATACCTACCATGGTCCCCCCATCTATATATGTACTTAGAGGGTTTCCATTGATGAGGTTAGTTGCACGTGTATGTGTCCACGCTTCCTAGGAGATGCAGAATGTGGGAAAGATAATTGATACTCTCAGTGAAAAATGGAGATGATGTGCTTGGGAAATGTATAGAAGGTGTGTGTCTTGTGTGTGCACTCAGATTTTTCCAACAAATTTGCTTTCTTTGACGCTCTGTATTGCTTTTCTTGGCATATACTAGATATCGCTTTTCTTGGGGAGTCAAGATCATGAGGCTTATTTCTATGGGACTCACGCCTTTAGACACACACACACACATCTCTAGACTCATGTCTTTGGACGACCTATGCGCATCTCTAGACTCGCGCTCTAGACTCATGTTTGTGTGCTCACACAGTTTTTGAAGAAATAAGCTCAGAGACATCTAATGAGCTGGCCTCTCATCACACTTACTAGTGGGCTCAAGCCTCTAGACTCATGCTTATACTCACGGGTTCAAGCTTATGTATACCTATAGACTCATGTCTATAGGCTTACACATTATGTTCTAATGATTTAGGCTCACATCATATACAAGGGAATGAATGTGTAATGATCATTATTGAAGTTGACTTATATGGGGAAGTTAAAACTTAAGCATTCTGTGGTTGCAAGGGAATGAATGTGTAATGCTTATTACGGAAATTGACTTATATAGGCTAGTTAAAAATAAAAAATGGTACAACCACTATTACGAGTCCTAAATAAGTATGAACACAAATTTCTTAGACGTGCCCTGTTTGGCATTAAGCTCATCGTCGTAAGGTCACTTTAGACTTCCCCTAATTTGACATTAAGCTCTGTGTGGTAAGGCTCCTTTATATTCTAAAGTGCTATCTTGTAAAAACAGGTGCTCGCTCAAGCAAATAAGCTGGCAAAGATCACTCAAAACAATAAGACGGCACAGCTCCTTATATGGTATGACATGTGCTAACTCCAGCAAATAAGATGGCAAAGCTCCTTAAGGTGTGATAGGTGGGTGAAACCTGGGTGAAACTACATCCCCCTCCCTCCCTTCCTAAAGGTGACCACATCACCCAGGTTAGTGGTGAAGCTAGCTCCCAAGTTGAAGAGGTGTAGATGGTCCAAGATATAACGTGAAATTGGCATGCCAGGATAAGTGGTAGACTCTAAAGTGATATGTGACCTAGATGTATGGCAAATTGATGATAATCTTTGGGTACCTTGGGGTAGTCAAGGTGGCCTAAAGAGGTACACTATCATGAATGATTTTGGTAGAAGCAACCCACGCCTTTTGATCAATGGGGTTATCACCCCATGACCACTATTATGAATGATTTTGCATGGGTAGATGGTGCCCAAACCATGCACGAGCGACGATAGGATATAGAAGTAGAAGTTATGCATGCATCTTCATGAAAGGCCTCCTTCTATTTTTGTGGAAGGGGCTTGGTGGGCCCTTTAAATTAGGTGCACCTTTTGATTGGCAAAATTATTGCCAAGACTACCATTTAATGATGTTTCATGGGTATCTAGATAATAGTCTCTAGACCATGCACAACATGATATTAATCCAAGATCTCATAACTTGATGCTTAGAGATTGGATTTATATATGGCTAATATGTGGACTAGGGTGAGGTTGTGTTTATGTTAAAATAGAGTCGAGGGTGAGGTTATATTCTTTAAAGTGCTTTGGAGGTACTTACATGGCCAATTGTAATACAAGAGATAAGGTTGGCTCCCATACCTACCATGGTCCCCCCATCTATATATGTACTTAGAGGGTTTCCATTGATGAGATTAGTTGCACGTGTATGTGTCCACGCTTCCTAGGAGATGCAGAATGTGGGAAAGATAATTGATACTCTCAGTGAAAGGGCTCAAGCCTCTAGGCTCATGCTTATGGACTCACAGGTTCTGGCTCATGTAGTACTTACACCCCAATAATTATAAAGGACAAGAATTTTTTGTGTAATTCGTATGACAAGGTAGGTGTGTCTTTATAGGTCTTCAAGAGCTGCTTTACCAAACACCTTTAATTCATTGTTATAATATTAGGTTTCCTAGAATCACATTAGTACCATACTATTTGAATTGCCTGGTATACTATTAGGTTGACCAGACTCGCGTTTGTTAACTCACAGCTTCAGACTCATGTCTATTGACTTACGTCTCTTGTAAGATTCCTCCCCAGCCTCTCAAGATGTCCAGCATCTTTCCGTGTAATCAAATCCCTCTTCAGAAATATAAAAGATCTTATTTCTAAGTGTTTTAGCTTAGAGAGAGAATATTCAGATTATGAATATTTTTGGATAGAAAAATAACTCATCCTATTAAAATAAGTTTCCCTGAAACAGAAATTCAAAAAGAATTTTCCAATGTACAATTAGAATTAATTGGAAATAGGTATAAAGGACCTTAGTCTAAGGATCTAGATTTTCAGAAATTTTTGGATTATGGTCCAATTAAGGTTCCTATGGACCAATAGCATCAATCCATGTGTAGGGAGGAGATAAATCCAATTTGTAAAAGAAGATACCCAAAAATGAGTAAATGCTCACATAAGATGAAGAGTTGAAAATGTACAAGGTTTATTAGTAAAAAAATTATGAGCAATATTAAAAGTATGACATATGTAAGGAAGGGGAGTTCTTTAAAGGAGGTGCATATTTCACATAAGATGAAGAGTTGAAAATGTACAAGGTTTATTAGTAAAAAAATTATGAGCAATATTAAAAGTATGACATATGTAAGGAAGGGGAGTTCTTTAAAGGAGGTGCATATTTCACATAAGATGAAGAGTTGAAAATGTACAAGGTTTATTAGTAAAAAACTATGAGCAATATTAAAAATATGAGATATTTTGGGTATAATGATTCCATTTTGACACATATGTAAGGAAGGGGAGTTCTTTAAAGGAGGTGCATATTTCACATGCTTGAATGAGTTTTAAACTCATAAAAATTGAGATATTTCATCTCTCCTCTCTCCTCATTTAAGTCTAGTTCCAAAAAGTTAGCTTAACTGACCTAAAAATGGTCAAATATTGACCAAACTGATTTAGAAAATTCTAGAATCAGTTTGTTTGGTTAGGAGCTCAATTTTTCCTATAAATAGAAGCCTCCCCCTTGTTGAAAAATATATAGTGTTTATGCATCGTTACTCTACTCCACCTAAGCCAAGAACTGTGAATTCATTTAATAATTCACTAGTTTTTGGAGCTTCCCTCTTTCTTCAATCCCCATTAGTGGCTCCATCAACATACTTAACCAATTGATTGGTTGGGGGCCTCTACCGTGAACAAAGAATCAAGCAAGTTGTAAGGTAATTAGTGAATATTGATCTTTCTATAATTTCTCAATGTTTCTCTCTTCTCAACCCCTCTCAAGCTTGAGAAGTTTAATTGGTATGGTTTTTTTTAAATGCTATTGAAGTTTGAATAGTAGTGAAGAGTTACATAATGCTATTGAAGTTAATTTTCATTTATGTTTAAATTCTAATGATTTTTATGTAAATTCTCTCTCTCACTCAAGAAATGGTCATACTCATGACCCATTCTCAATCCAAATCAAGCTTTTCATAAAGCTTTTCCTAAACCAAGATTAAGCTATGCTTGAGGCCAAATTAATGGCTTTTTTCTATGCTTTTAGTTTATGTATATTAATGATTCAATCCATTATGGATTAATAATCCAATTAGAGATTATTTTAATTATTTCCTTAATGATAAGCATTATCCCTTAGAAAAATTGAGATTTATCAGTCATAGCAGCGGAGCTATGGTAAAATTTTTATAAAAATTATGCATAAAATAATCTCATTCAAAGCATAAAAAGAGGACTTCCTACCATATTCTAAGAATTATCATCCTAGATTAATTGAAAGAATTTCATTACAATCATGGAAAAATTGAATTTTAATATCACGCATAAAGGATAAATTTTTATATCAAAAGTGTTATTTTTATCAATTTTAATTTCATGCATAGAAGTATGCATAATGATTAAATTTTTATATCAAAAGTGTTACTTTTACCATTTTTATTTTCATGCATAAAAGTATGCATAATGGATAAATTTTTATATCAAAAGTGTTATTTTTACCATTTTTATTTCATGCATAGAAGTATGCATAATGATTAAATTTTTATATCAAAAGTGTTACTTTTACCATTTTTATTTTCATGCATAAAAGTATGCATAATGGATAAATTTTTATATCAAAAGTGTTATTTTTACCATTTTTATTTCATGCATAGAAGTATGCATAATGGTTAAATTTTTATATCAAAAGTGTTACTTTTACCATTTTTATTTTCATGCATAGAAATATGCATAAAGGATAAATTTTTATATCAAAAGTGTTATTTTTATCAATTTTTATTTTCATGCATAGAAATATGCATAAAGGATAAATTTTTATATCAAAAGTGTTATTTTTATCAATTTTTATTTTCATGCATAGAAGTATGCATAAAGGATAAATTTTTATACCAAAAGTGTTATTTTTATCAATTTTTATTTTCATGCATAGAAATATGCATAAAGGATAAATTTTTATATCAAAAGTGTTATTTTTATCAATTTTTATTTTCATGCATAGAAGTATGCATAAAGGATAAATTTTTATACCAAAAGTGTTATTTTTATCAATTTTTATTTTCATGCATAGAAGTATACATAAAGGATAAATTTTTATATCAAAAGAGTTATTTTTACCATTTTTATTTCATGCATAGAAGTATGCATAATGGTTAAATTTTTATATCAAAAGTGTTACTTTTATCATTTTTATTTTCATACATAAGAGTATGTATAAAGATATATTTTATTATAAAAGTGTTACTTTTATAAAAATTGATTTTAATGTATAGAGGTATTTAAAAAAAAAAAATTTTAATCGGAGATCGACGTAAATGAATATTCCTCGAGAAATCCATGTTTTGAAATTGTAAACAAATATTCATCGTAGGAAATTTTAGAAAAAGAGAAACTAAGATAGTACCTTTCGAGAAGATAAATTTAGAGAGAACCTTTCAGACCTAAACTTGGACTCAGATTATTGATCAAGGCCTAATTCCTTCGTGAGTTTCAATCAATGACGATGTGCCCAGTTCGTGGGAAATGTATTCAATCATCCATCGAATCAAAAACTAAGTTAAGACTTGTGACTTGATCTAAGAATCAAGTTAACAGAATTTGAAGAATTCTGTTTGGAATTGAAAATTGAATCTAGGGATTTATGATATACTCATGGTAGTCAAACAAAAATCAAAACTATAACTTGCATAGAAACCCTGCCTTCTTAAAAGACTGTCTTACGCCAGAATGCTGGAGGGAGCATTTGGCATATATGTTTATCTAAGGGAAGTCGGTTGCAGCAGCTGGCGGGGAGTGTTCGAGGGACAGCTCACGCGGCAAGGCTTGCCGAGGTCTTGACCAGCCTCGGTATGGTTAAAATGGTGCGCTTCCGGTACGATGGACGAGGGCCGACGAAGCGGTCCCTGAGTGAAGTGCCAGGACACCTAAGGAGGATCCTGGAGGGTTCTGACCAGGCGATGCACGGGCTCGCGGTGCCGAGGACATCCATGCGTATGTCGAGGAAGATATTATATGATGGACCTATGTTTTTTTTTATAATCTATCACTGGATCTCGTTGTTGACTTGCTGGTCTTAACGGAGAGTCCAGAGTGATACTGTTTTGTTGAGAAACAAGGACTCAATGAAAATTTTGAAGTATGACATGTATAAATCGTAAATTGTTTATCAAGGATTGTTTTTATTAAAGTTTTAATAAAGAGGAGTGCGTGCGTATCTGTTTTCTAAAGCTAAAGTTAAGAAAGAAAATTCAATTATGGGTGGGTGAGTACTTATTTGGTTCCACCGATTCCAGTGGTAGGGTGGTGGCTAACCCATGGGCCGGATGGGGTTAGGCTGGAATTAGTGGAGTTTTAATAATCAAATTGCAAAATCTTAGGATTACGCTAAGATTCGAGTAGTTAAATAATCTCCTGATAAATTTTTCCATAAGTAGATCAACGGCTGTGCCTGACCTGGATCAGGAAAAAAGCGTTGAATTTACTAAAATGATCAAATTATATCAGTGATAGTTTCCTTCTATCTGGTTTATCCAGTTAAAGGATAACTTAGAATAAATCACGTTAGAAAAATTCGTTTAAAAAAAAATAAAATAAAAATCATAATGGTGGAATCGCCTCCGCTTTCCGGGCATGGGAATTTTTCTCGGTTTTGGTTTTTGGAGTGACCACCAGCCTAGTTTCGTGCCCGGACATTCGAGAGCGAGACCCCGAGTGAGAAACCCGCCCCGCGCATGTGGGGGCTGCTTCCGCTGTTCGGCTACCGAGAGTCCGGCGCGCGGAGGGGGCAGAGGGATCTCACAGTTGTTTTTTTTTGAACTCGGGTGGGTGAGTACTTATTTGGTTCCACCGATTCCAGTGGTAGGGTGGTGGCTAACCCATGGGCCGGATGGGGTTAGGCTGGAATTAGTGGAGTTTTAATAATCAAATTGCAAAATCTTAGGATTACGCTAAGATTCGAGTAGTTAAATAATCTCCTGATAAATTTTTCCATAAGTAGATCAACGGCTGTGCCTGACCTGGATCAGGAAAAAAGCGTTGAATTTACTAAAATGATCAAATTATATCAGTGATAGTTTCCTTCTATCTGGTTTATCCAGTTAAAGGATAACTTAGAATTGATCACGTTAGAAAAATTCGTTTAAAAAAAAATAAAAATAAAAATCATAATGGTGGAATCGCCTCCGCTTTCCGGGCATGGGAATTTTTCCCGGTTTCGGTTTTTGGAGTGACCACCAGCCTAGTTTCGTGCCCGGACATTCGAGAGCGAGACCCCGAGTGAGAAACCCGCCCCGCGCATGTGGGGGCTGCTTCCGCTGTTCGGCTACCGAGAGTCCGGCGCGCGGAGGGGGCAGAGGGATCTCACAGTTGTTTTTTTTTGAACTCGGGTGGGTGAGTACTTATTTGGTTCCACCGATTCCAGTGGTAGGGTGGTGGCTAACCCATGGGCCGGATGGGGTTAGGCTGGAATTAGTGGAGTTTTAATAATCAAATTGCAAAATCTTAGGATTACGCTAAGATTCGAGTAGTTAAATAATCTCCTGATAAATTTTTCCATAAGTAGATCAACGGCTGTGCCTGACCTGGATCAGGAAAAAAGCGTTGAATTTACTAAAATGATCAAATTATATCAGTGATAGTTTCCTTCTATCTGGTTTATCCAGTTAAAGGATAACTTAGAATTGATCACGTTAGAAAAATTCGTTTAAAAAAAATAAAAATAAAAATCATAA
This sequence comes from Cibotium barometz, assembly GCF_041138505.1. Taxonomy (NCBI): domain Eukaryota; kingdom Viridiplantae; phylum Streptophyta; class Polypodiopsida; order Cyatheales; family Cibotiaceae; genus Cibotium; species Cibotium barometz. The sequence continues at coordinate 2,708,053 of NC_141075.1, forward strand.
TGGTGGAATCGCCTCCGCTTTCCGGGCATGGGAATTTTTCCCGGTTTCGGTTTTTGGAGTGACCACCAGCCTAGTTTCGTGCCCGGACATTCGAGAGCGAGACCCCGAGTGAGAAACCCGCCCCGCGCATGTGGGGGCTGCTTCCGCTGTTCGGCTACCGAGAGTCCGGCGCGCGGAGGGGGCAGAGGGATCTCACAGTTGGTATCAGAGCGAAATTGAAAGCTAATAAAGATAATTAAATTCTTATCTGAAATTGGTAAAAGAATTCAGAAACAGCATTTTCATAATGTATTTTCATTCCGTAAGTTTCTTTAATGAAGAAATTTTAATCAAAGAAATTGTTTTTATAGATGGAAGTTCCCCATTTATCTGGTATTTCCGACCTCACCCAGTCTCAAGATATGATTGCATTTGCCTTCGAACATCTCATCTCTTCCGCTTCAACTCGAATAAGCCGAACAAGACTCGCGCGCCATTTCGAGGATTTATATTTTCCTACCCCAGCGGAGAGAATTCAGCATAAGTGGTTTGCAGGGCAATATGTCCACGCCTCTTGCGACCGCCGTGCAATGCTGTGGGAGAACCTCTCATTGGCTATGATCTTGTTAAAGCTGAAAATCGTACGTGGTGTCATTTTATATCATTCAACGCCTCGGAATTTCAGGCTTGCATGCCAAGTCTACAGACTTCTTAGTTGTTTTATTCCTAAATGGAATATAATAGCTCCCTTGTCAGTAAGTGGACATTTGTATCAGGGCATGGCTATGGCCCAATACCGTCATCATATGCGTTTCCTGAGGAGATTTTGAATTTTGGAGCCGAGCTGCTCTATGTACATAATGCAACTTTTATATAAATAAAAAAATGTTTTCCAGAAAAAAAAAAACTTCCTGTTGTATAAATGATTGTTTACAGCAGTGGACGATCTGCTGATAAAGAAAAATCTATTATCGGACATATGTCATAGATCTCCAATAAGATCTTGTCTTGTTTAAGAAATTGTTTTTTTTTGAACTCTTAAGTCATAGGATCTCATGAATAATATCAAAATAAAAATTTATTAATATATAAATTTTGGCAGAATCATGAGACGAGGAAACCGTGGTCGTCAGCCAGACCCTATCTCTGAAGATGACGAGCTTGACCTTGATGTTCGCAAGGCTCTTCATAGGACTCAGCCAGGACCCTTCAAAGGAGAAGGGGAGAACTTGGGCGAGGCTGTGGAGAAATGGGTGGAAGCCATGGAAGAGTATTTTGACGTCACAGGATACAATCAGCGGAGCAAAATGGCTCTTGGCCGGCTGAAAATAGTGGAAACAGCCAGGGTAGCATGGAGGAACCACTGTGACACCAATCATCTGGACAGAAATACTCAATCCTGGAATGATCTAAAAACCTATCTAAGAAAGAGATTTTGCCCTCCTGGATTTTTAGAAACCAAAATGAACGAATTCTTAGAACTAAAGCAGGAGAGCAAAACCATCGAGGAATATCACCAAGCCTTTGCCCTTCTACTCAAATATTCACCACCTCTTGATGAAGAGCAACTCATGGCCAGGTTCATTCGAGGAATGAACGAACCCTTGGACACACTGGTCAAAAATGCCAAGCCAGTGTCCATGGCTGAAGCAGTAAGAATGGCAAAAGATTTTGCCAAAGCTTTTGTAGTAAAGGTCCCACCAAAACCTGCACCCTCTAACTTTAAGAGATTCCAAGCCCAGGGAAGTACTTCCAACTTTCCACCCCCAAAGAGGCAGCAAGGCCTGAATCAGAATCAGGATGCAGGAAGATTCAGAAGTGAAGGAAGACCCTTCCCCCAGAGTAATTTCTCAGGAACCTCACCACTTTCAAAAAATCAAAAGGATGAGCTCAGAACTGAAAATCGATGTTTTGGATGCCAGGGTTTTGGTCACCAGTTAAAAGACTGCCCGACTCCTACCATGTCAAGGGGACAGGGAAGTCAAGAACCCCGAATTCAGAGACCAACCCCTTTATTCCAGTCTAATCAGGGTCCGTCTCGCCCTAGCCAGGGAAACCCCAGAAGAATTCCAGCCCAGCCATCTGCCTCTATCCAGAGTAATCTCAGAACTCCTTCCCAGAATTGGAACAACAAAAGAGAAAGAGTTCTACCTCAGACTGCAGCAGCCAGAGCAGTCACAATTTCAGATGTAGTAGAAGAGGAGAAAGGGCAGATCTATGCTGCAATAGAAAATCAAGGGCCTAACCAGCAGTTCTCAGTCATCCATACTCCAGCAGAGTATCAGGGTAAGCCTTTCAAGCTTTTGATTGATTCAGGCAGTTCTCATTCATTCATTTCCCCTGGATGCTTGCGTAAGCTAGTCTTAGAACAGAAATCAGGGAAACCTATGCAAGTTGAATTGGCCAGTGGGAAGACTCTTTTCACTCACCATGAGACAGATCTTATCGAGTTCAATCTAGATGGTAATGTAACCGACTGTCAGTTCAAAGTCTTACCTCTAGGAGTTTTTGACGGAATCCTTGGAATGGATTGGCTCCACAAATATCAAGCTGACATACACTGTCACAATGGAACCATTTCCTTCCATGACCTTCACGGGAACAAAGTCCATGGAACTGGAGTTTCTGGATCCCCAAACCTTCAGTTAGTAAAAGCTTCCAGGTTACTGAAAGGACTTAGGAAGAAGCAGCAAATTTATGTTGTCAAAATGAACCCAGTAGACTCAAAACTTAAAGCTAAAGAACCAGAATGGTTAAGTGAATTTGATGATCTATTCCCATCAGAGCTAACTGAAATGCCTCCAATTCGGGAATTAGATCATGTGATTGAATTGACCCCCGGAGCTCAACCAGTAGCCCTACGCTCTTACAAAATGCCAGTTCTTGAAGCCATCGAACTCAAGGAACAGCTTAGGCAGCTGTTAGAACAAGGGTTTGTAAGACCCAGTGTTTCGCCTTGGGGTGCGCCAGTTCTCTTTCAGAAAAAGAAAGATGGAACACTTAGACTCTGTGTGGACTACAGAGGTCTAAATCAGCTGACAGTTAAGAATAAGTATCCTATCCCAAGGATTGATGAGCTTTTGGACAGGTTAAATGGAGCCCAGATCTTCACAAAAATAGATCTTAAATCCGGGTATTACCAGATCAGGATCAATGATCCAGATATACCAAAAACAGCCATCAATACTCGCTATGGGCATTATGAATTTACTGTCATGCCGTTCGGATTAACTAATGCCCCAGCTACATTCAATCGCCTAATGCAGGACATCCTCAGAGAATACTTGGATGACTTTGTTCTAGTTTTCTTTGATGACATTCTGATTTACTCAAGAAATGCAGCCGACCATGAGACTCATGTCCGAAAAGTTCTTGAGGTTCTAAGGAAGCATCAACTCTTTGCCAAAAAGAGCAAATGCACTTTCTCTGCCGACCACGTTGAATACTTGGGTTTCCTGGTATCCAAAGATGGAATTTCTCCAGATTCCGCAAAAATCCAAGCTGTCATAGATTGGCCCGAACCAAAGACAGTGAAAGAAGTCAGAGGATTCTTGGGATTGACTGGTTGGTATAGAATTTTTATACCAAAATATGCTCTCATAGCTTCCCCCCTGACTAACCTTCTCAAAAAGAATATCCCATTTCAATGGTCTGCCAAGTGCCAAAGTGCTTTTGATAAGCTGAAGACCGCCTTGGTAACCAGTCCCATTCTGAAACTGCCAGATTTCTCTCTACCCTTTGAGGTAGTAACTGATGCAAGTGGTTTTGCCCTGGGAGGTGCACTCATGCAGGAAGGTCATGCAGTGGCCTATGAATCCCGAAAGCTCAGAACACATGAGAGGAATTATGCTGTCCACGACTTGGAATTGCTTTCAGTAGTCTATGTCTTAAAGTTGTGGAGACATTACCTACTGGGTAAAAGGTTTACTTTGATGACAGATCATCAGAGCTTAAAGTGGATCTTTACTCAAAAGGACCTCAACATGCGCCAAAGAAGGTGGATGCAGACCTTGCAGGAATTTGATTTTGAAATCAAGTACCGCCCAGGCAAAGAGAATGTGGTAGCAGATGCTCTCAGCAGAAAAACCTCCTTGCTTGCAATTACTGTAATATCAAATCCTTTGATTACTCAAGCAAGTGAGAAGATCATGCAAGATAGATTCTTTGGCCCTATTGCTACCCTACTTATGCAGGAAAGCAAAACTCCACAGGAGTTGAACAGAGTTCAAGGGTACAGCCTGGATGATGGCATTATGTATTATAACCGCAGGTTATGCATTCCCAATGATGAGGGGACCAAGAACCAAATTCTGAATGAAGCCCATGACAGCCTTATTGCAGGACATCCAGGTTTCATCAAGACCTACATGTCCGTAAAGAAAAGTTTCTTTTGGCCTGGTTTGAAAAAGGATGTGCTGAATCATGTACGTCAATGTCTGACATGCCAAAAAGTCAAAGCTGAGAGAGTAAAAATGCCTGGAAAGTTACATCCATTGGACATCCCCCAGATGAAGTGGGAATGTATCAGTATGGACTTCATTACTGGATTACCTTCAGTGCAATCAGGTTACAACTCCATCTTCGTGGTAGTCGACAGACTAACCAAAGTTGCCCATCTGATTCCAGTAAAAGAAACCTACACTGCAGTGGATGTGGCCAGAGTGTTCCTCAAAGAAATCTTCAGATTGCATGGCCTACCGAGGAGAATAGTAAGTGACCGAGATCCCAAATTTACTTCAAGGTTTTGGACTGCATTTTTTGAAGCAGTGGGAACTTTCTTGGATCTCAGCACAGCTTATCACCCTGAGACCGATGGTCAAACTGAAAGGGTAAACCAAGTAATTGAAGATATACTTCGGACATGCTGTGGCAGGGAACCCAAGAAGTGGCTAAGCTATCTGCATCTAGTCGAGTTCGCCTACAATGCTTCTTATCACCGAAGTATCGGGATGAGCCCTTTTAAAGCTCTGTATGGACAAGATTGCTTAACTCCATTAACTTGGTCTGACCCATTGATTAAGGTCGAGATGTCCAGACAGATGCTTGACGACATGGAGCAACAGATGCAGTCAATTCGTAAAGATATTAAAGCTGCCCAGGATAGACAGAAGCAATATGCGGATAAGAAGAGGACAAATAGAGAATTCAAAGAAGCAGATATGGTCTTCATTCGAGTACGACCCAAAAGAAGTTCCTTATCTCTTGGGAAGTACAAGAAGTTATCACCCAGATATTGTGGGCCATATCTAATTACAAAGAAAGTAGGTGACTTAGCCTACGAGCTTCTTCTGCCTCCTCATCTCAAAATTCACAATGTATTTCATGTAAGCCTTCTAAAGGAATATGTGCCAAACTCAAATCATATGCTTGATGATGAAATCCTAACCTCTTCAACCCAAGGACAGATGGAACTCCAACCTGAAGAAATTCTCGATGTTCGAGAAAAGCTTCTCAGGAATAGAATTCTCAGAGAATTATTAGTAAAATGGAAGTTCTATCCTTTTGAAGATGCCACCTGGGAGAATGAAGCCGATCTGTTGCGGGATTATCCTCAGTTTGCGAGATGAGGACATCTCGCGTTTTTCAAGTGGGAGAGAATGTAAGATTCCTCCCCAGCCTCTCAAGATGTCCAGCATCTTTCCGTGTAATCAAATCCCTCTTCAGAAATATAAAAGATCTTATTTCTAAGTGTTTTAGCTAAGAGAGAGAATATTCAGATTATGAATATTTTTGGATAGAAAAATAACTCATCCTATTAAAATAAGTTTCCCTGAAACAGAAATTCAAAAAGAATTTTCCAATGTACAATTAGAATTAATTGGAAATAGGTATAAAGGACCTTAGTCTAAGGATCTAGATTTTCAGAAATTTTTGGATTATGGTCCAATTAAGGTTCCTATGGACCAATAGCATCAATCCATGTGTAGGGAGGAGATAAATCCAATTTGTAAAAGAAGATACCCAAAAATGAGTAAATGCTCACATAAGATGAAGAGTTGAAAATGTACAAGGTTTATTAGTAAAAAAATTATGAGCAATATTAAAAGTATGACATATGTAAGGAAGGGGAGTTCTTTAAAGGAGGTGCATATTTCACATAAGATGAAGAGTTGAAAATGTACAAGGTTTATTAGTAAAAAAATTATGAGCAATATTAAAAGTATGACATATGTAAGGAAGGGGAGTTCTTTAAAGGAGGTGCATATTTCACATAAGATGAAGAGTTGAAAATGTACAAGGTTTATTAGTAAAAAACTATGAGCAATATTAAAAATATGAGATATTTTGGGTATAATGATTCCATTTTGACACATATGTAAGGAAGGGGAGTTCTTTAAAGGAGGTGCATATTTCACATGCTTGAATGAGTTTTAAACTCATAAAAATTGAGATATTTCATCTCTCCTCTCTCCTCATTTAAGTCTAGTTCCAAAAAGTTAGCTTAACTGACCTAAAAATGGTCAAATATTGACCAAACTGATTTAGAAAATTCTAGAATCAGTTTGTTTGGTTAGGAGCTCAATTTTTCCTATAAATAGAAGCCTCCCCCTTGTTGAAAAATATATAGTGTTTATGCATCGTTACTCTACTCCACCTAAGCCAAGAACTGTGAATTCATTTAATAATTCACTAGTTTTTGGAGCTTCCCTCTTTCTTCAATCCCCATTAGTGGCTCCATCAACATACTTAACCAATTGATTGGTTGGGGGCCTCTACCGTGAACAAAGAATCAAGCAAGTTGTAAGGTAATTAGTGAATATTGATCTTTCTATAATTTCTCAATGTTTCTCTCTTCTCAACCCCTCTCAAGCTTGAGAAGTTTAATTGGTATGGTTTTTTTTAAATGCTATTGAAGTTTGAATAGTAGTGAAGAGTTACATAATGCTATTGAAGTTAATTTTCATTTATGTTTAAATTCTAATGATTTTTATGTAAATTCTCTCTCTCACTCAAGAAATGGTCATACTCATGACCCATTCTCAATCCAAATCAAGCTTTTCATAAAGCTTTTCCTAAACCAAGATTAAGCTATGCTTGAGGCCAAATTAATGGCTTTTTTCTATGCTTTTAGTTTATGTATATTAATGATTCAATCCATTATGGATTAATAATCCAATTAGAGATTATTTTAATTATTTCCTTAATGATAAGCATTATCCCTTAGAAAAATTGAGATTTATCAGTCATAGCAGCGGAGCTATGGCAAAATTTTTATAAAAATTATGCATAAAATAATCTCATTCAAAGCATAAAAAGAGGACTTCCTACCATATTCTAAGAATTATCATCCTAGATTAATTGAAAGAATTTCATTACAATCATGGAGAAATTGAATTTTAATATCACGCATAAAGGATAAATTTTTATATCAAAAGTGTTATTTTTATCAATTTTAATTTCATGCATAGAAGTATGCATAATGATTAAATTTTTATATCAAAAGTGTTACTTTTACCATTTTTATTTTCATGCATAAAAGTATGCATAATGGATAAATTTTTATATCAAAAGTGTTATTTTTACCATTTTTATTTCATGCATAGAAGTATGCATAATGATTAAATTTTTATATCAAAAGTGTTACTTTTACCATTTTTATTTTCATGCATAAAAGTATGCATAATGGATAAATTTTTATATCAAAAGTGTTATTTTTACCATTTTTATTTCATGCATAGAAGTATGCATAATGGTTAAATTTTTATATCAAAAGTGTTACTTTTACCATTTTTATTTTCATGCATAGAAATATGCATAAAGGATAAATTTTTATATCAAAAGTGTTATTTTTATCAATTTTTATTTTCATGCATAGAAATATGCATAAAGGATAAATTTTTATATCAAAAGTGTTATTTTTATCAATTTTTATTTTCATGCATAGAAGTATGCATAAAGGATAAATTTTTATACCAAAAGTGTTATTTTTATCAATTTTTATTTTCATGCATAGAAATATGCATAAAGGATAAATTTTTATATCAAAAGTGTTATTTTTATCAATTTTTATTTTCATGCATAGAAGTATGCATAAAGGATAAATTTTTATACCAAAAGTGTTATTTTTATCAATTTTTATTTTCATGCATAGAAGTATACATAAAGGATAAATTTTTATATCAAAAGAGTTATTTTTACCATTTTTATTTCATGCATAGAAGTATGCATAATGGTTAAATTTTTATATCAAAAGTGTTACTTTTATCATTTTTATTTTCATACATAAGAGTATGTATAAAGATATATTTTATTATAAAAGTGTTACTTTTATAAAAATTGATTTTAATGTATAGAGGTATTTAAAAAAAAAATTTAATCGGAGATCGACGTAAATGAATATTCCTCGAGAAATCCATGTTTTGAAATTGTAAACAAATATTCATCGTAGGAAATTTTAGAAAAAGAGAAACTAAGATAGTACCTTTCGAGAAGATAAATTTAGAGAGAACCTTTCAGACCTAAACTTGGACTCAGATTATTGATCAAGGCCTAATTCCTTCGTGAGTTTCAATCAATGACGATGTGCCCAGTTCGTGGGAAATGTATTCAATCATCCATCGAATCAAAAACTAAGTTAAGACTTGTGACTTGATCTAAGAATCAAGTTAACAGAATTTGAAGAATTCTGTTTGGAATTGAAAATTGAATCTAGGGATTTATGATATACTCATGGTAGTCAAACAAAAATCAAAACTATAAACTTGCATAGAAACCCTGCCTTCTTAAAAGACTGTCTTACGCCAGAATGCTGGAGGGAGCATTTGGCATATATGTTTATCTAAGGGAAGTCGGTTGCAACAGCTGGCGGGGAGTGTTCGAGGGACAGCTCACGCGGCAAGGCTTGCCGAGGTCTTGACCAGCCTCGGTATGGTTAAAATGGTGCGCTTCCGGTACGATGGACGAGGGCCGACGAAGCGGTCCCTGAGTGAAGTGCCAGGACACCTAAGGAGGATCCTGGAGGGTTCTGACCAGGCGATGCACGGGCTCGCGGTGCCGAGGACATCCATGCGTATGTCGAGGAAGATATTATATGATGGACCTATGTTTTTTTTTATAATCTATCACTGGATCTCGTTGTTGACTTGCTGGTCTTAACGGAGAGTCCAGAGTGATACTGTTTTGTTGAGAAGCAAGGACTCAATGAAAATTTTGAAGTATGACATGTATAAATCGTAAATTGTTTATCAAGGATTGTTTTTATTAAAGTTTTAATAAAGAGGAGTGCGTGCGTATCTGTTTTCTAAAGCTAAAGTTAAGAAAGAAAATTCAATTATGGGTGGGTGAGTACTTATTTGGTTCCACCGATTCCAGTGGTAGGGTGGTGGCTAACCCATGGGCCGGATGGGGTTAGGTTGGAATTAGTGGAGTTTTAATAATCAAATTGCAAAATCTTAGGATTACGCTAAGATTCGAGTAGTTAAATAATCTCCTGATAAATTTTTCCATAAGTAGATCAACGGCTGTGCCTGACCTGGATCAGGAAAAAAGCGTTGAATTTACTAAAATGATCAAATTATATCAGTGATAGTTTCCTTCTATCTGGTTTATCCAGTTAAAGGATAACTTAGAATTGATCACGTTAGAAAAATTCGTTTAAAAAAAAATAAAATAAAAATCATAATGGTGGAATCGCCCCCGCTTTCCGGGCATGGGAATTTTTCCCGGTTTCGGTTTTTGGAGTGACCACCAGCCTAGTTTCGTGCCCGGACATTCGAGAGCGAGACCCCGAGTGAGAACCCCGCCCCGCGCATGTGGGGGCTGCTTCCGCTGTTCGGCTACCGAGAGTCCGACGTGCGGAGGGGGCAGAGGGATCTCACATCTCTAGACTCACGACTCACAACTCTAGACTTGGCTCATGACTCATGTCTTATATGCCTCTAGACTCATAGTGGATGTCTCTAGGCTTACAACTCATGTCTCTAAGCTCACGTGTTGACTCACGGCGGCTCACATCTCTAAGCTTATGTGTGTTGACTCATGGTTTTTTTTCATGGGATCATGGACTTACGTCTCCCAACCCGAGAGATGGTTTGGCATGGTTTTTTGAGGTGTTTGAGATTCTTAAGATTTGATGGTGGTTATAAGGATTATTTCGAATCCACGTTTATGGTGTCTATAAAAGTGATTACATGTGGTTTATTGGTTTTTTTGTTGATTTTACATGCTCTAAGCTACCAATTTCACCATGGAAATGAACAAAATTATGCAATGGATGAACAAAAAATTCACAACTTCCTCACTCTAATTCACGCACAAGCGGCTTATGTTTTTGGGTTAGTTTATTCCACTTTGAATTTAGAAATGCTAAGAACAAAATTATGAAATGCATGAACGAAAAATCACTTCTTCCTCACTCTAATTCAAGAAGAGGATATCCTCTTCTCTCACAAATGGTAGAATGGGGGGAAGAAGCTAATAAAAGAAAGAAAGAAAAAACCTACAATCAAACCTATCTAGCAAGCATCCATCAATCATGCAAGATTCAATAGAGCGCACAAGCAAGCAAGATTAGAGAAGAGAACACATCTTAAGTATTATATACAAGGGAATGAATGTGTAATGATCATTATTGAAGTTGACTTATATAGGGAAGTTAAAACTTAAGTATTCTATGGTTGCAAGGGACTGAACGTTTAATGCTTATTACGGAAAGTGACTTATATAGGCTAGTTAAAAATCAAAAATGGTACAACCACTATTACGAGTCCTAAGTAAGTATGTACAAAAATTTCTTAGACATGCCCTGTTTGGCATTAAGCTCATCGTCGTAAGGTCACTTTAGACTTCCCCTAATTTGACATTAAAGCTCGTGATAAGGCTGCTTTATATTCTAAAGTGCTATCTTGTAAAAACAGGTGCTCGCTCAAGCAAATAAGCTGGCAAGGATCACTCAAAAAAATAAGATGGCACAGCTCCTTATATGGTATGACGTGTGCTATTTCCAGCAAATAAGACGGCAAAGCTCCTTGTGGTGTTACAGGTGGGTGAAACCTGGGTGAAACTATGTCCCCCTCCCTCCCTTCCTAAAGATGACCACATCACCCAGGTTAGTGGTGAAGCTAGCTCCCAAGTTGAAGAGGTGTAGATGGTCCAAGATATAACGTGAAATTGGCATGCCAGGATAAGTGGTAGACTCTAAAGTGATATGTGACTTAGATGTATGGCAAATTGATGATAATCTTTGGGTAGCCTTGGGGTAGTCAAGGTGGCATAAAGAGGTAGATGTGAAGTAGATTTCTTTCATGTAGGCCTCCTTCTATTGTGGAGGTGGCTTGGTCCCTTCAAAATCACCTGGTAGGTAGAAGAAACCCATGCCTTCTGATTAATGGAGCTATCACCACACGACCACTATCATGAATGATTTTGGTAGAAGCAACCCACGCCTTTTGATCAATGGGGTTATCACCCAATGACCACTATTATCAATGATTTTGCATGGGTAGATGGTGCCCAAACCATGCGCGACGATAGGATATAGAAGTAGAAGTTCTGCATGCATCTTCATGAAAGGCCTCCTTCTATTGTTGTGGAAGGGGCTTGGTGGGCCCTTTAAATTAGGTGCACCTTTTGACTGGCTAAATTATTGCCAAGACTACCATTTAATGATGTTTCATGGGTATCTAGATAATAGTCTCTGGACCATGCACAACATGATATTAATCCAAGATCTCATAGCTTGATGCTTAGAGATTGGATCTATATATGGCTAATATGTTGACTAGGGTGAGGTTGTGTTTATGTTAAATTAGAGTTCAGGGTGAGCTTATATTCTTCAAAGCGCTTTGGAGGTGCTTCCATGGCCAATTGTTATACAGGAGATAAGGTTGGCTTCCACACCTGCCATGGTCCCCCCATCTATATATGTACTTAGAGGGTTTCCATTGATGAGGTTAGTTGCACGTGTATGTGTCCAAGCTTCCTAGGAGATGCAGAATGTGGGGAAAAGAATTGATACTCTTAGTGAAAAATGGAGATGATGTGCTTGGGAAATGGATAGAAGGTGTGTGTCGTGTGTGCACCCAGATTTTTCCAACAAATTTGCTTTCTTTGACGCTCTGTATTGCTTTTCTTGGCATTTACTAGATATCGCTTTTCTTGGGGAGTCAAGATCATGAGGCTTATTTCTATGGGACTCACGCCTTTAGACACCACACACACATCTCTAGACTCATGTCTTTGGACGACCTATGCGCATCTCTAGACTCGCGCTCTAGACTCATGTTTGTGTGCTCACACAGTTTTTGAAGAAATAAGCTCAGAGACATCTAATGAGCTGGCCTCTCATCACACTTACTAGTGGGCTCAAGCCTCTAGGCTCATGCTTATACTCACGGGTTCAAGCTTATGTATACCTATAGACTCATGTCTATAGGCTTACACATTATGTTCTAATGATTTAGGCTCACATCATATACAAGGGAATGAATGTGTAATGATCATTATTGAAGTTGACTTATATGGGGAAGTTAAAACTTAAGCATTCTATGGTTGCAAGGGAATGAATGTGTAATGCTTATTACGAAAATTGACTTATATAGGCTAGTTAAAAATAAAAAATGGTACAACCACTATTACGAGTCCTAAATAAGTATGAACACAAATTTCTCAGACGTGCCCTGTTTGGCATTAAGCTCATCCTCGTAAGGTCACTTTAGACTTCCCCTAATTTGACATTAAGCTCTGTGTGGTAAGGCTCCTTTATATTCTAAAGTGCTATCTTGTAAAAACAGGTGCTCGCTCAAGCAAATAAGCTGGCAAAGATCACTCAAAAAAATAAGACGGCACAGCTCCTTATATGGTATGACATGTGCTAACTCCAGCAAATAAGATGGCAAAGCTCCTTAAGGTGTGATAGGTGGGTGAAACCTGGGTGAAACTACGTCCCCCTCCCTCCCTTCCTAAAGGTGACCACATCACCCAGGTTAGTGGTGAAGCTAGCTCCCAAGTTGAAGAGGTGTAGATGGTCCAAGATATAACGTGAAATTGGCATGCCAGGATAAGTGGTAGACTCTAAAGTGATATGTGACCTAGATGTATGGCAAATTGATGATAATCTTTGGGTACCTTGGGGTAGTCAAGGTGGCCTAAAGAGGTACACTATCATGAATGATTTTGGTAGAAGCAACCCACGCCTTTTGATCAATGGGGTTATCACCCCATGACCACTATTATGAATGATTTTGCATGGGTAGATGGTGCCCAAACCATGCACGAGCGACGATAGGATATAGAAGTAGAAGTTATGCATGCATCTTCATGAAAGGCCTCCTTCTATTTTTGTGGAAGGGGCTTGGTGGGCCCTTTAAATTAGGTGCACCTTTTGATTGGCAAAATTATTGCCAAGACTACCATTTAATGATGTTTCATGGGTATCTAGATAATAGTCTCTAGACCATGCACAACATGATATTAATCCAAGATCTCATAACTTGATGCTTAGAGATTGGATTTATATATGGCTAATATGTGGACTAGGGTGAGGTTGTGTTTATGTTAAAATAGAGTCGAGGGTGAGGTTATATTCTTTAAAGCGCTTTGGAGGTACTTACATGGCCAATTGTAATACAAGAGATAAGGTTGGCTCCCATACCTACCATGGTCCCCCCATCTATATATGTACTTAGAGGGTTTCCATTGATGAGGTTAGTTGCACGTGTATGTGTCCACGCTTCCTAGGAGATGCAGAATGTGGGAAAGATAATTGATACTCTCAGTGAAAAATGGAGATGATGTGCTTGGGAAATGTATAGAAGGTGTGTGTCTTGTGTGTGCACTCAGATTTTTCCAACAAATTTGCTTTCTTTGACGCTCTGTATTGCTTTTCTTGGCATATACTAGATATCGCTTCTCTTGGGGAGTCAAGATCACGAGGCTTATTTCTATGGGACTCATGCCTTTGGACACACACACACACACATCTCTAGACTCATGTCTTTGGACGACCTATGCGCATCTCTAGACTCGCGCTCTAGACTCATGTTTGTGTGCTCACACAGTTTTTGAAGAAATAAGCTCAGAGACATCTAATGAGCTGGCCTCTCATCACACTTACTAGTGGGCTCAAGCCTCTAGGCTCATGCTTATACTCACGGGTTCAAGCTTATGTATACCTATAGACTCATGTCTATAGGCTTACACATTATGTTCTAATGATTTAGGCTCACATCATATACAAGGGAATGAATGTGTAATGATCATTATTGAAGTTGACTTATATGGGGAAGTTAAAACTTAAGCATTCTATGGTTGCAAGGGAATGAATGTGTAATGCTTATTACGGAAATTGACTTATATAGGCTAGTTAAAAATAAAAAATGGTACAACCACTATTACGAGTCCTAAATAAGTATGAACACAAATTTCTTAGACGTGCCCTGTTTGGCATTAAGCTCATCGTCGTAAGGTCACTTTAGACTTCCCCTAATTTGACATTAAGCTCTGTGTGGTAAGGCTCCTTTATATTCTAAAGTGCTATCTTGTAAAAACAGGTGCTCGCTCAAGCAAATAAGCTGGCAAAGATCACTCAAAAAAATAAGACGGCACAGCTCCTTATATGGTATGACATGTGCTAACTCCAGCAAATAAGATGGCAAAGCTCCTTAAGGTGTGATAGGTGGGTGAAACCTGGGTGAAACTACGTCCCCCTCCCTCCCTTCCTAAAGGTGACCACATCACCCAGGTTAGTGGTGAAGCTAGCTCCCAAGTTGAAGAGGTGTAGATGGTCCAAGATATAACGTGAAATTGGCATGCCAGGATAAGTGGTAGACTCTAAAGTGATATGTGACCTAGATGTATGGCAAATTGATGATAATCTTTGGGTACCTTGGGGTAGTCAAGGTGGCCTAAAGAGGTACACTATCATGAATGATTTTGGTAGAAGCAACCCACGCCTTTTGATCAATGGGGTTATCACCCCATGACCACTATTATGAATGATTTTGCATGGGTAGATGGTGCCCAAACCATGCACGAGCGACGATAGGATATAGAAGTAGAAGTTATGCATGCATCTTCATGAAAGGCCTCCTTCTATTTTTGTGGAAGGGGCTTGGTGGGCCCTTTAAATTAGGTGCACCTTTTGATTGGCAAAATTATTGCCAAGACTACCATTTAATGATGTTTCATGGGTATCTAGATAATAGTCTCTAGACCATGCACAACATGATATTAATCCAAGATCTCATAACTTGATGCTTAGAGATTGGATTTATATATGGCTAATATGTGGACTAGGGTGAGGTTGTGTTTATGTTAAAATAGAGTCGAGGGTGAGGTTATATTCTTTAAAGCGCTTTGGAGGTACTTACATGGCCAATTGTAATACAAGAGATAAGGTTGGCTCCCATACCTACCATCGTGATAAGGCTGCTTTATATTCTAAAGTGCTATCTTGTAAAAACAGGTGCTCGCTCAAGCAAATAAGCTGGCAAGGATCACTCAAAAAAATAAGATGGCACAGCTCCTTATATGGTATGACATGTGCTATTTCCAGCAAATAAGACGGCAAAGCTCCTTGTGGTGTTACAGGTGGGTGAAACCTGGGTGAAACTATGTCCCCCTCCCTCCCTTCCTAAAGATGACCACATCACCCAGGTTAGTGGTGAAGCTAGCTCCCAAGTTGAAGAGGTGTAGATGGTCCAAGATATAACGTGAAATTGGCATGCCAGGATAAGTGGTAGACTCTAAAGTGATATGTGACTTAGATGTATGGCAAATTGATGATAATCTTTGGGTAGCCTTGGGGTAGTCAAGGTGGCATAAAGAGGTAGATGTGAAGTAGATTTCTTTCATGTAGGCCTCCTTCTATTGTGGAGGTGGCTTGGTCCCTTCAAAATCACCTGGTAGGTAGAAGAAACCCATGCCTTCTGATTAATGGAGCTATCACCACACGACCACTATCATGAATGATTTTGGTAGAAGCAACCCACGCCTTTTGATCAATGGGGTTATCACCCAATGACCACTATTATCAATGATTTTGCATGGGTAGATGGTGCCCAAACCATGCGCGACGATAGGATATAGAAGTAGAAGTTCTGCATGCATCTTCATGAAAGGCCTCCTTCTATTGTTGTGGAAGGGGCTTGGTGGGCCCTTTAAATTAGGTGCACCTTTTGACTCGCTAAATTATTGCCAAGACTACCATTTAATGATGTTTCATGGGTATCTAGATAATAGTCTCTGGACCATGCACAACATGATATTAATCCAAGATCTCATAGCTTGATGCTTAGAGATTGGATCTATATATGGCTAATATGTTGACTAGGGTGAGGTTGTGTTTATGTTAAATTAGAGTTCAGGGTGAGCTTATATTCTTCAAAGCGCTTTGGAGGTGCTTCCATGGCCAATTGTTATACAGGAGATAAGGTTGGCTTCCACACCTGCCATGGTCCCCCCATCTATATATGTACTTAGAGGGTTTCCATTGATGAGGTTAGTTGCACGTGTATGTGTCCCAGCTTCCTAGGAGATGCAGAATGTGGGGAAAAGAATTGATACTCTTAGTGAAAAATGGAGATGATGTGCTTGGGAAATGGATAGAAGGTGTGTGTCGTGTGTGCACCCAGATTTTTCCAACAAATTTGCTTTCTTTGACGCTCTGTATTGCTTTTCTTGGCATTTACTAGATATCGCTTTTCTTGGGGAGTCAAGATCATGAGGCTTATTTCTATGGGACTCACGCCTTTAGACACACACACACACATCTCTAGACTCATGTCTTTGGACGACCTATGCGCATCTCTAGACTCGCGCTCTAGACTCATGTTTGTGTGCTCACACAGTTTTTGAAGAAATAAGCTCAGAGACATCTAATGAGCTGGCCTCTCATCACACTTACTAGTGGGCTCAAGCCTCTAGGCTCATGCTTATACTCACGGGTTCAAGCTTATGTATACCTATAGACTCATGTCTATAGGCTTACACATTATGTTCTAATGATTTAGGCTCACATCATATACAAGGGAATGAATGTGTAATGATCATTATTGAAGTTGACTTATATGGGGAAGTTAAAACTTAAGCATTCTATGGTTGCAAGGGAATGAATGTGTAATGCTTATTACGGAAATTGACTTATATAGGCTAGTTAAAAATAAAAAATGGTACAACCACTATTACGAGTCCTAAATAAGTATGAACACAAATTTCTTAGACGTGCCCTGCTTGGCATTAAGCTCATCGTCGTAAGGTCACTTTAGACTTCCCCTAATTTGACATTAAGCTCTGTGTGGTAAGGCTCCTTTATATTCTAAAGTGCTATCTTGTAAAAACAGGTGCTCGCTCAAGCAAATAAGCTGGCAAAGATCACTCAAAAAAATAAGACGGCACAGCTCCTTATATGGTATGACATGTGCTAACTCCAGCAAATAAGATGGCAAAGCTCCTTAAGGTGTGATAGGTGGGTGAAACCTGGGTGAAACTACGTCCCCCTCCCTCCCTTCCTAAAGGTGACCACATCACCCAGGTTAGTGGTGAAGCTAGCTCCCAAGTTGAAGAGGTGTAGATGGTCCAAGATATAACGTGAAATTGGCATGCCAGGATAAGTGGTAGACTCTAAAGTGATATGTGACCTAGATGTATGGCAAATTGATGATAATCTTTGGGTACCTTGGGGTAGTCAAGGTGGCCTAAAGAGGTACACTATCATGAATGATTTTGGTAGAAGCAACCCACGCCTTTTGATCAATGGGGTTATCACCCCATGACCACTATTATGAATGATTTTTCATGGGTAGATGGTGCCCAAACCATGCACGAGCGACGATAGGATATAGAAGTAGAAGTTATGCATGCATCTTCATGAAAGGCCTCCTTCTATTTTTGTGGAAGGGGCTTGGTGGGCCCTTTAAATTAGGTGCACCTTTTGATTGGCAAAATTATTGCCAAGACTACCATTTAATGATGTTTCATGGGTATCTAGATAATAGTCTCTAGACCATGCACAACATGATATTAATCCAAGATCTCATAACTTGATGCTTAGAGATTGGATTTATATATGGCTAATGTGTGGACTAGGGTGAGGTTGTGTTTATGTTAAAATAGAGTCGAGGGTGAGGTTATATTCTTTAAAGCGCTTTGGAGGTACTTACATGGCCAATTGTAATACAAGAGATAAGGTTGGCTCCCATACCTACCATCGTGATAAGGCTGCTTTATATTCTAAAGTGCTATCTTGTAAAAACAGGTGCTCGCTCAAGCAAATAAACTGGCAAGGATCACTCAAAAAAATAAGATGGCACAGCTCCTTATATGGTATGACATGTGCTATTTCCAGCAAATAAGACGGCAAAGCTCCTTGTGGTGTTACAGGTGGGTGAAACCTGGGTGAAACTATGTCCCCCTCCCTTCCTTCCTAAAGATGACCACATCACCCAGGTTAGTGGTGAAGCTAGCTCCCAAGTTGAAGAGGTGTAGATGGTCCAAGATATAACGTGAAATTGGCATG
Source organism: Cibotium barometz (assembly GCF_041138505.1). Classification (NCBI taxonomy): domain Eukaryota; kingdom Viridiplantae; phylum Streptophyta; class Polypodiopsida; order Cyatheales; family Cibotiaceae; genus Cibotium; species Cibotium barometz. Next base: position 2,726,486 of record NC_141075.1, read on the forward strand.
CCAGGATAAGTGGTAGACTCTAAAGTGATATGTGACTTAGATGTATGGCAAATTGATGATAATCTTTGGGTAGCCTTGGGGTAGTCAAGGTGGCATAAAGAGGTAGATGTGAAGTAGATTTCTTTCATGTAGGCCTCCTTCTATTGTGGAGGTGGCTTGGTCCCTTCAAAATCACCTGGTAGGTAGAAGAAACCCATGCCTTCTGATTAATGGAGCTATCACCACACGACCACTATCATGAATGATTTTGGTAGAAGCAACCCACGCCTTTTGATCAATGGGGTTATCACCCAATGACCACTATTATCAATGATTTTGCATGGGTAGATGGTGCCCAAACCATGCGCGACGATAGGATATAGAAGTAGAAGTTCTGCATGCATCTTCATGAAAGGCCTCCTTCTATTGTTGTGGAAGGGGCTTGGTGGGCCCTTTAAATTAGGTGCACCTTTTGACTAGCTAAATTATTGCCAAGACTACCATTTAATGATGTTTCATGGCTATCTAGATAATAGTCTCTGGACCATGCACAACATGATATTAATCCAAGATCTCATAGCTTGATGCTTAGAGATTGGATCTATATATGGCTAATATGTTGACTAGGGTGAGGTTGTGTTTATGTTAAATTAGAGTTCAGGGTGAGCTTATATTCTTCAAAGCGCTTTGGAGGTGCTTCCATGGCCAATTGTTATACAGGAGATAAGGTTGGCTTCCACACCTGCCATGGTCCCCCCATCTATATATGTACTTAGAGGGTTTCCATTGATGAGGTTAGTTGCACGTGTATGTGTCCAAGCTTCCTAGGAGATGCAGAATGTGGGGAAAAGAATTGATACTCTTAGTGAAAAATGGAGATGATGTGCTTGGGAAATGGATAGAAGGTGTGTGTCGTGTGTGCACCCAGATTTTTCCAACAAATTTGCTTTCTTTGACGCTCTGTATTGCTTTTCTTGGCATTTACTAGATATCGCTTTTCTTGGGGAGTCAAGATCATGAGGCTTATTTCTATGGGACTCACGCCTTTAGACACACACACACACATCTCTAGACTCATGTCTTTGGACGACCTATGCGCATCTCTAGACTCGCGCTCTAGACTCATGTTTGTGTGCTCACACAGTTTTTGAAGAAATAAGCTCAGAGACATCTAATGAGCTGGCCTCTCATCACACTTACTAGTGGGCTCAAGCCTCTAGGCTCATGCTTATACTCACGGGTTCAAGCTTATGTATACCTATAGACTCATGTCTATAGGCTTACACATTATGTTCTAATGATTTAGGCTCACATCATATACAAGGGAATGAATGTGTAATGATCATTATTGAAGTTGACTTATATGGGGAAGTTAAAACTTAAGCATTCTATGGTTGCAAGGGAATGAATGTGTAATGCTTATTACGGAAATTGACTTATATAGGCTAGTTAAAAATAAAAAATGGTACAACCACTACTACGAGTCCTAAATAAGTATGAACACAAATTTCTTAGACGTGCCCTGTTTGGCATTAAGCTCATCGTCGTAAGGTCACTTTAGAATTCCCCTAATTTGACATTAAGCTCTGTGTGGTAAGGCTCCTTTATATTCTAAAGTGCTATCTTGTAAAAACAGGTGCTCGCTCAAGCAAATAAGCTAGCAAAGATCACTCAAAAAAATAAGACGGCACAGCTCCTTATATGGTATGACATGTGCTAACTCCAGCAAATAAGATGGCAAAGCTCCTTAAGGTGTGATAGGTGGGTGAAACCTGGGTGAAACTACGTCCCCCTCCCTCCCTTCCTAAAGGTGACCACATCACCCAGGTTAGTGGTGAAGCTAGCTCCCAAGTTGAAGAGGTGTAGATGGTCCAAGATATAACGTGAAATTGGCATGCCAGGATAAGTGGTAGACTCTAAAGTGATATGTGACCTAGATGTATGGCAAATTGATGATAATCTTTGGGTACCTTGGGGTAGTCAAGGTGGCCTAAAGAGGTACACTATCATGAATGATTTTGGTAGAAGCAACCCACGCCTTTTGATCAATGGGGTTATCACCCCATGACCACTATTATGAATGATTTTGCATGGGTAGATGGTGCCCAAACCATGCACGAGCGACGATAGGATATAGAAGTAGAAGTTATGCATGCATCTTCATGAAAGGCCTCCTTCTATTTTTGTGGAAGGGGCTTGGTGGGTCCTTTAAATTAGGTGCACCTTTTGATTGGCAAAATTATTGCCAAGACTACCATTTAATGATGTTTCATGGGTATCTAGATAATAGTCTCTAGACCATGCACAACATGATATTAATCCAAGATCTCATAACTTGATGCTTAGAGATTGGATTTATATATGGCTAATATGTGGACTAGGGTGAGGTTGTGTTTATGTTAAAATAGAGTCGAGGGTGAGGTTATATTCTTTAAAGCGCTTTGGAGGTACTTACATGGCCAATTGTAATACAAGAGATAAGGTTGGCTCCCATACCTACCATCGTGATAAGGCTGCTTTATATTCTAAAGTGCTATCTTGTAAAAACAGGTGCTCGCTCAAGCAAATAAGCTGGCAAGGATCACTCAAAAAAATAAGATGGCACAGCTCCTTATATGGTATGACATGTGCTATTTCCAGCAAATAAGACGGCAAAGCTCCTTGTGGTGTTACAGGTGGGTGAAACCTGGGTGAAACTATGTCCCCCTCCCTCCCTTTCTAAAGATGACCACATCACCCAGGTTAGTGGTGAAGCTAGCTCCCAAGTTGAAGAGGTGTAGATGGTCCAAGATATAACGTGAAATTGGCATGCCAGGATAAGTGGTAGACTCTAAAGTGATATGTGACTTAGATGTATGGCAAATTGATGATAATCTTTGGGTAGCCTTGGGGTAGTCAAGGTGGCATAAAGAGGTAGATGTGAAGTAGATTTCTTTCATGTAGGCCTCCTTCTATTGTGGAGGTGGCTTGGTCCCTTCAAAATCACCTGGTAGGTAGAAGAAACCCATGCCTTCTGATTAATGGAGCTATCACCACACGACCACTATCATGAATGATTTTGGTAGAAGCAACCCACGCCTTTTGATCAATGGGGTTATCACCCAATGACCACTATTATCAATGATTTTGCATGGGTAGATGGTGCCCAAACCATGCGCGACGATAGGATATAGAAGTAGAAGTTCTGCATGCATCTTCATGAAAGGCCTCCTTCTATTGTTGTGGAAGGGGCTTGGTGGGCCCTTTAAATTAGGTGCACCTTTTGACTGGCTAAATTATTGCCAAGACTACCATTTAATGATGTTTCATGGGTATCTAGATAATAGTCTCTGGACCATGCACAACATGATATTAATCCAAGATCTCATAGCTTGATGCTTAGAGATTGGATCTATATATGGCTAATATGTTGACTAGGGTGAGGTTGTGTTTATGTTAAATTAGAGTTCAGGGTGAGCTTATATTCTTCAAAGCGCTTTGGAGGTGCTTCCATGGCCAATTGTTATACAGGAGATAAGGTTGGCTTCCACACCTGCCATGGTCCCCCCATCTATATATGTACTTAGAGGGTTTCCATTGATGAGGTTAGTTGCATGTGTATGTGTCCAAGCTTCCTAGGAGATGCAGAATGTGGGGAAAAGAATTGATACTCTTAGTGAAAAATGGAGATGATGTGCTTGGGAAATGGATAGAAGGTGTGTGTCGTGTGTGCACCCAGATTTTTCCAACAAATTTGCTTTCTTTGACGCTCTGTATTGCTTTTCTTGGCATTTACTAGATATCGCTTTTCTTGGGGAGTCAAGATCATGAGGCTTATTTCTATGGGACTCACGCCTTTAGACACACACACACACATCTCTAGACTCATGTCTTTGGACGACCTATGCGCATCTCTAGACTCGCGCTCTAGACTCATGTTTGTGTGCTCACACAGTTTTTGAAGAAATAAGCTCAGAGACATCTAATGAGCTGGCCTCTCATCACACTTACTAGTGGGCTCAAGCCTCTAGGCTCATGCTTATACTCACGGGTTCAAGCTTATGTATACCTATAGACTCATGTCTATAGGCTTACACATTATGTTCTAATGATTTAGGCTCACATCATATACAAGGGAATGAATGTGTAATGATCATTATTGAAGTTGACTTATATGGGGAAGTTAAAACTTAAGCATTCTATGGTTGCAAGGGAATGAATGTGTAATGCTTATTACGGAAATTGACTTATATAGGCTAGTTAAAAATAAAAAATGGTACAACCACTATTACGAGTCCTAAATAAGTATGAACACAAATTTCTTAGACGTGCCCTGTTTGGCATTAAGCTCATCGTCGTAAGGTCACTTTAGACTTCCCCTAATTTGACATTAAGCTCTGTGTGGTAAGGCTCCTTTATATTCTAAAGTGCTATCTTGTAAAAACAGGTGCTCGCTCAAGCAAATAAGCTGGCAAAGATCACTCAAAAAAATAAGACGGCACAGCTCCTTATATGGTATGACATGTGCTAACTCCAGCAAATAAGATGGCAAAGCTCCTTAAGGTGTGATAGGTGGGTGAAACCTGGGTGAAACTACGTCCCCCTCCCTCCCTTCCTAAAGGTGACCACATCACCCAGGTTAGTGGTGAAGCTAGCTCCCAAGTTGAAGAGGTGTAGATGGTCCAAGATATAACGTGAAATTGGCATGCCAGGATAAGTGGTAGACTCTAAAGTGATATGTGACCTAGATGTATGGCAAATTGATGATAATCTTTGGGTACCTTGGGGTAGTCAAGGTGGCCTAAAGAGGTACACTATCATGAATGATTTTGGTAGAAGCAACCCACGCCTTTTGATCAATGGGGTTATCACCCCATGACCACTATTATGAATGATTTTGCATGGGTAGATGGTGCCCAAACCATGCACGAGCGACGATAGGATATAGAAGTAGAAGTTATGCATGCATCTTCATGAAAGGCCTCCTTCTATTTTTGTGGAAGGGGCTTGGTGGGCCCTTTAAATTAGGTGCACCTTTTGATTGGCAAAATTATTGCCAAGACTACCATTTAATGATGTTTCATGGGTATCTAGATAATAGTCTCTAGACCATGCACAACATGATATTAATCCAAGATCTCATAACTTGATGCTTAGAGATTGGATTTATATATGGCTAATATGTGGACTAGGGTGAGGTTGTGTTTATGTTAAAATAGAGTCGAGGGTGAGGTTATATTCTTTAAAGCGCTTTGGAGGTACTTACATGGCCAATTGTAATACAAGAGATAAGGTTGGCTCCCATACCTACCATGGTCCCCCCATCTATATATGTACTTAGAGGGTTTCCATTGATGAGGTTAGTTGCACGTGTATGTGTCCACGCTTCCTAGGAGATGCAGAATGTGGGAAAGATAATTGATACTCTCAGTGAAAAATGGAGATGATGTGCTTGGGAAATGTATAGAAGGTGTGTGTCTTGTGTGTGCACTCAGATTTTTCCAACAAATTTGCTTTCTTTGACGCTCTGTATTGCTTTTCTTGGCATATACTAGATATCGCTTCTCTTGGGGAGTCAAGATCACGAGGCTTATTTCTATGGGACTCACGCCTTTGGACACACACACACACACATCTCTAGACTCATGTCTTTGGATGACCTATGCGCATCTCTAGACTCGCGCTCTAGACTCATGTTTGTGTGCTCACACAGTTTTTGAAGAAATAAGCTCAGAGACATCTAATGAGCTGGCCTCTCATCACACTTACTAGTGGGCTCAAGCCTCTAGGCTCATGCTTATACTCACGGGTTCAAGCTTATGTATACCTATAGACTCATGTCTATAGGCTTACACATTATGTTCTAATGATTTAGGCTCACATCATATACAAGGGAATGAATGTGTAATGATCATTATTGAAGTTGACTTATATGGGGAAGTTAAAACTTAAGCATTCTATGGTTGCAAGGGAATGAATGTGTAATGCTTATTACGGAAATTGACTTATATAGGCTAGTTAAAAATAAAAAATGGTACAACCACTATTACGAGTCCTAAATAAGTATGAACACAAATTTCTTAGACGTGCCCTGTTTGGCATTAAGCTCATCGTCGTAAGGTCACTTTAGACTTCCCCTAATTTGACATTAAGCTCTGTGTGGTAAGGCTCCTTTATATTCTAAAGTGCTATCTTGTAAAAACAGGTGCTCGCTCAAGCAAATAAGCTGGCAAAGATCACTCAAAAAAATAAGACGGCACAGCTCCTTATATGGTATGACATGTGCTAACTCCAGCAAATAAGATGGCAAAGCTCCTTAAGGTGTGATAGGTGGGTGAAACCTGGGTGAAACTACGTCCCCCTCCCTCCCTTCCTAAAGGTGACCACATCACCCAGGTTAGTGGTGAAGCTAGCTCCCAAGTTGAAGAGGTGTAGATGGTCCAAGATATAACGTGAAATTGGCATGCCAGGATAAGTGGTAGACTCTAAAGTGATATGTGACCTAGATGTATGGCAAATTGATGATAATCTTTGGGTACCTTGGGGTAGTCAAGGTGGCCTAAAGAGGTACACTATCATGAATGATTTTGGTAGAAGCAACCCACGCCTTTTGATCAATGGGGTTATCACCCCATGACCACTATTATGAATGATTTTGCATGGGTAGATGGTGCCCAAACCATGCACGAGCGACGATAGGATATAGAAGTAGAAGTTATGCATGCATCTTCATGAAAGGCCTCCTTCTATTTTTGTGGAAGGGGCTTGGTGGGCCCTTTAAATTAGGTGCACCTTTTGATTGGCAAAATTATTGCCAAGACTACCATTTAATGATGTTTCATGGGTATCTAGATAATAGTCTCTAGACCATGCACAACATGATATTAATCCAAGATCTCATAACTTGATGCTTAGAGATTGGATTTATATATGGCTAATATGTGGACTAGGGTGAGGTTGTGTTTATGTTAAAATAGAGTCGAGGGTGAGGTTATATTCTTTAAAGCGCTTTGGAGGTACTTACATGGCCAATTGTAATACAAGAGATAAGGTTGGCTCCCATACCTACCATGGTCCCCCCATCTATATATGTACTTAGAGGGTTTCCATTGATGAGGTTAGTTGCACGTGTATGTGTCCACGCTTCCTAGGAGATGCAGAATGTGGGAAAGATAATTGATACTCTCAGTGAAAAATGGAGATGATGTGCTTGGGAAATGTATAGAAGGTGTGTGTCTTGTGTGTGCACTCAGATTTTTCCAACAAATTTGCTTTCTTTGACGCTCTGTATTGCTTTTCTTGGCATATACTAGATATCGCTTCTCTTGGGGAGTCAAGATCACGAGGCTTATTTCTATGGGACTCACGCCTTTGGACACACACACACACACATCTCTAGACTCATGTCTTTGGACGACCTATGCGCATCTCTAGACTCGCGCTCTAGACTCATGTTTGTGTGCTCACACAGTTTTTGAAGAAATAAGCTCAGAGACATCTAATGAGCTGGCCTCTCATCACACTTACTAGTGGGCTCAAGCCTCTAGGCTCATGCTTATACTCACGGGTTCAAGCTTATGTATACCTATAGACTCATGTCTATAGGCTTACACATTATGTTCTAATGATTTAGGCTCACATCATATACAAGGGAATGAATGTGTAATGATCATTATTGAAGTTGACTTATATGGGGAAGTTAAAACTTAAGCATTCTATGGTTGCAAGGGAATGAATGTGTAATGCTTATTACGGAAATTGACTTATATAGGCTAGTTAAAAATAAAAAATGGTACAACCACTATTACGAGTCCTAAATAAGTATGAACACAAATTTCTTAGACGTGCCCTGTTTGGCATTAAGCTCATCGTCGTAAGGTCACTTTAGACTTCCCCTAATTTGACATTAAGCTCTGTGTGGTAAGGCTCCTTTATATTCTAAAGTGCTATCTTGTAAAAACAGGTGCTCGCTCAAGCAAATAAGCTGGCAAAGATCACTCAAAAAAATAAGACGGCACAGCTCCTTATATGGTATGACATGTGCTAACTCCAGCAAATAAGATGGCAAAGCTCCTTAAGGTGTGATAGGTGGGTGAAACCTGGGTGAAACTACGTCCCCCTCCCTCCCTTCCTAAAGGTGACCACATCACCCAGGTTAGTGGTGAAGCTAGCTCCCAAGTTGAAGAGGTGTAGATGGTCCAAGATATAACGTGAAATTGGCATGCCAGGATAAGTGGTAGACTCTAAAGTGATATGTGACCTAGATGTATGGCAAATTGATGATAATCTTTGGGTACCTTGGGGTAGTCAAGGTGGCCTAAAGAGGTACACTATCATGAATGATTTTGGTAGAAGCAACCCACGCCTTTTGATCAATGGGGTTATCACCCCATGACCACTATTATGAATGATTTTGCATGGGTAGATGGTGCCCAAACCATGCACGAGCGACGATAGGATATAGAAGTAGAAGTTATGCATGCATCTTCATGAAAGGCCTCCTTCTATTTTTGTGGAAGGGGCTTGGTAGGCCCTTTAAATTAGGTGCACCTTTTGATTGGCAAAATTATTGCCAAGACTACCATTTAATGATGTTTCATGGGTATCTAGATAATAGTCTCTAGACCATGCACAACATGATATTAATCCAAGATCTCATAACTTGATGCTTAGAGATTGGATTTATATATGGCTAATATGTGGACTAGGGTGAGGTTGTGTTTATGTTAAAATAGAGTCGAGGGTGAGGTTATATTCTTTAAAGCGCTTTGGAGGTACTTACATGGCCAATTGTAATACAAGAGATAAGGTTGGCTCCCATACCTACCATCGTGATAAGGCTGCTTTATATTCTAAAGTGCTATCTTGTAAAAACAGGTGCTCGCTCAAGCAAATAAGCTGGCAAGGATCACTCAAAAAAATAAGATGGCACAGCTCCTTATATGGTATGACATGTGCTATTTCCAGCAAATAAGACGGCAAAGCTCCTTGTGGTGTTACAGGTGGGTGAAACCTGGGTGAAACTATGTCCCCCTCCCTCCCTTTCTAAAGATGACCACATCACCCAGGTTAGTGGTGAAGCTAGCTCCCAAGTTGAAGAGGTGTAGATGGTCCAAGATATAACGTGAAATTGGCATGCCAGGATAAGTGGTAGACTCTAAAGTGATATGTGACTTAGATGTATGGCAAATTGATGATAATCTTTGGGTAGCCTTGGGGTAGTCAAGGTGGCATAAAGAGGTAGATGTGAAGTAGATTTCTTTCATGTAGGCCTCCTTCTATTGTGGAGGTGGCTTGGTCCCTTCAAAATCACCTGGTAGGTAGAAGAAACCCATGCCTTCTGATTAATGGAGCTATCACCACACGACCACTATCATGAATGATTTTGGTAGAAGCAACCCACGCCTTTTGATCAATGGGGTTATCACCCAATGACCACTATTATCAATGATTTTGCATGGGTAGATGGTGCCCAAACCATGCGCGACGATAGGATATAGAAGTAGAAGTTCTGCATGCATCTTCATGAAAGGCCTCCTTCTATTGTTGTGGAAGGGGCTTGGTGGGCCCTTTAAATTAGGTGCACCTTTTGACTGGCTAAATTATTGCCAAGACTACCATTTAATGATGTTTCATGGGTATCTAGATAATAGTCTCTGGACCATGCACAACATGATATTAATCCAAGATCTCATAGCTTGATGCTTAGAGATTGGATCTATATATGGCTAATATGTTGACTAGGGTGAGGTTGTGTTTATGTTAAATTAGAGTTCAGGGTGAGCTTATATTCTTCAAAGCGCTTTGGAGGTGCTTCCATGGCCAATTGTTATACAGGAGATAAGGTTGGCTTCCACACCTGCCATGGTCCCCCCATCTATATATGTACTTAGAGGGTTTCCATTGATGAGGTTAGTTGCACGTGTATGTGTCCAAGCTTCCTAGGAGATGCAGAATGTGGGGAAAAGAATTGATACTCTTAGTGAAAAATGGAGATGATGTGCTTGGGAAATGGATAGAAGGTGTGTGTCGTGTGTGCACCCAGATTTTTCCAACAAATTTGCTTTCTTTGACGCTCTGTATTGCTTTTCTTGGCATTTACTAGATATCGCTTTTCTTGGGGAGTCAAGATCATGAGGCTTATTTCTATGGGACTCACGCCTTTAGACACACACACACACATCTCTAGACTCATGTCTTTGGACGACCTATGCGCATCTCTAGACTCGCGCTCTAGACTCATGTTTGTGTGCTCACACAGTTTTTGAAGAAATAAGCTCAGAGACATCTAATGAGCTGGCCTCTCATCACACTTACTAGTGGGCTCAAGCCTCTAGGCTCATGCTTATACTCACGGGTTCAAGCTTATGTATACCTATAGACTCATGTCTATAGGCTTACACATTATGTTCTAATGATTTAGGCTCACATCATATACAAGGGAATGAATGTGTAATGATCATTATTGAAGTTGACTTATATGGGGAAGTTAAAACTTAAGCATTCTATGGTTGCAAGGGAATGAATGTGTAATGCTTATTACGGAAATTGACTTATATAGGCTAGTTAAAAATAAAAAATGGTACAACCACTATTACGAGTCCTAAATAAGTATGAACACAAATTTCTTAGACGTGCCCTGTTTGGCATTAAGCTCATCGTCGTAAGGTCACTTTAGACTTCCCCTAATTTGACATTAAGCTCTGTGTGGTAAGGCTCCTTTATATTCTAAAGTGCTATCTTGTAAAAACAGGTGCTCGCTCAAGCAAATAAGCTGGCAAAGATCACTCAAAAAAATAAGACGGCACAGCTCCTTATATGGTATGACATGTGCTAACTCCAGCAAATAAGATGGCAAAGCTCCTTAAGGTGTGATAGGTGGGTGAAACCTGGGTGAAACTACGTCCCCCTCCCTCCCTTCCTAAAGGTGACCACATCACCCAGGTTAGTGGTGAAGCTAGCTCCCAAGTTGAAGAGGTGTAGATGGTCCAAGATATAACGTGAAATTGGCATGCCAGGATAAGTGGTAGACTCTAAAGTGATATGTGACCTAGATGTATGGCAAATTGATGATAATCTTTGGGTACCTTGGGGTAGTCAAGGTGGCCTAAAGAGGTACACTATCATGAATGATTTTGGTAGAAGCAACCCACGCCTTTTGATCAATGGGGTTATCACCCCATGACCACTATTATCAATGATTTTGCATGGGTAGATGGTGCCCAAACCATGCACGAGCGACGATAGGATATAGAAGTAGAAGTTATGCATGCATCTTCATGAAAGGCCTCCTTCTATTTTTGTGGAAGGGGCTTGGTGGGCCCTTTAAATTAGGTGCACCTTTTGATTGGCAAAATTATTGCCAAGACTACCATTTAATGATGTTTCATGGGTATCTAGATAATAGTCTCTAGACCATGCACAACATGATATTAATCCAAGATCTCATAACTTGATGCTTAGAGATTGGATTTATATATGGCTAATATGTGGACTAGGGTGAGGTTGTGTTTATGTTAAAATAGAGTCGAGGGTGAGGTTATATTCTTTAAAGCGCTTTGGAGGTACTTACATGGCCAATTGTAATACAAGAGATAAGGTTGGCTCCCATACCTACCATCGTGATAAGGCTGCTTTATATTCTAAAGTGCTATCTTGTAAAAACAGGTGCTCGCTCAAGCAAATAAGCTGGCAAGGATCACTCAAAAAAATAAGATGGCACAGCTCCTTATATGGTATGACATGTGCTATTTCCAGCAAATAAGACGGCAAAGCTCCTTGTGGTGTTACAGGTGGGTGAAACCTGGGTGAAACTATGTCCCCCTCCCTCCCTTCCTAAAGATGACCACATCACCCAGGTTAGTGGTGAAGCTAGCTCTCAAGTTGAAGAGGTGTAGATGGTCCAAGATATAACGTGAAATTGGCATGCCAGGATAAGTGGTAGACTCTAAAGTGATATGTGACTTAGATGTATGGCAAATTGATGATAATCTTTGGGTAGCCTTGGGGTAGTCAAGGTGGCATAAAGAGGTAGATGTGAAGTAGATTTCTTTCATGTAGGCCTCCTTCTATTGTGGAGGTGGCTTGGTCCCTTCAAAATCACCTGGTAGGTAGAAGAAACCCATGCCTTCTGATTAATGGAGCTATCACCACACGACCACTATCATGAATGATTTTGGTAGAAGCAACCCACGCCTTTTGATCAATGGGGTTATCACCCAATGACCACTATTATCAATGATTTTGCATGGGTAGATGGTGCCCAAACCATGCGCGACGATAGGATATAGAAGTAGAAGTTCTGCATGCATCTTCATGAAAGGCCTCCTTCTATTGTTGTGGAAGGGGCTTGGTGGGCCCTTTAAATTAGGTGCACCTTTTGACTGGCTAAATTATTGCCAAGACTACCATTTAATGATGTTTCATGGGTATCTAGATAATAGTCTCTGGACCATGCACAACATGATATTAATCCAAGATCTCATAGCTTGATGCTTAGAGATTGGATCTATATATGGCTAATATGTTGACTAGGGTGAGGTTGTGTTTATGTTAAATTAGAGTTCAGGGTGAGCTTATATTCTTCAAAGCACTTTGGAGGTGCTTCCATGGCCAATTGTTATACAGGAGATAAGGTTGGCTTCCACACCTGCCATGGTCCCCCCATCTATATATGTACTTAGAGGGTTTCCATTGATGAGGTTAGTTGCACGTGTATGTGTCCAAGCTTCCTAGGAGATGCAGAATGTGGGGAAAAGAATTGATACTCTTAGTGAAAAATGGAGATGATGTGCTTGGGAAATGGATAGAAGGTGTGTGTCGTGTGTGCACCCAGATTTTTCCAACAAATTTGCTTTCTTTGACGCTCTGTATTGCTTTTCTTGGCATTTACTAGATATCGCTTTTCTTGGGGAGTCAAGATCATGAGGCTTATTTCTATGGGACTCACGCCTTTAGACACACACACACACATCTCTAGACTCATGTCTTTGGACGACCTATGCGCATCTCTAGACTCGCGCTCTAGACTCATGTTTGTGTGCTCACACAGTTTTTGAAGAAATAAGCTCAGAGACATCTAATGAGCTGGCCTCTCATCACACTTACTAGTGGGCTCAAGCCTCTAGGCTCATGCTTATACTCACGGGTTCAAGCTTATGTATACCTATAGACTCATGTCTATAGGCTTACACATTATGTTCTAATGATTTAGGCTCACATCATATACAAGGGAATGAATGTGTAATGATCATTATTGAAGTTGACTTATATGGGGAAGTTAAAACTTAAGCATTCTATGGTTGCAAGGGAATGAATGTGTAATGCTTATTAGGGAAATTGACTTATATAGGCTAGTTAAAAATAAAAAATGGTACAACCACTATTACGAGTCCTAAATAAGTATGAACACAAATTTCTTAGACGTGCCCTGTTTGGCATTAAGCTCATCGTCGTAAGGTCACTTTAGACTTCCCCTAATTTGACATTAAGCTCTGTGTGGTAAGGCTCCTTTATATTCTAAAGTGCTATCTTGTAAAAACAGGTGCTCGCTCAAGCAAATAAGCTGGCAAAGATCACTCAAAAAAATAAGACGGCACAGCTCCTTATATGGTATGACATGTGCTAACTCCAGCAAATAAGATGGCAAAGCTCCTTAAGGTGTGATAGGTGGGTGAAACCTGGGTGAAACTACGTCCCCCTCCCTCCCTTCCTAAAGGTGACCACATCACCCAGGTTAGTGGTGAAGCTAGCTCCCAAGTTGAAGAGGTGTAGATGGTCCAAGATATAACGTGAAATTGGCATGCCATGATAAGTGGTAGACTCTAAAGTGATATGTGACCTAGATGTATGGCAAATTGATGATAATCTTTGGGTACCTTGGGGTAGTCAAGGTGGCCTAAAGAGGTACACTATCATGAATGATTTTGGTAGAAGCAACCCACGCCTTTTGATCAATGGGGTTATCACCCCATGACCACTATTATCAATGATTTTGCATGGGTAGATGGTGCCCAAACCATGCACGAGCGACGATAGGATATAGAAGTAGAAGTTATGCATGCATCTTCATGAAAGGCCTCCTTCTATTTTTGTGGAAGGGGCTTGGTGGGCCCTTTAAATTAGGTGCACCTTTTGATTGGCAAAATTATTGCCAAGACTACCATTTAATGATGTTTCATGGGTATCTAGATAATAGTCTCTAGACCATGCACAACATGATATTAATCCAAGATCTCATAACTTGATGCTTAGAGATTGGATTTATATATGGCTAATATGTGGACTAGGGTGAGGTTGTGTTTATGTTAAAATAGAGTCGAGGGTGAGGTTATATTCTTTAAAGCGCTTTGGAGGTACTTACATGGCCAATTGTAATACAAGAGATAAGGTTGGCTCCCATACCTACCATCGTGATAAGGCTGCTTTATATTCTAAAGTGCTATCTTGTAAAAACAGGTGCTCGCTCAAGCAAATAAGCTGGCAAGGATCACTCAAAAAAATAAGATGGCACAGCTCCTTATATGGTATGACATGTGCTATTTCCAGCAAATAAGACGGCAAAGCTCCTTGTGGTGTTACAGGTGGGTGAAACCTGGGTGAAACTATGTCCCCCTCCCTCCCTTCCTAAAGATGACCACATCACCCAGGTTAGTGGTGAAGCTAGCTCCCAAGTTGAAGAGGTGTAGATGGTCCAAGATATAACGTTAAATTGGCATGCCAAGATAAGTGGTAGACTCTAAAGTGATATGTGACTTAGATGTATGGCAAATTGATGATAATCTTTGGGTAGCCTTGGGGTAGTCAAGGTGGCATAAAGAGGTAGATGTGAAGTAGATTTCTTTCATGTAGGCCTCCTTCTATTGTGGAGGTGGCTTGGTCCCTTCAAAATCACCTGGTAGGTAGAAGAAACCCATGCCTTCTGATTAATGGAGCTATCACCACACGACCACTATCATGAATGATTTTGGTAGAAGCAACCCACGCCTTTTGATCAATGGGGTTATCACCCAATGACCACTATTATCAATGATTTTGCATGGGTAGATGGTGCCCAAACCATGCGCGACGATAGGATATAGAAGTAGAAGTTCTGCATGCATCTTCATGAAAGGCCTCCTTCTATTGTTGTGGAAGGGGCTTGGTGGGCCCTTTAAATTAGGTGCACCTTTTGACTGGCTAAATTATTGCCAAGACTACCATTTAATGATGTTTCATGGGTATCTAGATAATAGTCTCTGGACCATGCACAACATGATATTAATCCAAGATCTCATAGCTTGATGCTTAGAGATTGGATCTATATATGGCTAATATGTTGACTAGGGTGAGGTTGTGTTTATGTTAAATTAGAGTTCAGGGTGAGCTTATATTCTTCAAAGCGCTTTGGAGGTGCTTCCATGGCCAATTGTTATACAGGAGATAAGGTTGGCTTCCACACCTGCCATGGTCCCCCCATCTATATATGTACTTAGAGGGTTTCCATTGATGAGGTTAGTTGCACGTGTATGTGTCCAAGCTTCCTAGGAGATGCAGAATGTGGGGAAAAGAATTGATACTCTTAGTGAAAAATGGAGATGATGTGCTTGGGAAATGGATAGAAGGTGTGTGTCGTGTGTGCACCCAGATTTTTCCAACAAATTTGCTTTCTTTGACGCTCTGTATTGCTTTTCTTGGCATTTACTAGATATCGCTTTTCTTGGGGAGTCAAGATCATGAGGCTTATTTCTATGGGACTCACGCCTTTAGACACACACACACACATCTCTAGACTCATGTCTTTGGACGACCTATGCGCATCTCTAGACTCGCGCTCTAGACTCATGTTTGTGTGCTCACAGTTTTTGAAGAAATAAGCTCAGAGACATCTAATGAGCTGGCCTCTCATCACACTTACTAGTGGGCTCAAGCCTCTAGGCTCATGCTTATACTCACGGGTTCAAGCTTATGTATACCTATAGACTCATGTCTATAGGCTTACACATTATGTTCTAATGATTTAGGCTCACATCATATACAAGGGAATGAATGTGTAATGATCATTATTGAAGTTGACTTATATGGGGAAGTTAAAACTTAAGCATTCTATGGTTGCAAGGGAATGAATGTGTAATGCTTATTACGGAAATTGACTTATATAGGCTAGTTAAAAATAAAAAATGGTACAACCACTATTACGAGTCCTAAATAAGTATGAACACAAATTTCTTAGACGTGCCCTGTTTGGCATTAAGCTCATCGTCGTAAGGTCACTTTAGACTTCCCCTAATTTGACATTAAGCTCTGTGTGGTAAGGCTCCTTTATATTCTAAAGTGCTATCTTGTAAAAACAGGTGCTCGCTCAAGCAAATAAGCTGGCAAAGATCACTCAAAAAAATAAGACGGCACAGCTCCTTATATGGTATGACATGTGCTAACTCCAGCAAATAAGATGGCAAAGCTCCTTAAGGTGTGATAGGTGGGTGAAACCTGGGTGAAACTACGTCCCCCTCCCTCCCTTCCTAAAGGTGACCACATCACCCAGGTTAGTGGTGAAGCTAGCTCCCAAGTTGAAGAGGTGTAGATGGTCCAAGATATAACGTGAAATTGGCATGCCAGGATAAGTGGTAGACTCTAAAGTGATATGTGACCTAGATGTATGGCAAATTGATGATAATCTTTGGGTACCTTGGGGTAGTCAAGGTGGCCTAAAGAGGTACACTATCATGAATGATTTTGGTAGAAGCAACCCACGCCTTTTGATCAATGGGGTTATCACCCCATGACCACTATTATGAATGATTTTGCATGGGTAGATGGTGCCCAAACCATGCACGAGCGACGATAGGATATAGAAGTAGAAGTTATGCATGCATCTTCATGAAAGGCCTCCTTCTATTTTTGTGGAAGGGGCTTGGTGGGCCCTTTAAATTAGGTGCACCTTTTGATTGGCAAAATTATTGCCAAGACTACCATTTAATGATGTTTCATGGGTATCTAGATAATAGTCTCTAGACCATGCACAACATGATATTAATCCAAGATCTCATAACTTGATGCTTAGAGATTGGATTTATATATGGCTAATATGTGGACTAGGGTGAGGTTGTGTTTATGTTAAAATAGAGTCGAGGGTGAGGTTATATTCTTTAAAGCGCTTTGGAGGTACTTACATGGCCAATTGTAATACAAGAGATAAGGTTGGCTCCCATACCTACCATCGTGATAAGGCTGCTTTATATTCTAAAGTGCTATCTTGTAAAAACAGGTGCTCGCTCAAGCAAATAAGCTGGCAAGGATCACTCAAAAAAATAAGATGGCACAGCTCCTTATATGGTATGACATGTGCTATTTCCAGCAAATAAGACGGCAAAGCTCCTTGTGGTGTTACAGGTGGGTGAAACCTGGGTGAAACTATGTCCCCCTCCCTCCCTTCCTAAAGATGACCACATCACCCAGGTTAGTGGTGAAGCTAGCTCTCAAGTTGAAGAGGTGTAGATGGTCCAAGATATAACGTGAAATTGGCATGCCAGGATAAGTGGTAGACTCTAAAGTGATATGTGACTTAGATGTATGGCAAATTGATGATAATCTTTGGGTAGCCTTGGGGTAGTCAAGGTGGCATAAAGAGGTAGATGTGAAGTAGATTTCTTTCATGTAGGCCTCCTTCTATTGTGGAGGTGGCTTGGTCCCTTCAAAATCACCTGGTAGGTAGAAGAAACCCATGCCTTCTGATTAATGGAGCTATCACCACACGACCACTATCATGAATGATTTTGGTAGAAGCAACCCACGCCTTTTGATCAATGGGGTTATCACCCAATGACCACTATTATCAATGATTTTGCATGGGTAGATGGTGCCCAAACCATGCGCGACGATAGGATATAGAAGTAGAAGTTCTGCATGCATCTTCATGAAAGGCCTCCTTCTATTGTTGTGGAAGGGGCTTGGTGGGCCCTTTAAATTAGGTGCACCTTTTGACTGGCTAAATTATTGCCAAGACTACCATTTAATGATGTTTCATGGGTATCTAGATAATAGTCTCTGGACCATGCACAACATGATATTAATCCAAGATCTCATAGCTTGATGCTTAGAGATTGGATCTATATATGGCTAATATGTTGACTAGGGTGAGGTTGTGTTTATGTTAAATTAGAGTTCAGGGTGAGCTTATATTCTTCAAAGCACTTTGGAGGTGCTTCCATGGCCAATTGTTATACAGGAGATAAGGTTGGCTTCCACACCTGCCATGGTCCCCCCATCTATATATGTACTTAGAGGGTTTCCATTGATGAGGTTAGTTGCACGTGTATGTGTCCAAGCTTCCTAGGAGATGCAGAATGTGGGGAAAAGAATTGATACTCTTAGTGAAAAATGGAGATGATGTGCTTGGGAAATGGATAGAAGGTGTGTGTCGTGTGTGCACCCAGATTTTTCCAACAAATTTGCTTTCTTTGACGCTCTGTATTGCTTTTCTTGGCATTTACTAGATATCGCTTTTCTTGGGGAGTCAAGATCATGAGGCTTATTTCTATGGGACTCACGCCTTTAGACACACACACACACATCTCTAGACTCATGTCTTTGGACGACCTATGCGCATCTCTAGACTCGCGCTCTAGACTCATGTTTGTGTGCTCACACAGTTTTTGAAGAAATAAGCTCAGAGACATCTAATGAGCTGGCCTCTCATCACACTTACTAGTGGGCTCAAGCCTCTAGGCTCATGCTTATACTCACGGGTTCAAGCTTATGTATACCTATAGACTCATGTCTATAGGCTTACACATTATGTTCTAATGATTTAGGCTCACATCATATACAAGGGAATGAATGTGTAATGATCATTATTGAAGTTGACTTATATGGGGAAGTTAAAACTTAAGCATTCTATGGTTGCAAGGGAATGAATGTGTAATGCTTATTAGGGAAATTGACTTATATAGGCTAGTTAAAAATAAAAAATGGTACAACCACTATTACGAGTCCTAAATAAGTATGAACACAAATTTCTTAGACGTGCCCTGTTTGGCATTAAGCTCATCGTCGTAAGGTCACTTTAGACTTCCCCTAATTTGACATTAAGCTCTGTGTGGTAAGGCTCCTTTATATTCTAAAGTGCTATCTTGTAAAAACAGGTGCTCGCTCAAGCAAATAAGCTGGCAAAGATCACTCAAAAAAATAAGACGGCACAGCTCCTTATATGGTATGACATGTGCTAACTCCAGCAAATAAGATGGCAAAGCTCCTTAAGGTGTGATAGGTGGGTGAAACCTGGGTGAAACTACGTCCCCCTCCCTCCCTTCCTAAAGGTGACCACATCACCCAGGTTAGTGGTGAAGCTAGCTCCCAAGTTGAAGAGGTGTAGATGGTCCAAGATATAACGTGAAATTGGCATGCCATGATAAGTGGTAGACTCTAAAGTGATATGTGACCTAGATGTATGGCAAATTGATGATAATCTTTGGGTACCTTGGGGTAGTCAAGGTGGCCTAAAGAGGTACACTATCATGAATGATTTTGGTAGAAGCAACCCACGCCTTTTGATCAATGGGGTTATCACCCCATGACCACTATTATCAATGATTTTGCATGGGTAGATGGTGCCCAAACCATGCACGAGCGACGATAGGATATAGAAGTAGAAGTTATGCATGCATCTTCATGAAAGGCCTCCTTCTATTTTTGTGGAAGGGGCTTGGTGGGCCCTTTAAATTAGGTGCACCTTTTGATTGGCAAAATTATTGCCAAGACTACCATTTAATGATGTTTCATGGGTATCTAGATAATAGTCTCTAGACCATGCACAACATGATATTAATCCAAGATCTCATAACTTGATGCTTAGAGATTGGATTTATATATGGCTAATATGTGGACTAGGGTGAGGTTGTGTTTATGTTAAAATAGAGTCGAGGGTGAGGTTATATTCTTTAAAGCGCTTTGGAGGTACTTACATGGCCAATTGTAATACAAGAGATAAGGTTGGCTCCCATACCTACCATCGTGATAAGGCTGCTTTATATTCTAAAGTGCTATCTTGTAAAAACAGGTGCTCGCTCAAGCAAATAAGCTGGCAAGGATCACTCAAAAAAATAAGATGGCACAGCTCCTTATATGGTATGACATGTGCTATTTCCAGCAAATAAGACGGCAAAGCTCCTTGTGGTGTTACAGGTGGGTGAAACCTGGGTGAAACTATGTCCCCCTCCCTCCCTTCCTAAAGATGACCACATCACCCAGGTTAGTGGTGAAGCTAGCTCCCAAGTTGAAGAGGTGTAGATGGTCCAAGATATAACGTGAAATTGGCATGCCAAGATAAGTGGTAGACTCTAAAGTGATATGTGACTTAGATGTATGGCAAATTGATGATAATCTTTGGGTAGCCTTGGGGTAGTCAAGGTGGCATAAAGAGGTAGATGTGAAGTAGATTTCTTTCATGTAGGCCTCCTTCTATTGTGGAGGTGGCTTGGTCCCTTCAAAATCACCTGGTAGGTAGAAGAAACCCATGCCTTCTGATTAATGGAGCTATCACCACACGACCACTATCATGAATGATTTTGGTAGAAGCAACCCACGCCTTTTGATCAATGGGGTTATCACCCAATGACCACTATTATCAATGATTTTGCATGGGTAGATGGTGCCCAAACCATGCGCGACGATAGGATATAGAAGTAGAAGTTCTGCATGCATCTTCATGAAAGGCCTCCTTCTATTGTTGTGGAAGGGGCTTGGTGGGCCCTTTAAATTAGGTGCACCTTTTGACTGGCTAAATTATTGCCAAGACTACCATTTAATGATGTTTCATGGGTATCTAGATAATAGTCTCTGGACCATGCACAACATGATATTAATCCAAGATCTCATAGCTTGATGCTTAGAGATTGGATCTATATATGGCTAATATGTTGACTAGGGTGAGGTTGTGTTTATGTTAAATTAGAGTTCAGGGTGAGCTTATATTCTTCAAAGCGCTTTGGAGGTGCTTCCATGGCCAATTGTTATACAGGAGATAAGGTTGGCTTCCACACCTGCCATGGTCCCCCCATCTATATATGTACTTAGAGGGTTTCCATTGATGAGGTTAGTTGCACGTGTATGTGTCCAAGCTTCCTAGGAGATGCAGAATGTGGGGAAAAGAATTGATACTCTTAGTGAAAAATGGAGATGATGTGCTTGGGAAATGGATAGAAGGTGTGTGTCGTGTGTGCACCCAGATTTTTCCAACAAATTTGCTTTCTTTGACGCTCTGTATTGCTTTTCTTGGCATTTACTAGATATCGCTTTTCTTGGGGAGTCAAGATCATGAGGCTTATTTCTATGGGACTCACGCCTTTAGACACACACACACACATCTCTAGACTCATGTCTTTGGACGACCTATGCGCATCTCTAGACTCGCGCTCTAGACTCATGTTTGTGTGCTCACAGTTTTTGAAGAAATAAGCTCAGAGACATCTAATGAGCTGGCCTCTCATCACACTTACTAGTGGGCTCAAGCCTCTAGGCTCATGCTTATACTCACGGGTTCAAGCTTATGTATACCTATAGACTCATGTCTATAGGCTTACACATTATGTTCTAATGATTTAGGCTCACATCATATACAAGGGAATGAATGTGTAATGATCATTATTGAAGTTGACTTATATGGGGAAGTTAAAACTTAAGCATTCTATGGTTGCAAGGGAATGAATGTGTAATGCTTATTACGGAAATTGACTTATATAGGCTAGTTAAAAATAAAAAATGGTACAACCACTATTACGAGTCCTAAATAAGTATGAACACAAATTTCTTAGACGTGCCCTGTTTGGCATTAAGCTCATCGTCGTAAGGTCACTTTAGACTTCCCCTAATTTGACATTAAGCTCTGTGTGGTAAGGCTCCTTTATATTCTAAAGTGCTATCTTGTAAAAACAGGTGCTCGCTCAAGCAAATAAGCTGGCAAAGATCACTCAAAAAAATAAGACGGCACAGCTCCTTATATGGTATGACATGTGCTAACTCCAGCAAATAAGATGGCAAAGCTCCTTAAGGTGTGATAGGTGGGTGAAACCTGGGTGAAACTACGTCCCCCTCCCTCCCTTCCTAAAGGTGACCACATCACCCAGGTTAGTGGTGAAGCTAGCTCCCAAGTTGAAGAGGTGTAGATGGTCCAAGATATAACGTGAAATTGGCATGCCAGGATAAGTGGTAGACTCTAAAGTGATATGTGACCTAGATGTATGGCAAATTGATGATAATCTTTGGGTACCTTGGGGTAGTCAAGGTGGCCTAAAGAGGTACACTATCATGAATGATTTTGGTAGAAGCAACCCACGCCTTTTGATCAATGGGGTTATCACCCCATGACCACTATTATCAATGATTTTGCATGGGTAGATGGTGCCCAAACCATGCACGAGCGACGATAGGATATAGAAGTAGAAGTTATGCATGCATCTTCATGAAAGGCCTCCTTCTATTTTTGTGGAAGGGGCTTGGTGGGCCCTTTAAATTAGGTGCACCTTTTGATTGGCAAAATTATTGCCAAGACTACCATTTAATGATGTTTCATGGGTATCTAGATAATAGTCTCTAGACCATGCACAACATGATATTAATCCAAGATCTCATAACTTGATGCTTAGAGATTGGATTTATATATGGCTAATATGTGGACTAGGGTGAGGTTGTGTTTATGTTAAAATAGAGTCGAGGGTGAGGTTATATTCTTTAAAGCGCTTTGGAGGTACTTACATGGCCAATTGTAATACAAGAGATAAGGTTGGCTCCCATACCTACCATGGTCCCCCCATCTATATATGTACTTAGAGGGTTTCCATTGATGAGGTTAGTTGCACGTGTATGTGTCCACGCTTCCTAGGAGATGCAGAATGTGGGAAAGATAATTGATACTCTCAGTGAAAAATGGAGATGATGTGCTTGGGAAATGTATAGAAGGTGTGTGTCTTGTGTGTGCACTCATATTTTTCCAACAAATTTGCTTTCTTTGACGCTCTGTATTGCTTTTCTTGGCATATACTAGATATCGCTTCTCTTGGGGAGTCAAGATCACGAGGCTTATTTCTATGGGACTCACGCCTTTGGACACACACACACACACACATCTCTAGACTCATGTCTTTGGACGACCTATGCGCATCTCTAGACTCGCGCTCTAGACTCATGTTTGTGTGCTCACACAGTTTTTGAAGAAATAAGCTCAGAGACATCTAATGAGCTGGCCTCTCATCACACTTACTAGTGGGCTCAAGCCTCTAGGCTCATGCTTATACTCACGGGTTCAAGCTTATGTATACCTATAGACTCATGTCTATAGGCTTACACATTATGTTCTAATGATTTAGGCTCACATCATATACAAGGGAATGAATGTGTAATGATCATTATTGAAGTTGACTTATATGGGGAAGTTAAAACTTAAGCATTCTATGGTTGCAAGGGAATGAATGTGTAATGCTTATTATGGAAATTGACTTATATAGGCTAGTTAAAAATAAAAAATGGTACAACCACTATTACGAGTCCTAAATAAGTATGAACACAAATTTCTTAGACGTGCCCTGTTTGGCATTAAGCTCATCGTCGTAAGGTCACTTTAGACTTCCCCTAATTTGACATTAAGCTCTGTGTGGTAAGGCTCCTTTATATTCTAAAGTGCTATCTTGTAAAAACAGGTGCTCGCTCAAGCAAATAAGCTGGCAAAGATCACTCAAAAAAATAAGACGGCACAGCTCCTTATATGGTATGACATGTGCTAACTCCAGCAAATAAGATGGCAAAGCTCCTTAAGGTGTGATAGGTGGGTGAAACCTGGGTGAAACTACGTCCCCCTCCCTCCCTTCCTAAAGGTGACCACATCACCCAGGTTAGTGGTGAAGCTAGCTCCCAAGTTGAAGAGGTGTAGATGGTCCAAGATATAACGTGAAATTGGCATGCCAGGATAAGTGGTAGACTCTAAAGTGATATGTGACCTAGATGTATGGCAAATTGATGATAATCTTTGGGTACCTTGGGGTAGTCAAGGTGGCCTAAAGAGGTACACTATCATGAATGATTTTGGTAGAAGCAACCCACGCCTTTTGATCAATGGGGTTATCACCCCATGACCACTATTATGAATGATTTTGCATGGGTAGATGGTGCCCAAACCATGCACGAGCGACGATAGGATATAGAAGTAGAAGTTATGCATGCATCTTCATGAAAGGCCTCCTTCTATTTTTGTGGAAGGGGCTTGGTGGGCCCTTTAAATTAGGTGCACCTTTTGATTGGCAAAATTATTGCCAAGACTACCATTTAATGATGTTTCATGGGTATCTAGATAATAGTCTCTAGACCATGCACAACATGATATTAATCCAAGATCTCATAACTTGATGCTTAGAGATTGGATTTATATATGGCTAATATGTGGACTAGGGTGAGGTTGTGTTTATGTTAAAATAGAGTCGAGGGTGAGGTTATATTCTTTAAAGCACTTTGGAGGTACTTACATGGCCAATTATAATACAAGAGATAAGGTTGGCTCCCATACCTACCATGGTCCCCCCATCTATATATGTACTTAGAGGGTTTCCATTGATGAGGTTAGTTGCACGTGTATGTGTCCAAGCTTCCTAGGAGATGCAGAATGTGGGGAAAAGAATTGATACTCTTAGTGAAAAATGGAGATGATGTGCTTGGGAAATGGATAGAAGGTGTGTGTCGTGTGTGCACCCAGATTTTTCCAACAAATTTGCTTTCTTTGACGCTCTGTATTGCTTTTCTTGGCATTTACTAGATATCGCTTTTCTTGGGGAGTCAAGATCATGAGGCTTATTTCTATGGGACTCACGCCTTTAGAGACACACACACACACATCTCTAGACTCATGTCTTTGGACGACCTATGCGTATCTCTAGACTCGCGCTCTAGACTCATGTTTGTGTGCTCACACAGTTTTTGAAGAAATAAGCTCAGAGACATCTAATGAGCTGGCCTCTCATCACACTTACTAGTGGGCTCAAGCCTCTAGGCTCATGCTTATACTCACGGGTTCAAGCTTATGTATACCTATAGACTCATGTCTATAGGCTTACACATTATGTTCTAATGATTTAGGCTCACATCATATACAAGGGAATGAATGTGTAATGATCATTATTGAAGTTGACTTATATGGGGAAGTTAAAACTTAAGCATTCTATGGTTGCAAGGGAATGAATGTGTAATGCTTATTACGGAAATTGACTTATATAGGCTAGTTAAAAATAAAAAATGGTACAACCACTATTACGAGTCCTAAATAAGTATGAACACAAATTTCTTAGACGTGCCCTGTTTGGCATTAAGCTCATCGTTGAAGGTCACTTTAGACTTCCCTAATTTGACATTAAGCTCTGTGTGGTAAGGCTCCTTTATATTCTAAAGTGCTATCTTGTAAAAACAGGTGCTCGCTCAAGCAAATAAGCTGGCAAAGATCACTCAAAAAAATAAGACGGCACAGCTCCTTATATGGTATGACATGTGCTAACTCCAGCAAATAAGATGGCAAAGCTCCTTAAGGTGTGATAGGTGGGTGAAACCTGGGTGAAACTACGTCCCCCTCCCTCCCTTCCTAAAGGTGACCACATCACCCAGGTTAGTGGTGAAGCTAGCTCCCAAGTTGAAGAGGTGTAGATGGTCCAAGATATAACGTGAAATTGGCATGCCATGATAAGTGGTAGACTCTAAAGTGATATGTGACCTAGATGTATGGCAAATTGATGATAATCTTTGGGTACCTTGGGGTAGTCAAGGTGGCCTAAAGAGGTACACTATCATGAATGATTTTGGTAGAAGCAACCCACGCCTTTTGATCAATGGGGTTATCACCCCATGACCACTATTATGAATGATTTTGCATGGGTAGATGGTGCCCAAACCATGCACGAGCGACGATAGGATATAGAAGTAGAAGTTATGCATGCATCTTCATGAAAGGCCTCCTTCTATTTTTGTGGAAGGGGCTTGGTGGGCCCTTTAAATTAGGTGCACCTTTTGATTGGCAAAATTATTGCCAAGACTACCATTTAATGATGTTTCATGGGTATCTAGATAATAGTCTCTAGACCATGCACAACATGATATTAATCCAAGATCTCATAACTTGATGCTTAGAGATTGGATTTATATATGGCTAATATGTGGACTAGGGTGAGGTTGTGTTTATGTTAAAATAGAGTCGAGGGTGAGGTTATATTCTTTAAAGCGCTTTGGAGGTACTTACATGGCCAATTGTAATACAAGAGATAAGGTTGGCTCCCATACCTACCATGGTCCCCCCATCTATATATGTACTTAGAGGGTTTCCATTGATGAGGTTAGTTGCACGTGTATGTGTCCACGCTTCCTAGGAGATGCAGAATGTGGGAAAGATAATTGATACTCTCAGTGAAAAATGGAGATGATGTGCTTGGGAAATGTATAGAAGGTGTGTGTCTTGTGTGTGCACTCAGATTTTTCCAACAAATTTGCTTTCTTTGACGCTCTGTATTGCTTTTCTTGGCATATACTAGATATCGCTTCTCTTGGGGAGTCAAGATCACGAGGCTTATTTCTATGGGACTCACGCCTTTGGACACACACACGCATCTCTAGACTCATGTCTCTGGACGACCTATGTGCATCTCTAGACTCGCGCTCTAGACTCATGTTTGTGTGCTCACACAGTTTTTGAAGAAACAAGCTCACAAACATCTAATGAGTTGGCCTCTCATCACCCTTACTAGTGGGCTCAAGCCTCTAGGCTCATGCTTATGGACTCACAGGTTCTGGCTCATGTAGTACTTACACCCCAATAATTATAAAGGACAAGAATTCGTATGACAAGGTAGGTGTTTCTTTATAGGTCTTCAAGAGCTGCTTTACCAAACACCTTTAATTCATTGTTATAATATTAGGTTTCCTAGAATCACATTAGTACCATACTGTTTGAATTGCCTGGTATACTATTAGGTTGACCAGACTCGCGTTTGTTAACTCACAGCTTCAGACTCATGTCTATTGACTTACGTCTCTAGACTCACGACTCACAACTCTAGACTTGGCTCATGACTCATGTCCTATATGCCTCTAGACTCATAGTGGATGTCTCTAGGCTTACAACTCATGTCTCTAAGCTCACGTGTTGACTCACGGCGGCTCACATCTCTAAGCTTATGTGTGTTGACTCATGGTTTTTTTTCATGGGATCATGGACTTACGTCTCCCAACCCGAGAGATGGTTTGGCATGGTTTTTTGAGGTGTTTGAGATTCTTAAGATTTGATGGTGGTTATAAGGATTATTTCGAATCCACGTTTATGGTGTCTATAAAAGTGATTACATGTGGTTTATTGGTTTTTTTGTTGATTTTACATGCTCTAAGCTACCAATTTCACCATGGAAATGAACAAAATTATGCAATGGATGAACAAAAAATTCACAACTTCCTCACTCTAATTCACGCACAAGCGGCTTATGTTTTTGGGTTAGTTTATTCCACTTTGAATTTAGAAATGCTAAGAACAAAATTATGAAATGCATGAACGAAAAATCACTTCTTCCTCACTCTAATTCAAGAAGAGGATATCCTCTTCTCTCACAAATGGTAGAATGGGGGGAAGAAGCTAATAAAAGAAAGAAAGAAAAAACCTACAATCAAACCTATCTAGCAAGCATCCATCAATCATGCAAGATTCAATAGAGCGCACAAGCAAGCGAGATTAGAGAAGAGAACACATCTTAAGTATTATATACAAGGGAATGAATGTGTAATGATCATTATTGAAGTTGACTTATATAGGGAAGTTAAAACTTAAGTATTCTATGGTTGCAAGGGACTGAACGTTTAATGCTTATTACGGAAAGTGACTTATATAGGCTAGTTAAAAATCAAAAATGGTACAACCACTATTACGAGTCCTAAGTAAGTATGTACAAAAATTTCTTAGACGTGCCCTGTTTGGCATTAAGCTCATCGTCGTAAGGTCACTTTAGACTTCCCCTAATTTGACATTAAAGCTCGTGATAAGGCTGCTTTATATTCTAAAGTGCTATCTTGTAAAAACAGGTGCTCGCTCAAGCAAATAAGCTGGCAAGGATCACTCAAAAAAATAAGATGGCACAGCTCCTTATATGGTATGACGTGTGCTATTTCCAGCAAATAAGATGGCAAAGCTCCTTGTGGTGTTACAGGTGGGTGAAACCTGGGTGAAACTATGTCCCCCTCCCTCCCTTCCTAAAGATGACCACATCACCCAGGTTAGTGGTGAAGCTAGCTCCCAAGTTGAAGAGGTGTAGATGGTCCAAGATATAACATGAAATTGGCATGCCAGGATAAGTGGTAGACTCTAAAGTGATATGTGACTTAGATGTATGGCAAATTGATGATAATCTTTGGGTAGCCTTGGGGTAGTCAAGGTGGCATAAAGAGGTAGATGTGAAGTAGATTTCTTTCATGTAGGCCTCCTTCTATTGTGGAGGTGGCTTGGTCCCTTCAAAATCACCTGGTAGGTAGAAGAAACCCATGCCTTCTGATTAATGGAGCTATCACCACACGACCACTATCATGAATGATTTTGGTAGAAGCAACCCACGCCTTTTGATCAATGGGGTTATCACCCAATGACCACTATTATCAATGATTTTGCATGGGTAGATGGTGCCCAAACCATGCGCGACGATAGGATATAGAAGTAGAAGTTCTGCATGCATCTTCATGAAAGGCCTCCTTCTATTGTTGTGGAAGGGGCTTGGTGGGCCCTTTAAATTAGGTGCACCTTTTGACTGGCTAAATTATTGCCAAGACTACCATTTAATGATGGTTCATGGGTATCTAGATAATAGTCTCTGGACCATGCACAACATGATATTAATCCAAGATCTCATAGCTTGATGCTTAGAGATTGGATCTATATATGGCTAATATGTTGACTAGGGTGAGGTTGTGTTTATGTTAAATTAGAGTTCAGGGTGAGGTTGTGTTTATGTTAAATTAGAGTTCAGGGTGAGCTTATATTCTTCAAAGCGCTTTGGAGGTGCTTCCATGGCCAATTGTTATACAGGAGATAAGGTTGGCTTCCACACCTGCCATGGTCCCCCCATCTATATATGTACTTAGAGGGTTTCCATTGATGAGGTTAGTTGCACGTGTATGTGTCCAAGCTTCCTAGGAGATGCAGAATGTGGGGAAAAGAATTGATACTCTTAGTGAAAAATGGAGATGATGTGCTTGGGAAATGGATAGAAGGTGTGTGTCGTGTGTGCACCCAGATTTTTCCAACAAATTTGCTTTCTTTGACGCTCTGTATTGCTTTTCTTGGCATTTACTAGATATCGCTTTTCTTGGGGAGTCAAGATCATGAGGCTTATTTCTATGGGACTCACGCCTTTAGACACACACACACACACATCTCTAGACTCATGTCTTTGGACGACCTATGCGCATCTCTAGACTCGCGCTCTAGACTCATGTTTGTGTGCTCACACAGTTTTTGAAGAAATAAGCTCAGAGACATCTAATGAGCTGGCCTCTCATCACACTTACTAGTGGGCTCAAGCCTCTAGGCTCATGCTTATACTCACGGGTTCAAGCTTATGTATACCTATAGACTCATGTCTATAGGCTTACACATTATGTTCTAATGATTTAGGCTCACATCATATACAAGGGAATGAATGTGTAATGATCATTATTGAAGTTGACTTATATGGGGAAGTTAAAACTTAAGCATTCTATGGTTGCAAGGGAATGAATGTGTAATGCTTATTACGGAAATTGACTTATATAGGCTAGTTAAAAATAAAAAATGGTACAACCACTATTACGAGTCCTAAATAAGTATGAACACAAATTTCTTAGACGTGCCCTGTTTGGCATTAAGCTCATCGTCGTAAGGTCACTTTAGACTTCCCCTAATTTGACATTAAGCTCTGTGTGGTAAGGCTCCTTTATATTCTAAAGTGCTATCTTGTAAAAACAGGTGCTCGCTCAAGCAAATAAGCTGGCAAAGATCACTCAAAAAAATAAGACGGCACAGCTCCTTATATGGTATGACATGTGCTAACTCCAGCAAATAAGATGGCAAAGCTCCTTAAGGTGTGATAGGTGGGTGAAACCTGGGTGAAACTACGTCCCCCTCCCTCCCTTCCTAAAGGTGACCACATCACCCAGGTTAGTGGTGAAGCTAGCTCCCAAGTTGAAGAGGTGTAGATGGTCCAAGATATAACGTGAAATTGGCATGCCAGGATAAGTGGTAGACTCTAAAGTGATATGTGACCTAGATGTATGGCAAATTGATGATAATCTTTGGGTACCTTGGGGTAGTCAAGGTGGCCTAAAGAGGTACACTATCATGAATGATTTTGGTAGAAGCAACCCACGCCTTTTGATCAATGGGGTTATCACCCCATGACCACTATTATCAATGATTTTGCATGGGTAGATGGTGCCCAAACCATGCACGAGCGACGATAGGATATAGAAGTAGAAGTTATGCATGCATCTTCATGAAAGGCCTCCTTCTATTTTTGTGGAAGGGGCTTGGTGGGCCCTTTAAATTAGGTGCACCTTTTGATTAGCAAAATTATTGCCAAGACTACCATTTAATGATGTTTCATGGGTATCTAGATAATAGTCTCTAGACCATGCACAACATGATATTAATCCAAGATCTCATAACTTGATGCTTAGAGATTGGATTTATATATGGCTAATATGTGGACTAGGGTGAGGTTGTGTTTATGTTAAAATAGAGTCGAGGGTGAGGTTATATTCTTTAAAGCACTTTGGAGGTACTTACATGGCCAATTGTAATACAAGAGATAAGGTTGGCTCCCATACCTACCATGGTCCCCCCATCTATATATGTACTTAGAGGGTTTCCATTGATGAGGTTAGTTGCACGTGTATGTGTCCAAGCTTCCTAGGAGATGCAGAATGTGGGGAAAAGAATTGATACTCTTAGTGAAAAATGGAGATGATGTGCTTGGGAAATGGATAGAAGGTGTGTGTCGTGTGTGCACCCAGATTTTTCCAACAAATTTGCTTTCTTTGACGCTCTGTATTGCTTTTCTTGGCATTTACTAGATATCGCTTTTCTTGGGGAGTCAAGATCATGAGGCTTATTTCTATGGGACTCACGCCTTTAGACACACACACACACATCTCTAGACTCATGTCTTTGGACGACCTATGCGCATCTCTAGACTCGCGCTCTAGACTCATGTTTGTGTGCTCACACAGTTTTTGAAGAAATAAGCTCAGAGACATCTAATGAGCTGGCCTCTCATCACACTTACTAGTGGGCTCAAGCCTCTAGGCTCATGCTTATACTCACGGGTTCAAGCTTATGTATACCTATAGACTCATGTCTATAGGCTTACACATTATGTTCTAATGATTTAGGCTCACATCATATACAAGGGAATGAATGTGTAATGATCATTATTGAAGTTGACTTATATGGGGAAGTTAAAACTTAAGCATTCTCTGGTTGCAAGGGAATGAATGTGTAATGCTTATTACGGAAATTGACTTATATAGGCTAGTTAAAAATAAAAAATGGTACAACCACTATTACGAGTCCTAAATAAGTATGAACACAAATTTCTTAGACGTGCCCTGTTTGGCATTAAGCTCATCGTTGAAGGTCACTTTAGACTTCCCTAATTTGACATTAAGCTCTGTGTGGTAAGGCTCCTTTATATTCTAAAGTGCTATCTTGTAAAAACAGGTGCTCGCTCAAGCAAATAAGCTGGCAAAGATCACTCAAAAAAATAAGACGGCACAGCTCCTTATATGGTATGACATGTGCTAACTCCAGCAAATAAGATGGCAAAGCTCCTTAAGGTGTGATAGGTGGGTGAAACCTGGGTGAAACTACGTCCCCCTCCCTCCCTTCCTAAAGGTGACCACATCACCCAGGTTAGTGGTGAAGCTAGCTCCCAAGTTGAAGAGGTGTAGATGGTCCAAGATATAACGTGAAATTGGCATGCCATGATAAGTGGTAGACTCTAAAGTGATATGTGACCTAGATGTATGGCAAATTGATGATAATCTTTGGGTACCTTGGGGTAGTCAAGGTGGCCTAAAGAGGTACACTATCATGAATGATTTTGGTAGAAGCAACCCACGCCTTTTGATCAATGGGGTTATCACCCCATGACCACTATTATGAATGATTTTGCATGGGTAGATGGTGCCCAAACCATGCACGAGCGACGATAGGATATAGAAGTAGAAGTTATGCATGCATCTTCATGAAAGGCCTCCTTCTATTTTTGTGGAAGGGGCTTGGTGGGCCCTTTAAATTAGGTGCACCTTTTGATTGGCAAAATTATTGCCAAGACTACCATTTAATGATGTTTCATGGGTATCTAGATAATAGTCTCTAGACCATGCACAACATGATATTAATCCAAGATCTCATAACTTGATGCTTAGAGATTGGATTTATATATGGCTAATATGTGGACTAGGGTGAGGTTGTGTTTATGTTAAAATAGAGTCGAGGGTGAGGTTATATTCTTTAAAGCGCTTTGGAGGTACTTACATGGCCAATTGTAATACAAGAGATAAGGTTGGCTCCCATACCTACCATGGTCCCCCCATCTATATATGTACTTAGAGGGTTTCCATTGATGAGGTTAGTTGCACGTGTATGTGTCCACGCTTCCTAGGAGATGCAGAATGTGGGAAAGATAATTGATACTCTCAGTGAAAAATGGAGATGATGTGCTTGGGAAATGTATAGAAGGTGTGTGTCTTGTGTGTGCACTCAGATTTTTCCAACAAATTTGCTTTCTTTGACGCTCTGTATTGCTTTTCTTGGCATATACTAGATATCGCTTCTCTTGGGGAGTCAAGATCACGAGGCTTATTTCTATGGGACTCACGCCTTTGGACACACACACGCATCTCTAGACTCATGTCTCTGGACGACCTATGTGCATCTCTAGACTCGCGCTCTAGACTCATGTTTGTGTGCTCACACAGTTTTTGAAGAAACAAGCTCACAAACATCTAATGAGTTGGCCTCTCATCACCCTTACTAGTGGGCTCAAGCCTCTAGGCTCATGCTTATGGACTCACAGGTTCTGGCTCATGTAGTACTTACACCCCAATAATTATAAAGGACAAGAATTCGTATGACAAGGTAGGTGTTTCTTTATAGGTCTTCAAGAGCTGCTTTACCAAACACCTTTAATTCATTGTTATAATATTAGGTTTCCTAGAATCACATTAGTACCATACTGTTTGAATTGCCTGGTATACTATTAGGTTGACCAGACTCGCGTTTGTTAACTCACAGCTTCAGACTCATGTCTATTGACTTACGTCTCTAGACTCACGACTCACAGCTCTAGACTTGGCTCATGACTCATGTCCTATATGCCTCTAGACTCATAGTGGATGTCTCTAGGCTTACAACTCATGTCTCTAAGCTCACGTGTTGACTCACGGCGGCTCACATCTCTAAGCTTATGTGTGTTGACTCATGGTTTTTTTTCATGGGATCATGGACTTACGTCTCCCAACCCGAGAGATGGTTTGGCATGGTTTTTTGAGGTGTTTGAGATTCTTAAGATTTGATGGTGGTTATAAGGATTATTTCGAATCCACGTTTATGGTGTCTATAAAAGTGATTACATGTGGTTTATTGGTTTTTTTGTTGATTTTACATGCTCTAAGCTACCAATTTCACCATGGAAATGAACAAAATTATGCAATGGATGAACAAAAAATTCACAACTTCCTCACTCTAATTCACGCACAAGCGGCTTATGTTTTTGGGTTAGTTTATTCCACTTTGAATTTAGAAATGCTAAGAACAAAATTATGAAATGCATGAACGAAAAATCACTTCTTCCTCACTCTAATTCAAGAAGAGGATATCCTCTTCTCTCACAAATGGTAGAATGGGGGGAAGAAGCTAATAAAAGAAAGAAAGAAAAAACCTACAATCAAACCTATCTAGCAAGCATCCATCAATCATGCAAGATTCAATAGAGCGCACAAGCAAGCGAGATTAGAGAAGAGAACACATCTTAAGTATTATATACAAGGGAATGAATGTGTAATGATCATTATTGAAGTTGACTTATATAGGGAAGTTAAAACTTAAGTATTCTATGGTTGCAAGGGACTGAACGTTTAATGCTTATTACGGAAAGTGACTTATATAGGCTAGTTAAAAATCAAAAATGGTACAACCACTATTACGAGTCCTAAGTAAGTATGTACAAAAATTTCTTAGACGTGCCCTGTTTGGCATTAAGCTCATCGTCGTAAGGTCACTTTAGACTTCCCCTAATTTGACATTAAAGCTCGTGATAAGGCTGCTTTATATTCTAAAGTGCTATCTTGTAAAAACAGGTGCTCGCTCAAGCAAATAAGCTGGCAAGGATCACTCAAAAAAATAAGATGGCACAGCTCCTTATATGGTATGACGTGTGCTATTTCCAGCAAATAAGATGGCAAAGCTCCTTGTGGTGTTACAGGTGGGTGAAACCTGGGTGAAACTATGTCCCCCTCCCTCCCTTCCTAAAGATGACCACATCACCCAGGTTAGTGGTGAAGCTAGCTCCCAAGTTGAAGAGGTGTAGATGGTCCAAGATATAACGTGAAATTGGCATGCCAGGATAAGTGGTAGACTCTAAAGTGATATGTGACTTAGATGTATGGCAAATTGATGATAATCTTTGGGTAGCCTTGGGGTAGTCAAGGTGGCATAAAGAGGTAGATGTGAAGTAGATTTCTTTCATGTAGGCCTCCTTCTATTGTGGAGGTGGCTTGGTCCCTTCAAAATCACCTGGTAGGTAGAAGAAACCCATGCCTTCTGATTAATGGAGCTATCACCACACGACCACTATCATGAATGATTTTGGTAGAAGCAACCCACGCCTTTTGATCAATGGGGTTATCACCCAATGACCACTATTATCAATGATTTTGCATGGGTAGATGGTGCCCAAACCATGCGCGACGATAGGATATAGAAGTAGAAGTTCTGCATGCATCTTCATGAAAGGCCTCCTTCTATTGTTGTGGAAGGGGCTTGGTGGGCCCTTTAAATTAGGTGCACCTTTTGACTGGCTAAATTATTGCCAAGACTACCATTTAATGATGGTTCATGGGTATCTAGATAATAGTCTCTGGACCATGCACAACATGATATTAATCCAAGATCTCATAGCTTGATGCTTAGAGATTGGATCTATATATGGCTAATATGTTGACTAGGGTGAGGTTGTGTTTATGTTAAATTAGAGTTCAGGGTGAGGTTGTGTTTATGTTAAATTAGAGTTCAGGGTGAGCTTATATTCTTCAAAGCGCTTTGGAGGTGCTTCCATGGCCAATTGTTATACAGGAGATAAGGTTGGCTTCCACACCTGCCATGGTCCCCCCATCTATATATGTACTTAGAGGGTTTCCATTGATGAGGTTAGTTGCACGTGTATGTGTCCAAGCTTCCTAGGAGATGCAGAATGTGGGGAAAAGAATTGATACTCTTAGTGAAAAATGGAGATGATGTGCTTGGGAAATGGATAGAAGGTGTGTGTCGTGTGTGCACCCAGATTTTTCCAACAAATTTGCTTTCTTTGACGCTCTGTATTGCTTTTCTTGGCATTTACTAGATATCGCTTTTCTTGGGGAGTCAAGATCATGAGGCTTATTTCTATGGGACTCACGCCTTTAGACACACACACACACACATCTCTAGACTCATGTCTTTGGACGACCTATGCGCATCTCTAGACTCGCGCTCTAGACTCATGTTTGTGTGCTCACACAGTTTTTGAAGAAATAAGCTCAGAGACATCTAATGAGCTGGCCTCTCATCACACTTACTAGTGGGCTCAAGCCTCTAGGCTCATGCTTATACTCACGGGTTCAAGCTTATGTATACCTATAGACTCATGTCTATAGGCTTACACATTATGTTCTAATGATTTAGGCTCACATCATATACAAGGGAATGAATGTGTAATGATCATTATTGAAGTTGACTTATATGGGGAAGTTAAAACTTAAGCATTCTATGGTTGCAAGGGAATGAATGTGTAATGCTTATTACGGAAATTGACTTATATAGGCTAGTTAAAAATAAAAAATGGTACAACCACTATTACGAGTCCTAAATAAGTATGAACACAAATTTCTTAGACGTGCCCTGTTTGGCATTAAGCTCATCGTCGTAAGGTCACTTTAGACTTCCCCTAATTTGACATTAAGCTCTGTGTGGTAAGGCTCCTTTATATTCTAAAGTGCTATCTTGTAAAAACAGGTGCTCGCTCAAGCAAATAAGCTGGCAAAGATCACTCAAAAAAATAAGACGGCACAGCTCCTTATATGGTATGACATGTGCTAACTCCAGCAAATAAGATGGCAAAGCTCCTTAAGGTGTGATAGGTGGGTGAAACCTGGGTGAAACTACATCCCCCTCCCTCCCTTCCTAAAGGTGACCACATCACCCAGGTTAGTGGTGAAGCTAGCTCCCAAGTTGAAGAGGTGTAGATGGTCCAAGATATAACGTGAAATTGGCATGCCAGGATAAGTGGTAGACTCTAAAGTGATATGTGACCTAGATGTATGGCAAATTGATGATAATCTTTGGGTACCTTGGGGTAGTCAAGGTGGCCTAAAGAGGTACACTATCATGAATGATTTTGGTAGAAGCAACCCACGCCTTTTGATCAATGGGGTTATCACCCAATGACCACTATTATCAATGATTTTGCATGGGTAGATGGTGCCCAAACCATGCGCGACGATAGGATATAGAAGTAGAAGTTCTGCATGCATCTTCATGAAAGGCCTCCTTCTATTGTTGTGGAAGGGGCTTGGTGGGCCCTTTAAATTAGGTGCACCTTTTGACTGGCTAAATTATTGCCAAGACTACCATTTAATGATGTTTCATGGGTATCTAGATAATAGTCTCTGGACCATGCACAACATGATATTAATCCAAGATCTCATAGCTTGATGCTTAGAGATTGGATCTATATATGGCTAATATGTTGACTAGGGTGAGGTTGTGTTTATGTTAAAT
This sequence comes from Cibotium barometz, assembly GCF_041138505.1. NCBI lineage: Eukaryota > Viridiplantae > Streptophyta > Polypodiopsida > Cyatheales > Cibotiaceae > Cibotium > Cibotium barometz. The sequence goes on from NC_141075.1 coordinate 2,763,492, forward strand.
TAGAGTTCAGGGTGAGCTTATATTCTTCAAAGCGCTTTGGAGGTGCTTCCATGGCCAATTGTTATACAGGAGATAAGGTTGGCTTCCACACCTGCCATGGTCCCCCCATCTATATATGTACTTAGAGGGTTTCCATTGATGAGGTTAGTTGCACGTGTATGTGTCCAAGCTTCCTAGGAGATGCAGAATGTGGGGAAAAGAATTGATACTCTTAGTGAAAAATGGAGATGATGTGCTTGGGAAATGGATAGAAGGTGTGTGTCGTGTGTGCACCCAGATTTTTCCAACAAATTTGCTTTCTTTGACGCTCTGTATTGCTTTTCTTGGCATTTACTAGATATCGCTTTTCTTGGGGAGTCAAGATCATGAGGCTTATTTCTATGGGACTCACGCCTTTAGACACACACACACACATCTCTAGACTCATGTCTTTGGACGACCTATGCGCATCTCTAGACTCGCGCTCTAGACTCATGTTTGTGTGCTCACACAGTTTTTGAAGAAATAAGCTCAGAGACATCTAATGAGCTGGCCTCTCATCACACTTACTAGTGGGCTCAAGCCTCTAGGCTCATGCTTATACTCACGGGTTCAAGCTTATGTATACCTATAGACTCATGTCTATAGGCTTACACATTATGTTCTAATGATTTAGGCTCACATCATATACAAGGGAATGAATGTGTAATGATCATTATTGAAGTTGACTTATATGGGGAAGTTAAAACTTAAGCATTCTATGGTTGCAAGGGAATGAATGTGTAATGCTTATTACGGAAATTGACTTATATAGGCTAGTTAAAAATAAAAAATGGTACAACCACTATTACGAGTCCTAAATAAGTATGAACACAAATTTCTTAGACGTGCCCTGTTTGGCATTAAGCTCATCGTCGTAAGGTCACTTTAGACTTCCCCTAATTTGACATTAAGCTCTGTGTGGTAAGGCTCCTTTATATTCTAAAGTGCTATCTTGTAAAAACAGGTGCTCGCTCAAGCAAATAAGCTGGCAAAGATCACTCAAAAAAATAAGACGGCACAGCTCCTTATATGGTATGACATGTGCTAACTCCAGCAAATAAGATGGCAAAGCTCCTTAAGGTGTGATAGGTGGGTGAAACCTGGGTGAAACTACATCCCCCTCCCTCCCTTCCTAAAGGTGACCACATCACCCAGGTTAGTGGTGAAGCTAGCTCCCAAGTTGAAGAGGTGTAGATGGTCCAAGATATAACGTGAAATTGGCATGCCAGGATAAGTGGTAGACTCTAAAGTGATATGTGACCTAGATGTATGGCAAATTGATGATAATCTTTGGGTACCTTGGGGTAGTCAAGGTGGCCTAAAGAGGTACACTATCATGAATGATTTTGGTAGAAGCAACCCACGCCTTTTGATCAATGGGGTTATCACCCAATGACCACTATTATCAATGATTTTGCATGGGTAGATGGTGCCCAAACCATGCGCGACGATAGGATATAGAAGTAGAAGTTCTGCATGCATCTTCATGAAAGGCCTCCTTCTATTGTTGTGGAAGGGGCTTGGTGGGCCCTTTAAATTAGGTGCACCTTTTGACTGGCTAAATTATTGCAGAGACTACCATTTAATGATGTTTCATGGGTATCTAGATAATAGTCTCTGGACCATGCACAACATGATATTAATCCAAGATCTCATAGCTTGATGCTTAGAGATTGGATCTATATATGGCTAATATGTTGACTAGGGTGAGGTTGTGTTTATGTTAAATTAGAGTTCAGGGTGAGCTTATATTCTTCAAAGCGCTTTGGAGGTGCTTCCATGGCCAATTGTTATACAGGAGATAAGGTTGGCTTCCACACCTGCCATGGTCCCCCCATCTATATATGTACTTAGAGGGTTTCCATTGATGAGGTTAGTTGCACGTGTATGTGTCCAAGCTTCCTAGGAGATGCAGAATGTGGGGAAAAGAATTGATACTCTTAGTGAAAAATGGAGATGATGTGCTTGGGAAATGGATAGAAGGTGTGTGTCGTGTGTGCACCCAGATTTTTCCAACAAATTTGCTTTCTTTGACGCTCTGTATTGCTTTTCTTGGCATTTACTAGATATCGCTTTTCTTGGGGAGTCAAGATCATGAGGCTTATTTCTATGGGACTCACGCCTTTAGACACACACACACACACATCTCTAGACTCATGTCTTTGGACGACCTATGCGCATCTCTAGACTCGCGCTCTAGACTCATGTTTGTGTGCTCACACAGTTTTTGAAGAAATAAGCTCAGAGACATCTAATGAGCTGGCCTCTCATCACACTTACTAGTGGGCTCAAGCCTCTAGGCTCATGCTTATACTCACGGGTTCAAGCTTATGTATACCTATAGACTCATGTCTATAGGCTTACACATTATGTTCTAATGATTTAGGCTCACATCATATACAAGGGAATGAATGTGTAATGACCATTATTGAAGTTGACTTATATGGGGAAGTTAAAACTTAAGCATTCTATGGTTGCAAGGGAATGAATGTGTAATGCTTATTACGGAAATTGACTTATATAGGCTAGTTAAAAATAAAAAATGGTACAACCACTATTACGAGTCCTAAATAAGTATGAACACAAATTTCTTAGACGTGCCCTGTTTGGCATTAAGCTCATCGTCGTAAGGTCACTTTAGACTTCCCCTAATTTGACATTAAGCTCTGTGTGGTAAGGCTCCTTTATATTCTAAAGTGCTATCTTGTAAAAACAGGTGCTCGCTCAAGCAAATAAGCTGGCAAAGATCACTCAAAAAAATAAGACGGCACAGCTCCTTATATGGTATGACATGTGCTAACTCCAGCAAATAAGATGGCAAAGCTCCTTAAGGTGTGATAGGTGGGTGAAACCTGGGTGAAACTATGTCCCCCTCCCTCCCTTCCTAAAGGTGACCACATCACCCAGGTTAGTGGTGAAGCTAGCTCCCAAGTTGAAGAGGTGTAGATGGTCCAAGATATAACGTGAAATTGGCATGCCAGGATAAGTGGTAGACTCTAAAGTGATATGTGACCTAGATGTATGGCAAATTGATGATAATCTTTGGGTACCTTGGGGTAGTCAAGGTGGCCTAAAGAGGTACACTATCATGAATGATTTTGGTAGAAGCAACCCACGCCTTTTGATCAATGGGGTTATCACCCCATGACCACTATTATGAATGATTTTGCATGGGTAGATGGTGCCCAAACCATGCACGAGCGACGATAGGATATAGAAGTAGAAGTTATGCATGCATCTTCATGAAAGGCCTCCTTCTATTTTTGTGGAAGGGGCTTGGTGGGCCCTTTAAATTAGGTGCACCTTTTGATTAGCAAAATTATTGCCAAGACTACCATTTAATGATGTTTCATGGGTATCTAGATAATAGTCTCTAGACCATGCACAACATGATATTAATCCAAGATCTCATAACTTGATGCTTAGAGATTGGATTTATATATGGCTAATATGTGGACTAGGGTGAGGTTGTGTTTATGTTAAAATAGAGTCGAGGGTGAGGTTATATTCTTTAAAGCACTTTGGAGGTACTTACATGGCCAATTGTAATACAAGAGATAAGGTTGGCTCCCATACCTACCATGGTCCCCCCATCTATATATGTACTTAGAGGGTTTCCATTGATGAGGTTAGTTGCACGTGTATGTGTCCAAGCTTCCTAGGAGATGCAGAATGTGGGGAAAAGAATTGATACTCTTAGTGAAAAATGGAGATGATGTGCTTGGGAAATGGATAGAAGGTGTGTGTCGTGTGTGCACCCAGATTTTTCCAACAAATTTGCTTTCTTTGACGCTCTGTATTGCTTTTCTTGGCATTTACTAGATATCGCTTTTCTTGGGGAGTCAAGATCATGAGGCTTATTTCTATGGGACTCACGCCTTTAGACACACACACACACATCTCTAGACTCATGTCTTTGGACGACCTATGCGCATCTCTAGACTCGCGCTCTAGACTCATGTTTGTGTGCTCACACAGTTTTTGAAGAAATAAGCTCAGAGACATCTAATGAGCTGGCCTCTCATCACACTTACTAGTGGGCTCAAGCCTCTAGGCTCATGCTTATACTCACGGGTTCAAGCTTATGTATACCTATAGACTCATGTCTATAGGCTTACACATTATGTTCTAATGATTTAGGCTCACATCATATACAAGGGAATGAATGTGTAATGATCATTATTGAAGTTGACTTATATGGGGAAGTTAAAACTTAAGCATTCTCTGGTTGCAAGGGAATGAATGTGTAATGCTTATTACGGAAATTGACTTATATAGGCTAGTTAAAAATAAAAAATGGTACAACCACTATTACGAGTCCTAAATAAGTATGAACACAAATTTCTTAGACGTGCCCTGTTTGGCATTAAGCTCATCGTTGAAGGTCACTTTAGACTTCCCTAATTTGACATTAAGCTCTGTGTGGTAAGGCTCCTTTATATTCTAAAGTGCTATCTTGTAAAAACAGGTGCTCGCTCAAGCAAATAAGCTGGCAAAGATCACTCAAAAAAATAAGACGGCACAGCTCCTTATATGGTATGACATGTGCTAACTCCAGCAAATAAGATGGCAAAGCTCCTTAAGGTGTGATAGGTGGGTGAAACCTGGGTGAAACTACGTCCCCCTCCCTCCCTTCCTAAAGGTGACCACATCACCCAGGTTAGTGGTGAAGCTAGCTCCCAAGTTGAAGAGGTGTAGATGGTCCAAGATATAACGTGAAATTGGCATGCCATGATAAGTGGTAGACTCTAAAGTGATATGTGACCTAGATGTATGGCAAATTGATGATAATCTTTGGGTACCTTGGGGTAGTCAAGGTGGCCTAAAGAGGTACACTATCATGAATGATTTTGGTAGAAGCAACCCACGCCTTTTGATCAATGGGGTTATCACCCCATGACCACTATTATGAATGATTTTGCATGGGTAGATGGTGCCCAAACCATGCACGAGCGACGATAGGATATAGAAGTAGAAGTTATGCATGCATCTTCATGAAAGGCCTCCTTCTATTTTTGTGGAAGGGGCTTGGTGGGCCCTTTAAATTAGGTGCACCTTTTGATTGGCAAAATTATTGCCAAGACTACCATTTAATGATGTTTCATGGGTATCTAGATAATAGTCTCTAGACCATGCACAACATGATATTAATCCAAGATCTCATAACTTGATGCTTAGAGATTGGATTTATATATGGCTAATATGTGGACTAGGGTGAGGTTGTGTTTATGTTAAAATAGAGTCGAGGGTGAGGTTATATTCTTTAAAGCGCTTTGGAGGTACTTACATGGCCAATTGTAATACAAGAGATAAGGTTGGCTCCCATACCTACCATGGTCCCCCCATCTATATATGTACTTAGAGGGTTTCCATTGATGAGGTTAGTTGCACGTGTATGTGTCCACGCTTCCTAGGAGATGCAGAATGTGGGAAAGATAATTGATACTCTCAGTGAAAAATGGAGATGATGTGCTTGGGAAATGTATAGAAGGTGTGTGTCTTGTGTGTGCACTCAGATTTTTCCAACAAATTTGCTTTCTTTGACGCTCTGTATTGCTTTTCTTGGCATATACTAGATATCGCTTCTCTTGGGGAGTCAAGATCACGAGGCTTATTTCTATGGGACTCACGCCTTTGGACACACACACGCATCTCTAGACTCATGTCTCTGGACGACCTATGTGCATCTCTAGACTCGCGCTCTAGACTCATGTTTGTGTGCTCACACAGTTTTTGAAGAAACAAGCTCACAAACATCTAATGAGTTGGCCTCTCATCACCCTTACTAGTGGGCTCAAGCCTCTAGGCTCATGCTTATGGACTCACAGGTTCTGGCTCATGTAGTACTTACACCCCAATAATTATAAAGGACAAGAATTCGTATGACAAGGTAGGTGTTTCTTTATAGGTCTTCAAGAGCTGCTTTACCAAACACCTTTAATTCATTGTTATAATATTAGGTTTCCTAGAATCACATTAGTACCATACTGTTTGAATTGCCTGGTATACTATTAGGTTGACCAGACTCGCGTTTGTTAACTCACAGCTTCAGACTCATGTCTATTGACTTACGTCTCTAGACTCACGACTCACAGCTCTAGACTTGGCTCATGACTCATGTCCTATATGCCTCTAGACTCATAGTGGATGTCTCTAGGCTTACAACTCATGTCTCTAAGCTCACGTGTTGACTCACGGCGGCTCACATCTCTAAGCTTATGTGTGTTGACTCATGGTTTTTTTTCATGGGATCATGGACTTACGTCTCCCAACCCGAGAGATGGTTTGGCATGGTTTTTTGAGGTGTTTGAGATTCTTAAGATTTGATGGTGGTTATAAGGATTATTTCGAATCCACGTTTATGGTGTCTATAAAAGTGATTACATGTGGTTTATTGGTTTTTTTGTTGATTTTACATGCTCTAAGCTACCAATTTCACCATGGAAATGAACAAAATTATGCAATGGATGAACAAAAAATTCACAACTTCCTCACTCTAATTCACGCACAAGCGGCTTATGTTTTTGGGTTAGTTTATTCCACTTTGAATTTAGAAATGCTAAGAACAAAATTATGAAATGCATGAACGAAAAATCACTTCTTCCTCACTCTAATTCAAGAAGAGGATATCCTCTTCTCTCACAAATGGTAGAATGGGGGGAAGAAGCTAATAAAAGAAAGAAAGAAAAAACCTACAATCAAACCTATCTAGCAAGCATCCATCAATCATGCAAGATTCAATAGAGCGCACAAGCAAGCGAGATTAGAGAAGAGAACACATCTTAAGTATTATATACAAGGGAATGAATGTGTAATGATCATTATTGAAGTTGACTTATATAGGGAAGTTAAAACTTAAGTATTCTATGGTTGCAAGGGACTGAACGTTTAATGCTTATTACGGAAAGTGACTTATATAGGCTAGTTAAAAATCAAAAATGGTACAACCACTATTACGAGTCCTAAGTAAGTATGTACAAAAATTTCTTAGACGTGCCCTGTTTGGCATTAAGCTCATCGTCGTAAGGTCACTTTAGACTTCCCCTAATTTGACATTAAAGCTCGTGATAAGGCTGCTTTATATTCTAAAGTGCTATCTTGTAAAAACAGGTGCTCGCTCAAGCAAATAAGCTGGCAAGGATCACTCAAAAAAATAAGATGGCACAGCTCCTTATATGGTATGACGTGTGCTATTTCCAGCAAATAAGATGGCAAAGCTCCTTGTGGTGTTACAGGTGGGTGAAACCTGGGTGAAACTATGTCCCCCTCCCTCCCTTCCTAAAGATGACCACATCACCCAGGTTAGTGGTGAAGCTAGCTCCCAAGTTGAAGAGGTGTAGATGGTCCAAGATATAACGTGAAATTGGCATGCCAGGATAAGTGGTAGACTCTAAAGTGATATGTGACTTAGATGTATGGCAAATTGATGATAATCTTTGGGTAGCCTTGGGGTAGTCAAGGTGGCATAAAGAGGTAGATGTGAAGTAGATTTCTTTCATGTAGGCCTCCTTCTATTGTGGAGGTGGCTTGGTCCCTTCAAAATCACCTGGTAGGTAGAAGAAACCCATGCCTTCTGATTAATGGAGCTATCACCACACGACCACTATCATGAATGATTTTGGTAGAAGCAACCCACGCCTTTTGATCAATGGGGTTATCACCCAATGACCACTATTATCAATGATTTTGCATGGGTAGATGGTGCCCAAACCATGCGCGACGATAGGATATAGAAGTAGAAGTTCTGCATGCATCTTCATGAAAGGCCTCCTTCTATTGTTGTGGAAGGGGCTTGGTGGGCCCTTTAAATTAGGTGCACCTTTTGACTGGCTAAATTATTGCCAAGACTACCATTTAATGATGGTTCATGGGTATCTAGATAATAGTCTCTGGACCATGCACAACATGATATTAATCCAAGATCTCATAGCTTGATGCTTAGAGATTGGATCTATATATGGCTAATATGTTGACTAGGGTGAGGTTGTGTTTATGTTAAATTAGAGTTCAGGGTGAGGTTGTGTTTATGTTAAATTAGAGTTCAGGGTGAGCTTATATTCTTCAAAGCGCTTTGGAGGTGCTTCCATGGCCAATTGTTATACAGGAGATAAGGTTGGCTTCCACACCTGCCATGGTCCCCCCATCTATATATGTACTTAGAGGGTTTCCATTGATGAGGTTAGTTGCACGTGTATGTGTCCAAGCTTCCTAGGAGATGCAGAATGTGGGGAAAAGAATTGATACTCTTAGTGAAAAATGGAGATGATGTGCTTGGGAAATGGATAGAAGGTGTGTGTCGTGTGTGCACCCAGATTTTTCCAACAAATTTGCTTTCTTTGACGCTCTGTATTGCTTTTCTTGGCATTTACTAGATATCGCTTTTCTTGGGGAGTCAAGATCATGAGGCTTATTTCTATGGGACTCACGCCTTTAGACACACACACACACACATCTCTAGACTCATGTCTTTGGACGACCTATGCGCATCTCTAGACTCGCGCTCTAGACTCATGTTTGTGTGCTCACACAGTTTTTGAAGAAATAAGCTCAGAGACATCTAATGAGCTGGCCTCTCATCACACTTACTAGTGGGCTCAAGCCTCTAGGCTCATGCTTATACTCACGGGTTCAAGCTTATGTATACCTATAGACTCATGTCTATAGGCTTACACATTATGTTCTAATGATTTAGGCTCACATCATATACAAGGGAATGAATGTGTAATGATCATTATTGAAGTTGACTTATATGGGGAAGTTAAAACTTAAGCATTCTATGGTTGCAAGGGAATGAATGTGTAATGCTTATTACGGAAATTGACTTATATAGGCTAGTTAAAAATAAAAAATGGTACAACCACTATTACGAGTCCTAAATAAGTATGAACACAAATTTCTTAGACGTGCCCTGTTTGGCATTAAGCTCATCGTCGTAAGGTCACTTTAGACTTCCCCTAATTTGACATTAAGCTCTGTGTGGTAAGGCTCCTTTATATTCTAAAGTGCTATCTTGTAAAAACAGGTGCTCGCTCAAGCAAATAAGCTGGCAAAGATCACTCAAAAAAATAAGACGGCACAGCTCCTTATATGGTATGACATGTGCTAACTCCAGCAAATAAGATGGCAAAGCTCCTTAAGGTGTGATAGGTGGGTGAAACCTGGGTGAAACTACATCCCCCTCCCTCCCTTCCTAAAGGTGACCACATCACCCAGGTTAGTGGTGAAGCTAGCTCCCAAGTTGAAGAGGTGTAGATGGTCCAAGATATAACGTGAAATTGGCATGCCAGGATAAGTGGTAGACTCTAAAGTGATATGTGACCTAGATGTATGGCAAATTGATGATAATCTTTGGGTACCTTGGGGTAGTCAAGGTGGCCTAAAGAGGTACACTATCATGAATGATTTTGGTAGAAGCAACCCACGCCTTTTGATCAATGGGGTTATCACCCAATGACCACTATTATCAATGATTTTGCATGGGTAGATGGTGCCCAAACCATGCGCGACGATAGGATATAGAAGTAGAAGTTATGCATGCATCTTCATGAAAGGCCTCCTTCTATTGTTGTGGAAGGGGCTTGGTGGGCCCTTTAAATTAGGTGCACCTTTTGACTGGCTAAATTATTGCCAAGACTACCATTTAATGATGTTTCATGGGTATCTAGATAATAGTCTCTGGACCATGCACAACATGATATTAATCCAAGATCTCATAGCTTGATGCTTAGAGATTGGATCTATATATGGCTAATATGTTGACTAGGGTGAGGTTGTGTTTATGTTAAATTAGAGTTCAGGGTGAGCTTATATTCTTCAAAGCGCTTTGGAGGTGCTTCCATGGCCAATTGTTATACAGGAGATAAGGTTGGCTTCCACACCTGCCATGGTCCCCCCATCTATATATGTACTTAGAGGGTTTCCATTGATGAGGTTAGTTGCACGTGTATGTGTCCAAGCTTCCTAGGAGATGCAGAATGTGGGGAAAAGAATTGATACTCTTAGTGAAAAATGGAGATGATGTGCTTGGGAAATGGATAGAAGGTGTGTGTCGTGTGTGCACCCAGATTTTTCCAACAAATTTGCTTTCTTTGACGCTCTGTATTGCTTTTCTTGGCATTTACTAGATATCGCTTTTCTTGGGGAGTCAAGATCATGAGGCTTATTTCTATGGGACTCACGCCTTTAGACACACACACACACATCTCTAGACTCATGTCTTTGGACGACCTATGCGCATCTCTAGACTCGCGCTCTAGACTCATGTTTGTGTGCTCACACAGTTTTTGAAGAAATAAGCTCAGAGACATCTAATGAGCTGGCCTCTCATCACACTTACTAGTGGGCTCAAGCCTCTAGGCTCATGCTTATACTCACGGGTTCAAGCTTATGTATACCTATAGACTCATGTCTATAGGCTTACACATTATGTTCTAATGATTTAGGCTCACATCATATACAAGGGAATGAATGTGTAATGATCATTATTGAAGTTGACTTATATGGGGAAGTTAAAACTTAAGCATTCTATGGTTGCAAGGGAATGAATGTGTAATGCTTATTACGGAAATTGACTTATATAGGCTAGTTAAAAATAAAAAATGGTACAACCACTATTACGAGTCCTAAATAAGTATGAACACAAATTTCTTAGACGTGCCCTGTTTGGCATTAAGCTCATCGTCGTAAGGTCACTTTAGACTTCCCCTAATTTGACATTAAGCTCTGTGTGGTAAGGCTCCTTTATATTCTAAAGTGCTATCTTGTAAAAACAGGTGCTCGCTCAAGCAAATAAGCTGGCAAAGATCACTCAAAAAAATAAGACGGCACAGCTCCTTATATGGTATGACATGTGCTAACTCCAGCAAATAAGATGGCAAAGCTCCTTAAGGTGTGATAGGTGGGTGAAACCTGGGTGAAACTACATCCCCCTCCCTCCCTTCCTAAAGGTGACCACATCACCCAGGTTAGTGGTGAAGCTAGCTCCCAAGTTGAAGAGGTGTAGATGGTCCAAGATATAACGTGAAATTGGCATGCCAGGATAAGTGGTAGACTCTAAAGTGATATGTGACCTAGATGTATGGCAAATTGATGATAATCTTTGGGTACCTTGGGGTAGTCAAGGTGGCCTAAAGAGGTACACTATCATGAATGATTTTGGTAGAAGCAACCCACGCCTTTTGATCAATGGGGTTATCACCCAATGACCACTATTATCAATGATTTTGCATGGGTAGATGGTGCCCAAACCATGCGCGACGATAGGATATAGAAGTAGAAGTTCTGCATGCATCTTCATGAAAGGCCTCCTTCTATTGTTGTGGAAGGGGCTTGGTGGGCCCTTTAAATTAGGTGCACCTTTTGACTGGCTAAATTATTGCAGAGACTACCATTTAATGATGTTTCATGGGTATCTAGATAATAGTCTCTGGACCATGCACAACATGATATTAATCCAAGATCTCATAGCTTGATGCTTAGAGATTGGATCTATATATGGCTAATATGTTGACTAGGGTGAGGTTGTGTTTATGTTAAATTAGAGTTCAGGGTGAGCTTATATTCTTCAAAGCGCTTTGGAGGTGCTTCCATGGCCAATTGTTATACAGGAGATAAGGTTGGCTTCCACACCTGCCATGGTCCCCCCATCTATATATGTACTTAGAGGGTTTCCATTGATGAGGTTAGTTGCATGTGTATGTGTCCAAGCTTCCTAGGAGATGCAGAATGTGGGGAAAAGAATTGATACTCTTAGTGAAAAATGGAGATGATGTGCTTGGGAAATGGATAGAAGGTGTGTGTCGTGTGTGCACCCAGATTTTTCCAACAAATTTGCTTTCTTTGACGCTCTGTATTGCTTTTCTTGGGGAGTCAAGATCATGAGGCTTATTTCTATGGGACTCACGCCTTTAGACACACACACACACACATCTCTAGACTCATGTCTTTGGACGACCTATGCGCATCTCTAGACTCGCGCTCTAGACTCATGTTTGTGTGCTCACACAGTTTTTGAAGAAATAAGCTCAGAGACATCTAATGAGCTGGCCTCTCATCACACTTACTAGTGGGCTCAAGCCTCTAGGCTCATGCTTATACTCACGGGTTCAAGCTTATGTATACCTATAGACTCATGTCTATAGGCTTACACATTATGTTCTAATGATTTAGGCTCACATCATATACAAGGGAATGAATGTGTAATGATCATTATTGAAGTTGACTTATATGGGGAAGTTAAAACTTAAGCATTCTATGGTTGCAAGGGAATGAATGTGTAATGCTTATTACGGAAATTGACTTATATAGGCTAGTTAAAAATAAAAAATGGTACAACCACTATTACGAGTCCTAAATAAGTATGAACACAAATTTCTTAGACGTGCCCTGTTTGGCATTAAGCTCATCGTCGTAAGGTCACTTTAGACTTCCCCTAATTTGACATTAAGCTCTGTGTGGTAAGGCTCCTTTATATTCTAAAGTGCTATCTTGTAAAAACAGGTGCTCGCTCAAGCAAATAAGCTGGCAAAGATCACTCAAAAAAATAAGACGGCACAGCTCCTTATATGGTATGACATGTGCTAACTCCAGCAAATAAGATGGCAAAGCTCCTTAAGGTGTGATAGGTGGGTGAAACCTGGGTGAAACTACGTCCCCCTCCCTCCCTTCCTAAAGGTGACCACATCACCCAGGTTAGTGGTGAAGCTAGCTCCCAAGTTGAAGAGGTGTAGATGGTCCAAGATATAACGTGAAATTGGCATGCCAGGATAAGTGGTAGACTCTAAAGTGATATGTGACCTAGATGTATGGCAAATTGATGATAATCTTTGGGTACCTTGGGGTAGTCAAGGTGGCCTAAAGAGGTACACTATCATGAATGATTTTGGTAGAAGCAACCCACGCCTTTTGATCAATGGGGTTATCACCCCATGACCACTATTATGAATGATTTTGCATGGGTAGATGGTGCCCAAACCATGCACGAGCGACGATAGGATATAGAAGTAGAAGTTATGCATGCATCTTCATGAAAGGCCTCCTTCTATTTTTGTGGAAGGGGCTTGGTGGGCCCTTTAAATTAGGTGCACCTTTTGACTGGCTAAATTATTGCCAAGACTACCATTTAATGATGTTTCATGGGTATCTAGATAATAGTCTCTGGACCATGCACAACATGATATTAATCCAAGATCTCATAGCTTGATGCTTAGAGATTGGATCTATATATGGCTAATATGTTGACTAGGGTGAGGTTGTGTTTATGTTAAATTAGAGTTCAGGGTGAGCTTATATTCTTCAAAGCGCTTTGGAGGTGCTTCCATGGCCAATTGTTATACAGGAGATAAGGTTGGCTTCCACACCTGCCATGGTCCCCCCATCTATATATGTACTTAGAGGGTTTCCATTGATGAGGTTAGTTGCACGTGTATGTGTCCAAGCTTCCTAGGAGATGCAGAATGTGGGGAAAAGAATTGATACTCTTAGTGAAAAATGGAGATGATGTGCTTGGGAAATGGATAGAAGGTGTGTGTCGTGTGTGCACCCAGATTTTTCCAACAAATTTGCTTTCTTTGACGCTCTGTATTGCTTTTCTTGGCATTTACTAGATATCGCTTTTCTTGGGGAGTCAAGATCATGAGGCTTATTTCTATGGGACTCACGCCTTTAGACACACACACACACATCTCTAGACTCATGTCTTTGGACGACCTATGCGCATCTCTAGACTCGCGCTCTAGACTCATGTTTGTGTGCTCACACAGTTTTTGAAGAAATAAGCTCAGAGACATCTAATGAGCTGGCCTCTCATCACACTTACTAGTGGGCTCAAGCCTCTAGGCTCATGCTTATACTCACGGGTTCAAGCTTATGTATACCTATAGACTCATGTCTATAGGCTTACACATTATGTTCTAATGATTTAGGCTCACATCATATACAAGGGAATGAATGTGTAATGATCATTATTGAAGTTGACTTATATGGGGAAGTTAAAACTTAAGCATTCTCTGGTTGCAAGGGAATGAATGTGTAATGCTTATTACGGAAATTGACTTATATAGGCTAGTTAAAAATAAAAAATGGTACAACCACTATTACGAGTCCTAAATAAGTATGAACACAAATTTCTTAGACGTGCCCTGTTTGGCATTAAGCTCATCGTTGAAGGTCACTTTAGACTTCCCTAATTTGACATTAAGCTCTGTGTGGTAAGGCTCCTTTATATTCTAAAGTGCTATCTTGTAAAAACAGGTGCTCGCTCAAGCAAATAAGCTGGCAAAGATCACTCAAAAAAATAAGACGGCACAGCTCCTTATATGGTATGACATGTGCTAACTCCAGCAAATAAGATGGCAAAGCTCCTTAAGGTGTGATAGGTGGGTGAAACCTGGGTGAAACTACGTCCCCCTCCCTCCCTTCCTAAAGGTGACCACATCACCCAGGTTAGTGGTGAAGCTAGCTCCCAAGTTGAAGAGGTGTAGATGGTCCAAGATATAACGTGAAATTGGCATGCCATGATAAGTGGTAGACTCTAAAGTGATATGTGACCTAGATGTATGGCAAATTGATGATAATCTTTGGGTACCTTGGGGTAGTCAAGGTGGCCTAAAGAGGTACACTATCATGAATGATTTTGGTAGAAGCAACCCACGCCTTTTGATCAATGGGGTTATCACCCCATGACCACTATTATGAATGATTTTGCATGGGTAGATGGTGCCCAAACCATGCACGAGCGACGATAGGATATAGAAGTAGAAGTTATGCATGCATCTTCATGAAAGGCCTCCTTCTATTTTTGTGGAAGGGGCTTGGTGGGCCCTTTAAATTAGGTGCACCTTTTGATTGGCAAAATTATTGCCAAGACTACCATTTAATGATGTTTCATGGGTATCTAGATAATAGTCTCTAGACCATGCACAACATGATATTAATCCAAGATCTCATAACTTGATGCTTAGAGATTGGATTTATATATGGCTAATATGTGGACTAGGGTGAGGTTGTGTTTATGTTAAAATAGAGTCGAGGGTGAGGTTATATTCTTTAAAGCGCTTTGGAGGTACTTACATGGCCAATTGTAATACAAGAGATAAGGTTGGCTCCCATACCTACCATGGTCCCCCCATCTATATATGTACTTAGAGGGTTTCCATTGATGAGGTTAGTTGCACGTGTATGTGTCCACGCTTCCTAGGAGATGCAGAATGTGGGAAAGATAATTGATACTCTCAGTGAAAAATGGAGATGATGTGCTTGGGAAATGTATAGAAGGTGTGTGTCTTGTGTGTGCACTCAGATTTTTCCAACAAATTTGCTTTCTTTGACGCTCTGTATTGCTTTTCTTGGCATATACTAGATATCGCTTCTCTTGGGGAGTCAAGATCACGAGGCTTATTTCTATGGGACTCACGCCTTTGGACACACACACGCATCTCTAGACTCATGTCTCTGGACGACCTATGTGCATCTCTAGACTCGCGCTCTAGACTCATGTTTGTGTGCTCACACAGTTTTTGAAGAAACAAGCTCACAAACATCTAATGAGTTGGCCTCTCATCACCCTTACTAGTGGGCTCAAGCCTCTAGGCTCATGCTTATGGACTCACAGGTTCTGGCTCATGTAGTACTTACACCCCAATAATTATAAAGGACAAGAATTCGTATGACAAGGTAGGTGTTTCTTTATAGGTCTTCAAGAGCTGCTTTACCAAACACCTTTAATTCATTGTTATAATATTAGGTTTCCTAGAATCACATTAGTACCATACTGTTTGAATTGCCTGGTATACTATTAGGTTGACCAGACTCGCGTTTGTTAACTCACAGCTTCAGACTCATGTCTATTGACTTACGTCTCTAGACTCACGACTCACAGCTCTAGACTTGGCTCATGACTCATGTCCTATATGCCTCTAGACTCATAGTGGATGTCTCTAGGCTTACAACTCATGTCTCTAAGCTCACGTGTTGACTCACGGCGGCTCACATCTCTAAGCTTATGTGTGTTGACTCATGGTTTTTTTTCATGGGATCATGGACTTACGTCTCCCAACCCGAGAGATGGTTTGGCATGGTTTTTTGAGGTGTTTGAGATTCTTAAGATTTGATGGTGGTTATAAGGATTATTTCGAATCCACGTTTATGGTGTCTATAAAAGTGATTACATGTGGTTTATTGGTTTTTTTGTTGATTTTACATGCTCTAAGCTACCAATTTCACCATGGAAATGAACAAAATTATGCAATGGATGAACAAAAAATTCACAACTTCCTCACTCTAATTCACGCACAAGCGGCTTATGTTTTTGGGTTAGTTTATTCCACTTTGAATTTAGAAATGCTAAGAACAAAATTATGAAATGCATGAACGAAAAATCACTTCTTCCTCACTCTAATTCAAGAAGAGGATATCCTCTTCTCTCACAAATGGTAGAATGGGGGGAAGAAGCTAATAAAAGAAAGAAAGAAAAAACCTACAATCAAACCTATCTAGCAAGCATCCATCAATCATGCAAGATTCAATAGAGCGCACAAGCAAGCGAGATTAGAGAAGAGAACACATCTTAAGTATTATATACAAGGGAATGAATGTGTAATGATCATTATTGAAGTTGACTTATATAGGGAAGTTAAAACTTAAGTATTCTATGGTTGCAAGGGACTGAACGTTTAATGCTTATTACGGAAAGTGACTTATATAGGCTAGTTAAAAATCAAAAATGGTACAACCACTATTACGAGTCCTAAGTAAGTATGTACAAAAATTTCTTAGACGTGCCCTGTTTGGCATTAAGCTCATCGTCGTAAGGTCACTTTAGACTTCCCCTAATTTGACATTAAAGCTCGTGATAAGGCTGCTTTATATTCTAAAGTGCTATCTTGTAAAAACAGGTGCTCGCTCAAGCAAATAAGCTGGCAAGGATCACTCAAAAAAATAAGATGGCACAGCTCCTTATATGGTATGACGTGTGCTATTTCCAGCAAATAAGATGGCAAAGCTCCTTGTGGTGTTACAGGTGGGTGAAACCTGGGTGAAACTATGTCCCCCTCCCTCCCTTCCTAAAGATGACCACATCACCCAGGTTAGTGGTGAAGCTAGCTCCCAAGTTGAAGAGGTGTAGATGGTCCAAGATATAACGTGAAATTGGCATGCCAGGATAAGTGGTAGACTCTAAAGTGATATGTGACTTAGATGTATGGCAAATTGATGATAATCTTTGGGTAGCCTTGGGGTAGTCAAGGTGGCATAAAGAGGTAGATGTGAAGTAGATTTCTTTCATGTAGGCCTCCTTCTATTGTGGAGGTGGCTTGGTCCCTTCAAAATCACCTGGTAGGTAGAAGAAACCCATGCCTTCTGATTAATGGAGCTATCACCACACGACCACTATCATGAATGATTTTGGTAGAAGCAACCCACGCCTTTTGATCAATGGGGTTATCACCCAATGACCACTATTATCAATGATTTTGCATGGGTAGATGGTGCCCAAACCATGCGCGACGATAGGATATAGAAGTAGAAGTTCTGCATGCATCTTCATGAAAGGCCTCCTTCTATTGTTGTGGAAGGGGCTTGGTGGGCCCTTTAAATTAGGTGCACCTTTTGACTGGCTAAATTATTGCCAAGACTACCATTTAATGATGGTTCATGGGTATCTAGATAATAGTCTCTGGACCATGCACAACATGATATTAATCCAAGATCTCATAGCTTGATGCTTAGAGATTGGATCTATATATGGCTAATATGTTGACTAGGGTGAGGTTGTGTTTATGTTAAATTAGAGTTCAGGGTGAGGTTGTGTTTATGTTAAATTAGAGTTCAGGGTGAGCTTATATTCTTCAAAGCGCTTTGGAGGTGCTTCCATGGCCAATTGTTATACAGGAGATAAGGTTGGCTTCCACACCTGCCATGGTCCCCCCATCTATATATGTACTTAGAGGGTTTCCATTGATGAGGTTAGTTGCACGTGTATGTGTCCAAGCTTCCTAGGAGATGCAGAATGTGGGGAAAAGAATTGATACTCTTAGTGAAAAATGGAGATGATGTGCTTGGGAAATGGATAGAAGGTGTGTGTCGTGTGTGCACCCAGATTTTTCCAACAAATTTGCTTTCTTTGACGCTCTGTATTGCTTTTCTTGGCATTTACTAGATATCGCTTTTCTTGGGGAGTCAAGATCATGAGGCTTATTTCTATGGGACTCACGCCTTTAGACACACACACACACACATCTCTAGACTCATGTCTTTGGACGACCTATGCGCATCTCTAGACTCGCGCTCTAGACTCATGTTTGTGTGCTCACACAGTTTTTGAAGAAATAAGCTCAGAGACATCTAATGAGCTGGCCTCTCATCACACTTACTAGTGGGCTCAAGCCTCTAGGCTCATGCTTATACTCACGGGTTCAAGCTTATGTATACCTATAGACTCATGTCTATAGGCTTACACATTATGTTCTAATGATTTAGGCTCACATCATATACAAGGGAATGAATGTGTAATGATCATTATTGAAGTTGACTTATATGGGGAAGTTAAAACTTAAGCATTCTATGGTTGCAAGGGAATGAATGTGTAATGCTTATTACGGAAATTGACTTATATAGGCTAGTTAAAAATAAAAAATGGTACAACCACTATTACGAGTCCTAAATAAGTATGAACACAAATTTCTTAGACGTGCCCTGTTTGGCATTAAGCTCATCGTCGTAAGGTCACTTTAGACTTCCCCTAATTTGACATTAAGCTCTGTGTGGTAAGGCTCCTTTATATTCTAAAGTGCTATCTTGTAAAAACAGGTGCTCGCTCAAGCAAATAAGCTGGCAAAGATCACTCAAAAAAATAAGACGGCACAGCTCCTTATATGGTATGACATGTGCTAACTCCAGCAAATAAGATGGCAAAGCTCCTTAAGGTGTGATAGGTGGGTGAAACCTGGGTGAAACTACATCCCCCTCCCTCCCTTCCTAAAGGTGACCACATCACCCAGGTTAGTGGTGAAGCTAGCTCCCAAGTTGAAGAGGTGTAGATGGTCCAAGATATAACGTGAAATTGGCATGCCAGGATAAGTGGTAGACTCTAAAGTGATATGTGACCTAGATGTATGGCAAATTGATGATAATCTTTGGGTACCTTGGGGTAGTCAAGGTGGCCTAAAGAGGTACACTATCATGAATGATTTTGGTAGAAGCAACCCACGCCTTTTGATCAATGGGGTTATCACCCAATGACCACTATTATCAATGATTTTGCATGGGTAGATGGTGCCCAAACCATGCGCGACGATAGGATATAGAAGTAGAAGTTCTGCATGCATCTTCATGAAAGGCCTCCTTCTATTGTTGTGGAAGGGGCTTGGTGGGCCCTTTAAATTAGGTGCACCTTTTGACTGGCTAAATTATTGCAGAGACTACCATTTAATGATGTTTCATGGGTATCTAGATAATAGTCTCTGGACCATGCACAACATGATATTAATCCAAGATCTCATAGCTTGATGCTTAGAGATTGGATCTATATATGGCTAATATGTTGACTAGGGTGAGGTTGTGTTTATGTTAAATTAGAGTTCAGGGTGAGCTTATATTCTTCAAAGCGCTTTGGAGGTGCTTCCATGGCCAATTGTTATACAGGAGATAAGGTTGGCTTCCACACCTGCCATGGTCCCCCCATCTATATATGTACTTAGAGGGTTTCCATTGATGAGGTTAGTTGCACGTGTATGTGTCCAAGCTTCCTAGGAGATGCAGAATGTGGGGAAAAGAATTGATACTCTTAGTGAAAAATGGAGATGATGTGCTTGGGAAATGGATAGAAGGTGTGTGTCGTGTGTGCACCCAGATTTTTCCAACAAATTTGCTTTCTTTGACGCTCTGTATTGCTTTTCTTGGCATTTACTAGATATCGCTTTTCTTGGGGAGTCAAGATCATGAGGCTTATTTCTATGGGACTCACGCCTTTAGACACACACACACACATCTCTAGACTCATGTCTTTGGACGACCTATGCGCATCTCTAGACTCGCGCTCTAGACTCATGTTTGTGTGCTCACACAGTTTTTGAAGAAATAAGCTCAGAGACATCTAATGAGCTGGCCTCTCATCACACTTACTAGTGGGCTCAAGCCTCTAGGCTCATGCTTATACTCACGGGTTCAAGCTTATGTATACCTATAGACTCATGTCTATAGGCTTACACATTATGTTCTAATGATTTAGGCTCACATCATATACAAGGGAATGAATGTGTAATGATCATTATTGAAGTTGACTTATATGGGGAAGTTAAAACTTAAGCATTCTATGGTTGCAAGGGAATGAATGTGTAATGCTTATTACGGAAATTGACTTATATAGGCTAGTTAAAAATAAAAAATGGTACAACCACTATTACGAGTCCTAAATAAGTATGAACACAAATTTCTTAGACGTGCCCTGTTTGGCATTAAGCTCATCGTCGTAAGGTCACTTTAGACTTCCCCTAATTTGACATTAAGCTCTGTGTGGTAAGGCTCCTTTATATTCTAAAGTGCTATCTTGTAAAAACAGGTGCTCGCTCAAGCAAATAAGCTGGCAAAGATCACTCAAAAAAATAAGACGGCACAGCTCCTTATATGGTATGACATGTGCTAACTCCAGCAAATAAGATGGCAAAGCTCCTTAAGGTGTGATAGGTGGGTGAAACCTGGGTGAAACTACATCCCCCTCCCTCCCTTCCTAAAGGTGACCACATCACCCAGGTTAGTGGTGAAGCTAGCTCCCAAGTTGAAGAGGTGTAGATGGTCCAAGATATAACGTGAAATTGGCATGCCAGGATAAGTGGTAGACTCTAAAGTGATATGTGACCTAGATGTATGGCAAATTGATGATAATCTTTGGGTACCTTGGGGTAGTCAAGGTGGCCTAAAGAGGTACACTATCATGAATGATTTTGGTAGAAGCAACCCACGCCTTTTGATCAATGGGGTTATCACCCAATGACCACTATTATCAATGATTTTGCATGGGTAGATGGTGCCCAAACCATGCGCGACGATAGGATATAGAAGTAGAAGTTCTGCATGCATCTTCATGAAAGGCCTCCTTCTATTGTTGTGGAAGGGGCTTGGTGGGCCCTTTAAATTAGGTGCACCTTTTGACTGGCTAAATTATTGCAGAGACTACCATTTAATGATGTTTCATGGGTATCTAGATAATAGTCTCTGGACCATGCACAACATGATATTAATCCAAGATCTCATAGCTTGATGCTTAGAGATTGGATCTATATATGGCTAATATGTTGACTAGGGTGAGGTTGTGTTTATGTTAAATTAGAGTTCAGGGTGAGCTTATATTCTTCAAAGCGCTTTGGAGGTGCTTCCATGGCCAATTGTTATACAGGAGATAAGGTTGGCTTCCACACCTGCCATGGTCCCCCCATCTATATATGTACTTAGAGGGTTTCCATTGATGAGGTTAGTTGCACGTGTATGTGTCCAAGCTTCCTAGGAGATGCAGAATGTGGGGAAAAGAATTGATACTCTTAGTGAAAAATGGAGATGATGTGCTTGGGAAATGGATAGAAGGTGTGTGTCGTGTGTGCACCCAGATTTTTCCAACAAATTTGCTTTCTTTGACGCTCTGTATTGCTTTTCTTGGCATTTACTAGATATCGCTTTTCTTGGGGAGTCAAGATCATGAGGCTTATTTCTATGGGACTCACGCCTTTAGACACACACACACACACATCTCTAGACTCATGTCTTTGGACGACCTATGCGCATCTCTAGACTCGCGCTCTAGACTCATGTTTGTGTGCTCACACAGTTTTTGAAGAAATAAGCTCAGAGACATCTAATGAGCTGGCCTCTCATCACACTTACTAGTGGGCTCAAGCCTCTAGGCTCATGCTTATACTCACGGGTTCAAGCTTATGTATACCTATAGACTCATGTCTATAGGCTTACACATTATGTTCTAATGATTTAGG
This sequence comes from Cibotium barometz, assembly GCF_041138505.1. Lineage (NCBI taxonomy): Eukaryota > Viridiplantae > Streptophyta > Polypodiopsida > Cyatheales > Cibotiaceae > Cibotium > Cibotium barometz. The sequence continues at coordinate 2,785,490 of NC_141075.1, forward strand.
CTCACATCATATACAAGGGAATGAATGTGTAATGATCATTATTGAAGTTGACTTATATGGGGAAGTTAAAACTTAAGCATTCTATGGTTGCAAGGGAATGAATGTGTAATGCTTATTACGGAAATTGACTTATATAGGCTAGTTAAAAATAAAAAATGGTACAACCACTATTACGAGTCCTAAATAAGTATGAACACAAATTTCTTAGACGTGCCCTGTTTGGCATTAAGCTCATCGTCGTAAGGTCACTTTAGACTTCCCCTAATTTGACATTAAGCTCTGTGTGGTAAGGCTCCTTTATATTCTAAAGTGCTATCTTGTAAAAACAGGTGCTCGCTCAAGCAAATAAGCTGGCAAAGATCACTCAAAAAAATAAGACGGCACAGCTCCTTATATGGTATGACATGTGCTAACTCCAGCAAATAAGATGGCAAAGCTCCTTAAGGTGTGATAGGTGGGTGAAACCTGGGTGAAACTACGTCCCCCTCCCTCCCTTCCTAAAGGTGACCACATCACCCAGGTTAGTGGTGAAGCTAGCTCCCAAGTTGAAGAGGTGTAGATGGTCCAAGATATAACGTGAAATTGGCATGCCAGGATAAGTGGTAGACTCTAAAGTGATATGTGACCTAGATGTATGGCAAATTGATGATAATCTTTGGGTACCTTGGGGTAGTCAAGGTGGCCTAAAGAGGTACACTATCATGAATGATTTTGGTAGAAGCAACCCACGCCTTTTGATCAATGGGGTTATCACCCCATGACCACTATTATGAATGATTTTGCATGGGTAGATGGTGCCCAAACCATGCACGAGCGACGATAGGATATAGAAGTAGAAGTTATGCATGCATCTTCATGAAAGGCCTCCTTCTATTTTTGTGGAAGGGGCTTGGTGGGCCCTTTAAATTAGGTGCACCTTTTGATTAGCAAAATTATTGCCAAGACTACCATTTAATGATGTTTCATGGGTATCTAGATAATAGTCTCTAGACCATGCACAACATGATATTAATCCAAGATCTCATAACTTGATGCTTAGAGATTGGATTTATATATGGCTAATATGTGGACTAGGGTGAGGTTGTGTTTATGTTAAAATAGAGTCGAGGGTGAGGTTATATTCTTTAAAGCACTTTGGAGGTACTTACATGGCCAATTGTAATACAAGAGATAAGGTTGGCTCCCATACCTACCATGGTCCCCCCATCTATATATGTACTTAGAGGGTTTCCATTGATGAGGTTAGTTGCACGTGTATGTGTCCAAGCTTCCTAGGAGATGCAGAATGTGGGGAAAAGAATTGATACTCTTAGTGAAAAATGGAGATGATGTGCTTGGGAAATGGATAGAAGGTGTGTGTCGTGTGTGCACCCAGATTTTTCCAACAAATTTGCTTTCTTTGACGCTCTGTATTGCTTTTCTTGGCATTTACTAGATATCGCTTTTCTTGGGGAGTCAAGATCATGAGGCTTATTTCTATGGGACTCACGCCTTTAGACACACACACACACATCTCTAGACTCATGTCTTTGGACGACCTATGCGCATCTCTAGACTCGCGCTCTAGACTCATGTTTGTGTGCTCACACAGTTTTTGAAGAAATAAGCTCAGAGACATCTAATGAGCTGGCCTCTCATCACACTTACTAGTGGGCTCAAGCCTCTAGGCTCATGCTTATACTCACGGGTTCAAGCTTATGTATACCTATAGACTCATGTCTATAGGCTTACACATTATGTTCTAATGATTTAGGCTCACATCATATACAAGGGAATGAATGTGTAATGATCATTATTGAAGTTGACTTATATGGGGAAGTTAAAACTTAAGCATTCTCTGGTTGCAAGGGAATGAATGTGTAATGCTTATTACGGAAATTGACTTATATAGGCTAGTTAAAAATAAAAAATGGTACAACCACTATTACGAGTCCTAAATAAGTATGAACACAAATTTCTTAGACGTGCCCTGTTTGGCATTAAGCTCATCGTTGAAGGTCACTTTAGACTTCCCTAATTTGACATTAAGCTCTGTGTGGTAAGGCTCCTTTATATTCTAAAGTGCTATCTTGTAAAAACAGGTGCTCGCTCAAGCAAATAAGCTGGCAAAGATCACTCAAAAAAATAAGACGGCACAGCTCCTTATATGGTATGACATGTGCTAACTCCAGCAAATAAGATGGCAAAGCTCCTTAAGGTGTGATAGGTGGGTGAAACCTGGGTGAAACTACGTCCCCCTCCCTCCCTTCCTAAAGGTGACCACATCACCCAGGTTAGTGGTGAAGCTAGCTCCCAAGTTGAAGAGGTGTAGATGGTCCAAGATATAACGTGAAATTGGCATGCCATGATAAGTGGTAGACTCTAAAGTGATATGTGACCTAGATGTATGGCAAATTGATGATAATCTTTGGGTACCTTGGGGTAGTCAAGGTGGCCTAAAGAGGTACACTATCATGAATGATTTTGGTAGAAGCAACCCACGCCTTTTGATCAATGGGGTTATCACCCCATGACCACTATTATGAATGATTTTGCATGGGTAGATGGTGCCCAAACCATGCACGAGCAACGATAGGATATAGAAGTAGAAGTTATGCATGCATCTTCATGAAAGGCCTCCTTCTATTTTTGTGGAAGGGGCTTGGTGGGCCCTTTAAATTAGGTGCACCTTTTGATTGGCAAAATTATTGCCAAGACTACCATTTAATGATGTTTCATGGGTATCTAGATAATAGTCTCTAGACCATGCACAACATGATATTAATCCAAGATCTCATAACTTGATGCTTAGAGATTGGATTTATATATGGCTAATATGTGGACTAGGGTGAGGTTGTGTTTATGTTAAAATAGAGTCGAGGGTGAGGTTATATTCTTTAAAGCGCTTTGGAGGTACTTACATGGCCAATTGTAATACAAGAGATAAGGTTGGCTCCCATACCTACCATGGTCCCCCCATCTATATATGTACTTAGAGGGTTTCCATTGATGAGGTTAGTTGCACGTGTATGTGTCCACGCTTCCTAGGAGATGCAGAATGTGGGAAAGATAATTGATACTCTCAGTGAAAAATGGAGATGATGTGCTTGGGAAATGTATAGAAGGTGTGTGTCTTGTGTGTGCACTCAGATTTTTCCAACAAATTTGCTTTCTTTGACGCTCTGTATTGCTTTTCTTGGCATATACTAGATATCGCTTCTCTTGGGGAGTCAAGATCACGAGGCTTATTTCTATGGGACTCACGCCTTTGGACACACACACGCATCTCTAGACTCATGTCTCTGGACGACCTATGTGCATCTCTAGACTCGCGCTCTAGACTCATGTTTGTGTGCTCACACAGTTTTTGAAGAAACAAGCTCACAAACATCTAATGAGTTGGCCTCTCATCACCCTTACTAGTGGGCTCAAGCCTCTAGGCTCATGCTTATGGACTCACAGGTTCTGGCTCATGTAGTACTTACACCCCAATAATTATAAAGGACAAGAATTCGTATGACAAGGTAGGTGTTTCTTTATAGGTCTTCAAGAGCTGCTTTACCAAACACCTTTAATTCATTGTTATAATATTAGGTTTCCTAGAATCACATTAGTACCATACTGTTTGAATTGCCTGGTATACTATTAGGTTGACCAGACTCGCGTTTGTTAACTCACAGCTTCAGACTCATGTCTATTGACTTACGTCTCTAGACTCACGACTCACAACTCTAGACTTGGCTCATGACTCATGTCCTATATGCCTCTAGACTCATAGTGGATGTCTCTAGGCTTACAACTCATGTCTCTAAGCTCACGTGTTGACTCACGGCGGCTCACATCTCTAAGCTTATGTGTGTTGACTCATGGTTTTTTTTCATGGGATCATGGACTTACGTCTCCCAACCCGAGAGATGGTTTGGCATGGTTTTTTGAGGTGTTTGAGATTCTTAAGATTTGATGGTGGTTATAAGGATTATTTCGAATCCACGTTTATGGTGTCTATAAAAGTGATTACATGTGGTTTATTGGTTTTTTTGTTGATTTTACATGCTCTAAGCTACCAATTTCACCATGGAAATGAACAAAATTATGCAATGGATGAACAAAAAATTCACAACTTCCTCACTCTAATTCACGCACAAGCGGCTTATGTTTTTGGGTTAGTTTATTCCACTTTGAATTTAGAAATGCTAAGAACAAAATTATGAAATGCATGAACGAAAAATCACTTCTTCCTCACTCTAATTCAAGAAGAGGATATCCTCTTCTCTCACAAATGGTAGAATGGGGGGAAGAAGCTAATAAAAGAAAGAAAGAAAAAACCTACAATCAAACCTATCTAGCAAGCATCCATCAATCATGCAAGATTCAATAGAGCGCACAAGCAAGCGAGATTAGAGAAGAGAACACATCTTAAGTATTATATACAAGGGAATGAATGTGTAATGATCATTATTGAAGTTGACTTATATAGGGAAGTTAAAACTTAAGTATTCTATGGTTGCAAGGGACTGAACGTTTAATGCTTATTACGGAAAGTGACTTATATAGGCTAGTTAAAAATCAAAAATGGTACAACCACTATTACGAGTCCTAAGTAAGTATGTACAAAAATTTCTTAGACGTGCCCTGTTTGGCATTAAGCTCATCGTCGTAAGGTCACTTTAGACTTCCCCTAATTTGACATTAAAGCTCGTGATAAGGCTGCTTTATATTCTAAAGTGCTATCTTGTAAAAACAGGTGCTCGCTCAAGCAAATAAGCTGGCAAGGATCACTCAAAAAAATAAGATGGCACAGCTCCTTATATGGTATGACGTGTGCTATTTCCAGCAAATAAGATGGCAAAGCTCCTTGTGGTGTTACAGGTGGGTGAAACCTGGGTGAAACTATGTCCCCCTCCCTCCCTTCCTAAAGATGACCACATCACCCAGGTTAGTGGTGAAGCTAGCTCCCAAGTTGAAGAGGTGTAGATGGTCCAAGATATAACGTGAAATTGGCATGCCAGGATAAGTGGTAGACTCTAAAGTGATATGTGACTTAGATGTATGGCAAATTGATGATAATCTTTGGGTAGCCTTGGGGTAGTCAAGGTGGCATAAAGAGGTAGATGTGAAGTAGATTTCTTTCATGTAGGCCTCCTTCTATTGTGGAGGTGGCTTGGTCCCTTCAAAATCACCTGGTAGGTAGAAGAAACCCATGCCTTCTGATTAATGGAGCTATCACCACACGACCACTATCATGAATGATTTTGGTAGAAGCAACCCACGCCTTTTGATCAATGGGGTTATCACCCAATGACCACTATTATCAATGATTTTGCATGGGTAGATGGTGCCCAAACCATGCGCGACGATAGGATATAGAAGTAGAAGTTCTGCATGCATCTTCATGAAAGGCCTCCTTCTATTGTTGTGGAAGGGGCTTGGTGGGCCCTTTAAATTAGGTGCACCTTTTGACTGGCTAAATTATTGCCAAGACTACCATTTAATGATGGTTCATGGGTATCTAGATAATAGTCTCTGGACCATGCACAACATGATATTAATCCAAGATCTCATAGCTTGATGCTTAGAGATTGGATCTATATATGGCTAATATGTTGACTAGGGTGAGGTTGTGTTTATGTTAAATTAGAGTTCAGGGTGAGGTTGTGTTTATGTTAAATTAGAGTTCAGGGTGAGCTTATATTCTTCAAAGCGCTTTGGAGGTGCTTCCATGGCCAATTGTTATACAGGAGATAAGGTTGGCTTCCACACCTGCCATGGTCCCCCCATCTATATATGTACTTAGAGGGTTTCCATTGATGAGGTTAGTTGCACGTGTATGTGTCCAAGCTTCCTAGGAGATGCAGAATGTGGGGAAAAGAATTGATACTCTTAGTGAAAAATGGAGATGATGTGCTTGGGAAATGGATAGAAGGTGTGTGTCGTGTGTGCACCCAGATTTTTCCAACAAATTTGCTTTCTTTGACGCTCTGTATTGCTTTTCTTGGCATTTACTAGATATCGCTTTTCTTGGGGAGTCAAGATCATGAGGCTTATTTCTATGGGACTCACGCCTTTAGACACACACACACACACATCTCTAGACTCATGTCTTTGGACGACCTATGCGCATCTCTAGACTCGCGCTCTAGACTCATGTTTGTGTGCTCACACAGTTTTTGAAGAAATAAGCTCAGAGACATCTAATGAGCTGGCCTCTCATCACACTTACTAGTGGGCTCAAGCCTCTAGGCTCATGCTTATACTCACGGGTTCAAGCTTATGTATACCTATAGACTCATGTCTATAGGCTTACACATTATGTTCTAATGATTTAGGCTCACATCATATACAAGGGAATGAATGTGTAATGATCATTATTGAAGTTGACTTATATGGGGAAGTTAAAACTTAAGCATTCTATGGTTGCAAGGGAATGAATGTGTAATGCTTATTACGGAAATTGACTTATATAGGCTAGTTAAAAATAAAAAATGGTACAACCACTATTACGAGTCCTAAATAAGTATGAACACAAATTTCTTAGACGTGCCCTGTTTGGCATTAAGCTCATCGTCGTAAGGTCACTTTAGACTTCCCCTAATTTGACATTAAGCTCTGTGTGGTAAGGCTCCTTTATATTCTAAAGTGCTATCTTGTAAAAACAGGTGCTCGCTCAAGCAAATAAGCTGGCAAAGATCACTCAAAAAAATAAGACGGCACAGCTCCTTATATGGTATGACATGTGCTAACTCCAGCAAATAAGATGGCAAAGCTCCTTAAGGTGTGATAGGTGGGTGAAACCTGGGTGAAACTACGTCCCCCTCCCTCCCTTCCTAAAGGTGACCACATCACCCAGGTTAGTGGTGAAGCTAGCTCCCAAGTTGAAGAGGTGTAGATGGTCCAAGATATAACGTGAAATTGGCATGCCAGGATAAGTGGTAGACTCTAAAGTGATATGTGACCTAGATGTATGGCAAATTGATGATAATCTTTGGGTACCTTGGGGTAGTCAAGGTGGCCTAAAGAGGTACACTATCATGAATGATTTTGGTAGAAGCAACCCACGCCTTTTGATCAATGGGGTTATCACCCCATGACCACTATTATGAATGATTTTGCATGGGTAGATGGTGCCCAAACCATGCACGAGCGACGATAGGATATAGAAGTAGAAGTTATGCATGCATCTTCATGAAAGGCCTCCTTCTATTTTTGTGGAAGGGGCTTGGTGGGCCCTTTAAATTAGGTGCACCTTTTGATTGGCAAAATTATTGCCAAGACTACCATTTAATGATGTTTCATGGGTATCTAGATAATAGTCTCTAGACCATGCACAACATGATATTAATCCAAGATCTCATAACTTGATGCTTAGAGATTGGATTTATATATGGCTAATATGTGGACTAGGGTGAGGTTGTGTTTATGTTAAAATAGAGTCGAGGGTGAGGTTATATTCTTTAAAGCACTTTGGAGGTACTTACATGGCCAATTGTAATACAAGAGATAAGGTTGGCTCCCATACCTACCATGGTCCCCCCATCTATATATGTACTTAGAGGGTTTCCATTGATGAGGTTAGTTGCACGTGTATGTGTCCAAGCTTCCTAGGAGATGCAGAATGTGGGGAAAAGAATTGATACTCTTAGTGAAAAATGGAGATGATGTGCTTGGGAAATGGATAGAAGGTGTGTGTCGTGTGTGCACCCAGATTTTTCCAACAAATTTGCTTTCTTTGACGCTCTGTATTGCTTTTCTTGGCATTTACTAGATATCGCTTTTCTTGGGGAGTCAAGATCATGAGGCTTATTTCTATGGGACTCACGCCTTTAGACACACACACACACATCTCTAGACTCATGTCTTTGGACGACCTATGCGCATCTCTAGACTCGCGCTCTAGACTCATGTTTGTGTGCTCACACAGTTTTTGAAGAAATAAGCTCAGAGACATCTAATGAGCTGGCCTCTCATCACACTTACTAGTGGGCTCAAGCCTCTAGGCTCATGCTTATACTCACGGGTTCAAGCTTATGTATACCTATAGACTCATGTCTATAGGCTTACACATTATGTTCTAATGATTTAGGCTCACATCATATACAAGGGAATGAATGTGTAATGATCATTATTGAAGTTGACTTATATGGGGAAGTTAAAACTTAAGCATTCTCTGGTTGCAAGGGAATGAATGTGTAATGCTTATTACGGAAATTGACTTATATAGGCTAGTTAAAAATAAAAAATGGTACAACCACTATTACGAGTCCTAAATAAGTATGAACACAAATTTCTTAGACGTGCCCTGTTTGGCATTAAGCTCATCGTTGAAGGTCACTTTAGACTTCCCTAATTTGACATTAAGCTCTGTGTGGTAAGGCTCCTTTATATTCTAAAGTGCTATCTTGTAAAAACAGGTGCTCGCTCAAGCAAATAAGCTGGCAAAGATCACTCAAAAAAATAAGACGGCACAGCTCCTTATATGGTATGACATGTGCTAACTCCAGCAAATAAGATGGCAAAGCTCCTTAAGGTGTGATAGGTGGGTGAAACCTGGGTGAAACTACGTCCCCCTCCCTCCCTTCCTAAAGGTGACCACATCACCCAGGTTAGTGGTGAAGCTAGCTCCCAAGTTGAAGAGGTGTAGATGGTCCAAGATATAACGTGAAATTGGCATGCCATGATAAGTGGTAGACTCTAAAGTGATATGTGACCTAGATGTATGGCAAATTGATGATAATCTTTGGGTACCTTGGGGTAGTCAAGGTGGCCTAAAGAGGTACACTATCATGAATGATTTTGGTAGAAGCAACCCACGCCTTTTGATCAATGGGGTTATCACCCCATGACCACTATTATGAATGATTTTGCATGGGTAGATGGTGCCCAAACCATGCACGAGCGACGATAGGATATAGAAGTAGAAGTTATGCATGCATCTTCATGAAAGGCCTCCTTCTATTTTTGTGGAAGGGGCTTGGTGGGCCCTTTAAATTAGGTGCACCTTTTGATTGGCAAAATTATTGCCAAGACTACCATTTAATGATGTTTCATGGGTATCTAGATAATAGTCTCTAGACCATGCACAACATGATATTAATCCAAGATCTCATAACTTGATGCTTAGAGATTGGATTTATATATGGCTAATATGTGGACTAGGGTGAGGTTGTGTTTATGTTAAAATAGAGTCGAGGGTGAGGTTATATTCTTTAAAGCGCTTTGGAGGTACTTACATGGCCAATTGTAATACAAGAGATAAGGTTGGCTCCCATACCTACCATGGTCCCCCCATCTATATATGTACTTAGAGGGTTTCCATTGATGAGGTTAGTTGCACGTGTATGTGTCCACGCTTCCTAGGAGATGCAGAATGTGGGAAAGATAATTGATACTCTCAGTGAAAAATGGAGATGATGTGCTTGGGAAATGTATAGAAGGTGTGTGTCTTGTGTGTGCACTCAGATTTTTCCAACAAATTTGCTTTCTTTGACGCTCTGTATTGCTTTTCTTGGCATATACTAGATATCGCTTCTCTTGGGGAGTCAAGATCACGAGGCTTATTTCTATGGGACTCACGCCTTTGGACACACACACGCATCTCTAGACTCATGTCTCTGGACGACCTATGTGCATCTCTAGACTCGCGCTCTAGACTCATGTTTGTGTGCTCACACAGTTTTTGAAGAAACAAGCTCACAAACATCTAATGAGTTGGCCTCTCATCACCCTTACTAGTGGGCTCAAGCCTCTAGGCTCATGCTTATGGACTCACAGGTTCTGGCTCATGTAGTACTTACACCCCAATAATTATAAAGGACAAGAATTCGTATGACAAGGTAGGTGTTTCTTTATAGGTCTTCAAGAGCTGCTTTACCAAACACCTTTAATTCATTGTTATAATATTAGGTTTCCTAGAATCACATTAGTACCATACTGTTTGAATTGCCTGGTATACTATTAGGTTGACCAGACTCGCGTTTGTTAACTCACAGCTTCAGACTCATGTCTATTGACTTACGTCTCTAGACTCACGACTCACAACTCTAGACTTGGCTCATGACTCATGTCCTATATGCCTCTAGACTCATAGTGGATGTCTCTAGGCTTACAACTCATGTCTCTAAGCTCACGTGTTGACTCACGGCGGCTCACATCTCTAAGCTTATGTGTGTTGACTCATGGTTTTTTTTCATGGGATCATGGACTTACGTCTCCCAACCCGAGAGATGGTTTGGCATGGTTTTTTGAGGTGTTTGAGATTCTTAAGATTTGATGGTGGTTATAAGGATTATTTCGAATCCACGTTTATGGTGTCTATAAAAGTGATTACATGTGGTTTATTGGTTTTTTTGTTGATTTTACATGCTCTAAGCTACCAATTTCACCATGGAAATGAACAAAATTATGCAATGGATGAACAAAAAATTCACAACTTCCTCACTCTAATTCACGCACAAGCGGCTTATGTTTTTGGGTTAGTTTATTCCACTTTGAATTTAGAAATGCTAAGAACAAAATTATGAAATGCATGAACGAAAAATCACTTCTTCCTCACTCTAATTCAAGAAGAGGATATCCTCTTCTCTCACAAATGGTAGAATGGGGGGAAGAAGCTAATAAAAGAAAGAAAGAAAAAACCTACAATCAAACCTATCTAGCAAGCATCCATCAATCATGCAAGATTCAATAGAGCGCACAAGCAAGCGAGATTAGAGAAGAGAACACATCTTAAGTATTATATACAAGGGAATGAATGTGTAATGATCATTATTGAAGTTGACTTATATAGGGAAGTTAAAACTTAAGTATTCTATGGTTGCAAGGGACTGAACGTTTAATGCTTATTACGGAAAGTGACTTATATAGGCTAGTTAAAAATCAAAAATGGTACAACCACTATTACGAGTCCTAAGTAAGTATGTACAAAAATTTCTTAGACGTGCCCTGTTTGGCATTAAGCTCATCGTCGTAAGGTCACTTTAGACTTCCCCTAATTTGACATTAAAGCTCGTGATAAGGCTGCTTTATATTCTAAAGTGCTATCTTGTAAAAACAGGTGCTCGCTCAAGCAAATAAGCTGGCAAGGATCACTCAAAAAAATAAGATGGCACAGCTCCTTATATGGTATGACGTGTGCTATTTCCAGCAAATAAGATGGCAAAGCTCCTTGTGGTGTTACAGGTGGGTGAAACCTGGGTGAAACTATGTCCCCCTCCCTCCCTTCCTAAAGATGACCACATCACCCAGGTTAGTGGTGAAGCTAGCTCCCAAGTTGAAGAGGTGTAGATGGTCCAAGATATAACGTGAAATTGGCATGCCAGGATAAGTGGTAGACTCTAAAGTGATATGTGACTTAGATGTATGGCAAATTGATGATAATCTTTGGGTAGCCTTGGGGTAGTCAAGGTGGCATAAAGAGGTAGATGTGAAGTAGATTTCTTTCATGTAGGCCTCCTTCTATTGTGGAGGTGGCTTGGTCCCTTCAAAATCACCTGGTAGGTAGAAGAAACCCATGCCTTCTGATTAATGGAGCTATCACCACACGACCACTATCATGAATGATTTTGGTAGAAGCAACCCACGCCTTTTGATCAATGGGGTTATCACCCAATGACCACTATTATCAATGATTTTGCATGGGTAGATGGTGCCCAAACCATGCGCGACGATAGGATATAGAAGTAGAAGTTCTGCATGCATCTTCATGAAAGGCCTCCTTCTATTGTTGTGGAAGGGGCTTGGTGGGCCCTTTAAATTAGGTGCACCTTTTGACTGGCTAAATTATTGCCAAGACTACCATTTAATGATGGTTCATGGGTATCTAGATAATAGTCTCTGGACCATGCACAACATGATATTAATCCAAGATCTCATAGCTTGATGCTTAGAGATTGGATCTATATATGGCTAATATGTTGACTAGGGTGAGGTTGTGTTTATGTTAAATTAGAGTTCAGGGTGAGGTTGTGTTTATGTTAAATTAGAGTTCAGGGTGAGCTTATATTCTTCAAAGCGCTTTGGAGGTGCTTCCATGGCCAATTGTTATACAGGAGATAAGGTTGGCTTCCACACCTGCCATGGTCCCCCCATCTATATATGTACTTAGAGGGTTTCCATTGATGAGGTTAGTTGCACGTGTATGTGTCCAAGCTTCCTAGGAGATGCAGAATGTGGGGAAAAGAATTGATACTCTTAGTGAAAAATGGAGATGATGTGCTTGGGAAATGGATAGAAGGTGTGTGTCGTGTGTGCACCCAGATTTTTCCAACAAATTTGCTTTCTTTGACGCTCTGTATTGCTTTTCTTGGCATTTACTAGATATCGCTTTTCTTGGGGAGTCAAGATCATGAGGCTTATTTCTATGGGACTCACGCCTTTAGACACACACACACACACATCTCTAGACTCATGTCTTTGGACGACCTATGCGCATCTCTAGACTCGCGCTCTAGACTCATGTTTGTGTGCTCACACAGTTTTTGAAGAAATAAGCTCAGAGACATCTAATGAGCTGGCCTCTCATCACACTTACTAGTGGGCTCAAGCCTCTAGGCTCATGCTTATACTCACGGGTTCAAGCTTATGTATACCTATAGACTCATGTCTATAGGCTTACACATTATGTTCTAATGATTTAGGCTCACATCATATACAAGGGAATGAATGTGTAATGATCATTATTGAAGTTGACTTATATGGGGAAGTTAAAACTTAAGCATTCTATGGTTGCAAGGGAATGAATGTGTAATGCTTATTACGGAAATTGACTTATATAGGCTAGTTAAAAATAAAAAATGGTACAACCACTATTACGAGTCCTAAATAAGTATGAACACAAATTTCTTAGACGTGCCCTGTTTGGCATTAAGCTCATCGTTGAAGGTCACTTTAGACTTCCCTAATTTGACATTAAGCTCTGTGTGGTAAGGCTCCTTTATATTCTAAAGTGCTATCTTGTAAAAACAGGTGCTCGCTCAAGCAAATAAGCTGGCAAAGATCACTCAAAAAAATAAGACGGCACAGCTCCTTATATGGTATGACATGTGCTAACTCCAGCAAATAAGATGGCAAAGCTCCTTAAGGTGTGATAGGTGGGTGAAACCTGGGTGAAACTACGTCCCCCTCCCTCCCTTCCTAAAGGTGACCACATCACCCAGGTTAGTGGTGAAGCTAGCTCCCAAGTTGAAGAGGTGTAGATGGTCCAAGATATAACGTGAAATTGGCATGCCAGGATAAGTGGTAGACTCTAAAGTGATATGTGACCTAGATGTATGGCAAATTGATGATAATCTTTGGGTACCTTGGGGTAGTCAAGGTGGCCTAAAGAGGTACACTATCATGAATGATTTTGGTAGAAGCAACCCACGCCTTTTGATCAATGGGGTTATCACCCCATGACCACTATTATGAATGATTTTGCATGGGTAGATGGTGCCCAAACCATGCACGAGCGACGATAGGATATAGAAGTAGAAGTTATGCATGCATCTTCATGAAAGGCCTCCTTCTATTTTTGTGGAAGGGGCTTGGTGGGCCCTTTAAATTAGGTGCACCTTTTGATTGGCAAAATTATTGCCAAGACTACCATTTAATGATGTTTCATGGGTATCTAGATAATAGTCTCTAGACCATGCACAACATGATATTAATCCAAGATCTCATAACTTGATGCTTAGAGATTGGATTTATATATGGCTAATATGTGGACTAGGGTGAGGTTGTGTTTATGTTAAAATAGAGTCGAGGGTGAGGTTATATTCTTTAAAGCACTTTGGAGGTACTTACATGGCCAATTGTAATACAAGAGATAAGGTTGGCTCCCATACCTACCATGGTCCCCCCATCTATATATGTACTTAGAGGGTTTCCATTGATGAGGTTAGTTGCACGTGTATGTGTCCAAGCTTCCTAGGAGATGCAGAATGTGGGGAAAAGAATTGATACTCTTAGTGAAAAATGGAGATGATGTGCTTGGGAAATGGATAGAAGGTGTGTGTCGTGTGTGCACCCAGATTTTTCCAACAAATTTGCTTTCTTTGACGCTCTGTATTGCTTTTCTTGGCATTTACTAGATATCGCTTTTCTTGGGGAGTCAAGATCATGAGGCTTATTTCTATGGGACTCACGCCTTTAGACACACACACACACATCTCTAGACTCATGTCTTTGGACGACCTATGCGCATCTCTAGACTCGCGCTCTAGACTCATGTTTGTGTGCTCACACAGTTTTTGAAGAAATAAGCTCAGAGACATCTAATGAGCTGGCCTCTCATCACACTTACTAGTGGGCTCAAGCCTCTAGGCTCATGCTTATACTCACGGGTTCAAGCTTATGTATACCTATAGACTCATGTCTATAGGCTTACACATTATGTTCTAATGATTTAGGCTCACATCATATACAAGGGAATGAATGTGTAATGATCATTATTGAAGTTGACTTATATGGGGAAGTTAAAACTTAAGCATTCTCTGGTTGCAAGGGAATGAATGTGTAATGCTTATTACGGAAATTGACTTATATAGGCTAGTTAAAAATAAAAAATGGTACAACCACTATTACGAGTCCTAAATAAGTATGAACACAAATTTCTTAGACGTGCCCTGTTTGGCATTAAGCTCATCGTTGAAGGTCACTTTAGACTTCCCTAATTTGACATTAAGCTCTGTGTGGTAAGGCTCCTTTATATTCTAAAGTGCTATCTTGTAAAAACAGGTGCTCGCTCAAGCAAATAAGCTGGCAAAGATCACTCAAAAAAATAAGACGGCACAGCTCCTTATATGGTATGACATGTGCTAACTCCAGCAAATAAGATGGCAAAGCTCCTTAAGGTGTGATAGGTGGGTGAAACCTGGGTGAAACTACGTCCCCCTCCCTCCCTTCCTAAAGGTGACCACATCACCCAGGTTAGTGGTGAAGCTAGCTCCCAAGTTGAAGAGGTGTAGATGGTCCAAGATATAACGTGAAATTGGCATGCCATGATAAGTGGTAGACTCTAAAGTGATATGTGACCTAGATGTATGGCAAATTGATGATAATCTTTGGGTACCTTGGGGTAGTCAAGGTGGCCTAAAGAGGTACACTATCATGAATGATTTTGGTAGAAGCAACCCACGCCTTTTGATCAATGGGGTTATCACCCCATGACCACTATTATGAATGATTTTGCATGGGTAGATGGTGCCCAAACCATGCACGAGCGACGATAGGATATAGAAGTAGAAGTTATGCATGCATCTTCATGAAAGGCCTCCTTCTATTTTTGTGGAAGGGGCTTGGTGGGCCCTTTAAATTAGGTGCACCTTTTGATTGGCAAAATTATTGCCAAGACTACCATTTAATGATGTTTCATGGGTATCTAGATAATAGTCTCTAGACCATGCACAACATGATATTAATCCAAGATCTCATAACTTGATGCTTAGAGATTGGATTTATATATGGCTAATATGTGGACTAGGGTGAGGTTGTGTTTATGTTAAAATAGAGTCGAGGGTGAGGTTATATTCTTTAAAGCGCTTTGGAGGTACTTACATGGCCAATTGTAATACAAGAGATAAGGTTGGCTCCCATACCTACCATGGTCCCCCCATCTATATATGTACTTAGAGGGTTTCCATTGATGAGGTTAGTTGCACGTGTATGTGTCCACGCTTCCTAGGAGATGCAGAATGTGGGAAAGATAATTGATACTCTCAGTGAAAAATGGAGATGATGTGCTTGGGAAATGTATAGAAGGTGTGTGTCTTGTGTGTGCACTCAGATTTTTCCAACAAATTTGCTTTCTTTGACGCTCTGTATTGCTTTTCTTGGCATATACTAGATATCGCTTCTCTTGGGGAGTCAAGATCACGAGGCTTATTTCTATGGGACTCACGCCTTTGGACACACACACGCATCTCTAGACTCATGTCTCTGGACGACCTATGTGCATCTCTAGACTCGCGCTCTAGACTCATGTTTGTGTGCTCACACAGTTTTTGAAGAAACAAGCTCACAAACATCTAATGAGTTGGCCTCTCATCACCCTTACTAGTGGGCTCAAGCCTCTAGGCTCATGCTTATGGACTCACAGGTTCTGGCTCATGTAGTACTTACACCCCAATAATTATAAAGGACAAGAATTCGTATGACAAGGTAGGTGTTTCTTTATAGGTCTTCAAGAGCTGCTTTACCAAACACCTTTAATTCATTGTTATAATATTAGGTTTCCTAGAATCACATTAGTACCATACTGTTTGAATTGCCTGGTATACTATTAGGTTGACCAGACTCGCGTTTGTTAACTCACAGCTTCAGACTCATGTCTATTGACTTACGTCTCTAGACTCACGACTCACAACTCTAGACTTGGCTCATGACTCATGTCCTATATGCCTCTAGACTCATAGTGGATGTCTCTAGGCTTACAACTCATGTCTCTAAGCTCACGTGTTGACTCACGGCGGCTCACATCTCTAAGCTTATGTGTGTTGACTCATGGTTTTTTTTCATGGGATCATGGACTTACGTCTCCCAACCCGAGAGATGGTTTGGCATGGTTTTTTGAGGTGTTTGAGATTCTTAAGATTTGATGGTGGTTATAAGGATTATTTCGAATCCACGTTTATGGTGTCTATAAAAGTGATTACATGTGGTTTATTGGTTTTTTTGTTGATTTTACATGCTCTAAGCTACCAATTTCACCATGGAAATGAACAAAATTATGCAATGGATGAACAAAAAATTCACAACTTCCTCACTCTAATTCACGCACAAGCGGCTTATGTTTTTGGGTTAGTTTATTCCACTTTGAATTTAGAAATGCTAAGAACAAAATTATGAAATGCATGAACGAAAAATCACTTCTTCCTCACTCTAATTCAAGAAGAGGATATCCTCTTCTCTCACAAATGGTAGAATGGGGGGAAGAAGCTAATAAAAGAAAGAAAGAAAAAACCTACAATCAAACCTATCTAGCAAGCATCCATCAATCATGCAAGATTCAATAGAGCGCACAAGCAAGCGAGATTAGAGAAGAGAACACATCTTAAGTATTATATACAAGGGAATGAATGTGTAATGATCATTATTGAAGTTGACTTATATAGGGAAGTTAAAACTTAAGTATTCTATGGTTGCAAGGGACTGAACGTTTAATGCTTATTACGGAAAGTGACTTATATAGGCTAGTTAAAAATCAAAAATGGTACAACCACTATTACGAGTCCTAAGTAAGTATGTACAAAAATTTCTTAGACGTGCCCTGTTTGGCATTAAGCTCATCGTCGTAAGGTCACTTTAGACTTCCCCTAATTTGACATTAAAGCTCGTGATAAGGCTGCTTTATATTCTAAAGTGCTATCTTGTAAAAACAGGTGCTCGCTCAAGCAAATAAGCTGGCAAGGATCACTCAAAAAAATAAGATGGCACAGCTCCTTATATGGTATGACGTGTGCTATTTCCAGCAAATAAGATGGCAAAGCTCCTTGTGGTGTTACAGGTGGGTGAAACCTGGGTGAAACTATGTCCCCCTCCCTCCCTTCCTAAAGATGACCACATCACCCAGGTTAGTGGTGAAGCTAGCTCCCAAGTTGAAGAGGTGTAGATGGTCCAAGATATAACGTGAAATTGGCATGCCAGGATAAGTGGTAGACTCTAAAGTGATATGTGACTTAGATGTATGGCAAATTGATGATAATCTTTGGGTAGCCTTGGGGTAGTCAAGGTGGCATAAAGAGGTAGATGTGAAGTAGATTTCTTTCATGTAGGCCTCCTTCTATTGTGGAGGTGGCTTGGTCCCTTCAAAATCACCTGGTAGGTAGAAGAAACCCATGCCTTCTGATTAATGGAGCTATCACCACACGACCACTATCATGAATGATTTTGGTAGAAGCAACCCACGCCTTTTGATCAATGGGGTTATCACCCAATGACCACTATTATCAATGATTTTGCATGGGTAGATGGTGCCCAAACCATGCGCGACGATAGGATATAGAAGTAGAAGTTCTGCATGCATCTTCATGAAAGGCCTCCTTCTATTGTTGTGGAAGGGGCTTGGTGGGCCCTTTAAATTAGGTGCACCTTTTGACTGGCTAAATTATTGCCAAGACTACCATTTAATGATGGTTCATGGGTATCTAGATAATAGTCTCTGGACCATGCACAACATGATATTAATCCAAGATCTCATAGCTTGATGCTTAGAGATTGGATCTATATATGGCTAATATGTTGACTAGGGTGAGGTTGTGTTTATGTTAAATTAGAGTTCAGGGTGAGGTTGTGTTTATGTTAAATTAGAGTTCAGGGTGAGCTTATATTCTTCAAAGCGCTTTGGAGGTGCTTCCATGGCCAATTGTTATACAGGAGATAAGGTTGGCTTCCACACCTGCCATGGTCCCCCCATCTATATATGTACTTAGAGGGTTTCCATTGATGAGGTTAGTTGCACGTGTATGTGTCCAAGCTTCCTAGGAGATGCAGAATGTGGGGAAAAGAATTGATACTCTTAGTGAAAAATGGAGATGATGTGCTTGGGAAATGGATAGAAGGTGTGTGTCGTGTGTGCACCCAGATTTTTCCAACAAATTTGCTTTCTTTGACGCTCTGTATTGCTTTTCTTGGCATTTACTAGATATCGCTTTTCTTGGGGAGTCAAGATCATGAGGCTTATTTCTATGGGACTCACGCCTTTAGACACACACACACACATCTCTAGACTCATGTCTTTGGACGACCTATGCGCATCTCTAGACTCGCGCTCTAGACTCATGTTTGTGTGCTCACACAGTTTTTGAAGAAATAAGCTCAGAGACATCTAATGAGCTGGCCTCTCATCACACTTACTAGTGGGCTCAAGCCTCTAGGCTCATGCTTATACTCACGGGTTCAAGCTTATGTATACCTATAGACTCATGTCTATAGGCTTACACATTATGTTCTAATGATTTAGGCTCACATCATATACAAGGGAATGAATGTGTAATGATCATTATTGAAGTTGACTTATATGGGGAAGTTAAAACTTAAGCATTCTCTGGTTGCAAGGGAATGAATGTGTAATGCTTATTACGGAAATTGACTTATATAGGCTAGTTAAAAATAAAAAATGGTACAACCACTATTACGAGTCCTAAATAAGTATGAACACAAATTTCTTAGACGTGCCCTGTTTGGCATTAAGCTCATCGTTGAAGGTCACTTTAGACTTCCCTAATTTGACATTAAGCTCTGTGTGGTAAGGCTCCTTTATATTCTAAAGTGCTATCTTGTAAAAACAGGTGCTCGCTCAAGCAAATAAGCTGGCAAAGATCACTCAAAAAAATAAGACGGCACAGCTCCTTATATGGTATGACATGTGCTAACTCCAGCAAATAAGATGGCAAAGCTCCTTAAGGTGTGATAGGTGGGTGAAACCTGGGTGAAACTACGTCCCCCTCCCTCCCTTCCTAAAGGTGACCACATCACCCAGGTTAGTGGTGAAGCTAGCTCCCAAGTTGAAGAGGTGTAGATGGTCCAAGATATAACGTGAAATTGGCATGCCATGATAAGTGGTAGACTCTAAAGTGATATGTGACCTAGATGTATGGCAAATTGATGATAATCTTTGGGTACCTTGGGGTAGTCAAGGTGGCCTAAAGAGGTACACTATCATGAATGATTTTGGTAGAAGCAACCCACGCCTTTTGATCAATGGGGTTATCACCCCATGACCACTATTATGAATGATTTTGCATGGGTAGATGGTGCCCAAACCATGCACGAGCGACGATAGGATATAGAAGTAGAAGTTATGCATGCATCTTCATGAAAGGCCTCCTTCTATTTTTGTGGAAGGGGCTTGGTGGGCCCTTTAAATTAGGTGCACCTTTTGATTGGCAAAATTATTGCCAAGACTACCATTTAATGATGTTTCATGGGTATCTAGATAATAGTCTCTAGACCATGCACAACATGATATTAATCCAAGATCTCATAACTTGATGCTTAGAGATTGGATTTATATATGGCTAATATGTGGACTAGGGTGAGGTTGTGTTTATGTTAAAATAGAGTCGAGGGTGAGGTTATATTCTTTAAAGCGCTTTGGAGGTACTTACATGGCCAATTGTAATACAAGAGATAAGGTTGGCTCCCATACCTACCATGGTCCCCCCATCTATATATGTACTTAGAGGGTTTCCATTGATGAGGTTAGTTGCACGTGTATGTGTCCACGCTTCCTAGGAGATGCAGAATGTGGGAAAGATAATTGATACTCTCAGTGAAAAATGGAGATGATGTGCTTGGGAAATGTATAGAAGGTGTGTGTCTTGTGTGTGCACTCAGATTTTTCCAACAAATTTGCTTTCTTTGACGCTCTGTATTGCTTTTCTTGGCATATACTAGATATCGCTTCTCTTGGGGAGTCAAGATCACGAGGCTTATTTCTATGGGACTCACGCCTTTGGACACACACACGCATCTCTAGACTCATGTCTCTGGACGACCTATGTGCATCTCTAGACTCGCGCTCTAGACTCATGTTTGTGTGCTCACACAGTTTTTGAAGAAACAAGCTCACAAACATCTAATGAGTTGGCCTCTCATCACCCTTACTAGTGGGCTCAAGCCTCTAGGCTCATGCTTATGGACTCACAGGTTCTGGCTCATGTAGTACTTACACCCCAATAATTATAAAGGACAAGAATTCGTATGACAAGGTAGGTGTTTCTTTATAGGTCTTCAAGAGCTGCTTTACCAAACACCTTTAATTCATTGTTATAATATTAGGTTTCCTAGAATCACATTAGTACCATACTGTTTGAATTGCCTGGTATACTATTAGGTTGACCAGACTCGCGTTTGTTAACTCACAGCTTCAGACTCATGTCTATTGACTTACGTCTCTAGACTCACGACTCACAACTCTAGACTTGGCTCATGACTCATGTCCTATATGCCTCTAGACTCATAGTGGATGTCTCTAGGCTTACAACTCATGTCTCTAAGCTCACGTGTTGACTCACGGCGGCTCACATCTCTAAGCTTATGTGTGTTGACTCATGGTTTTTTTTCATGGGATCATGGACTTACGTCTCCCAACCCGAGAGATGGTTTGGCATGGTTTTTTGAGGTGTTTGAGATTCTTAAGATTTGATGGTGGTTATAAGGATTATTTCGAATCCACGTTTATGGTGTCTATAAAAGTGATTACATGTGGTTTATTGGTTTTTTTGTTGATTTTACATGCTCTAAGCTACCAATTTCACCATGGAAATGAACAAAATTATGCAATGGATGAACAAAAAATTCACAACTTCCTCACTCTAATTCACGCACAAGCGGCTTATGTTTTTGGGTTAGTTTATTCCACTTTGAATTTAGAAATGCTAAGAACAAAATTATGAAATGCATGAACGAAAAATCACTTCTTCCTCACTCTAATTCAAGAAGAGGATATCCTCTTCTCTCACAAATGGTAGAATGGGGGGAAGAAGCTAATAAAAGAAAGAAAGAAAAAACCTACAATCAAACCTATCTAGCAAGCATCCATCAATCATGCAAGATTCAATAGAGCGCACAAGCAAGCGAGATTAGAGAAGAGAACACATCTTAAGTATTATATACAAGGGAATGAATGTGTAATGATCATTATTGAAGTTGACTTATATAGGGAAGTTAAAACTTAAGTATTCTATGGTTGCAAGGGACTGAACGTTTAATGCTTATTACGGAAAGTGACTTATATAGGCTAGTTAAAAATCAAAAATGGTACAACCACTATTACGAGTCCTAAGTAAGTATGTACAAAAATTTCTTAGACGTGCCCTGTTTGGCATTAAGCTCATCGTCGTAAGGTCACTTTAGACTTCCCCTAATTTGACATTAAAGCTCGTGATAAGGCTGCTTTATATTCTAAAGTGCTATCTTGTAAAAACAGGTGCTCGCTCAAGCAAATAAGCTGGCAAGGATCACTCAAAAAAATAAGATGGCACAGCTCCTTATATGGTATGACGTGTGCTATTTCCAGCAAATAAGATGGCAAAGCTCCTTGTGGTGTTACAGGTGGGTGAAACCTGGGTGAAACTATGTCCCCCTCCCTCCCTTCCTAAAGATGACCACATCACCCAGGTTAGTGGTGAAGCTAGCTCCCAAGTTGAAGAGGTGTAGATGGTCCAAGATATAACGTGAAATTGGCATGCCAGGATAAGTGGTAGACTCTAAAGTGATATGTGACTTAGATGTATGGCAAATTGATGATAATCTTTGGGTAGCCTTGGGGTAGTCAAGGTGGCATAAAGAGGTAGATGTGAAGTAGATTTCTTTCATGTAGGCCTCCTTCTATTGTGGAGGTGGCTTGGTCCCTTCAAAATCACCTGGTAGGTAGAAGAAACCCATGCCTTCTGATTAATGGAGCTATCACCACACGACCACTATCATGAATGATTTTGGTAGAAGCAACCCACGCCTTTTGATCAATGGGGTTATCACCCAATGACCACTATTATCAATGATTTTGCATGGGTAGATGGTGCCCAAACCATGCGCGACGATAGGATATAGAAGTAGAAGTTCTGCATGCATCTTCATGAAAGGCCTCCTTCTATTGTTGTGGAAGGGGCTTGGTGGGCCCTTTAAATTAGGTGCACCTTTTGACTGGCTAAATTATTGCCAAGACTACCATTTAATGATGGTTCATGGGTATCTAGATAATAGTCTCTGGACCATGCACAACATGATATTAATCCAAGATCTCATAGCTTGATGCTTAGAGATTGGATCTATATATGGCTAATATGTTGACTAGGGTGAGGTTGTGTTTATGTTAAATTAGAGTTCAGGGTGAGGTTGTGTTTATGTTAAATTAGAGTTCAGGGTGAGCTTATATTCTTCAAAGCGCTTTGGAGGTGCTTCCATGGCCAATTGTTATACAGGAGATAAGGTTGGCTTCCACACCTGCCATGGTCCCCCCATCTATATATGTACTTAGAGGGTTTCCATTGATGAGGTTAGTTGCACGTGTATGTGTCCAAGCTTCCTAGGAGATGCAGAATGTGGGGAAAAGAATTGATACTCTTAGTGAAAAATGGAGATGATGTGCTTGGGAAATGGATAGAAGGTGTGTGTCGTGTGTGCACCCAGATTTTTCCAACAAATTTGCTTTCTTTGACGCTCTGTATTGCTTTTCTTGGCATTTACTAGATATCGCTTTTCTTGGGGAGTCAAGATCATGAGGCTTATTTCTATGGGACTCACGCCTTTAGACACACACACACACACATCTCTAGACTCATGTCTTTGGACGACCTATGCGCATCTCTAGACTCGCGCTCTAGACTCATGTTTGTGTGCTCACACAGTTTTTGAAGAAATAAGCTCAGAGACATCTAATGAGCTGGCCTCTCATCACACTTACTAGTGGGCTCAAGCCTCTAGGCTCATGCTTATACTCACGGGTTCAAGCTTATGTATACCTATAGACTCATGTCTATAGGCTTACACATTATGTTCTAATGATTTAGGCTCACATCATATACAAGGGAATGAATGTGTAATGATCATTATTGAAGTTGACTTATATGGGGAAGTTAAAACTTAAGCATTCTATGGTTGCAAGGGAATGAATGTGTAATGCTTATTACGGAAATTGACTTATATAGGCTAGTTAAAAATAAAAAATGGTACAACCACTATTACGAGTCCTAAATAAGTATGAACACAAATTTCTTAGACGTGCCCTGTTTGGCATTAAGCTCATCGTCGTAAGGTCACTTTAGACTTCCCCTAATTTGACATTAAGCTCTGTGTGGTAAGGCTCCTTTATATTCTAAAGTGCTATCTTGTAAAAACAGGTGCTCGCTCAAGCAAATAAGCTGGCAAAGATCACTCAAAAAAATAAGACGGCACAGCTCCTTATATGGTATGACATGTGCTAACTCCAGCAAATAAGATGGCAAAGCTCCTTAAGGTGTGATAGGTGGGTGAAACCTGGGTGAAACTACGTCCCCCTCCCTCCCTTCCTAAAGGTGACCACATCACCCAGGTTAGTGGTGAAGCTAGCTCCCAAGTTGAAGAGGTGTAGATGGTCCAAGATATAACGTGAAATTGGCATGCCAGGATAAGTGGTAGACTCTAAAGTGATATGTGACCTAGATGTATGGCAAATTGATGATAATCTTTGGGTACCTTGGGGTAGTCAAGGTGGCCTAAAGAGGTACACTATCATGAATGATTTTGGTAGAAGCAACCCACGCCTTTTGATCAATGGGGTTATCACCCCATGACCACTATTATGAATGATTTTGCATGGGTAGATGGTGCCCAAACCATGCACGAGCGACGATAGGATATAGAAGTAGAAGTTATGCATGCATCTTCATGAAAGGCCTCCTTCTATTTTTGTGGAAGGGGCTTGGTGGGCCCTTTAAATTAGGTGCACCTTTTGATTGGCAAAATTATTGCCAAGACTACCATTTAATGATGTTTCATGGGTATCTAGATAATAGTCTCTAGACCATGCACAACATGATATTAATCCAAGATCTCATAACTTGATGCTTAGAGATTGGATTTATATATGGCTAATATGTGGACTAGGGTGAGGTTGTGTTTATGTTAAAATAGAGTCGAGGGTGAGGTTATATTCTTTAAAGCACTTTGGAGGTACTTACATGGCCAATTGTAATACAAGAGATAAGGTTGGCTCCCATACCTACCATGGTCCCCCCATCTATATATGTACTTAGAGGGTTTCCATTGATGAGGTTAGTTGCACGTGTATGTGTCCAAGCTTCCTAGGAGATGCAGAATGTGGGGAAAAGAATTGATACTCTTAGTGAAAAATGGAGATGATGTGCTTGGGAAATGGATAGAAGGTGTGTGTCGTGTGTGCACCCAGATTTTTCCAACAAATTTGCTTTCTTTGACGCTCTGTATTGCTTTTCTTGGCATTTACTAGATATCGCTTTTCTTGGGGAGTCAAGATCATGAGGCTTATTTCTATGGGACTCACGCCTTTAGACACACACACACACATCTCTAGACTCATGTCTTTGGACGACCTATGCGCATCTCTAGACTCGCGCTCTAGACTCATGTTTGTGTGCTCACACAGTTTTTGAAGAAATAAGCTCAGAGACATCTAATGAGCTGGCCTCTCATCACACTTACTAGTGGGCTCAAGCCTCTAGGCTCATGCTTATACTCACGGGTTCAAGCTTATGTATACCTATAGACTCATGTCTATAGGCTTACACATTATGTTCTAATGATTTAGGCTCACATCATATACAAGGGAATGAATGTGTAATGATCATTATTGAAGTTGACTTATATGGGGAAGTTAAAACTTAAGCATTCTCTGGTTGCAAGGGAATGAATGTGTAATGCTTATTACGGAAATTGACTTATATAGGCTAGTTAAAAATAAAAAATGGTACAACCACTATTACGAGTCCTAAATAAGTATGAACACAAATTTCTTAGACGTGCCCTGTTTGGCATTAAGCTCATCGTTGAAGGTCACTTTAGACTTCCCTAATTTGACATTAAGCTCTGTGTGGTAAGGCTCCTTTATATTCTAAAGTGCTATCTTGTAAAAACAGGTGCTCGCTCAAGCAAATAAGCTGGCAAAGATCACTCAAAAAAATAAGACGGCACAGCTCCTTATATGGTATGACATGTGCTAACTCCAGCAAATAAGATGGCAAAGCTCCTTAAGGTGTGATAGGTGGGTGAAACCTGGGTGAAACTACGTCCCCCTCCCTCCCTTCCTAAAGGTGACCACATCACCCAGGTTAGTGGTGAAGCTAGCTCCCAAGTTGAAGAGGTGTAGATGGTCCAAGATATAACGTGAAATTGGCATGCCATGATAAGTGGTAGACTCTAAAGTGATATGTGACCTAGATGTATGGCAAATTGATGATAATCTTTGGGTACCTTGGGGTAGTCAAGGTGGCCTAAAGAGGTACACTATCATGAATGATTTTGGTAGAAGCAACCCACGCCTTTTGATCAATGGGGTTATCACCCCATGACCACTATTATGAATGATTTTGCATGGGTAGATGGTGCCCAAACCATGCACGAGCGACGATAGGATATAGAAGTAGAAGTTATGCATGCATCTTCATGAAAGGCCTCCTTCTATTTTTGTGGAAGGGGCTTGGTGGGCCCTTTAAATTAGGTGCACCTTTTGATTGGCAAAATTATTGCCAAGACTACCATTTAATGATGTTTCATGGGTATCTAGATAATAGTCTCTAGACCATGCACAACATGATATTAATCCAAGATCTCATAACTTGATGCTTAGAGATTGGATTTATATATGGCTAATATGTGGACTAGGGTGAGGTTGTGTTTATGTTAAAATAGAGTCGAGGGTGAGGTTATATTCTTTAAAGCGCTTTGGAGGTACTTACATGGCCAATTGTAATACAAGAGATAAGGTTGGCTCCCATACCTACCATGGTCCCCCCATCTATATATGTACTTAGAGGGTTTCCATTGATGAGGTTAGTTGCACGTGTATGTGTCCACGCTTCCTAGGAGATGCAGAATGTGGGAAAGATAATTGATACTCTCAGTGAAAAATGGAGATGATGTGCTTGGGAAATGTATAGAAGGTGTGTGTCTTGTGTGTGCACTCAGATTTTTCCAACAAATTTGCTTTCTTTGACGCTCTGTATTGCTTTTCTTGGCATATACTAGATATCGCTTCTCTTGGGGAGTCAAGATCACGAGGCTTATTTCTATGGGACTCACGCCTTTGGACACACACACGCATCTCTAGACTCATGTCTCTGGACGACCTATGTGCATCTCTAGACTCGCGCTCTAGACTCATGTTTGTGTGCTCACACAGTTTTTGAAGAAACAAGCTCACAAACATCTAATGAGTTGGCCTCTCATCACCCTTACTAGTGGGCTCAAGCCTCTAGGCTCATGCTTATGGACTCACAGGTTCTGGCTCATGTAGTACTTACACCCCAATAATTATAAAGGACAAGAATTCGTATGACAAGGTAGGTGTTTCTTTATAGGTCTTCAAGAGCTGCTTTACCAAACACCTTTAATTCATTGTTATAATATTAGGTTTCCTAGAATCACATTAGTACCATACTGTTTGAATTGCCTGGTATACTATTAGGTTGACCAGACTCGCGTTTGTTAACTCACAGCTTCAGACTCATGTCTATTGACTTACGTCTCTAGACTCACGACTCACAACTCTAGACTTGGCTCATGACTCATGTCCTATATGCCTCTAGACTCATAGTGGATGTCTCTAGGCTTACAACTCATGTCTCTAAGCTCACGTGTTGACTCACGGCGGCTCACATCTCTAAGCTTATGTGTGTTGACTCATGGTTTTTTTTCATGGGATCATGGACTTACGTCTCCCAACCCGAGAGATGGTTTGGCATGGTTTTTTGAGGTGTTTGAGATTCTTAAGATTTGATGGTGGTTATAAGGATTATTTCGAATCCACGTTTATGGTGTCTATAAAAGTGATTACATGTGGTTTATTGGTTTTTTTGTTGATTTTACATGCTCTAAGCTACCAATTTCACCATGGAAATGAACAAAATTATGCAATGGATGAACAAAAAATTCACAACTTCCTCACTCTAATTCACGCACAAGCGGCTTATGTTTTTGGGTTAGTTTATTCCACTTTGAATTTAGAAATGCTAAGAACAAAATTATGAAATGCATGAACGAAAAATCACTTCTTCCTCACTCTAATTCAAGAAGAGGATATCCTCTTCTCTCACAAATGGTAGAATGGGGGGAAGAAGCTAATAAAAGAAAGAAAGAAAAAACCTACAATCAAACCTATCTAGCAAGCATCCATCAATCATGCAAGATTCAATAGAGCGCACAAGCAAGCGAGATTAGAGAAGAGAACACATCTTAAGTATTATATACAAGGGAATGAATGTGTAATGATCATTATTGAAGTTGACTTATATAGGGAAGTTAAAACTTAAGTATTCTATGGTTGCAAGGGACTGAACGTTTAATGCTTATTACGGAAAGTGACTTATATAGGCTAGTTAAAAATCAAAAATGGTACAACCACTATTACGAGTCCTAAGTAAGTATGTACAAAAATTTCTTAGACGTGCCCTGTTTGGCATTAAGCTCATCGTCGTAAGGTCACTTTAGACTTCCCCTAATTTGACATTAAAGCTCGTGATAAGGCTGCTTTATATTCTAAAGTGCTATCTTGTAAAAACAGGTGCTCGCTCAAGCAAATAAGCTGGCAAGGATCACTCAAAAAAATAAGATGGCACAGCTCCTTATATGGTATGACGTGTGCTATTTCCAGCAAATAAGATGGCAAAGCTCCTTGTGGTGTTACAGGTGGGTGAAACCTGGGTGAAACTATGTCCCCCTCCCTCCCTTCCTAAAGATGACCACATCACCCAGGTTAGTGGTGAAGCTAGCTCCCAAGTTGAAGAGGTGTAGATGGTCCAAGATATAACGTGAAATTGGCATGCCAGGATAAGTGGTAGACTCTAAAGTGATATGTGACTTAGATGTATGGCAAATTGATGATAATCTTTGGGTAGCCTTGGGGTAGTCAAGGTGGCATAAAGAGGTAGATGTGAAGTAGATTTCTTTCATGTAGGCCTCCTTCTATTGTGGAGGTGGCTTGGTCCCTTCAAAATCACCTGGTAGGTAGAAGAAACCCATGCCTTCTGATTAATGGAGCTATCACCACACGACCACTATCATGAATGATTTTGGTAGAAGCAACCCACGCCTTTTGATCAATGGGGTTATCACCCAATGACCACTATTATCAATGATTTTGCATGGGTAGATGGTGCCCAAACCATGCGCGACGATAGGATATAGAAGTAGAAGTTCTGCATGCATCTTCATGAAAGGCCTCCTTCTATTGTTGTGGAAGGGGCTTGGTGGGCCCTTTAAATTAGGTGCACCTTTTGACTGGCTAAATTATTGCCAAGACTACCATTTAATGATGGTTCATGGGTATCTAGATAATAGTCTCTGGACCATGCACAACATGATATTAATCCAAGATCTCATAGCTTGATGCTTAGAGATTGGATCTATATATGGCTAATATGTTGACTAGGGTGAGGTTGTGTTTATGTTAAATTAGAGTTCAGGGTGAGGTTGTGTTTATGTTAAATTAGAGTTCAGGGTGAGCTTATATTCTTCAAAGCGCTTTGGAGGTGCTTCCATGGCCAATTGTTATACAGGAGATAAGGTTGGCTTCCACACCTGCCATGGTCCCCCCATCTATATATGTACTTAGAGGGTTTCCATTGATGAGGTTAGTTGCACGTGTATGTGTCCAAGCTTCCTAGGAGATGCAGAATGTGGGGAAAAGAATTGATACTCTTAGTGAAAAATGGAGATGATGTGCTTGGGAAATGGATAGAAGGTGTGTGTCGTGTGTGCACCCAGATTTTTCCAACAAATTTGCTTTCTTTGACGCTCTGTATTGCTTTTCTTGGCATTTACTAGATATCGCTTTTCTTGGGGAGTCAAGATCATGAGGCTTATTTCTATGGGACTCACGCCTTTAGACACACACACACACACATCTCTAGACTCATGTCTTTGGACGACCTATGCGCATCTCTAGACTCGCGCTCTAGACTCATGTTTGTGTGCTCACACAGTTTTTGAAGAAATAAGCTCAGAGACATCTAATGAGCTGGCCTCTCATCACACTTACTAGTGGGCTCAAGCCTCTAGGCTCATGCTTATACTCACGGGTTCAAGCTTATGTATACCTATAGACTCATGTCTATAGGCTTACACATTATGTTCTAATGATTTAGGCTCACATCATATACAAGGGAATGAATGTGTAATGATCATTATTGAAGTTGACTTATATGGGGAAGTTAAAACTTAAGCATTCTATGGTTGCAAGGGAATGAATGTGTAATGCTTATTACGGAAATTGACTTATATAGGCTAGTTAAAAATAAAAAATGGTACAACCACTATTACGAGTCCTAAATAAGTATGAACACAAATTTCTTAGACGTGCCCTGTTTGGCATTAAGCTCATCGTCGTAAGGTCACTTTAGACTTCCCCTAATTTGACATTAAGCTCTGTGTGGTAAGGCTCCTTTATATTCTAAAGTGCTATCTTGTAAAAACAGGTGCTCGCTCAAGCAAATAAGCTGGCAAAGATCACTCAAAAAAATAAGACGGCACAGCTCCTTATATGGTATGACATGTGCTAACTCCAGCAAATAAGATGGCAAAGCTCCTTAAGGTGTGATAGGTGGGTGAAACCTGGGTGAAACTACGTCCCCCTCCCTCCCTTCCTAAAGGTGACCACATCACCCAGGTTAGTGGTGAAGCTAGCTCCCAAGTTGAAGAGGTGTAGATGGTCCAAGATATAACGTGAAATTGGCATGCCAGGATAAGTGGTAGACTCTAAAGTGATATGTGACCTAGATGTATGGCAAATTGATGATAATCTTTGGGTACCTTGGGGTAGTCAAGGTGGCCTAAAGAGGTACACTATCATGAATGATTTTGGTAGAAGCAACCCACGCCTTTTGATCAATGGGGTTATCACCCCATGACCACTATTATGAATGATTTTGCATGGGTAGATGGTGCCCAAACCATGCACGAGCGACGATAGGATATAGAAGTAGAAGTTATGCATGCATCTTCATGAAAGGCCTCCTTCTATTTTTGTGGAAGGGGCTTGGTGGGCCCTTTAAATTAGGTGCACCTTTTGATTAGCAAAATTATTGCCAAGACTACCATTTAATGATGTTTCATGGGTATCTAGATAATAGTCTCTAGACCATGCACAACATGATATTAATCCAAGATCTCATAACTTGATGCTTAGAGATTGGATTTATATATGGCTAATATGTGGACTAGGGTGAGGTTGTGTTTATGTTAAAATAGAGTCGAGGGTGAGGTTATATTCTTTAAAGCACTTTGGAGGTACTTACATGGCCAATTGTAATACAAGAGATAAGGTTGGCTCCCATACCTACCATGGTCCCCCCATCTATATATGTACTTAGAGGGTTTCCATTGATGAGGTTAGTTGCACGTGTATGTGTCCAAGCTTCCTAGGAGATGCAGAATGTGGGGAAAAGAATTGATACTCTTAGTGAAAAATGGAGATGATGTGCTTGGGAAATGGATAGAAGGTGTGTGTCGTGTGTGCACCCAGATTTTTCCAACAAATTTGCTTTCTTTGACGCTCTGTATTGCTTTTCTTGGCATTTACTAGATATCGCTTTTCTTGGGGAGTCAAGATCATGAGGCTTATTTCTATGGGACTCACGCCTTTAGACACACACACACACATCTCTAGACTCATGTCTTTGGACGACCTATGCGCATCTCTAGACTCGCGCTCTAGACTCATGTTTGTGTGCTCACACAGTTTTTGAAGAAATAAGCTCAGAGACATCTAATGAGCTGGCCTCTCATCACACTTACTAGTGGGCTCAAGCCTCTAGGCTCATGCTTATACTCACGGGTTCAAGCTTATGTATACCTATAGACTCATGTCTATAGGCTTACACATTATGTTCTAATGATTTAGGCTCACATCATATACAAGGGAATGAATGTGTAATGATCATTATTGAAGTTGACTTATATGGGGAAGTTAAAACTTAAGCATTCTCTGGTTGCAAGGGAATGAATGTGTAATGCTTATTACGGAAATTGACTTATATAGGCTAGTTAAAAATAAAAAATGGTACAACCACTATTACGAGTCCTAAATAAGTATGAACACAAATTTCTTAGACGTGCCCTGTTTGGCATTAAGCTCATCGTCGTAAGGTCACTTTAGACTTCCCCTAATTTGACATTAAGCTCTGTGTGGTAAGGCTCCTTTATATTCTAAAGTGCTATCTTGTAAAAACAGGTGCTCGCTCAAGCAAATAAGCTGGCAAAGATCACTCAAAAAAATAAGACGGCACAGCTCCTTATATGGTATGACATGTGCTAACTCCAGCAAATAAGATGGCACAGCTCCTTATATGGTATGACATGTGCTAGCTCCTTATATGGTATGACATGTGCTAACTCCAGCAAATAAGATGGCAAAGCTCCTTAAGGTGTGATAGGTGGGTGAAACCTGGGTGAAACTACGTCCCCCTCCCTCCCTTCCTAAAGGTGACCACATCACCCAGGTTAGTGGTGAAGCTAGCTCCCAAGTTGAAGAGGTGTAGATGGTCCAAGATATAACGTGAAATTGGCATGCCAGGATAAGTGGTAGACTCTAAAGTGATATGTGACCTAGATGTATGGCAAATTGATGATAATCTTTGGGTACCTTGGGGTAGTCAAGGTGGCCTAAAGAGGTACACTATCATGAATGATTTTGGTAGAAGCAACCCACGCCTTTTGATCAATGGGGTTATCACCCCATGACCACTATTATGAATGATTTTGCATGGGTAGATGGTGCCCAAACCATGCACGAGCGACGATAGGATATAGAAGTAGAAGTTATGCATGCATCTTCATGAAAGGCCTCCTTCTATTTTTGTGGAAGGGGCTTGGTGGGCCCTTTAAATTAGGTGCACCTTTTGATTGGCAAAATTATTGCCAAGACTACCATTTAATGATGTTTCATGGGTATCTAGATAATAGTCTCTAGACCATGCACAACATGATATTAATCCAAGATCTCATAGCTTGATGCTTAGAGATTGGATTTATATATGGCTAATATGTGGACTAGGGTGAGGTTGTGTTTATGTTAAAATAGAGTCGAGGGTGAGGTTATATTCTTTAAAGCGCTTTGGAGGTACTTACATGGCCAATTGTAATACAAGAGATAAGGTTGGCTCCCATACCTACCATGGTCCCCCCATCTATATATGTACTTAGAGGGTTTCCATTGATGAGGTTAGTTGCACGTGTATGTGTCCACGCTTCCTAGGAGATGCAGAATGTGGGAAAGATAATTGATACTCTCAGTGAAAAATGGAGATGATGTGCTTGGGAAATGTATAGAAGGTGTGTGTCTTGTGTGTGCACTCAGATTTTTCCAACAAATTTGCTTTCTTTGACGCTCTGTATTGCTTTTCTTGGCATATACTAGATATCGCTTTTCTTGGGGAGTCAAGATCACGAGGCTTATTTCTATGGGACTCACGCCTTTGGACACACACACGCATCTCTAGACTCATGTCTCTGGACGACCTATGTGCATCTCTAGACTCGCGCTCTAGACTCATGTTTGTGTGCTCACACAGTTTTTGAAGAAACAAGCTCACAAACATCTAATGAGTTGGCCTCTCATCACCCTTACTAGTGGGCTCAAGCCTCTAGGCTCATGCTTATGGACTCACAGGTTCTGGCTCATGTAGTACTTACACCCCAATAATTATAAAGGACAAGAATTTTTTGTGTAATTCGTATGACAAGGTAGGTGTGTCTTTATAGGTCTTCAAGAGCTGCTTTACCAAACACCTTTAATTCATTGTTATAATATTAGGTTTCCTAGAATCACATTAGTACCATACTGTTTGAATTGCCTGGTGTACTACTAGGTTGACCAGACTCGCGTTTGTTAACTCACAGCTTCAGACTCATGTCTATTGACTTACGTCTCTAGACTCACGACTCACAACTCTAGACTTGGCTCATGACTCATGTCTTATATGCCTCTAGACTCATAGTGGATGTCTCTAGGCTTACAATTTATGTCTCTAAGCTCACGTGTTGACTCACGGCGGCTCACATCTCTAAGCTTATGTGTGTTGACTCATGGTTTTTTTTCATGGGATCATGGACTTACGTCTCCCAACCCGAGAGATGGTTTGGCATGGTTTTTTGAGGTGTTTGAGATTCTTAAGATTTGATGGTGGTTATAAGGATTATTTCGAATCCACGTTTATGGTGTCTATAAAAGTGATAACATGTGGTTTATTGGTTTTTTTGTTGATTTTACATGCTCTAAGCTACCAATTTCACCATGGAAATGAACAAAATTATGCAATGGATGAACAAAAAATTCACAACTTCCTCACTCTAATTCATGCACAAGCGGCTTATGTTTTTGGGTTAGTTTATTCCACTTTGAATTTAGAAATGCTAAGAACAAAATTATGAAATGCATGAACGAAAAATCACTTCTTCCTCACTCTAATTCAA
This sequence comes from Cibotium barometz, assembly GCF_041138505.1. Taxonomy (NCBI): domain Eukaryota; kingdom Viridiplantae; phylum Streptophyta; class Polypodiopsida; order Cyatheales; family Cibotiaceae; genus Cibotium; species Cibotium barometz. The sequence continues at coordinate 2,819,585 of NC_141075.1, forward strand.
GAAGAGGATATCCTTTGGAGTGGTCTTCTCTCACAAATGGTAGAATGGGGGGAAGAAGCTAATAAAAGAAAGAAAGAAAAAACCTACAATTAAACCTATCTAGCAAGCATCCATCAATCATGCAAGATTCAATAGAGCGCACAAGCAAGCAAGATTAGAGAAGAGAACACATCTTAAGTATTATATACAAGGGAATGAATGTGTAATGATCATTATTGAAGTTGACTTATATAGGGAAGTTAAAACTTTAGTATTTTATGGTTGCAAGGGACTGAACGTTTAATGCTTATCACGGAAAGTGACTTATATAGGCTAGTTAAAAATCAAAAATGGTACAACCACTATTACGAGTCCTAAGTAAGTATGTACAAAAATTTCTTAGACGTGCCCTGTTTGGCATTAAGCTCATCGTCGTAAGGTCACTTTAGACTTCCCCTAATTTGACATTAAAGCTCGTGATAAGGCTGCTTTATATTCTAAAGTGCTATCTTGTAAAAACAGGTGCTCGCTCAAGCAAATAAGCTGGCAAGGATCACTCAAAAAAATAAGATGGCACAGCTCCTTATATGGTATGACGTGTGCTATTTCCAGCAAATAAGACGGCAAAGCTCCTTGTGGTGTTACAGGTGGGTGAAACCTGGGTGAAACTATGTCCCCCTCCCTCCCTTCCTAAAGATGACCACATCACCCAGGTTAGTGGTGAAGCTAGCTCCCAAGTTGAAGAGGTGTAGATGGTCCAAGATATAACGTGAAATTGGCATGCCAGGATAAGTGGTAGACTCTAAAGTGATATGTGACTTAGATGTATGGCAAATTGATGATAATCTTTGGGTAGCCTTGGGGTAGTCAAGGTGGCATAAAGAGGTAGATGTGAAGTAGATTTCTTTCATGTAGGCCTCCTTCTATTGTGGAGGTGGCTTGGTCCCTTCAAAATCACCTGGTAGGTAGAAGAAACCCATGCCTTCTGATTAATGGAGCTATCACCACACGACCACTATCATGAATGATTTTGGTAGAAGCAACCCACGCCTTTTGATCAATGGGGTTATCACCCAATGACCACTATTATCAATGATTTTGCATGGGTAGATGGTGCCCAAACCATGCGCGACGATAGGATATAGAAGTAGAAGTTCTGCATGCATCTTCATGAAAGGCCTCCTTCTATTGTTGTGGAAGGGGCTTGGTGGGCCCTTTAAATTAGGTGCACCTTTTGACTGGCTAAATTATTGCCAAGACTACCATTTAATGATGTTTCATGGGTATCTAGATAATAGTCTCTGGACCATGCACAACATGATATTAATCCAAGATCTCATAGCTTGATGCTTAGAGATTGGATCTATATATGGCTAATATGTTGACTAGGGTGAGGTTGTGTTTATGTTAAATTAGAGTTCAGGGTGAGCTTATATTCTTCAAAGTGCTTTGGAGGTGCTTCCATGGCCAATTGTTATACAGGAGATAAGGTTGGCTTCCACACCTGCCATGGTCCCCCCATCTATATATGTACTTAGAGGGTTTCCATTGATGAGGTTAGTTGCACGTGTATGTGTCCAAGCTTCCTAGGAGATGCAGAATGTGGGGAAAAGAATTGATACTCTTAGTGAAAAATGGAGATGATGTGCTTGGGAAATGGATAGAAGGTGTGTGTCGTGTGTGCACCCAGATTTTTCCAACAAATTTGCTTTCTTTGACGCTCTGTATTGCTTTTCTTGGCATTTACTAGATATCGCTTTTCTTGGGGAGTCAAGATCATGAGGCTTATTTCTATGGGACTCACGCCTTTAGACACACACACACAAATCTCTAGACTCATGTCTTTGGACGACCTATGCGCATCTCTAGACTCGCGCTCTAGACTCGCGCTCTAGACTCATGTTTGTGTGGTCACACAGTTTTTGAAGAAATAAGCTCAGAGACATCTAATGAGCTGGCCTCTCATCACACTTACTAGTGGGCTCAAGCCTCTAGGCTCATGCTTATACTCACGGGTTCAAGCTTATGTATACCTATAGACTCATGTCTATAGGCTTACACATTATGTTCTAATGATTTAGGCTCACATCATATACAAGGGAATGAATGTGTAATGATCATTATTGAAGTTGACTTATATGGGGAAGTTAAAACTTAAGCATTCTATGGTTGCAAGGGAATGAATGTGTAATGCTTATTACGGAAATTGACTTATATAGGCTAGTTAAAAATAAAAAATGGTACAACCACTATTACGAGTCCTAAATAAGTATGAACACAAATTTCTTAGACGTGCCCTGTTTGGCATTAAGCTCATCGTCGTAAGGTCACTTTAGACTTCCCCTAATTTGACATTAAGCTCTGTGTGGTAAGGCTCCTTTATATTCTAAAGTGCTATCTTGTAAAAACAGGTGCTCGCTCAAGCAAATAAGCTGGCAAAGATCACTCAAAAAAATAAGACGGCACAGCTCCTTATATGGTATGACATGTGCTAACTCCAGCAAATAAGATGGCAAAGCTCCTTAAGGTGTGATAGGTGGGTGAAACCTGGGTGAAACTACGTCCCCCTCCCTCCCTTCCTAAAGGTGACCACATCACCCAGGTTAGTGGTGAAGCTAGCTCCCAAGTTGAAGAGGTGTAGATGGTCCAAGATATAACGTGAAATTGGCATGCCAGGATAAGTGGTAGACTCTAAAGTGATATGTGACCTAGATGTATGGCAAATTGATGATAATCTTTGGGTACCTTGGGGTAGTCAAGGTGGCCTAAAGAGGTACACTATCATGAATGATTTTGGTAGAAGCAACCCACGCCTTTTGATCAATGGGGTTATCACCCCATGACCACTATTATGAATGATTTTGCATGGGTAGATGGTGCCCAAACCATGCACGAGCGACGATAGGATATAGAAGTAGAAGTTCTGCATGCATCTTCATGAAAGGCCTCCTTCTATTTTTGTGGAAGGGGCTTGGTGGGCCCTTTAAATTAGGTGCACCTTTTGATTAGCAAAATTATTGCCAAGACTACCATTTAATGATGTTTCATGGGTATCTAGATAATAGTCTCTAGACCATGCACAACATGATATTAATCCAAGATCTCATAACTTGATGCTTAGAGATTGGATTTATATATGGCTAATATGTGGACTAGGGTGAGGTTGTGTTTATGTTAAAATAGAGTCGAGGGTGAGGTTATATTCTTTAAAGCACTTTGGAGGTACTTACATGGCCAATTGTAATACAAGAGATAAGGTTGGCTTCCATACATCAAGGTCACATATCACTTTAGAGTCTACCACTTATCCTGGCATGCCAATTTCACGTTATATCTTGGACCATCTACACCTCTTCAACTTGGGAGCTAGCTTCACCACTAACCTGGGTGATGTGGTCACCTTTAGGAAGGGAGGGAGGGGGACGTAGTTTCACCCAGGTTTCACCCACCTATCACACCTTAAGGAGCTTTGCCATCTTATTTGCTGGAGTTAGCACATGTCATACCATATAAGGAGCTGTGCCGTCTTATTTTTTTGAGTGATCTTTGCCAGCTTATTTGCTTGAGCGAGCACCTGTTTTTACAAGATAGCACTTTAGAATATAAAGGAGCCTTACCACACAGAGCTTAATGTCAAATTAGGGGAAGTCTAAAGTGACCTTACGACGATGAGCTTAATGCCAAACAGGGCACGTCTAAGAAATTTGTGTTCATACTTATTTAGGACTCGTAATAGTGGTTGTACCATTTTTTATTTTTAACTAGCCTATATAAGTCAATTTCCGTAATAAGCATTACACATTCATTCCCTTGCAACCATAGAATGCTTAAGTTTTAACTTCCCCATATAAGTCAACTTCAATAATGATCATTACACATTCATTCCCTTGTATATGATGTGAGCCTAAATCATTAGAACATAATGTGTAAGCCTATAGACATGAGTCTATAGGTATACATAAGCTTGAACCCGTGAGTATAAGCATGAGCCTAGAGGCTTGAGCCCACTAGTAAGTGTGATGAGAGGCCAGCTCATTAGATGTCTCTGAGCTTATTTCTTCAGAAACTGTGTGAGCACACAAACATGAGTCTAGAGCGCGAGTCTAGAGATGCGCATAGGTCGTCCAAAGACATGAGTCTAGAGATGTGTGTGTGTGTGTCTAAAGGCGTGAGTCCCATAGAAATAAGCCTCATGATCTTGACTCCCCAAGAAAAGCGATATCTAGTAAATGCCAAGAAAAGCAATACAGAGCGTCAAAGAAAGCAAATTTGTTGGAAAAATCTGGGTGCACACATTTTGGTAGAAGCAACCCACGCCTTTTGATCAATGGGGTTATCACCCCATGACCACTATTATGAATGATTTTGCATGGGTAGATGGTGCCCAAACCATGCACGAGCGACGATAGGATATAGAAGTAGAAGTTATGCATGCATCTTCATGAAAGGCCTCCTTCTATTTTTGTGGAAGGGGCTTGGTGGGCCCTTTAAATTAGGTGCACCTTTTGATTGGCAAAATTATTGCCAAGACTACCATTTAATGATGTTTCATGGGTATCTAGATAATAGTCTCTAGACCATGCACAACATCATATTAATCCAAGATCTCATAGCTTGATGCTTAGAGATTGGATTTATATATGGCTAATATGTGGACTAGGGTGAGGTTGTGTTTATGTTAAAATAGAGTCGAGGGTGAGGTTATATTCTTTAAAGCGCTTTGGAGGTACTTACATGGCCAATTGTAATACAAGAGATAAGGTTGGCTCCCATACCTACCATGGTCCCCCCATCTATATATGTACTTAGAGGGTTTCCATTGATGAGGTTAGTTGCACGTGTATGTGTCCACGCTTCCTAGGAGATGCAGAATGTGGGAAAGATAATTGATACTCTCAGTGAAAAATGGAGATGATGTGCTTGGGAAATGTATAGAAGGTGTGTGTCTTGTGTGTGCACTCAGATTTTTCCAACAAATTTGCTTTCTTTGACGCTCTGTATTGCTTTTCTTGGCATATACTAGATATCGCTTCTCTTGGGGAGTCAAGATCATGAGGCTTATTTCTATGGGACTCACGCCTTTGGACACACACACGCATCTCTAGACTCATGTCTCTGGACGACCTATGTGCATCTCTAGACTCGCGCTCTAGACTCATGTTTGTGTGCTCACACAGTTTTTGAAGAAACAAGCTCACAAACATCTAATGAGTTGGCCTCTCATCACCCTTACTAGTGGGCTCAAGCCTCTAGGCTCATGCTTATGGACTCACAGGTTCTGGCTCATGTAGTACTTACACCCCAATAATTATAAAGGACAAGAATTTTTTGTGTAATTCGTATGACAAGGTAGGTGTGTCTTTATAGGTCTTCAAGAGTTGCTTTACCAAACACCTTTAATTCATTGTTATAATATTAGGTTTCCTAGAATCACATTAGTACCATACTGTTTGAATTGCTTGGTATACTATTAGGTTGACCAGACTCGCGTTTGTTAACTCACAGCTTCAGACTCATGTCTATTGACTTACGTCTCTAGACTCACGACTCACAACTCTAGACTTGGCTCATGACTCATGTCTTATATGCCTCTAGACTCATAGTGGATGTCTCTAGGCTTACAACTCATGTCTCTAAGCTCACGTGTTGACTCACGGCGGCTCACATCTCTAAGCTTATGTGTGTTGACTCATGGTTTTTTTTCATGGGATCATGGACTTACGTCTCCCAACCCGAGAGATGGTTTGGCATGGTTTTTTGAGGTGTTTGAGATTCTTAAGATTTGATGGTGGTTATAAGGATTATTTCGAATCCACGTTTATGGTGTCTATAAAAGTGATTACATGTGGTTTATTGGTTTTTTTTGTTGATTTTACATGCTCTAAGCTACCAATTTCACCATGGAAATGAACAAAATTATGCAATGGATGAACAAAAAATTCACAACTTCCTCACTCTAATTCACGCACAAGCGGCTTATGTTTTTGGGTTAGTTTATTCCACTTTGAATTTAGAAATGCTAAGAACAAAATTATGAAATGCATGAACGAAAAATCACTTCTTCCTCACTCTAATTCAAGAAAAGGATATCCTCTTCTCTCACAAATGGTAGAATGGGGGGAAGAAGCTAATAAAAGAAAGAAAGAAAAAACCTACAATCAAACCTATCTAGCAAGCATCCATCAATCATGCAAGATTCAATAGAGCGCACAAGCAAGCAAGATTAGAGAAGAGAACACATCTTAAGTATTATATACAAGGGAATGAATGTGTAATGATCATTATTGAAGTTGACTTATATAGGGAAGTTAAAACTTAAGTATTCTATGGTTGCAAGGGACTAAAAGTTTAATGCTTATTACGGAAAGTGACTTATATAGGCTAGTTAAAAATCAAAAATGGTACAACCACTATTACGAGTCCTAAGTAAGTATGTACAAAAATTTCTTAGACGTGCCCTGTTTGGCATTAAGCTCATAGTCGTAAGTGGTAGTCTTGGCAATAATTTAGCCAGTCAAAAGGTGCACCTAATTTAAAGGGCCCACCAAGCCCCTTCCACAACAATAGAAGGAGGCCTTTCATGAAGATGCATGCAGAACTTCTACTTCTATATCCTATCGTCGCGCATGGTTTGGGCACCATCTACCCATGCAAAATCATTGATAATAGTGGTCATTGGGTGATAACCCCATTGATCAAAAGGCGTGGGTTGCTTCTACCAAAATCATTCATGATAGTGGTCGTGTGGTGATAGCTCCATTAATCAGAAGGCATGGGTTTCTTCTACCTACCAGGTGATTTTGAAGGGACCAAGCCACCTCCACAATAGAAGGAGGCCTACATGAAAGAAATCTACTTCACATCTACCTCTTTATGCCACCTTGACTACCCCAAGGCTACCCAAAGATTATCATCAATTTGCCATACATCTAAGTCACATATCACTTTAGAGTCTACCACTTATCCTGGCATGCCAATTTCACGTTATATCTTGGACCATCTACACCTCTTCAACTTGGGAGCTAGCTTCACCACTAACCTGGGTGATGTGGTCATCTTTAGGAAGGGAGGGAGGGGGACATAGTTTCACCCAGGTTTCACCCACCTGTAACACCACAAGGAGCTTTGCCGTCTTATTTGCTGGGAATAGCACACGTCATACCATATAAGGAGCTGTGCCATCTTATTTTTTTGAGTGATCCTTGCCAGCTTATTTGCTTGAGCGAGCAAGTGTCATGGGTATCTAGATAATAGTCTCTGGACCATGCACAACATGATATTAATCCAAGATCTCATAGCTTGATGCTTAGAGATTGGATTTATATATGGCTAATATGTTGACTAGGGTGAGGTTGTGTTTATGTTAAATTAGAGTTCAGGGTGAGCTTATATTCTTCAAAGCGCTTTGGAGGTGCTTCCATGGCCAATTGTTATACAGGAGATAAGGTTGGCTTCCACACCTGCCATGGTCCCCCCATCTATATATGTACTTAGAGGGTTTCCATTGATGAGGTTAGTTGCACGTGTATGTGTCCAAGCTTCCTAGGAGATGCAGAATGTGGGGAAAAGAATTGATACTCTTAGTGAAAAATGGAGATGATGTGCTTGGGAAATGGATAGAAGGTGTGTGTCGTGTGTGCACCCAGATTTTTCCAACAAATTTGCTTTCTTTGACGCTCTGTATTGCTTTTCTTGGCATTTACTAGATATCGCTTTTCTTGGGGAGTCAAGATCATGAGGCTTATTTCTATGGGACTCACGCCTTTAGACACACACACACACATCTCTAGACTCATGTCTTTGGACGACCTATGCGCATCTCTAGACTCGCGCTCTAGACTCATGTTTGTGTGCTCACACAGTTTTTGAAGAAATAAGCTCAGAGACATCTAATGAGCTGGCCTCTCATCACACTTACTAGTGGGCTCAAGCCTCTAGGCTCATGCTTATACTCACGGGTTCAAGCTTATGTATACCTATAGACTCATGTCTATAGGCTTACACATTATGTTCTAATGATTTAGGCTCACATCATATACAAGGGAATGAATGTGTAATGATCATTATTGAAGTTGACTTATATGGGGAAGTTAAAACTTAAGCATTCTATGGTTGCAAGGGAATGAATGTGTAATGCTTATTACGGAAATTGACTTATATAGGCTAGTTAAAAATAAAAAATGGTACAACTACTATTACGAGTCCTAAATAAGTATGAACACAAATTTCTTAGACGTGCCCTGTTTGGCATTAAGCTCATCGTCGTAAGGTCACTTTAGACTTCCCCTAATTTGACATTAAGCTCTGTGTGGTAAGGCTCCTTTATATTCTAAAGTGCTATCTTGTAAAAACAGGTGCTCGCTCAAGCAAATAAGCTGGCAAAGATCACTCAAAAAAATAAGACGGCACAGCTCTTTATATGGTATGACATGTGCTAACTCCAGCAAATAAGATGGCAAAGCTCCTTAAGGTGTGATAGGTGGGTGAAACCTGGGTGAAACTACGTCCCCCTCCCTCCCTTCCTAAAGGTGACCACATCACCCAGGTTAGTGGTGAAGCTAGCTCCCAAGTTGAAGAGGTGTAGATGGTCCAAGATATAACGTGAAATTGGCATGCCAGGATAAGTGGTAGACTCTAAAGTGATATGTGACCTAGATGTATGGCAAATTGATGATAATCTTTGGGTACCTTGGGGTAGTCAAGGTGGCCTAAAGAGGTACACTATCATGAATGATTTTGGTAGAAGCAACCACGCCTTTTGATCAATGGGGTTATCACCCCATGACCACTATTATGAATGATTTTGCATGGGTAGATGGTGCCCAAACCATGCACGAGCGACGATAGGATATAGAAGTAGAAGTTATGCATGCATCTTCATGAAAGGCCTCCTTCTATTTTTGTGGAAGGGGCTTGGTGGGACCTTTAAATTAGGTGCACCTTTTGATTGGCAAAATTATTGCCAAGACTACCATTTAATGATGTTTCATGGGTATCTAGATAATAGTCTCTAGACCATGCACAACATGATATTAATCCAAGATCTCATAACTTGATGCTTAGAGATTGGATTTATATATGGCTAATATGTGGACTAGGGTGAGGTTGTGTTTATGTTAAAATAGAGTCGAGGGTGAGGTTATATTCTTTAAAGCGCTTTGGAGGTACTTACATGGCCAATTGTAATACAAGAGATAAGGTTGGCTCCCATACCTACCATGGTCCCCCCATCTATATATGTACTTAGAGGGTTTCCATTGATGAGGTTAGTTGCACGTGTATGTGTCCAAGCTTCCTAGGAGATGCAGAATGTGGCGAAAAGAATTGATACTCTTAGTGAAAAATGGAGATGATGTGCTTGGGAAATGGATAGAAGGTGTGTGTCGTGTGTGCACCCAGATTTTTCCAACAAATTTGCTTTCTTTGACGCTCTGTATTGCTTTTCTTGGCATTTACTAGATATCGCTTTTCTTGGGGAGTCAAGATCATGAGGCTTATTTCTATGGGACTCACGCCTTTAGACACACACACACACATCTCTAGACTCATGTCTTTGGACGACCTATGCGCATCTCTAGACTCGCGCTCTAGACTCATGTTTGTGTGCTCACACAGTTTTTGAAGAAATAAGCTCAGAGACATCTAATGAGCTGGCCTCTCATCACACTTACTAGTGGGCTCAAGCCTCTAGGCTCATGCTTATACTCACGGGTTCAAGCTTATGTATACCTATAGACTCATGTCTATAGGCTTACACATTATGTTCTAATGATTTAGGCTCACATCATATACAAGGGAATGAATGTGTAATGATCATTATTGAAGTTGACTTATATGGGGAAGTTAAAACTTAAGCATTCTATGGTTGCAAGGGAATGAATGTGTAATGCTTATTACGGAAATTGACTTATATAGGCTAGTTAAAAATAAAAAATGGTACAACCACTATTACGAGTCCTAAATAAGTATGAACACAAATTTCTTAGACGTGCCCTGTTTGGCATTAAGCTCATCGTCGTAAGGTCACTTTAGACTTCCCCTAATTTGACATTAAGCTCTGTGTGGTAAGGCTCCTTTATATTCTAAAGTGCTATCTTGTAAAAATAGGTGCTCGCTCAAGCAAATAAGCTGGCAAAGATCACTCAAAAAAATAAGACGGCACAGCTCCTTATATGGTATGACATGTGCTAACTCCAGCAAATAAGATGGCAAAGCTCCTTAAGGTGTGATAGGTGGGTGAAACCTGGGTGAAACTACGTCCCCCTCCCTCCCTTCCTAAAGGTGACCACATCACCCAGGTTAGTGGTGAAGCTAGCTCCCAAGTTGAAGAGGTGTAGATGGTCCAAGATATAACGTGAAATTGGCATGCCAGGATAAGTGGTAGACTCTAAAGTGATATGTGACCTAGATGTATGGCAAATTGATGATAATCTTTGGGTACCTTGGGGTAGTCAAGGTGGCCTAAAGAGGTACACTATCATGAATGATTTTGGTAGAAGCAACCCACGCCTTTTGATCAATGGGGTTATCACCCCATGACCACTATTATGAATGATTTTGCATGGGTAGATGGTGCCCAAACCATGCACGAGCGACGATAGGATATAGAAGTAGAAGTTATGCATGCATCTTCATGAAAGGCCTCCTTCTATTTTTGTGGAAGGGGCTTGGTGGGCCCTTTAAATTAGGTGCACCTTTTGATTGGCAAAATTATTGCCAAGACTACCATTTAATGATGTTTCATGGGTATCTAGATAATAGTCTCTAGACCATGCACAACATGATATTAATCCAAGATCTCATAACTTGATGCTTAGAGATTGGATTTATATATGGCTAATATGTGGACTAGGGTGAGGTTGTGTTTATGTTAAAATAGAGTCGAGGGTGAGGTTATATTCTTTAAAGCGCTTTGGAGGTACTTACATGGCCAATTGTAATACAAGAGATAAGGTTGGCTCCCATACCTACCATGGTCCCCCCATCTATATATGTACTTAGAGGGTTTCCATTGATGAGGTTAGTTGCACGTGTATGTGTCCACGCTTCCTAGGAGATGCAGAATGTGGGAAAGATAATTGATACTCTCAGTGAAAAATGGAGATGATGTGCTTGGGAAATGTATAGAAGGTGTGTGTCTTGTGTGTGCACTCAGATTTTTCCAACAAATTTGCTTTCTTTGACGCTCTGTATTGCTTTTCTTGGCATATACTAGATATCGCTTCTCTTGGGGAGTCAAGATCACGAGGCTTATTTCTATGGGACTCACGCCTTTGGACACACACACGCATCTCTAGACTCATGTCTCTGGATGACCTATGTGCATCTCTAGACTCGCGCTCTAGACTCGTGTTTGTGTGCTCACACAGTTTTTGAAGAAACAAGCTCACAAACATCTAATGAGTTGGCCTCTCATCACCCTTACTAGTGGGCTCAAGCCTCTAGGCTCATGCTTATGGACTCACAGGTTCTGGCTCATGTAGTACTTACACCCCAATAATTATAAAGGACAAGAATTTTTTGTGTAATTCGTATGACAAGGTAGGTGTGTCTTTATAGGTCTTCAAGAGCTGCTTTACCAAACACCTTTAATTCATTGTTATAATATTAGGTTTCCTAGAATCACATTAGTACCATACTGTTTGAATTGCCTGGTATACTATTAGGTTGACCAGACTCGTGTTTGTTAACTCACAGCTTCAGACTCATGTCTATTGACTTACGTCTCTAGACTCACGACTCACAACTCTAGACTTGGCTCATGACTCATGTCTTATATGCCTCTAGACTCATAGTGGATGTCTCTAGGCTTACAACTCATGTCTCTAAGCTCACGTGTTGACTCACGGCGGCTCACATCTCTAAGCTTATGTGTGTTGACTCATGGTTTTTTTTCATGGGATCATGGACTTACGTCTCCCAACCCGAGAGATGGTTTGGCATGGTTTTTTGAGGTGTTTGAGATTCTTAAGATTTGATGGTGGTTATAAGGATTATTTCGAATCCACGTTTATGGTGTCTATAAAAGTGATTACATGTGGTTTATTGGTTTTTTTGTTGATTTTACATGCTCTAAGCTACCAATTTCACCATGGAAATGAACAAAATTATGCAATGGATGAACAAAAAATTCACAACTTCCTCACTCTAATTCACGCACAAGCGGCTTATGTTTTTGGGTTAGTTTATTCCACTTTGAATTTAGAAATGCTAAGAACAAAATTATGAAATGCATGAACGAAAAATCACTTCTTCCTCACTCTAATTCAAGAAGAGGATATCCTCTTCTCTCACAAATGGTAGAATGGGGGGAAGAAGCTAATAAAAGAAAGAAAGAAAAAACCTACAATCAAACCTATCTAGCAAGCATCCATCAATCATGCAAGATTCAATAGAGCGCACAAGCAAGCAAGATTAGAGAAGAGAACACATCTTAAGTATTATATACAAGGGAATGAATGTGTAATGATCATTATTGAAGTTGACTTATATAGGGAAGTTAAAACTTAAGTATTCTATGGTTGCAAGGGACTGAACGTTTAATGCTTATTACGGAAAGTGACTTATATAGGCTAGTTAAAAATCAAAAATGGTACAACCACTATTACGAGTCCTAAGTAAGTATGTACAAAAATTTCTTAGACGTGCCCTGTTTGGCATTAAGCTCATCGTCGTAAGGTCACTTTAGACTTCCCCTAATTTGACATTAAAGCTCGTGATAAGGCTGCTTTATATTCTAAAGTGCTATCTTGTAAAAACAGGTGCTCGCTCAAGCAAATAAGCTGGCAAGGATCACTCAAAAAAATAAGATGGCACAGCTCCTTATATGGTATGACGTGTGCTATTTCCAGCAAATAAGACGGCAAAGCTCCTTGTGGTGTTACAGGTGGGTGAAACCTGGGTGAAACTATGTCCCCCTCCCTCCCTTCCTAAAGATGACCACATCACCCAGGTTAGTGGTGAAGCTAGCTCCCAAGTTGAAGAGGTGTAGATGGTCCAAGATATAACGTGAAATTGGCATGCCAGGATAAGTGGTAGACTCTAAAGTGATATGTGACTTAGATGTATGGCAAATTGATGATAATCTTTGGGTAGCCTTGGGGTAGTCAAGGTGGCATAAAGAGGTAGATGTGAAGTAGATTTCTTTCATGTAGGCCTCCTTCTATTGTGGAGGTGGCTTGGTCCCTTCAAAATCACCTGGTAGGTAGAAGAAACCCATGCCTTCTGATTAATGGAGCTATCACCACACGACCACTATCATGAATGATTTTGGTAGAAGCAACCCACGCCTTTTGATCAATGGGGTTATCACCCAATGACCACTATTATCAATGATTGTGCATGGGTAGATGGTGCCCAAACCATGCGCGACGATAGGATATAGAAGTAGAAGTTCTGCATGCATCTTCATGAAAGGCCTCCTTCTATTGTTGTGGAAGAAGCTTGGTGGGCCCTTTAAATTAGGTGCACCTTTTGACTGGCTAAATTATTGCCAAGACTACCATTTAATGATGTTTCATGGGTATCTAGATAATAGTCTCTGGACCATGCACAACATGATATTAATCCAAGATCTCATAGCTTGATGCTTAGAGATTGGATCTATATATGGCTAATATGTTGACTAGGGTGAGGTTGTGTTTATGTTAAATTAGAGTTCAGGGTGAGCTTATATTCTTCAAAGCGCTTTGGAGGTGCTTCCATGGCCAATTGTTATACAGGAGATAAGGTTGGCTTCCACACCTGCCATGGTCCCCCCATCTATATATGTACTTAGAGGGTTTCCATTGATGAGGTTAGTTGCACGTGTATGTGTCCAAGCTTCCTAGGAGATGCAGAATGTGGGGAAAAGAATTGATACTCTTAGTGAAAAATGGAGATGATGTGCTTGGGAAATGGATAGAAGGTGTGTGTCGTGTGTGCACCCAGATTTTTCCAACAAATTTGCTTTCTTTGACGCTCTGTATTGCTTTTCTTGGCATTTACTAGATATCGCTTTTCTTGGGGAGTCAAGATCATGAGGCTTATTTCTATGGGACTCACGCCTTTAGACACACACACACACATCTCTAGACTCATGTCTTTGGACGACCTATGCGCATCTCTAGACTCGCGCTCTAGACTCATGTTTGTGTGCTCACACAGTTTTTGAAGAAATAAGCTCAGAGACATCTAATGAGCTGGCCTCTCATCACACTTACTAGTGGGCTCAAGCCTCTAGGCTCATGCTTATACTCACGGGTTCAAGCTTATGTATACCTATAGACTCATGTCTATAGGCTTACACATTATGTTCTAATGATTTAGGCTCACATCATATACAAGGGAATGAATGTGTAATGATCATTATTGAAGTTGACTTATATGGGGAAGTTAAAACTTAAGCATTCTATGGTTGCAAGGGAATGAATGTGTAATGCTTATTACGGAAATTGACTTATATAGGCTAGTTAAAAATAAAAAATGGTACAACCACTATTACGAGTCCTAAATAAGTATGAACACAAATTTCTTAGACGTGCCCTGTTTGGCATTAAGCTCATCGTCGTAAGGTCACTTTAGACTTCCCCTAATTTGACATTAAGCTCTGTGTGGTAAGGCTCCTTTATATTCTAAAGTGCTATCTTGTAAAAACAGGTGCTCGCTCAAGCAAATAAGCTGGCAAAGATCACTCAAAAAAATAAGACGGCACAGCTCCTTATATGGTATGACATGTGCTAACTCCAGCAAATAAGATGGCAAAGCTCCTTAAGGTGTGATAGGTGGGTGAAACCTGGGTGAAACTACATCCCCCTCCCTCCCTTCCTAAAGGTGACCACATCACCCAGGTTAGTGGTGAAGCTAGCTCCCAAGTTGAAGAGGTGTAGATGGTCCAAGATATAACGTGAAATTGGCATGCCAGGATAAGTGGTAGACTCTAAAGTGATATGTGACCTAGATGTATGGCAAATTGATGATAATCTTTGGGTACCTTGGGGTAGTCAAGGTGGCCTAAAGAGGTACACTATCATGAATGATTTTGGTAGAAGCAACCCACGCCTTTTGATCAATGGGGTTATCACCCAATGACCACTATTATCAATGATTTTGCATGGGTAGATGGTGCCCAAACCATGCGCGACGATAGGATATAGAAGTAGAAGTTCTGCATGCATCTTCATGAAAGGCCTCCTTCTATTGTTGTGGAAGGGGCTTGGTGGGCCCTTTAAATTAGGTGCACCTTTTGACTGGCTAAATTATTGCCAAGACTACCATTTAATGATGTTTCATGGGTATCTAGATAATAGTCTCTGGACCATGCACAACATGATATTAATCCAAGATCTCATAGCTTGATGCTTAGAGATTGGATCTATATATGGCTAATATGTTGACTAGGGTGAGGTTGTGTTTATGTTAAATTAGAGTTCAGGGTGAGCTTATATTCTTCAAAGCGCTTTGGAGGTGCTTCCATGGCCAATTGTTATACAGGAGATAAGGTTGGCTTCCACACCTGCCATGGTCCCCCCATCTATATATGTACTTAGAGGGTTTCCATTGATGAGGTTAGTTGCACGTGTATGTGTCCAAGCTTCCTAGGAGATGCAGAATGTGGGGAAAAGAATTGATACTCTTAGTGAAAAATGGAGATGATGTGCTTGGGAAATGGATAGAAGGTGTGTGTCGTGTGTGCACCCAGATTTTTCCAACAAATTTGCTTTCTTTGACGCTCTGTATTGCTTTTCTTGGCATTTACTAGATATCGCTTTTCTTGGGGAGTCAAGATCATGAGGCTTATTTCTATGGGACTCACGCCTTTAGACACACACACACACATCTCTAGACTCATGTCTTTGGACGACCTATGCGCATCTCTAGACTCGCGCTCTAGACTCATGTTTGTGTGCTCACACAGTTTTTGAAGAAATAAGCTCAGAGACATCTAATGAGCTGGCCTCTCATCACACTTACTAGTGGGCTCAAGCCTCTAGGCTCATGCTTATACTCACGGGTTCAAGCTTATGTATACCTATAGACTCATGTCTATAGGCTTACACATTATGTTCTAATGATTTAGGCTCACATCATATACAAGGGAATGAATGTGTAATGATCATTATTGAAGTTGACTTATATGGGGAAGTTAAAACTTAAGCATTCTATGGTTGCAAGGGAATGAATGTGTAATGCTTATTACGGAAATTGACTTATATAGGCTAGTTAAAAATAAAAAATGGTACAACCACTATTACGAGTCCTAAATAAGTATGAACACAAATTTCTTAGACGTGCCCTGTTTGGCATTAAGCTCATCGTCGTAAGGTCACTTTAGACTTCCCCTAATTTGACATTAAGCTCTGTGTGGTAAGGCTCCTTTATATTCTAAAGTGCTATCTTGTAAAAACAGGTGCTCGCTCAAGCAAATAAGCTGGCAAAGATCACTCAAAAAAATAAGACGGCACAGCTCCTTATATGGTATGACATGTGCTAACTCCAGCAAATAAGATGGCAAAGCTCCTTAAGGTGTGATAGGTGGGTGAAACCTGGGTGAAACTACATCCCCCTCCCTCCCTTCCTAAAGGTGACCACATCACCCAGGTTAGTGGTGAAGCTAGCTCCCAAGTTGAAGAGGTGTAGATGGTCCAAGATATAACGTGAAATTGGCATGCCAGGATAAGTGGTAGACTCTAAAGTGATCTGTGACCTAGATGTATGGCAAATTGATGATAATCTTTGGGTACCTTGGGGTAGTCAAGGTGGCCTAAAGAGGTACACTATCATGAATGATTTTGGTAGAAGCAACCCACGCCTTTTGATCAATGGGGTTATCACCCAATGACCACTATTATCAATGATTTTGCATGGGTAGATGGTGCCCAAACCATGCGCGACGATAGGATATAGAAGTAGAAGTTCTGCATGCATCTTCATGAAAGGCCTCCTTCTATTGTTGTGGAAGGGGCTTGGTGGGCCCTTTAAATTAGGTGCACCTTTTGACTGGCTAAATTATTGCCAAGACTACCATTTAATGATGTTTCATGGGTATCTAGATAATAGTCTCTGGACCATGCACAACATGATATTAATCCAAGATCTCATAGCTTGATGCTTAGAGATTGGATCTATATATGGCTAATATGTTGACTAGGGTGAGGTTGTGTTTATGTTAAATTAGAGTTCAGGGTGAGCTTATATTCTTCAAAGCGCTTTGGAGGTGCTTCCATGGCCAATTGTTATACAGGAGATAAGGTTGGCTTCCACACCTGCCATGGTCCCCCCATCTATATATGTACTTAGAGGGTTTCCATTGATGAGGTTAGTTGCACGTGTATGTGTCCAAGCTTCCTAGGAGATGCAGAATGTGGGGAAAAGAATTGATACTCTTAGTGAAAAATGGAGATGATGTGCTTGGGAAATGGATAGAAGGTGTGTGTCGTGTGTGCACCCAGATTTTTCCAACAAATTTGCTTTCTTTGACGCTCTGTATTGCTTTTCTTGGCATTTACTAGATATCGCTTTTCTTGGGGAGTCAAGATCATGAGGCTTATTTCTATGGGACTCACGCCTTTAGACACACACACACACATCTCTAGACTCATGTCTTTGGACGACCTATGCGCATCTCTAGACTCGCGCTCTAGACTCATGTTTGTGTGCTCACACAGTTTTTGAAGAAATAAGCTCAGAGACATCTAATGAGCTGGCCTCTCATCACACTTACTAGTGGGCTCAAGCCTCTAGGCTCATGCTTATACTCACGGGTTCAAGCTTATGTATACCTATAGACTCATGTCTATAGGCTTACACATTATGTTCTAATGATTTAGGCTCACATCATATACAAGGGAATGAATGTGTAATGATCATTATTGAAGTTGACTTATATGGGGAAGTTAAAACTTAAGCATTCTATGGTTGCAAGGGAATGAATGTGTAATGCTTATTACGGAAATTGACTTATATAGGCTAGTTAAAAATAAAAAATGGTACAACCACTATTACGAGTCCTAAATAAGTATGAACACAAATTTCTTAGACGTGCCCTGTTTGGCATTAAGCTCATCGTCGTAAGGTCACTTTAGACTTCCCCTAATTTGACATTAAGCTCTGTGTGGTAAGGCTCCTTTATATTCTAAAGTGCTATCTTGTAAAAACAGGTGCTCGCTCAAGCAAATAAGCTGGCAAAGATCACTCAAAAAAATAAGACGGCACAGCTCCTTATATGGTATGACATGTGCTAACTCCAGCAAATAAGATGGCAAAGCTCCTTAAGGTGTGATAGGTGGGTGAAACCTGGGTGAAACTACATCCCCCTCCCTCCCTTCCTAAAGGTGACCACATCACCCAGGTTAGTGGTGAAGCTAGCTCCCAAGTTGAAGAGGTGTAGATGGTCCAAGATATAACGTGAAATTGGCATGCCAGGATAAGTGGTAGACTCTAAAGTGATATGTGACCTAGATGTATGGCAAATTGATGATAATCTTTGGGTACCTTGGGGTAGTCAAGGTGGCCTAAAGAGGTACACTATCATGAATGATTTTGGTAGAAGCAACCCACGCCTTTTGATCAATGGGGTTATCACCCAATGACCACTATTATCAATGATTTTGCATGGGTAGATGGTGCCCAAACCATGCGCGACGATAGGATATAGAAGTAGAAGTTCTGCATGCATCTTCATGAAAGGCCTCCTTCTATTGTTGTGGAAGGGGCTTGGTGGGCCCTTTAAATTAGGTGCACCTTTTGACTGGCTAAATTATTGCCAAGACTACCATTTAATGATGTTTCATGGGTATCTAGATAATAGTCTCTGGACCATGCACAACATGATATTAATCCAAGATCTCATAGCTTGATGCTTAGAGATTGGATCTATATATGGCTAATATGTTGACTAGGGTGAGGTTGTGTTTATGTTAAATTAGAGTTCAGGGTGAGCTTATATTCTTCAAAGCGCTTTGGAGGTGCTTCCATGGCCAATTGTTATACAGGAGATAAGGTTGGCTTCCACACCTGCCATGGTCCCCCCATCTATATATGTACTTAGAGGGTTTCCATTGATGAGGTTAGTTGCACGTGTATGTGTCCAAGCTTCCTAGGAGATGCAGAATGTGGGGAAAAGAATTGATACTCTTAGTGAAAAATGGAGATGATGTGCTTGGGAAATGGATAGAAGGTGTGTGTCGTGTGTGCACCCAGATTTTTCCAACAAATTTGCTTTCTTTGACGCTCTGTATTGCTTTTCTTGGCATTTACTAGATATCGCTTTTCTTGGGGAGTCAAGATCATGAGGCTTATTTCTATGGGACTCACGCCTTTAGACACACACACACACATCTCTAGACTCATGTCTTTGGACGACCTATGCGCATCTCTAGACTCGCGCTCTAGACTCATGTTTGTGTGCTCACACAGTTTTTGAAGAAATAAGCTCAGAGACATCTAATGAGCTGGCCTCTCATCACACTTACTAGTGGGCTCAAGCCTCTAGGCTCATGCTTATACTCACGGGTTCAAGCTTATGTATACCTATAGACTCATGTCTATAGGCTTACACATTATGTTCTAATGATTTAGGCTCACATCATATACAAGGGAATGAATGTGTAATGATCATTATTGAAGTTGACTTATATGGGGAAGTTAAAACTTAAGCATTCTATGGTTGCAAGGGAATGAATGTGTAATGCTTATTACGGAAATTGACTTATATAGGCTAGTTAAAAATAAAAAATGGTACAACCACTATTACGAGTCCTAAATAAGTATGAACACAAATTTCTTAGACGTGCCCTGTTTGGCATTAAGCTCATCGTCGTAAGGTCACTTTAGACTTCCCCTAATTTGACATTAAGCTCTGTGTGGTAAGGCTCCTTTATATTCTAAAGTGCTATCTTGTAAAAACAGGTGCTCGCTCAAGCAAATAAGCTGGCAAAGATCACTCAAAAAAATAAGACGGCACAGCTCCTTATATGGTATGACATGTGCTAACTCCAGCAAATAAGATGGCAAAGCTCCTTAAGGTGTGATAGGTGGGTGAAACCTGGGTGAAACTACATCCCCCTCCCTCCCTTCCTAAAGGTGACCACATCACCCAGGTTAGTGGTGAAGCTAGCTCCCAAGTTGAAGAGGTGTAGATGGTCCAAGATATAACGTGAAATTGGCATGCCAGGATAAGTGGTAGACTCTAAAGTGATATGTGACCTAGATGTATGGCAAATTGATGATAATCTTTGGGTACCTTGGGGTAGTCAAGGTGGCCTAAAGAGGTACACTATCATGAATGATTTTGGTAGAAGCAACCCACGCCTTTTGATCAATGGGGTTATCACCCAATGACCACTATTATCAATGATTTTGCATGGGTAGATGGTGCCCAAACCATGCGCGACGATAGGATATAGAAGTAGAAGTTCTGCATGCATCTTCATGAAAGGCCTCCTTCTATTGTTGTGGAAGGGGCTTGGTGGGCCCTTTAAATTAGGTGCACCTTTTGACTGGCTAAATTATTGCCAAGACTACCATTTAATGATGTTTCATGGGTATCTAGATAATAGTCTCTGGACCATGCACAACATGATATTAATCCAAGATCTCATAGCTTGATGCTTAGAGATTGGATCTATATATGGCTAATATGTTGACTAGGGTGAGGTTGTGTTTATGTTAAATTAGAGTTCAGGGTGAGCTTATATTCTTCAAAGCGCTTTGGAGGTGCTTCCATGGCCAATTGTTATACAGGAGATAAGGTTGGCTTCCACACCTGCCATGGTCCCCCCATCTATATATGTACTTAGAGGGTTTCCATTGATGAGGTTAGTTGCACGTGTATGTGTCCAAGCTTCCTAGGAGATGCAGAATGTGGGGAAAAGAATTGATACTCTTAGTGAAAAATGGAGATGATGTGCTTGGGAAATGGATAGAAGGTGTGTGTCGTGTGTGCACCCAGATTTTTCCAACAAATTTGCTTTCTTTGACGCTCTGTATTGCTTTTCTTGGCATTTACTAGATATCGCTTTTCTTGGGGAGTCAAGATCATGAGGCTTATTTCTATGGGACTCACGCCTTTAGACACACACACACACATCTCTAGACTCATGTCTTTGGACGACCTATGCGCATCTCTAGACTCGCGCTCTAGACTCATGTTTGTGTGCTCACACAGTTTTTGAAGAAATAAGCTCAGAGACATCTAATGAGCTGGCCTCTCATCACACTTACTAGTGGGCTCAAGCCTCTAGGCTCATGCTTATACTCACGGGTTCAAGCTTATGTATACCTATAGACTCATGTCTATAGGCTTACACATTATGTTCTAATGATTTAGGCTCACATCATATACAAGGGAATGAATGTGTAATGATCATTATTGAAGTTGACTTATATGGGGAAGTTAAAACTTAAGCATTCTATGGTTGCAAGGGAATGAATGTGTAATGCTTATTACGGAAATTGACTTATATAGGCTAGTTAAAAATAAAAAATGGTACAACCACTATTACGAGTCCTAAATAAGTATGAACACAAATTTCTTAGACGTGCCCTGTTTGGCATTAAGCTCATCGTCGTAAGGTCACTTTAGACTTCCCCTAATTTGACATTAAGCTCTGTGTGGTAAGGCTCCTTTATATTCTAAAGTGCTATCTTGTAAAAACAGGTGCTCGCTCAAGCAAATAAGCTGGCAAAGATCACTCAAAAAAATAAGACGGCACAGCTCCTTATATGGTATGACATGTGCTAACTCCAGCAAATAAGATGGCAAAGCTCCTTAAGGTGTGATAGGTGGGTGAAACCTGGGTGAAACTACATCCCCCTCCCTCCCTTCCTAAAGGTGACCACATCACCCAGGTTAGTGGTGAAGCTAGCTCCCAAGTTGAAGAGGTGTAGATGGTCCAAGATATAACGTGAAATTGGCATGCCAGGATAAGTGGTAGACTCTAAAGTGATATGTGACCTAGATGTATGGCAAATTGATGATAATCTTTGGGTACCTTGGGGTAGTCAAGGTGGCCTAAAGAGGTACACTATCATGAATGATTTTGGTAGAAGCAACCCACGCCTTTTGATCAATGGGGTTATCACCCAATGACCACTATTATCAATGATTTTGCATGGGTAGATGGTGCCCAAACCATGCGCGACGATAGGATATAGAAGTAGAAGTTCTGCATGCATCTTCATGAAAGGCCTCCTTCTATTGTTGTGGAAGGGGCTTGGTGGGCCCTTTAAATTAGGTGCACCTTTTGACTGGCTAAATTATTGCCAAGACTACCATTTAATGATGTTTCATGGGTATCTAGATAATAGTCTCTGGACCATGCACAACATGATATTAATCCAAGATCTCATAGCTTGATGCTTAGAGATTGGATCTATATATGGCTAATATGTTGACTAGGGTGAGGTTGTGTTTATGTTAAATTAGAGTTCAGGGTGAGCTTATATTCTTCAAAGCGCTTTGGAGGTGCTTCCATGGCCAATTGTTATACAGGAGATAAGGTTGGCTTCCACACCTGCCATGGTCCCCCCATCTATATATGTACTTAGAGGGTTTCCATTGATGAGGTTAGTTGCACGTGTATGTGTCCAAGCTTCCTAGGAGATGCAGAATGTGGGGAAAAGAATTGATACTCTTAGTGAAAAATGGAGATGATGTGCTTGGGAAATGGATAGAAGGTGTGTGTCGTGTGTGCACCCAGATTTTTCCAACAAATTTGCTTTCTTTGACGCTCTGTATTGCTTTTCTTGGCATTTACTAGATATCGCTTTTCTTGGGGAGTCAAGATCATGAGGCTTATTTCTATGGGACTCACGCCTTTAGACACACACACACACATCTCTAGACTCATGTCTTTGGACGACCTATGCGCATCTCTAGACTCGCGCTCTAGACTCATGTTTGTGTGCTCACACAGTTTTTGAAGAAATAAGCTCAGAGACATCTAATGAGCTGGCCTCTCATCACACTTACTAGTGGGCTCAAGCCTCTAGGCTCATGCTTATACTCACGGGTTCAAGCTTATGTATACCTATAGACTCATGTCTATAGGCTTACACATTATGTTCTAATGATTTAGGCTCACATCATATACAAGGGAATGAATGTGTAATGATCATTATTGAAGTTGACTTATATGGGGAAGTTAAAACTTAAGCATTCTATGGTTGCAAGGGAATGAATGTGTAATGCTTATTACGGAAATTGACTTATATAGGCTAGTTAAAAATAAAAAATGGTACAACCACTATTACGAGTCCTAAATAAGTATGAACACAAATTTCTTAGACGTGCCCTGTTTGGCATTAAGCTCATCGTCGTAAGGTCACTTTAGACTTCCCCTAATTTGACATTAAGCTCTGTGTGGTAAGGCTCCTTTATATTCTAAAGTGCTATCTTGTAAAAACAGGTGCTCGCTCAAGCAAATAAGCTGGCAAAGATCACTCAAAAAAATAAGACGGCACAGCTCCTTATATTGTATGACATGTGCTAACTCCAGCAAATAAGATGGCAAAGCTCCTTAAGGTGTGATAGGTGGGTGAAACCTGGGTGAAACTACATCCCCCTCCCTCCCTTCCTAAAGGTGACCACATCACCCAGGTTAGTGGTGAAGCTAGCTCCCAAGTTGAAGAGGTGTAGATGGTCCAAGATATAACGTGAAATTGGCATGCCAGGATAAGTGGTAGACTCTAAAGTGATATGTGACCTAGATGTATGGCAAATTGATGATAATCTTTGGGTACCTTGGGGTAGTCAAGGTGGCCTAAAGAGGTACACTATCATGAATGATTTTGGTAGAAGCAACCCACGCCTTTTGATCAATGGGGTTATCACCCAATGACCACTATTATCAATGATTTTGCATGGGTAGATGGTGCCCAAACCATGCGCGACGATAGGATATAGAAGTAGAAGTTCTGCATGCATCTTCATGAAAGGCCTCCTTCTATTGTTGTGGAAGGGGCTTGGTGGGCCCTTTAAATTAGGTGCACCTTTTGACTGGCTAAATTATTGCCAAGACTACCATTTAATGATGTTTCATGGGTATCTAGATAATAGTCTCTGGACCATGCACAACATGATATTAATCCAAGATCTCATAGCTTGATGCTTAGAGATTGGATCTATATATGGCTAATATGTTGACTAGGGTGAGGTTGTGTTTATGTTAAATTAGAGTTCAGGGTGAGCTTATATTCTTCAAAGCGCTTTGGAGGTGCTTCCATGGCCAATTGTTATACAGGAGATAAGGTTGGCTTCCACACCTGCCATGGTCCCCCCATCTATATATGTACTTAGAGGGTTTCCATTGATGAGGTTAGTTGCACGTGTATGTGTCCAAGCTTCCTAGGAGATGCAGAATGTGGGGAAAAGAATTGATACTCTTAGTGAAAAATGGAGATGATGTGCTTGGGAAATGGATAGAAGGTGTGTGTCGTGTGTGCACCCAGATTTTTCCAACAAATTTGCTTTCTTTGACGCTCTGTATTGCTTTTCTTGGCATTTACTAGATATCGCTTTTCTTGGGGAGTCAAGATCATGAGGCTTATTTCTATGGGACTCACGCCTTTAGACACACACACACACATCTCTAGACTCATGTCTTTGGACGACCTATGCGCATCTCTAGACTCGCGCTCTAGACTCATGTTTGTGTGCTCACACAGTTTTTGAAGAAATAAGCTCAGAGACATCTAATGAGCTGGCCTCTCATCACACTTACTAGTGGGCTCAAGCCTCTAGGCTCATGCTTATACTCACGGGTTCAAGCTTATGTATACCTATAGACTCATGTCTATAGGCTTACACATTATGTTCTAATGATTTAGGCTCACATCATATACAAGGGAATGAATGTGTAATGATCATTATTGAAGTTGACTTATATGGGGAAGTTAAAACTTAAGCATTCTATGGTTGCAAGGGAATGAATGTGTAATGCTTATTACGGAAATTGACTTATATAGGCTAGTTAAAAATAAAAAATGGTACAACCACTATTACGAGTCCTAAATAAGTATGAACACAAATTTCTTAGACGTGCCCTGTTTGGCATTAAGCTCATCGTCGTAAGGTCACTTTAGACTTCCCCTAATTTGACATTAAGCTCTGTGTGGTAAGGCTCCTTTATATTCTAAAGTGCTATCTTGTAAAAACAGGTGCTCGCTCAAGCAAATAAGCTGGCAAAGATCACTCAAAAAAATAAGACGGCACAGCTCCTTATATGGTATGACATGTGCTAACTCCAGCAAATAAGATGGCAAAGCTCCTTAAGGTGTGATAGGTGGGTGAAACCTGGGTGAAACTACATCCCCCTCCCTCCCTTCCTAAAGGTGACCACATCACCCAGGTTAGTGGTGAAGCTAGCTCCCAAGTTGAAGAGGTGTAGATGGTCCAAGATATAACGTGAAATTGGCATGCCAGGATAAGTGGTAGACTCTAAAGTGATATGTGACCTAGATGTATGGCAAATTGATGATAATCTTTGGGTACCTTGGGGTAGTCAAGGTGGCCTAAAGAGGTACACTATCATGAATGATTTTGGTAGAAGCAACCCACGCCTTTTGATCAATGGGGTTATCACCCAATGACCACTATTATCAATGATTTTGCATGGGTAGATGGTGCCCAAACCATGCGCGACGATAGGATATAGAAGTAGAAGTTCTGCATGCATCTTCATGAAAGGCCTCCTTCTATTGTTGTGGAAGGGGCTTGGTGGGCCCTTTAAATTAGGTGCACCTTTTGACTGGCTAAATTATTGCCAAGACTACCATTTAATGATGTTTCATGGGTATCTAGATAATAGTCTCTGGACCATGCACAACATGATATTAATCCAAGATCTCATAGCTTGATGCTTAGAGATTGGATCTATATATGGCTAATATGTTGACTAGGGTGAGGTTGTGTTTATGTTAAATTAGAGTTCAGGGTGAGCTTATATTCTTCAAAGCGCTTTGGAGGTGCTTCCATGGCCAATTGTTATACAGGAGATAAGGTTGGCTTCCACACCTGCCATGGTCCCCCCATCTATATATGTACTTAGAGGGTTTCCATTGATGAGGTTAGTTGCACGTGTATGTGTCCAAGCTTCCTAGGAGATGCAGAATGTGGGGAAAAGAATTGATACTCTTAGTGAAAAATGGAGATGATGTGCTTGGGAAATGGATAGAAGGTGTGTGTCGTGTGTGCACCCAGATTTTTCCAACAAATTTGCTTTCTTTGACGCTCTGTATTGCTTTTCTTGGCATTTACTAGATATCGCTTTTCTTGGGGAGTCAAGATCATGAGGCTTATTTCTATGGGACTCACGCCTTTAGACACACACACACACATCTCTAGACTCATGTCTTTGGACGACCTATGCGCATCTCTAGACTCGCGCTCTAGACTCATGTTTGTGTGCTCACACAGTTTTTGAAGAAATAAGCTCAGAGACATCTAATGAGCTGGCCTCTCATCACACTTACTAGTGGGCTCAAGCCTCTAGGCTCATGCTTATACTCACGGGTTCAAGCTTATGTATACCTATAGACTCATGTCTATAGGCTTACACATTATGTTCTAATGATTTAGGCTCACATCATATACAAGGGAATGAATGTGTAATGATCATTATTGAAGTTGACTTATATGGGGAAGTTAAAACTTAAGCATTCTATGGTTGCAAGGGAATGAATGTGTAATGCTTATTACGGAAATTGACTTATATAGGCTAGTTAAAAATAAAAAATGGTACAACCACTATTACGAGTCCTAAATAAGTATGAACACAAATTTCTTAGACGTGCCCTGTTTGGCATTAAGCTCATCGTCGTAAGGTCACTTTAGACTTCCCCTAATTTGACATTAAGCTCTGTGTGGTAAGGCTCCTTTATATTCTAAAGTGCTATCTTGTAAAAACAGGTGCTCGCTCAAGCAAATAAGCTGGCAAAGATCACTCAAAAAAATAAGACGGCACAGCTCCTTATATGGTATGACATGTGCTAACTCCAGCAAATAAGATGGCAAAGCTCCTTAAGGTGTGATAGGTGGGTGAAACCTGGGTGAAACTACATCCCCCTCCCTCCCTTCCTAAAGGTGACCACATCACCCAGGTTAGTGGTGAAGCTAGCTCCCAAGTTGAAGAGGTGTAGATGGTCCAAGATATAACGTGAAATTGGCATGCCAGGATAAGTGGTAGACTCTAAAGTGATATGTGACCTAGATGTATGGCAAATTGATGATAATCTTTGGGTACCTTGGGGTAGTCAAGGTGGCCTAAAGAGGTACACTATCATGAATGATTTTGGTAGAAGCAACCCACGCCTTTTGATCAATGGGGTTATCACCCAATGACCACTATTATCAATGATTTTGCATGGGTAGATGGTGCCCAAACCATGCGCGACGATAGGATATAGAAGTAGAAGTTCTGCATGCATCTTCATGAAAGGCCTCCTTCTATTGTTGTGGAAGGGGCTTGGTGGGCCCTTTAAATTAGGTGCACCTTTTGACTGGCTAAATTATTGCCAAGACTACCATTTAATGATGTTTCATGGGTATCTAGATAATAGTCTCTGGACCATGCACAACATGATATTAATCCAAGATCTCATAGCTTGATGCTTAGAGATTGGATCTATATATGGCTAATATGTTGACTAGGGTGAGGTTGTGTTTATGTTAAATTAGAGTTCAGGGTGAGCTTATATTCTTCAAAGCGCTTTGGAGGTGCTTCCATGGCCAATTGTTATACAGGAGATAAGGTTGGCTTCCACACCTGCCATGGTCCCCCCATCTATATATGTACTTAGAGGGTTTCCATTGATGAGGTTAGTTGCACGTGTATGTGTCCAAGCTTCCTAGGAGATGCAGAATGTGGGGAAAAGAATTGATACTCTTAGTGAAAAATGGAGATGATGTGCTTGGGAAATGGATAGAAGGTGTGTGTCGTGTGTGCACCCAGATTTTTCCAACAAATTTGCTTTCTTTGACGCTCTGTATTGCTTTTCTTGGCATTTACTAGATATCGCTTTTCTTGGGGAGTCAAGATCATGAGGCTTATTTCTATGGGACTCACGCCTTTAGACACACACACACACATCTCTAGACTCATGTCTTTGGACGACCTATGCGCATCTCTAGACTCGCGCTCTAGACTCATGTTTGTGTGCTCACACAGTTTTTGAAGAAATAAGCTCAGAGACATCTAATGAGCTGGCCTCTCATCACACTTACTAGTGGGCTCAAGCCTCTAGGCTCATGCTTATACTCACGGGTTCAAGCTTATGTATACCTATAGACTCATGTCTATAGGCTTACACATTATGTTCTAATGATTTAGGCTCACATCATATACAAGGGAATGAATGTGTAATGATCATTATTGAAGTTGACTTATATGGGGAAGTTAAAACTTAAGCATTCTATGGTTGCAAGGGAATGAATGTGTAATGCTTATTACGGAAATTGACTTATATAGGCTAGTTAAAAATAAAAAATGGTACAACCACTATTACGAGTCCTAAATAAGTATGAACACAAATTTCTTAGACGTGCCCTGTTTGGCATTAAGCTCATCGTCGTAAGGTCACTTTAGACTTCCCCTAATTTGACATTAAGCTCTGTGTGGTAAGGCTCCTTTATATTCTAAAGTGCTATCTTGTAAAAACAGGTGCTCGCTCAAGCAAATAAGCTGGCAAAGATCACTCAAAAAAATAAGACGGCACAGCTCCTTATATGGTATGACATGTGCTAACTCCAGCAAATAAGATGGCAAAGCTCCTTAAGGTGTGATAGGTGGGTGAAACCTGGGTGAAACTACATCCCCCTCCCTCCCTTCCTAAAGGTGACCACATCACCCAGGTTAGTGGTGAAGCTAGCTCCCAAGTTGAAGAGGTGTAGATGGTCCAAGATATAACGTGAAATTGGCATGCCAGGATAAGTGGTAGACTCTAAAGTGATATGTGACCTAGATGTATGGCAAATTGATGATAATCTTTGGGTACCTTGGGGTAGTCAAGGTGGCCTAAAGAGGTACACTATCATGAATGATTTTGGTAGAAGCAACCCACGCCTTTTGATCAATGGGGTTATCACCCAATGACCACTATTATCAATGATTTTGCATGGGTAGATGGTGCCCAAACCATGCGCGACGATAGGATATAGAAGTAGAAGTTCTGCATGCATCTTCATGAAAGGCCTCCTTCTATTGTTGTGGAAGGGGCTTGGTGGGCCCTTTAAATTAGGTGCACCTTTTGACTGGCTAAATTATTGCCAAGACTACCATTTAATGATGTTTCATGGGTATCTAGATAATAGTCTCTGGACCATGCACAACATGATATTAATCCAAGATCTCATAGCTTGATGCTTAGAGATTGGATCTATATATGGCTAATATGTTGACTAGGGTGAGGTTGTGTTTATGTTAAATTAGAGTTCAGGGTGAGCTTATATTCTTCAAAGCGCTTTGGAGGTGCTTCCATGGCCAATTGTTATACAGGAGATAAGGTTGGCTTCCACACCTGCCATGGTCCCCCCATCTATATATGTACTTAGAGGGTTTCCATTGATGAGGTTAGTTGCACGTGTATGTGTCCAAGCTTCCTAGGAGATGCAGAATGTGGGGAAAAGAATTGATACTCTTAGTGAAAAATGGAGATGATGTGCTTGGGAAATGGATAGAAGGTGTGTGTCGTGTGTGCACCCAGATTTTTCCAACAAATTTGCTTTCTTTGACGCTCTGTATTGCTTTTCTTGGCATTTACTAGATATCGCTTTTCTTGGGGAGTCAAGATCATGAGGCTTATTTCTATGGGACTCACGCCTTTAGACACACACACACACATCTCTAGACTCATGTCTTTGGACGACCTATGCGCATCTCTAGACTCGCGCTCTAGACTCATGTTTGTGTGCTCACACAGTTTTTGAAGAAATAAGCTCAGAGACATCTAATGAGCTGGCCTCTCATCACACTTACTAGTGGGCTCAAGCCTCTAGGCTCATGCTTATACTCACGGGTTCAAGCTTATGTATACCTATAGACTCATGTCTATAGGCTTACACATTATGTTCTAATGATTTAGGCTCACATCATATACAAGGGAATGAATGTGTAATGATCATTATTGAAGTTGACTTATATGGGGAAGTTAAAACTTAAGCATTCTATGGTTGCAAGGGAATGAATGTGTAATGCTTATTACGGAAATTGACTTATATAGGCTAGTTAAAAATAAAAAATGGTACAACCACTATTACGAGTCCTAAATAAGTATGAACACAAATTTCTTAGACGTGCCCTGTTTGGCATTAAGCTCATCGTCGTAAGGTCACTTTAGACTTCCCCTAATTTGACATTAAGCTCTGTGTGGTAAGGCTCCTTTATATTCTAAAGTGCTATCTTGTAAAAACAGGTGCTCGCTCAAGCAAATAAGCTGGCAAAGATCACTCAAAAAAATAAGACGGCACAGCTCCTTATATGGTATGACATGTGCTAACTCCAGCAAATAAGATGGCAAAGCTCCTTAAGGTGTGATAGGTGGGTGAAACCTGGGTGAAACTACATCCCCCTCCCTCCCTTCCTAAAGGTGACCACATCACCCAGGTTAGTGGTGAAGCTAGCTCCCAAGTTGAAGAGGTGTAGATGGTCCAAGATATAACGTGAAATTGGCATGCCAGGATAAGTGGTAGACTCTAAAGTGATATGTGACCTAGATGTATGGCAAATTGATGATAATCTTTGGGTACCTTGGGGTAGTCAAGGTGGCCTAAAGAGGTACACTATCATGAATGATTTTGGTAGAAGCAACCCACGCCTTTTGATCAATGGGGTTATCACCCAATGACCACTATTATCAATGATTTTGCATGGGTAGATGGTGCCCAAACCATGCGCGACGATAGGATATAGAAGTAGAAGTTCTGCATGCATCTTCATGAAAGGCCTCCTTCTATTGTTGTGGAAGGGGCTTGGTGGGCCCTTTAAATTAGGTGCACCTTTTGACTGGCTAAATTATTGCCAAGACTACCATTTAATGATGTTTCATGGGTATCTAGATAATAGTCTCTGGACCATGCACAACATGATATTAATCCAAGATCTCATAGCTTGATGCTTAGAGATTGGATCTATATATGGCTAATATGTTGACTAGGGTGAGGTTGTGTTTATGTTAAATTAGAGTTCAGGGTGAGCTTATATTCTTCAAAGCGCTTTGGAGGTGCTTCCATGGCCAATTGTTATACAGGAGATAAGGTTGGCTTCCACACCTGCCATGGTCCCCCCATCTATATATGTACTTAGAGGGTTTCCATTGATGAGGTTAGTTGCACGTGTATGTGTCCAAGCTTCCTAGGAGATGCAGAATGTGGGGAAAAGAATTGATACTCTTAGTGAAAAATGGAGATGATGTGCTTGGGAAATGGATAGAAGGTGTGTGTCGTGTGTGCACCCAGATTTTTCCAACAAATTTGCTTTCTTTGACGCTCTGTATTGCTTTTCTTGGCATTTACTAGATATCGCTTTTCTTGGGGAGTCAAGATCATGAGGCTTATTTCTATGGGACTCACGCCTTTAGACACACACACACACATCTCTAGACTCATGTCTTTGGACGACCTATGCGCATCTCTAGACTCGCGCTCTAGACTCATGTTTGTGTGCTCACACAGTTTTTGAAGAAATAAGCTCAGAGACATCTAATGAGCTGGCCTCTCATCACACTTACTAGTGGGCTCAAGCCTCTAGGCTCATGCTTATACTCACGGGTTCAAGCTTATGTATACCTATAGACTCATGTCTATAGGCTTACACATTATGTTCTAATGATTTAGGCTCACATCATATACAAGGGAATGAATGTGTAATGATCATTATTGAAGTTGACTTATATGGGGAAGTTAAAACTTAAGCATTCTATGGTTGCAAGGGAATGAATGTGTAATGCTTATTACGGAAATTGACTTATATAGGCTAGTTAAAAATAAAAAATGGTACAACCACTATTACGAGTCCTAAATAAGTATGAACACAAATTTCTTAGACGTGCCCTGTTTGGCATTAAGCTCATCGTCGTAAGGTCACTTTAGACTTCCCCTAATTTGACATTAAGCTCTGTGTGGTAAGGCTCCTTTATATTCTAAAGTGCTATCTTGTAAAAACAGGTGCTCGCTCAAGCAAATAAGCTGGCAAAGATCACTCAAAAAAATAAGACGGCACAGCTCCTTATATGGTATGACATGTGCTAACTCCAGCAAATAAGATGGCAAAGCTCCTTAAGGTGTGATAGGTGGGTGAAACCTGGGTGAAACTACATCCCCCTCCCTCCCTTCCTAAAGGTGACCACATCACCCAGGTTAGTGGTGAAGCTAGCTCCCAAGTTGAAGAGGTGTAGATGGTCCAAGATATAACGTGAAATTGGCATGCCAGGATAAGTGGTAGACTCTAAAGTGATATGTGACCTAGATGTATGGCAAATTGATGATAATCTTTGGGTACCTTGGGGTAGTCAAGGTGGCCTAAAGAGGTACACTATCATGAATGATTTTGGTAGAAGCAACCCACGCCTTTTGATCAATGGGGTTATCACCCAATGACCACTATTATCAATGATTTTGCATGGGTAGATGGTGCCCAAACCATGCGCGACGATAGGATATAGAAGTAGAAGTTCTGCATGCATCTTCATGAAAGGCCTCCTTCTATTGTTGTGGAAGGGGCTTGGTGGGCCCTTTAAATTAGGTGCACCTTTTGACTGGCTAAATTATTGCCAAGACTACCATTTAATGATGTTTCATGGGTATCTAGATAATAGTCTCTGGACCATGCACAACATGATATTAATCCAAGATCTCATAGCTTGATGCTTAGAGATTGGATCTATATATGGCTAATATGTTGACTAGGGTGAGGTTGTGTTTATGTTAAATTAGAGTTCAGGGTGAGCTTATATTCTTCAAAGCGCTTTGGAGGTGCTTCCATGGCCAATTGTTATACAGGAGATAAGGTTGGCTTCCACACCTGCCATGGTCCCCCCATCTATATATGTACTTAGAGGGTTTCCATTGATGAGGTTAGTTGCACGTGTATGTGTCCAAGCTTCCTAGGAGATGCAGAATGTGGGGAAAAGAATTGATACTCTTAGTGAAAAATGGAGATGATGTGCTTGGGAAATGGATAGAAGGTGTGTGTCGTGTGTGCACCCAGATTTTTCCAACAAATTTGCTTTCTTTGACGCTCTGTATTGCTTTTCTTGGCATTTACTAGATATCGCTTTTCTTGGGGAGTCAAGATCATGAGGCTTATTTCTATGGGACTCACGCCTTTAGACACACACACACACATCTCTAGACTCATGTCTTTGGACGACCTATGCGCATCTCTAGACTCGCGCTCTAGACTCATGTTTGTGTGCTCACACAGTTTTTGAAGAAATAAGCTCAGAGACATCTAATGAGCTGGCCTCTCATCACACTTACTAGTGGGCTCAAGCCTCTAGGCTCATGCTTATACTCACGGGTTCAAGCTTATGTATACCTATAGACTCATGTCTATAGGCTTACACATTATGTTCTAATGATTTAGGCTCACATCATATACAAGGGAATGAATGTGTAATGATCATTATTGAAGTTGACTTATATGGGGAAGTTAAAACTTAAGCATTCTATGGTTGCAAGGGAATGAATGTGTAATGCTTATTACGGAAATTGACTTATATAGGCTAGTTAAAAATAAAAAATGGTACAACCACTATTACGAGTCCTAAATAAGTATGAACACAAATTTCTTAGACGTGCCCTGTTTGGCATTAAGCTCATCGTCGTAAGGTCACTTTAGACTTCCCCTAATTTGACATTAAGCTCTGTGTGGTAAGGCTCCTTTATATTCTAAAGTGCTATCTTGTAAAAACAGGTGCTCGCTCAAGCAAATAAGCTGGCAAAGATCACTCAAAAAAATAAGACGGCACAGCTCCTTATATGGTATGACATGTGCTAACTCCAGCAAATAAGATGGCAAAGCTCCTTAAGGTGTGATAGGTGGGTGAAACCTGGGTGAAACTACATCCCCCTCCCTCCCTTCCTAAAGGTGACCACATCACCCAGGTTAGTGGTGAAGCTAGCTCCCAAGTTGAAGAGGTGTAGATGGTCCAAGATATAACGTGAAATTGGCATGCCAGGATAAGTGGTAGACTCTAAAGTGATATGTGACCTAGATGTATGGCAAATTGATGATAATCTTTGGGTACCTTGGGGTAGTCAAGGTGGCCTAAAGAGGTACACTATCATGAATGATTTTGGTAGAAGCAACCCACGCCTTTTGATCAATGGGGTTATCACCCAATGACCACTATTATCAATGATTTTGCATGGGTAGATGGTGCCCAAACCATGCGCGACGATAGGATATAGAAGTAGAAGTTCTGCATGCATCTTCATGAAAGGCCTCCTTCTATTGTTGTGGAAGGGGCTTGGTGGGCCCTTTAAATTAGGTGCACCTTTTGACTGGCTAAATTATTGCCAAGACTACCATTTAATGATGTTTCATGGGTATCTAGATAATAGTCTCTGGACCATGCACAACATGATATTAATCCAAGATCTCATAGCTTGATGCTTAGAGATTGGATCTATATATGGCTAATATGTTGACTAGGGTGAGGTTGTGTTTATGTTAAATTAGAGTTCAGGGTGAGCTTATATTCTTCAAAGCGCTTTGGAGGTGCTTCCATGGCCAATTGTTATACAGGAGATAAGGTTGGCTTCCACACCTGCCATGGTCCCCCCATCTATATATGTACTTAGAGGGTTTCCATTGATGAGGTTAGTTGCACGTGTATGTGTCCAAGCTTCCTAGGAGATGCAGAATGTGGGGAAAAGAATTGATACTCTTAGTGAAAAATGGAGATGATGTGCTTGGGAAATGGATAGAAGGTGTGTGTCGTGTGTGCACCCAGATTTTTCCAACAAATTTGCTTTCTTTGACGCTCTGTATTGCTTTTCTTGGCATTTACTAGATATCGCTTTTCTTGGGGAGTCAAGATCATGAGGCTTATTTCTATGGGACTCACGCCTTTAGACACACACACACACATCTCTAGACTCATGTCTTTGGACGACCTATGCGCATCTCTAGACTCGCGCTCTAGACTCATGTTTGTGTGCTCACACAGTTTTTGAAGAAATAAGCTCAGAGACATCTAATGAGCTGGCCTCTCATCACACTTACTAGTGGGCTCAAGCCTCTAGGCTCATGCTTATACTCACGGGTTCAAGCTTATGTATACCTATAGACTCATGTCTATAGGCTTACACATTATGTTCTAATGATTTAGGCTCACATCATATACAAGGGAATGAATGTGTAATGATCATTATTGAAGTTGACTTATATGGGGAAGTTAAAACTTAAGCATTCTATGGTTGCAAGGGAATGAATGTGTAATGCTTATTACGGAAATTGACTTATATAGGCTAGTTAAAAATAAAAAATGGTACAACCACTATTACGAGTCCTAAATAAGTATGAACACAAATTTCTTAGACGTGCCCTGTTTGGCATTAAGCTCATCGTCGTAAGGTCACTTTAGACTTCCCCTAATTTGACATTAAGCTCTGTGTGGTAAGGCTCCTTTATATTCTAAAGTGCTATCTTGTAAAAACAGGTGCTCGCTCAAGCAAATAAGCTGGCAAAGATCACTCAAAAAAATAAGACGGCACAGCTCCTTATATGGTATGACATGTGCTAACTCCAGCAAATAAGATGGCAAAGCTCCTTAAGGTGTGATAGGTGGGTGAAACCTGGGTGAAACTACATCCCCCTCCCTCCCTTCCTAAAGGTGACCACATCACCCAGGTTAGTGGTGAAGCTAGCTCCCAAGTTGAAGAGGTGTAGATGGTCCAAGATATAACGTGAAATTGGCATGCCAGGATAAGTGGTAGACTCTAAAGTGATATGTGACCTAGATGTATGGCAAATTGATGATAATCTTTGGGTACCTTGGGGTAGTCAAGGTGGCCTAAAGAGGTACACTATCATGAATGATTTTGGTAGAAGCAACCCACGCCTTTTGATCAATGGGGTTATCACCCAATGACCACTATTATCAATGATTTTGCATGGGTAGATGGTGCCCAAACCATGCGCGACGATAGGATATAGAAGTAGAAGTTCTGCATGCATCTTCATGAAAGGCCTCCTTCTATTGTTGTGGAAGGGGCTTGGTGGGCCCTTTAAATTAGGTGCACCTTTTGACTGGCTAAATTATTGCCAAGACTACCATTTAATGATGTTTCATGGGTATCTAGATAATAGTCTCTGGACCATGCACAACATGATATTAATCCAAGATCTCATAGCTTGATGCTTAGAGATTGGATCTATATATGGCTAATATGTTGACTAGGGTGAGGTTGTGTTTATGTTAAATTAGAGTTCAGGGTGAGCTTATATTCTTCAAAGCGCTTTGGAGGTGCTTCCATGGCCAATTGTTATACAGGAGATAAGGTTGGCTTCCACACCTGCCATGGTCCCCCCATCTATATATGTACTTAGAGGGTTTCCATTGATGAGGTTAGTTGCACGTGTATGTGTCCAAGCTTCCTAGGAGATGCAGAATGTGGGGAAAAGAATTGATACTCTTAGTGAAAAATGGAGATGATGTGCTTGGGAAATGGATAGAAGGTGTGTGTCGTGTGTGCACCCAGATTTTTCCAACAAATTTGCTTTCTTTGACGCTCTGTATTGCTTTTCTTGGCATTTACTAGATATCGCTTTTCTTGGGGAGTCAAGATCATGAGGCTTATTTCTATGGGACTCACGCCTTTAGACACACACACACACATCTCTAGACTCATGTCTTTGGACGACCTATGCGCATCTCTAGACTCGCGCTCTAGACTCATGTTTGTGTGCTCACACAGTTTTTGAAGAAATAAGCTCAGAGACATCTAATGAGCTGGCCTCTCATCACACTTACTAGTGGGCTCAAGCCTCTAGGCTCATGCTTATACTCACGGGTTCAAGCTTATGTATACCTATAGACTCATGTCTATAGGCTTACACATTATGTTCTAATGATTTAGGCTCACATCATATACAAGGGAATGAATGTGTAATGATCATTATTGAAGTTGACTTATATGGGGAAGTTAAAACTTAAGCATTCTATGGTTGCAAGGGAATGAATGTGTAATGCTTATTACGGAAATTGACTTATATAGGCTAGTTAAAAATAAAAAATGGTACAACCACTATTACGAGTCCTAAATAAGTATGAACACAAATTTCTTAGACGTGCCCTGTTTGGCATTAAGCTCATCGTCGTAAGGTCACTTTAGACTTCCCCTAATTTGACATTAAGCTCTGTGTGGTAAGGCTCCTTTATATTCTAAAGTGCTATCTTGTAAAAACAGGTGCTCGCTCAAGCAAATAAGCTGGCAAAGATCACTCAAAAAAATAAGACGGCACAGCTCCTTATATGGTATGACATGTGCTAACTCCAGCAAATAAGATGGCAAAGCTCCTTAAGGTGTGATAGGTGGGTGAAACCTGGGTGAAACTACATCCCCCTCCCTCCCTTCCTAAAGGTGACCACATCACCCAGGTTAGTGGTGAAGCTAGCTCCCAAGTTGAAGAGGTGTAGATGGTCCAAGATATAACGTGAAATTGGCATGCCAGGATAAGTGGTAGACTCTAAAGTGATATGTGACCTAGATGTATGGCAAATTGATGATAATCTTTGGGTACCTTGGGGTAGTCAAGGTGGCCTAAAGAGGTACACTATCATGAATGATTTTGGTAGAAGCAACCCACGCCTTTTGATCAATGGGGTTATCACCCAATGACCACTATTATCAATGATTTTGCATGGGTAGATGGTGCCCAAACCATGCGCGACGATAGGATATAGAAGTAGAAGTTCTGCATGCATCTTCATGAAAGGCCTCCTTCTATTGTTGTGGAAGGGGCTTGGTGGGCCCTTTAAATTAGGTGCACCTTTTGACTGGCTAAATTATTGCCAAGACTACCATTTAATGATGTTTCATGGGTATCTAGATAATAGTCTCTGGACCATGCACAACATGATATTAATCCAAGATCTCATAGCTTGATGCTTAGAGATTGGATCTATATATGGCTAATAGGTTGACTAGGGTGAGGTTGTGTTTATGTTAAATTAGAGTTCAGGGTGAGCTTATATTCTTCAAAGCGCTTTGGAGGTGCTTCCATGGCCAATTGTTATACAGGAGATAAGGTTGGCTTCCACACCTGCCATGGTCCCCCCATCTATATATGTACATAGAGGGTTTCCATTGATGAGGTTAGTTGCACGTGTATGTGTCCAAGCTTCCTAGGAGATGCAGAATGTGGGGAAAAGAATTGATACTCTTAGTGAAAAATGGAGATGATGTGCTTGGGAAATGGATAGAAGGTGTGTGTCGTGTGTGCACCCAGATTTTTCCAACAAATTTGCTTTCTTTGACGCTCTGTATTGCTTTTCTTGGCATTTACTAGATATCGCTTTTCTTGGGGAGTCAAGATCATGAGGCTTATTTCTATGGGACTCACGCCTTTAGACACACACACACACATCTCTAGACTCATGTCTTTGGACGACCTATGCGCATCTCTAGACTCGCGCTCTAGACTCATGTTTGTGTGCTCACACAGTTTTTGAAGAAATAAGCTCAGAGACATCTAATGAGCTGGCCTCTCATCACACTTACTAGTGGGCTCAAGCCTCTAGGCTCATGCTTATACTCACGGGTTCAAGCTTATGTATACCTATAGACTCATGTCTATAGGCTTACACATTATGTTCTAATGATTTAGGCTCACATCATATACAAGGGAATGAATGTGTAATGATCATTATTGAAGTTGACTTATATGGGGAAGTTAAAACTTAAGCATTCTATGGTTGCAAGGGAATGAATGTGTAATGCTTATTACGGAAATTGACTTATATAGGCTAGTTAAAAATAAAAAATGGTACAACCACTATTACGAGTCCTAAATAAGTATGAACACAAATTTCTTAGACGTGCCCTGTTTGGCATTAAGCTCATCGTCGTAAGGTCACTTTAGACTTCCCCTAATTTGACATTAAGCTCTGTGTGGTAAGGCTCCTTTATATTCTAAAGTGCTATCTTGTAAAAACAGGTGCTCACTCAAAAAAATAAGACGGCACAGCTCCTTATATGGTATGACATGTGCTAACTCCAGCAAATAAGATGGCAAAGCTCCTTAAGGTGTGATAGGTGGGTGAAACCTGGGTGAAACTACATCCCCCTCCCTCCCTTCCTAAAGGTGACCACATCACCCAGGTTAGTGGTGAAGCTAGCTCCCAAGTTGAAGAGGTGTAGATGGTCCAAGATATAACGTGAAATTGGCATGCCAGGATAAGTGGTAGACTCTAAAGTAATATGTGACCTAGATGTATGGCAAATTGATGATAATCTTTGGGTACCTTGGGGTAGTCAAGGTGGCCTAAAGAGGTACACTATCATGAATGATTTTGGTAGAAGCAACCCACGCCTTTTGATCAATGGGGTTATCACCCAATGACCACTATTATCAATGATTTTGCATGGGTAGATGGTGCCCAAACCATGCGCGACGATAGGATATAGAAGTAGAAGTTCTGCATGCATCTTCATGAAAGGCCTCCTTCTATTGTTGTGGAAGGGGCTTGGTGGGCCCTTTAAATTAGGTGCACCTTTTGACTGGCTAAATTATTGCCAAGACTACCATTTAATGATGTTTCATGGGTATCTAGATAATAGTCTCTGGACCATGCACAACATGATATTAATCCAAGATCTCATAGCTTGATGCTTAGAGATTGGATCTATATATGGCTAATATGTTGACTAGGGTGAGGTTGTGTTTATGTTAAATTAGAGTTCAGGGTGAGCTTATATTCTTCAAAGCGCTTTGGAGGTGCTTCCATGGCCAATTGTTATACAGGAGATAAGGTTGGCTTCCACACCTGCCATGGTCCCCCCATCTATATATGTACTTAGAGGGTTTCCATTGATGAGGTTAGTTGCACGTGTATGTGTCCAAGCTTCCTAGGAGATGCAGAATGTGGGGAAAAGAATTGATACTCTTAGTGAAAAATGGAGATGATGTGCTTGGGAAATGGATAGAAGGTGTGTGTCGTGTGTGCACCCAGATTTTTCCAACAAATTTGCTTTCTTTGACGCTCTGTATTGCTTTTCTTGGCATTTACTAGATATCGCTTTTCTTGGGGAGTCAAGATCATGAGGCTTATTTCTATGGGACTCACGCCTTTAGACACACACACACACATCTCTAGACTCATGTCTTTGGACGACCTATGCGCATCTCTAGACTCGCGCTCTAGACTCATGTTTGTGTGCTCACACAGTTTTTGAAGAAATAAGCTCAGAGA
The DNA here is from genome assembly GCF_041138505.1 of Cibotium barometz. Taxonomy (NCBI): domain Eukaryota; kingdom Viridiplantae; phylum Streptophyta; class Polypodiopsida; order Cyatheales; family Cibotiaceae; genus Cibotium; species Cibotium barometz. The sequence continues at coordinate 2,859,956 of NC_141075.1, forward strand.
CATCTAATGAGCTGGCCTCTCATCACACTTACTAGTGGGCTCAAGCCTCTAGGCTCATGCTTATACTCACGGGTTCAAGCTTATGTATACCTATAGACTCATGTCTATAGGCTTACACATTATGTTCTAATGATTTAGGCTCACATCATATACAAGGGAATGAATGTGTAATGATCATTATTGAAGTTGACTTATATGGGGAAGTTAAAACTTAAGCATTCTATGGTTGCAAGGGAATGAATGTGTAATGCTTATTACGGAAATTGACTTATATAGGCTAGTTAAAAATAAAAAATGGTACAACCACTATTACGAGTCCTAAATAAGTATGAACACAAATTTCTTAGACGTGCCCTGTTTGGCATTAAGCTCATCGTCGTAAGGTCACTTTAGACTTCCCCTAATTTGACATTAAGCTCTGTGTGGTAAGGCTCCTTTATATTCTAAAGTGCTATCTTGTAAAAACAGGTGCTCGCTCAAGCAAATAAGCTGGCAAAGATCACTCAAAAAAATAAGACGGCACAGCTCCTTATATGGTATGACATGTGCTAACTCCAGCAAATAAGATGGCAAAGCTCCTTAAGGTGTGATAGGTGGGTGAAACCTGGGTGAAACTACATCCCCCTCCCTCCCTTCCTAAAGGTGACCACATCACCCAGGTTAGTGGTGAAGCTAGCTCCCAAGTTGAAGAGGTGTAGATGGTCCAAGATATAACGTGAAATTGGCATGCCAGGATAAGTGGTAGACTCTAAAGTGATATGTGACCTAGATGTATGGCAAATTGATGATAATCTTTGGGTACCTTGGGGTAGTCAAGGTGGCCTAAAGAGGTACACTATCATGAATGATTTTGGTAGAAGCAACCCACGCCTTTTGATCAATGGGGTTATCACCCAATGACCACTATTATCAATGATTTTGCATGGGTAGATGGTGCCCAAACCATGCGCGACGATAGGATATAGAAGTAGAAGTTCTGCATGCATCTTCATGAAAGGCCTCCTTCTATTGTTGTGGAAGGGGCTTGGTGGGCCCTTTAAATTAGGTGCACCTTTTGACTGGCTAAATTATTGCCAAGACTACCATTTAATGATGTTTCATGGGTATCTAGATAATAGTCTCTGGACCATGCACAACATGATATTAATCCAAGATCTCATAGCTTGATGCTTAGAGATTGGATCTATATATGGCTAATATGTTGACTAGGGTGAGGTTGTGTTTATGTTAAATTAGAGTTCAGGGTGAGCTTATATTCTTCAAAGCGCTTTGGAGGTGCTTCCATGGCCAATTGTTATACAGGAGATAAGGTTGGCTTCCACACCTGCCATGGTCCCCCCATCTATATATGTACTTAGAGGGTTTCCATTGATGAGGTTAGTTGCACGTGTATGTGTCCAAGCTTCCTAGGAGATGCAGAATGTGGGGAAAAGAATTGATACTCTTAGTGAAAAATGGAGATGATGTGCTTGGGAAATGGATAGAAGGTGTGTGTCGTGTGTGCACCCAGATTTTTCCAACAAATTTGCTTTCTTTGACGCTCTGTATTGCTTTTCTTGGCATTTACTAGATATCGCTTTTCTTGGGGAGTCAAGATCATGAGGCTTATTTCTATGGGACTCACGCCTTTAGACACACACACACACATCTCTAGACTCATGTCTTTGGACGACCTATGCGCATCTCTAGACTCGCGCTCTAGACTCATGTTTGTGTGCTCACACAGTTTTTGAAGAAATAAGCTCAGAGACATCTAATGAGCTGGCCTCTCATCACACTTACTAGTGGGCTCAAGCCTCTAGGCTCATGCTTATACTCACGGGTTCAAGCTTATGTATACCTATAGACTCATGTCTATAGGCTTACACATTATGTTCTAATGATTTAGGCTCACATCATATACAAGGGAATGAATGTGTAATGATCATTATTGAAGTTGACTTATATGGGGAAGTTAAAACTTAAGCATTCTATGGTTGCAAGGGAATGAATGTGTAATGCTTATTACGGAAATTGACTTATATAGGCTAGTTAAAAATAAAAAATGGTACAACCACTATTACGAGTCCTAAATAAGTATGAACACAAATTTCTTAGACGTGCCCTGTTTGGCATTAAGCTCATCGTCGTAAGGTCACTTTAGACTTCCCCTAATTTGACATTAAGCTCTGTGTGGTAAGGCTCCTTTATATTCTAAAGTGCTATCTTGTAAAAACAGGTGCTCGCTCAAGCAAATAAGCTGGCAAAGATCACTCAAAAAAATAAGACGGCACAGCTCCTTATATGGTATGACATGTGCTAACTCCAGCAAATAAGATGGCAAAGCTCCTTAAGGTGTGATAGGTGGGTGAAACCTGGGTGAAACTACATCCCCCTCCCTCCCTTCCTAAAGGTGACCACATCACCCAGGTTAGTGGTGAAGCTAGCTCCCAAGTTGAAGAGGTGTAGATGGTCCAAGATATAACGTGAAATTGGCATGCCAGGATAAGTGGTAGACTCTAAAGTGATATGTGACCTAGATGTATGGCAAATTGATGATAATCTTTGGGTACCTTGGGGTAGTCAAGGTGGCCTAAAGAGGTACACTATCATGAATGATTTTGGTAGAAGCAACCCACGCCTTTTGATCAATGGGGTTATCACCCAATGACCACTATTATCAATGATTTTGCATGGGTAGATGGTGCCCAAACCATGCGCGACGATAGGATATAGAAGTAGAAGTTCTGCATGCATCTTCATGAAAGGCCTCCTTCTATTGTTGTGGAAGGGGCTTGGTGGGCCCTTTAAATTAGGTGCACCTTTTGACTGGCTAAATTATTGCCAAGACTACCATTTAATGATGTTTCATGGGTATCTAGATAATAGTCTCTGGACCATGCACAACATGATATTAATCCAAGATCTCATAGCTTGATGCTTAGAGATTGGATCTATATATGGCTAATATGTTGACTAGGGTGAGGTTGTGTTTATGTTAAATTAGAGTTCAGGGTGAGCTTATATTCTTCAAAGCGCTTTGGAGGTGCTTCCATGGCCAATTGTTATACAGGAGATAAGGTTGGCTTCCACACCTGCCATGGTCCCCCCATCTATATATGTACTTAGAGGGTTTCCATTGATGAGGTTAGTTGCACGTGTATGTGTCCAAGCTTCCTAGGAGATGCAGAATGTGGGGAAAAGAATTGATACTCTTAGTGAAAAATGGAGATGATGTGCTTGGGAAATGGATAGAAGGTGTGTGTCGTGTGTGCACCCAGATTTTTCCAACAAATTTGCTTTCTTTGACGCTCTGTATTGCTTTTCTTGGCATTTACTAGATATCGCTTTTCTTGGGGAGTCAAGATCATGAGGCTTATTTCTATGGGACTCACGCCTTTAGACACACACACACACATCTCTAGACTCATGTCTTTGGACGACCTATGCGCATCTCTAGACTCGCGCTCTAGACTCATGTTTGTGTGCTCACACAGTTTTTGAAGAAATAAGCTCAGAGACATCTAATGAGCTGGCCTCTCATCACACTTACTAGTGGGCTCAAGCCTCTAGGCTCATGCTTATACTCACGGGTTCAAGCTTATGTATACCTATAGACTCATGTCTATAGGCTTACACATTATGTTCTAATGATTTAGGCTCACATCATATACAAGGGAATGAATGTGTAATGATCATTATTGAAGTTGACTTATATGGGGAAGTTAAAACTTAAGCATTCTATGGTTGCAAGGGAATGAATGTGTAATGCTTATTACGGAAATTGACTTATATAGGCTAGTTAAAAATAAAAAATGGTACAACCACTATTACGAGTCCTAAATAAGTATGAACACAAATTTCTTAGACGTGCCCTGTTTGGCATTAAGCTCATCGTCGTAAGGTCACTTTAGACTTCCCCTAATTTGACATTAAGCTCTGTGTGGTAAGGCTCCTTTATATTCTAAAGTGCTATCTTGTAAAAACAGGTGCTCGCTCAAGCAAATAAGCTGGCAAAGATCACTCAAAAAAATAAGACGGCACAGCTCCTTATATGGTATGACATGTGCTAACTCCAGCAAATAAGATGGCAAAGCTCCTTAAGGTGTGATAGGTGGGTGAAACCTGGGTGAAACTACATCCCCCTCCCTCCCTTCCTAAAGGTGACCACATCACCCAGGTTAGTGGTGAAGCTAGCTCCCAAGTTGAAGAGGTGTAGATGGTCCAAGATATAACGTGAAATTGGCATGCCAGGATAAGTGGTAGACTCTAAAGTGATATGTGACCTAGATGTATGGCAAATTGATGATAATCTTTGGGTACCTTGGGGTAGTCAAGGTGGCCTAAAGAGGTACACTATCATGAATGATTTTGGTAGAAGCAACCCACGCCTTTTGATCAATGGGGTTATCACCCAATGACCACTATTATCAATGATTTTGCATGGGTAGATGGTGCCCAAACCATGCGCGACGATAGGATATAGAAGTAGAAGTTCTGCATGCATCTTCATGAAAGGCCTCCTTCTATTGTTGTGGAAGGGGCTTGGTGGGCCCTTTAAATTAGGTGCACCTTTTGACTGGCTAAATTATTGCCAAGACTACCATTTAATGATGTTTCATGGGTATCTAGATAATAGTCTCTGGACCATGCACAACATGATATTAATCCAAGATCTCATAGCTTGATGCTTAGAGATTGGATCTATATATGGCTAATATGTTGACTAGGGTGAGGTTGTGTTTATGTTAAATTAGAGTTCAGGGTGAGCTTATATTCTTCAAAGCGCTTTGGAGGTGCTTCCATGGCCAATTGTTATACAGGAGATAAGGTTGGCTTCCACACCTGCCATGGTCCCCCCATCTATATATGTACTTAGAGGGTTTCCATTGATGAGGTTAGTTGCACGTGTATGTGTCCAAGCTTCCTAGGAGATGCAGAATGTGGGGAAAAGAATTGATACTCTTAGTGAAAAATGGAGATGATGTGCTTGGGAAATGGATAGAAGGTGTGTGTCGTGTGTGCACCCAGATTTTTCCAACAAATTTGCTTTCTTTGACGCTCTGTATTGCTTTTCTTGGCATTTACTAGATATCGCTTTTCTTGGGGAGTCAAGATCATGAGGCTTATTTCTATGGGACTCACGCCTTTAGACACACACACACACATCTCTAGACTCATGTCTTTGGACGACCTATGCGCATCTCTAGACTCGCGCTCTAGACTCATGTTTGTGTGCTCACACAGTTTTTGAAGAAATAAGCTCAGAGACATCTAATGAGCTGGCCTCTCATCACACTTACTAGTGGGCTCAAGCCTCTAGGCTCATGCTTATACTCACGGGTTCAAGCTTATGTATACCTATAGACTCATGTCTATAGGCTTACACATTATGTTCTAATGATTTAGGCTCACATCATATACAAGGGAATGAATGTGTAATGATCATTATTGAAGTTGACTTATATGGGGAAGTTAAAACTTAAGCATTCTATGGTTGCAAGGGAATGAATGTGTAATGCTTATTACGGAAATTGACTTATATAGGCTAGTTAAAAATAAAAAATGGTACAACCACTATTACGAGTCCTAAATAAGTATGAACACAAATTTCTTAGACGTGCCCTGTTTGGCATTAAGCTCATCGTCGTAAGGTCACTTTAGACTTCCCCTAATTTGACATTAAGCTCTGTGTGGTAAGGCTCCTTTATATTCTAAAGTGCTATCTTGTAAAAACAGGTGCTCGCTCAAGCAAATAAGCTGGCAAAGATCACTCAAAAAAATAAGACGGCACAGCTCCTTATATGGTATGACATGTGCTAACTCCAGCAAATAAGATGGCAAAGCTCCTTAAGGTGTGATAGGTGGGTGAAACCTGGGTGAAACTACATCCCCCTCCCTCCCTTCCTAAAGGTGACCACATCACCCAGGTTAGTGGTGAAGCTAGCTCCCAAGTTGAAGAGGTGTAGATGGTCCAAGATATAACGTGAAATTGGCATGCCAGGATAAGTGGTAGACTCTAAAGTGATATGTGACCTAGATGTATGGCAAATTGATGATAATCTTTGGGTACCTTGGGGTAGTCAAGGTGGCCTAAAGAGGTACACTATCATGAATGATTTTGGTAGAAGCAACCCACGCCTTTTGATCAATGGGGTTATCACCCAATGACCACTATTATCAATGATTTTGCATGGGTAGATGGTGCCCAAACCATGCGCGACGATAGGATATAGAAGTAGAAGTTCTGCATGCATCTTCATGAAAGGCCTCCTTCTATTGTTGTGGAAGGGGCTTGGTGGGCCCTTTAAATTAGGTGCACCTTTTGACTGGCTAAATTATTGCCAAGACTACCATTTAATGATGTTTCATGGGTATCTAGATAATAGTCTCTGGACCATGCACAACATGATATTAATCCAAGATCTCATAGCTTGATGCTTAGAGATTGGATCTATATATGGCTAATATGTTGACTAGGGTGAGGTTGTGTTTATGTTAAATTAGAGTTCAGGGTGAGCTTATATTCTTCAAAGCGCTTTGGAGGTGCTTCCATGGCCAATTGTTATACAGGAGATAAGGTTGGCTTCCACACCTGCCATGGTCCCCCCATCTATATATGTACTTAGAGGGTTTCCATTGATGAGGTTAGTTGCACGTGTATGTGTCCAAGCTTCCTAGGAGATGCAGAATGTGGGGAAAAGAATTGATACTCTTAGTGAAAAATGGAGATGATGTGCTTGGGAAATGGATAGAAGGTGTGTGTCGTGTGTGCACCCAGATTTTTCCAACAAATTTGCTTTCTTTGACGCTCTGTATTGCTTTTCTTGGCATTTACTAGATATCGCTTTTCTTGGGGAGTCAAGATCATGAGGCTTATTTCTATGGGACTCACGCCTTTAGACACACACACACACATCTCTAGACTCATGTCTTTGGACGACCTATGCGCATCTCTAGACTCGCGCTCTAGACTCATGTTTGTGTGCTCACACAGTTTTTGAAGAAATAAGCTCAGAGACATCTAATGAGCTGGCCTCTCATCACACTTACTAGTGGGCTCAAGCCTCTAGGCTCATGCTTATACTCACGGGTTCAAGCTTATGTATACCTATAGACTCATGTCTATAGGCTTACACATTATGTTCTATTGATTTAGGCTCACATCATATACAAGGGAATGAATGTGTAATGATCATTATTGAAGTTGACTTATATGGGGAAGTTAAAACTTAAGCATTCTATGGTTGCAAGGGAATGAATGTGTAATGCTTATTACGGAAATTGACTTATATAGGCTAGTTAAAAATAAAAAATGGTACAACCACTATTACGAGTCCTAAATAAGTATGAACACAAATTTCTTAGACGTGCCCTGTTTGGCATTAAGCTCATCGTCGTAAGGTCACTTTAGACTTCCCCTAATTTGACATTAAGCTCTGTGTGGTAAGGCTCCTTTATATTCTAAAGTGCTATCTTGTAAAAACAGGTGCTCGCTCAAGCAAATAAGCTGGCAAAGATCACTCAAGAAAATAAGACGGCACAGCTCCTTATATGGTATGACATGTGCTAACTCCAGCAAATAAGATGGCAAAGCTCCTTAAGGTGTGATAGGTGGGTGAAACCTGGGTGAAACTACATCCCCCTCCCTCCCTTCCTAAAGGTGACCACATCACCCAGGTTAGTGGTGAAGCTAGCTCCCAAGTTGAAGAGGTGTAGATGGTCCAAGATATAATGTGAAATTGGCATGCCAGGATAAGTGGTAGACTCTAAAGTGATATGTGACCTAGATGTATGGCAAATTGATGATAATCTTTGGGTACCTTGGGGTAGTCAAGGTGGCCTAAAGAGGTACACTATCATGAATGATTTTGGTAGAAGCAACCCACGCCTTTTGATCAATGGGGTTATCACCCAATGACCACTATTATCAATGATTTTGCATGGGTAGATGGTGCCCAAACCATGCGCGACGATAGGATATAGAAGTAGAAGTTCTGCATGCATCTTCATGAAAGGCCTCCTTCTATTGTTGTGGAAGGGGCTTGGTGGGCCCTTTAAATTAGGTGCACCTTTTGACTGGCTAAATTATTGCCAAGACTACCATTTAATGATGTTTCATGGGTATCTAGATAATAGTCTCTGGACCATGCACAACATGATATTAATCCAAGATCTCATAGCTTGATGCTTAGAGATTGGATCTATATATGGCTAATATGTTGACTAGGGTGAGGTTGTGTTTATGTTAAATTAGAGTTCAGGGTGAGCTTATATTCTTCAAAGCGCTTTGGAGGTGCTTCCATGGCCAATTGTTATACAGGAGATAAGGTTGGCTTCCACACCTGCCATGGTCCCCCCATCTATATATGTACTTAGAGGGTTTCCATTGATGAGGTTAGTTGCACGTGTATGTGTCCAAGCTTCCTAGGAGATGCAGAATGTGGGGAAAAGAATTGATACTCTTAGTGAAAAATGGAGATGATGTGCTTGGGAAATGGATAGAAGGTGTGTGTCGTGTGTGCACCCAGATTTTTCCAACAAATTTGCTTTCTTTGACGCTCTGTATTGCTTTTCTTGGCATTTACTAGATATCGCTTTTCTTGGGGAGTCAAGATCATGAGGCTTATTTCTATGGGACTCACGCCTTTAGACACACACACACACATCTCTAGACTCATGTCTTTGGACGACCTATGCGCATCTCTAGACTCGCGCTCTAGACTCATGTTTGTGTGCTCACACAGTTTTTGAAGAAATAAGCTCAGAGACATCTAATGAGCTGGCCTCTCATCACACTTACTAGTGGGCTCAAGCCTCTAGGCTCATGCTTATACTCACGGGTTCAAGCTTATGTATACCTATAGACTCATGTCTATAGGCTTACACATTATGTTCTATTGATTTAGGCTCACATCATATACAAGGGAATGAATGTGTAATGATCATTATTGAAGTTGACTTATATGGGGAAGTTAAAACTTAAGCATTCTATGGTTGCAAGGGAATGAATGTGTAATGCTTATTACGGAAATTGACTTATATAGGCTAGTTAAAAATAAAAAATGGTACAACCACTATTACGAGTCCTAAATAAGTATGAACACAAATTTCTTAGACGTGCCCTGTTTGGCATTAAGCTCATCGTCGTAAGGTCACTTTAGACTTCCCCTAATTTGACATTAAGCTCTGTGTGGTAAGGCTCCTTTATATTCTAAAGTGCTATCTTGTAAAAACAGGTGCTCGCTCAAGCAAATAAGCTGGCAAAGATCACTCAAGAAAATAAGACGGCACAGCTCCTTATATGGTATGACATGTGCTAACTCCAGCAAATAAGATGGCAAAGCTCCTTAAGGTGTGATAGGTGGGTGAAACCTGGGTGAAACTACATCCCCCTCCCTCCCTTCCTAAAGGTGACCACATCACCCAGGTTAGTGGTGAAGCTAGCTCCCAAGTTGAAGAGGTGTAGATGGTCCAAGATATAACGTGAAATTGGCATGCCAGGATAAGTGGTAGACTCTAAAGTGATATGTGACCTAGATGTATGGCAAATTGATGATAATCTTTGGGTACCTTGGGGTAGTCAAGGTGGCCTAAAGAGGTACACTATCATGAATGATTTTGGTAGAAGCAACCCACGCCTTTTGATCAATGGGGTTATCACCCAATGACCACTATTATCAATGATTTTGCATGGGTAGATGGTGCCCAAACCATGCGCGACGATAGGATATAGAAGTAGAAGTTCTGCATGCATCTTCATGAAAGGCCTCCTTCTATTGTTGTGGAAGGGGCTTGGTGGGCCCTTTAAATTAGGTGCACCTTTTGACTGGCTAAATTATTGCCAAGACTACCATTTAATGATGTTTCATGGGTATCTAGATAATAGTCTCTGGACCATGCACAACATGATATTAATCCAAGATCTCATAGCTTGATGCTTAGAGATTGGATCTATATATGGCTAATATGTTGACTAGGGTGAGGTTGTGTTTATGTTAAATTAGAGTTCAGGGTGAGCTTATATTCTTCAAAGCGCTTTGGAGGTGCTTCCATGGCCAATTGTTATACAGGAGATAAGGTTGGCTTCCACACCTGCCATGGTCCCCCCATCTATATATGTACTTAGAGGGTTTCCATTGATGAGGTTAGTTGCACGTGTATGTGTCCAAGCTTCCTAGGAGATGCAGAATGTGGGGAAAAGAATTGATACTCTTAGTGAAAAATGGAGATGATGTGCTTGGGAAATGGATAGAAGGTGTGTGTCGTGTGTGCACCCAGATTTTTCCAACAAATTTGCTTTCTTTGACGCTCTGTATTGCTTTTCTTGGCATTTACTAGATATCGCTTTTCTTGGGGAGTCAAGATCATGAGGCTTATTTCTATGGGACTCACGCCTTTAGACACACACACACACATCTCTAGACTCATGTCTTTGGACGACCTATGCGCATCTCTAGACTCGCGCTCTAGACTCATGTTTGTGTGCTCACACAGTTTTTGAAGAAATAAGCTCAGAGACATCTAATGAGCTGGCCTCTCATCACACTTACTAGTGGGCTCAAGCCTCTAGGCTCATGCTTATACTCACGGGTTCAAGCTTATGTATACCTATAGACTCATGTCTATAGGCTTACACATTATGTTCTATTGATTTAGGCTCACATCATATACAAGGGAATGAATGTGTAATGATCATTATTGAAGTTGACTTATATGGGGAAGTTAAAACTTAAGCATTCTATGGTTGCAAGGGAATGAATGTGTAATGCTTATTACGGAAATTGACTTATATAGGCTAGTTAAAAATAAAAAATGGTACAACCACTATTACGAGTCCTAAATAAGTATGAACACAAATTTCTTAGACGTGCCCTGTTTGGCATTAAGCTCATCGTCGTAAGGTCACTTTAGACTTCCCCTAATTTGACATTAAGCTCTGTGTGGTAAGGCTCCTTTATATTCTAAAGTGCTATCTTGTAAAAACAGGTGCTCGCTCAAGCAAATAAGCTGGCAAAGATCACTCAAGAAAATAAGACGGCACAGCTCCTTATATGGTATGACATGTGCTAACTCCAGCAAATAAGATGGCAAAGCTCCTTAAGGTGTGATAGGTGGGTGAAACCTGGGTGAAACTACATCCCCCTCCCTCCCTTCCTAAAGGTGACCACATCACCCAGGTTAGTGGTGAAGCTAGCTCCCAAGTTGAAGAGGTGTAGATGGTCCAAGATATAACGTGAAATTGGCATGCCAGGATAAGTGGTAGACTCTAAAGTGATATGTGACCTAGATGTATGGCAAATTGATGATAATCTTTGGGTACCTTGGGGTAGTCAAGGTGGCCTAAAGAGGTACACTATCATGAATGATTTTGGTAGAAGCAACCCACGCCTTTTGATCAATGGGGTTATCACCCAATGACCACTATTATCAATGATTTTGCATGGGTAGATGGTGCCCAAACCATGCGCGACGATAGGATATAGAAGTAGAAGTTCTGCATGCATCTTCATGAAAGGCCTCCTTCTATTGTTGTGGAAGGGGCTTGGTGGGCCCTTTAAATTAGGTGCACCTTTTGACTGGCTAAATTATTGCCAAGACTACCATTTAATGATGTTTCATGGGTATCTAGATAATAGTCTCTGGACCATGCACAACATGATATTAATCCAAGATCTCATAGCTTGATGCTTAGAGATTGGATCTATATATGGCTAATATGTTGACTAGGGTGAGGTTGTGTTTATGTTAAATTAGAGTTCAGGGTGAGCTTATATTCTTCAAAGCGCTTTGGAGGTGCTTCCATGGCCAATTGTTATACAGGAGATAAGGTTGGCTTCCACACCTGCCATGGTCCCCCCATCTATATATGTACTTAGAGGGTTTCCATTGATGAGGTTAGTTGCACGTGTATGTGTCCAAGCTTCCTAGGAGATGCAGAATGTGGGGAAAAGAATTGATACTCTTAGTGAAAAATGGAGATGATGTGCTTGGGAAATGGATAGAAGGTGTGTGTCGTGTGTGCACCCAGATTTTTCCAACAAATTTGCTTTCTTTGACGCTCTGTATTGCTTTTCTTGGCATTTACTAGATATCGCTTTTCTTGGGGAGTCAAGATCATGAGGCTTATTTCTATGGGACTCACGCCTTTAGACACACACACACACATCTCTAGACTCATGTCTTTGGACGACCTATGCGCATCTCTAGACTCGCGCTCTAGACTCATGTTTGTGTGCTCACACAGTTTTTGAAGAAATAAGCTCAGAGACATCTAATGAGCTGGCCTCTCATCACACTTACTAGTGGGCTCAAGCCTCTAGGCTCATGCTTATACTCACGGGTTCAAGCTTATGTATACCTATAGACTCATGTCTATAGGCTTACACATTATGTTCTATTGATTTAGGCTCACATCATATACAAGGGAATGAATGTGTAATGATCATTATTGAAGTTGACTTATATGGGGAAGTTAAAACTTAAGCATTCTATGGTTGCAAGGGAATGAATGTGTAATGCTTATTACGGAAATTGACTTATATAGGCTAGTTAAAAATAAAAAATGGTACAACCACTATTACGAGTCCTAAATAAGTATGAACACAAATTTCTTAGACGTGCCCTGTTTGGCATTAAGCTCATCGTCGTAAGGTCACTTTAGACTTCCCCTAATTTGACATTAAGCTCTGTGTGGTAAGGCTCCTTTATATTCTAAAGTGCTATCTTGTAAAAACAGGTGCTCGCTCAAGCAAATAAGCTGGCAAAGATCACTCAAGAAAATAAGACGGCACAGCTCCTTATATGGTATGACATGTGCTAACTCCAGCAAATAAGATGGCAAAGCTCCTTAAGGTGTGATAGGTGGGTGAAACCTGGGTGAAACTACATCCCCCTCCCTCCCTTCCTAAAGGTGACCACATCACCCAGGTTAGTGGTGAAGCTAGCTCCCAAGTTGAAGAGGTGTAGATGGTCCAAGATATAACGTGAAATTGGCATGCCAGGATAAGTGGTAGACTCTAAAGTGATATGTGACCTAGATGTATGGCAAATTGATGATAATCTTTGGGTACCTTGGGGTAGTCAAGGTGGCCTAAAGAGGTACACTATCATGAATGATTTTGGTAGAAGCAACCCACGCCTTTTGATCAATGGGGTTATCACCCAATGACCACTATTATCAATGATTTTGCATGGGTAGATGGTGCCCAAACCATGCGCGACGATAGGATATAGAAGTAGAAGTTCTGCATGCATCTTCATGAAAGGCCTCCTTCTATTGTTGTGGAAGGGGCTTGGTGGGCCCTTTAAATTAGGTGCACCTTTTGACTGGCTAAATTATTGCCAAGACTACCATTTAATGATGTTTCATGGGTATCTAGATAATAGTCTCTGGACCATGCACAACATGATATTAATCCAAGATCTCATAGCTTGATGCTTAGAGATTGGATCTATATATGGCTAATATGTTGACTAGGGTGAGGTTGTGTTTATGTTAAATTAGAGTTCAGGGTGAGCTTATATTCTTCAAAGCGCTTTGGAGGTGCTTCCATGGCCAATTGTTATACAGGAGATAAGGTTGGCTTCCACACCTGCCATGGTCCCCCCATCTATATATGTACTTAGAGGGTTTCCATTGATGAGGTTAGTTGCACGTGTATGTGTCCAAGCTTCCTAGGAGATGCAGAATGTGGGGAAAAGAATTGATACTCTTAGTGAAAAATGGAGATGATGTGCTTGGGAAATGGATAGAAGGTGTGTGTCGTGTGTGCACCCAGATTTTTCCAACAAATTTGCTTTCTTTGACGCTCTGTATTGCTTTTCTTGGCATTTACTAGATATCGCTTTTCTTGGGGAGTCAAGATCATGAGGCTTATTTCTATGGGACTCACGCCTTTAGACACACACACACACATCTCTAGACTCATGTCTTTGGACGACCTATGCGCATCTCTAGACTCGCGCTCTAGACTCATGTTTGTGTGCTCACACAGTTTTTGAAGAAATAAGCTCAGAGACATCTAATGAGCTGGCCTCTCATCACACTTACTAGTGGGCTCAAGCCTCTAGGCTCATGCTTATACTCACGGGTTCAAGCTTATGTATACCTATAGACTCATGTCTATAGGCTTACACATTATGTTCTATTGATTTAGGCTCACATCATATACAAGGGAATGAATGTGTAATGATCATTATTGAAGTTGACTTATATGGGGAAGTTAAAACTTAAGCATTCTATGGTTGCAAGGGAATGAATGTGTAATGCTTATTACGGAAATTGACTTATATAGGCTAGTTAAAAATAAAAAATGGTACAACCACTATTACGAGTCCTAAATAAGTATGAACACAAATTTCTTAGACGTGCCCTGTTTGGCATTAAGCTCATCGTCGTAAGGTCACTTTAGACTTCCCCTAATTTGACATTAAGCTCTGTGTGGTAAGGCTCCTTTATATTCTAAAGTGCTATCTTGTAAAAACAGGTGCTCGCTCAAGCAAATAAGCTGGCAAAGATCACTCAAAAAAATAAGACGGCACAGCTCCTTATATGGTATGACATGTGCTAACTCCAGCAAATAAGATGGCAAAGCTCCTTAAGGTGTGATAGGTGGGTGAAACCTGGGTGAAACTACATCCCCCTCCCTCCCTTCCTAAAGGTGACCACATCACCCAGGTTAGTGGTGAAGCTAGCTCCCAAGTTGAAGAGGTGTAGATGGTCCAAGATATAACGTGAAATTGGCATGCCAGGATAAGTGGTAGACTCTAAAGTGATATGTGACCTAGATGTATGGCAAATTGATGATAATCTTTGGGTACCTTGGGGTAGTCAAGGTGGCCTAAAGAGGTACACTATCATGAATGATTTTGGTAGAAGCAACCCACGCCTTTTGATCAATGGGGTTATCACCCAATGACCACTATTATCAATGATTTTGCATGGGTAGATGGTGCCCAAACCATGCGCGACGATAGGATATAGAAGTAGAAGTTCTGCATGCATCTTCATGAAAGGCCTCCTTCTATTGTTGTGGAAGGGGCTTGGTGGGCCCTTTAAATTAGGTGCACCTTTTGACTGGCTAAATTATTGCCAAGACTACCATTTAATGATGTTTCATGGGTATCTAGATAATAGTCTCTGGACCATGCACAACATGATATTAATCCAAGATCTCATAGCTTGATGCTTAGAGATTGGATCTATATATGGCTAATATGTTGACTAGGGTGAGGTTGTGTTTATGTTAAATTAGAGTTCAGGGTGAGCTTATATTCTTCAAAGCGCTTTGGAGGTGCTTCCATGGCCAATTGTTATACAGGAGATAAGGTTGGCTTCCACACCTGCCATGGTCCCCCCATCTATATATGTACTTAGAGGGTTTCCATTGATGAGGTTAGTTGCACGTGTATGTGTCCAAGCTTCCTAGGAGATGCAGAATGTGGGGAAAAGAATTGATACTCTTAGTGAAAAATGGAGATGATGTGCTTGGGAAATGGATAGAAGGTGTGTGTCGTGTGTGCACCCAGATTTTTCCAACAAATTTGCTTTCTTTGACGCTCTGTATTGCTTTTCTTGGCATTTACTAGATATCGCTTTTCTTGGGGAGTCAAGATCATGAGGCTTATTTCTATGGGACTCACGCCTTTAGACACACACACACACATCTCTAGACTCATGTCTTTGGACGACCTATGCGCATCTCTAGACTCGCGCTCTAGACTCATGTTTGTGTGCTCACACAGTTTTTGAAGAAATAAGCTCAGAGACATCTAATGAGCTGGCCTCTCATCACACTTACTAGTGGGCTCAAGCCTCTAGGCTCATGCTTATACTCACGGGTTCAAGCTTATGTATACCTATAGACTCATGTCTATAGGCTTACACATTATGTTCTATTGATTTAGGCTCACATCATATACAAGGGAATGAATGTGTAATGATCATTATTGAAGTTGACTTATATGGGGAAGTTAAAACTTAAGCATTCTATGGTTGCAAGGGAATGAATGTGTAATGCTTATTACGGAAATTGACTTATATAGGCTAGTTAAAAATAAAAAATGGTACAACCACTATTACGAGTCCTAAATAAGTATGAACACAAATTTCTTAGACGTGCCCTGTTTGGCATTAAGCTCATCGTCGTAAGGTCACTTTAGACTTCCCCTAATTTGACATTAAGCTCTGTGTGGTAAGGCTCCTTTATATTCTAAAGTGCTATCTTGTAAAAACAGGTGCTCGCTCAAGCAAATAAGCTGGCAAAGATCACTCAAGAAAATAAGACGGCACAGCTCCTTATATGGTATGACATGTGCTAACTCCAGCAAATAAGATGGCAAAGCTCCTTAAGGTGTGATAGGTGGGTGAAACCTGGGTGAAACTACATCCCCCTCCCTCCCTTCCTAAAGGTGACCACATCACCCAGGTTAGTGGTGAAGCTAGCTCCCAAGTTGAAGAGGTGTAGATGGTCCAAGATATAACGTGAAATTGGCATGCCAGGATAAGTGGTAGACTCTAAAGTGATATGTGACCTAGATGTATGGCAAATTGATGATAATCTTTGGGTACCTTGGGGTAGTCAAGGTGGCCTAAAGAGGTACACTATCATGAATGATTTTGGTAGAAGCAACCCACGCCTTTTGATCAATGGGGTTATCACCCAATGACCACTATTATCAATGATTTTGCATGGGTAGATGGTGCCCAAACCATGCGCGACGATAGGATATAGAAGTAGAAGTTCTGCATGCATCTTCATGAAAGGCCTCCTTCTATTGTTGTGGAAGGGGCTTGGTGGGCCCTTTAAATTAGGTGCACCTTTTGACTGGCTAAATTATTGCCAAGACTACCATTTAATGATGTTTCATGGGTATCTAGATAATAGTCTCTGGACCATGCACAACATGATATTAATCCAAGATCTCATAGCTTGATGCTTAGAGATTGGATCTATATATGGCTAATATGTTGACTAGGGTGAGGTTGTGTTTATGTTAAATTAGAGTTCAGGGTGAGCTTATATTCTTCAAAGCGCTTTGGAGGTGCTTCCATGGCCAATTGTTATACAGGAGATAAGGTTGGCTTCCACACCTGCCATGGTCCCCCCATCTATATATGTACTTAGAGGGTTTCCATTGATGAGGTTAGTTGCACGTGTATGTGTCCAAGCTTCCTAGGAGATGCAGAATGTGGGGAAAAGAATTGATACTCTTAGTGAAAAATGGAGATGATGTGCTTGGGAAATGGATAGAAGGTGTGTGTCGTGTGTGCACCCAGATTTTTCCAACAAATTTGCTTTCTTTGACGCTCTGTATTGCTTTTCTTGGCATTTACTAGATATCGCTTTTCTTGGGGAGTCAAGATCATGAGGCTTATTTCTATGGGACTCACGCCTTTAGACACACACACACACATCTCTAGACTCATGTCTTTGGACGACCTATGCGCATCTCTAGACTCGCGCTCTAGACTCATGTTTGTGTGCTCACACAGTTTTTGAAGAAATAAGCTCAGAGACATCTAATGAGCTGGCCTCTCATCACACTTACTAGTGGGCTCAAGCCTCTAGGCTCATGCTTATACTCACGGGTTCAAGCTTATGTATACCTATAGACTCATGTCTATAGGCTTACACATTATGTTCTATTGATTTAGGCTCACATCATATACAAGGGAATGAATGTGTAATGATCATTATTGAAGTTGACTTATATGGGGAAGTTAAAACTTAAGCATTCTATGGTTGCAAGGGAATGAATGTGTAATGCTTATTACGGAAATTGACTTATATAGGCTAGTTAAAAATAAAAAATGGTACAACCACTATTACGAGTCCTAAATAAGTATGAACACAAATTTCTTAGACGTGCCCTGTTTGGCATTAAGCTCATCGTCGTAAGGTCACTTTAGACTTCCCCTAATTTGACATTAAGCTCTGTGTGGTAAGGCTCCTTTATATTCTAAAGTGCTATCTTGTAAAAACAGGTGCTCGCTCAAGCAAATAAGCTGGCAAAGATCACTCAAGAAAATAAGACGGCACAGCTCCTTATATGGTATGACATGTGCTAACTCCAGCAAATAAGATGGCAAAGCTCCTTAAGGTGTGATAGGTGGGTGAAACCTGGGTGAAACTACATCCCCCTCCCTCCCTTCCTAAAGGTGACCACATCACCCAGGTTAGTGGTGAAGCTAGCTCCCAAGTTGAAGAGGTGTAGATGGTCCAAGATATAACGTGAAATTGGCATGCCAGGATAAGTGGTAGACTCTAAAGTGATATGTGACCTAGATGTATGGCAAATTGATGATAATCTTTGGGTACCTTGGGGTAGTCAAGGTGGCCTAAAGAGGTACACTATCATGAATGATTTTGGTAGAAGCAACCCACGCCTTTTGATCAATGGGGTTATCACCCAATGACCACTATTATCAATGATTTTGCATGGGTAGATGGTGCCCAAACCATGCGCGACGATAGGATATAGAAGTAGAAGTTCTGCATGCATCTTCATGAAAGGCCTCCTTCTATTGTTGTGGAAGGGGCTTGGTGGGCCCTTTAAATTAGGTGCACCTTTTGACTGGCTAAATTATTGCCAAGACTACCATTTAATGATGTTTCATGGGTATCTAGATAATAGTCTCTGGACCA
Organism: Cibotium barometz; assembly: GCF_041138505.1. NCBI lineage: Eukaryota > Viridiplantae > Streptophyta > Polypodiopsida > Cyatheales > Cibotiaceae > Cibotium > Cibotium barometz. Next base: position 2,878,585 of record NC_141075.1, read on the forward strand.
TGCACAACATGATATTAATCCAAGATCTCATAGCTTGATGCTTAGAGATTGGATCTATATATGGCTAATATGTTGACTAGGGTGAGGTTGTGTTTATGTTAAATTAGAGTTCAGGGTGAGCTTATATTCTTCAAAGCGCTTTGGAGGTGCTTCCATGGCCAATTGTTATACAGGAGATAAGGTTGGCTTCCACACCTGCCATGGTCCCCCCATCTATATATGTACTTAGAGGGTTTCCATTGATGAGGTTAGTTGCACGTGTATGTGTCCAAGCTTCCTAGGAGATGCAGAATGTGGGGAAAAGAATTGATACTCTTAGTGAAAAATGGAGATGATGTGCTTGGGAAATGGATAGAAGGTGTGTGTCGTGTGTGCACCCAGATTTTTCCAACAAATTTGCTTTCTTTGACGCTCTGTATTGCTTTTCTTGGCATTTACTAGATATCGCTTTTCTTGGGGAGTCAAGATCATGAGGCTTATTTCTATGGGACTCACGCCTTTAGACACACACACACACATCTCTAGACTCATGTCTTTGGACGACCTATGCGCATCTCTAGACTCGCGCTCTAGACTCATGTTTGTGTGCTCACACAGTTTTTGAAGAAATAAGCTCAGAGACATCTAATGAGCTGGCCTCTCATCACACTTACTAGTGGGCTCAAGCCTCTAGGCTCATGCTTATACTCACGGGTTCAAGCTTATGTATACCTATAGACTCATGTCTATAGGCTTACACATTATGTTCTATTGATTTAGGCTCACATCATATACAAGGGAATGAATGTGTAATGATCATTATTGAAGTTGACTTATATGGGGAAGTTAAAACTTAAGCATTCTATGGTTGCAAGGGAATGAATGTGTAATGCTTATTACGGAAATTGACTTATATAGGCTAGTTAAAAATAAAAAATGGTACAACCACTATTACGAGTCCTAAATAAGTATGAACACAAATTTCTTAGACGTGCCCTGTTTGGCATTAAGCTCATCGTCGTAAGGTCACTTTAGACTTCCCCTAATTTGACATTAAGCTCTGTGTGGTAAGGCTCCTTTATATTCTAAAGTGCTATCTTGTAAAAACAGGTGCTCGCTCAAGCAAATAAGCTGGCAAAGATCACTCAAGAAAATAAGACGGCACAGCTCCTTATATGGTATGACATGTGCTAACTCCAGCAAATAAGATGGCAAAGCTCCTTAAGGTGTGATAGGTGGGTGAAACCTGGGTGAAACTACATCCCCCTCCCTCCCTTCCTAAAGGTGACCACATCACCCAGGTTAGTGGTGAAGCTAGCTCCCAAGTTGAAGAGGTGTAGATGGTCCAAGATATAACGTGAAATTGGCATGCCAGGATAAGTGGTAGACTCTAAAGTGATATGTGACCTAGATGTATGGCAAATTGATGATAATCTTTGGGTACCTTGGGGTAGTCAAGGTGGCCTAAAGAGGTACACTATCATGAATGATTTTGGTAGAAGCAACCCACGCCTTTTGATCAATGGGGTTATCACCCAATGACCACTATTATCAATGATTTTGCATGGGTAGATGGTGCCCAAACCATGCGCGACGATAGGATATAGAAGTAGAAGTTCTGCATGCATCTTCATGAAAGGCCTCCTTCTATTGTTGTGGAAGGGGCTTGGTGGGCCCTTTAAATTAGGTGCACCTTTTGACTGGCTAAATTATTGCCAAGACTACCATTTAATGATGTTTCATGGGTATCTAGATAATAGTCTCTGGACCATGCACAACATGATATTAATCCAAGATCTCATAGCTTGATGCTTAGAGATTGGATCTATATATGGCTAATATGTTGACTAGGGTGAGGTTGTGTTTATGTTAAATTAGAGTTCAGGGTGAGCTTATATTCTTCAAAGCGCTTTGGAGGTGCTTCCATGGCCAATTGTTATACAGGAGATAAGGTTGGCTTCCACACCTGCCATGGTCCCCCCATCTATATATGTACTTAGAGGGTTTCCATTGATGAGGTTAGTTGCACGTGTATGTGTCCAAGCTTCCTAGGAGATGCAGAATGTGGGGAAAAGAATTGATACTCTTAGTGAAAAATGGAGATGATGTGCTTGGGAAATGGATAGAAGGTGTGTGTCGTGTGTGCACCCAGATTTTTCCAACAAATTTGCTTTCTTTGACGCTCTGTATTGCTTTTCTTGGCATTTACTAGATATCGCTTTTCTTGGGGAGTCAAGATCATGAGGCTTATTTCTATGGGACTCACGCCTTTAGACACACACACACACATCTCTAGACTCATGTCTTTGGACGACCTATGCGCATCTCTAGACTCGCGCTCTAGACTCATGTTTGTGTGCTCACACAGTTTTTGAAGAAATAAGCTCAGAGACATCTAATGAGCTGGCCTCTCATCACACTTACTAGTGGGCTCAAGCCTCTAGGCTCATGCTTATACTCACGGGTTCAAGCTTATGTATACCTATAGACTCATGTCTATAGGCTTACACATTATGTTCTATTGATTTAGGCTCACATCATATACAAGGGAATGAATGTGTAATGATCATTATTGAAGTTGACTTATATGGGGAAGTTAAAACTTAAGCATTCTATGGTTGCAAGGGAATGAATGTGTAATGCTTATTACGGAAATTGACTTATATAGGCTAGTTAAAAATAAAAAATGGTACAACCACTATTACGAGTCCTAAATAAGTATGAACACAAATTTCTTAGACGTGCCCTGTTTGGCATTAAGCTCATCGTCGTAAGGTCACTTTAGACTTCCCCTAATTTGACATTAAGCTCTGTGTGGTAAGGCTCCTTTATATTCTAAAGTGCTATCTTGTAAAAACAGGTGCTCGCTCAAGCAAATAAGCTGGCAAAGATCACTCAAGAAAATAAGACGGCACAGCTCCTTATATGGTATGACATGTGCTAACTCCAGCAAATAAGATGGCAAAGCTCCTTAAGGTGTGATAGGTGGGTGAAACCTGGGTGAAACTACATCCCCCTCCCTCCCTTCCTAAAGGTGACCACATCACCCAGGTTAGTGGTGAAGCTAGCTCCCAAGTTGAAGAGGTGTAGATGGTCCAAGATATAACGTGAAATTGGCATGCCAGGATAAGTGGTAGACTCTAAAGTGATATGTGACCTAGATGTATGGCAAATTGATGATAATCTTTGGGTACCTTGGGGTAGTCAAGGTGGCCTAAAGAGGTACACTATCATGAATGATTTTGGTAGAAGCAACCCACGCCTTTTGATCAATGGGGTTATCACCCAATGACCACTATTATCAATGATTTTGCATGGGTAGATGGTGCCCAAACCATGCGCGACGATAGGATATAGAAGTAGAAGTTCTGCATGCATCTTCATGAAAGGCCTCCTTCTATTGTTGTGGAAGGGGCTTGGTGGGCCCTTTAAATTAGGTGCACCTTTTGACTGGCTAAATTATTGCCAAGACTACCATTTAATGATGTTTCATGGGTATCTAGATAATAGTCTCTGGACCATGCACAACATGATATTAATCCAAGATCTCATAGCTTGATGCTTAGAGATTGGATCTATATATGGCTAATATGTTGACTAGGGTGAGGTTGTGTTTATGTTAAATTAGAGTTCAGGGTGAGCTTATATTCTTCAAAGCGCTTTGGAGGTGCTTCCATGGCCAATTGTTATACAGGAGATAAGGTTGGCTTCCACACCTGCCATGGTCCCCCCATCTATATATGTACTTAGAGGGTTTCCATTGATGAGGTTAGTTGCACGTGTATGTGTCCAAGCTTCCTAGGAGATGCAGAATGTGGGGAAAAGAATTGATACTCTTAGTGAAAAATGGAGATGATGTGCTTGGGAAATGGATAGAAGGTGTGTGTCGTGTGTGCACCCAGATTTTTCCAACAAATTTGCTTTCTTTGACGCTCTGTATTGCTTTTCTTGGCATTTACTAGATATCGCTTTTCTTGGGGAGTCAAGATCATGAGGCTTATTTCTATGGGACTCACGCCTTTAGACACACACACACACATCTCTAGACTCATGTCTTTGGACGACCTATGCGCATCTCTAGACTCGCGCTCTAGACTCATGTTTGTGTGCTCACACAGTTTTTGAAGAAATAAGCTCAGAGACATCTAATGAGCTGGCCTCTCATCACACTTACTAGTGGGCTCAAGCCTCTAGGCTCATGCTTATACTCACGGGTTCAAGCTTATGTATACCTATAGACTCATGTCTATAGGCTTACACATTATGTTCTATTGATTTAGGCTCACATCATATACAAGGGAATGAATGTGTAATGATCATTATTGAAGTTGACTTATATGGGGAAGTTAAAACTTAAGCATTCTATGGTTGCAAGGGAATGAATGTGTAATGCTTATTACGGAAATTGACTTATATAGGCTAGTTAAAAATAAAAAATGGTACAACCACTATTACGAGTCCTAAATAAGTATGAACACAAATTTCTTAGACGTGCCCTGTTTGGCATTAAGCTCATCGTCGTAAGGTCACTTTAGACTTCCCCTAATTTGACATTAAGCTCTGTGTGGTAAGGCTCCTTTATATTCTAAAGTGCTATCTTGTAAAAACAGGTGCTCGCTCAAGCAAATAAGCTGGCAAAGATCACTCAAAAAAATAAGACGGCACAGCTCCTTATATGGTATGACATGTGCTAACTCCAGCAAATAAGATGGCAAAGCTCCTTAAGGTGTGATAGGTGGGTGAAACCTGGGTGAAACTACATCCCCCTCCCTCCCTTCCTAAAGGTGACCACATCACCCAGGTTAGTGGTGAAGCTAGCTCCCAAGTTGAAGAGGTGTAGATGGTCCAAGATATAACGTGAAATTGGCATGCCAGGATAAGTGGTAGACTCTAAAGTGATATGTGACCTAGATGTATGGCAAATTGATGATAATCTTTGGGTACCTTGGGGTAGTCAAGGTGGCCTAAAGAGGTACACTATCATGAATGATTTTGGTAGAAGCAACCCACGCCTTTTGATCAATGGGGTTATCACCCAATGACCACTATTATCAATGATTTTGCATGGGTAGATGGTGCCCAAACCATGCGCGACGATAGGATATAGAAGTAGAAGTTCTGCATGCATCTTCATGAAAGGCCTCCTTCTATTGTTGTGGAAGGGGCTTGGTGGGCCCTTTAAATTAGGTGCACCTTTTGACTGGCTAAATTATTGCCAAGACTACCATTTAATGATGTTTCATGGGTATCTAGATAATAGTCTCTGGACCATGCACAACATGATATTAATCCAAGATCTCATAGCTTGATGCTTAGAGATTGGATCTATATATGGCTAATATGTTGACTAGGGTGAGGTTGTGTTTATGTTAAATTAGAGTTCAGGGTGAGCTTATATTCTTCAAAGCGCTTTGGAGGTGCTTCCATGGCCAATTGTTATACAGGAGATAAGGTTGGCTTCCACACCTGCCATGGTCCCCCCATCTATATATGTACTTAGAGGGTTTCCATTGATGAGGTTAGTTGCACGTGTATGTGTCCAAGCTTCCTAGGAGATGCAGAATGTGGGGAAAAGAATTGATACTCTTAGTGAAAAATGGAGATGATGTGCTTGGGAAATGGATAGAAGGTGTGTGTCGTGTGTGCACCCAGATTTTTCCAACAAATTTGCTTTCTTTGACGCTCTGTATTGCTTTTCTTGGCATTTACTAGATATCGCTTTTCTTGGGGAGTCAAGATCATGAGGCTTATTTCTATGGGACTCACGCCTTTAGACACACACACACACATCTCTAGACTCATGTCTTTGGACGACCTATGCGCATCTCTAGACTCGCGCTCTAGACTCATGTTTGTGTGCTCACACAGTTTTTGAAGAAATAAGCTCAGAGACATCTAATGAGCTGGCCTCTCATCACACTTACTAGTGGGCTCAAGCCTCTAGGCTCATGCTTATACTCACGGGTTCAAGCTTATGTATACCTATAGACTCATGTCTATAGGCTTACACATTATGTTCTAATGATTTAGGCTCACATCATATACAAGGGAATGAATGTGTAATGATCATTATTGAAGTTGACTTATATGGGGAAGTTAAAACTTAAGCATTCTATGGTTGCAAGGGAATGAATGTGTAATGCTTATTACGGAAATTGACTTATATAGGCTAGTTAAAAATAAAAAATGGTACAACCACTATCGAGTCCTAAATAAGTATGAACACAAATTTCTTAGACGTGCCCTGTTTGGCATTAAGCTCATCGTCGTAAGGTCACTTTAGACTTCCCCTAATTTGACAGTAAGCTCTGTGTGGTAAGGCTCCTTTATATTCTAAAGTGCTATCTTGTAAAAACAGGTGCTCGCTCAAGCAAATAAGCTGGCAAAGATCACTCAAAAAAATAAGACGGCACAGCTCCTTATATGGTATGACATGTGCTAACTCCAGCAAATAAGATGGCAAAGCTCCTTAAGGTGTGATAGGTGGGTGAAACCTGGGTGAAACTACGTCCCCCTCCCTCCCTTCCTAAAGGTGACCACATCACCCAGGTTAGTGGTGAAGCTAGCTCCCAAGTTGAAGAGGTGTAGATGGTCCAAGATATAACGTGAAATTGGCATGCCAGGATAAGTGGTAGACTCTAAAGTGATATGTGACCTAGATGTATGGCAAATTGATGATAATCTTTGGGTACCTTGGGGTAGTCAAGGTGGCCTAAAGAGGTACACTATCATGAATGATTTTGGTAGAAGCAACCCACGCCTTTTGATCAATGGGGTTATCACCCAATGACCACTATTATCAATGATTTTGCATGGGTAGATGGTGCCCAAACCATGCGCGACGATAGGATATAGAAGTAGAAGTTCTGCATGCATCTTCATGAAAGGCCTCCTTCTATTGTTGTGGAAGGGGCTTGGTGGGCCCTTTAAATTAGGTGCACCTTTTGACTGGCTAAATTATTGCCAAGACTACCATTTAATGATGTTTCATGGGTATCTAGATAATAGTCTCTGGACCATGCACAACATGATATTAATCCAAGATCTCATAGCTTGATGCTTAGAGATTGGATCTATATATGGCTAATATGTTGACTAGGGTGAGGTTGTGTTTATGTTAAATTAGAGTTCAGGGTGAGCTTATATTCTTCAAAGCGCTTTGGAGGTGCTTCCATGGCCAATTGTTATACAGGAGATAAGGTTGGCTTCCACACCTGCCATGGTCCCCCCATCTATATATGTACTTAGAGGGTTTCCATTGATGAGGTTAGTTGCACGTGTATGTGTCCAAGCTTCCTAGGAGATGCAGAATGTGGGGAAAAGAATTGATACTCTTAGTGAAAAATGGAGATGATGTGCTTGGGAAATGGATAGAAGGTGTGTGTCGTGTGTGCACCCAGATTTTTCCAACAAATTTGCTTTCTTTGACGCTCTGTATTGCTTTTCTTGGCATTTACTAGATATCGCTTTTCTTGGGGAGTCAAGATCATGAGGCTTATTTCTATGGGACTCACGCCTTTAGACACACACACACACATCTCTAGACTCATGTCTTTGGACGACCTATGCGCATCTCTAGACTCGCGCTCTAGACTCATGTTTGTGTGCTCACACAGTTTTTGAAGAAATAAGCTCAGAGACATCTAATGAGCTGGCCTCTCATCACACTTACTAGTGGGCTCAAGCCTCTAGGCTCATGCTTATACTCACGGGTTCAAGCTTATGTATACCTATAGACTCATGTCTATAGGCTTACACATTATGTTCTAATGATTTAGGCTCACATCATATACAAGGGAATGAATGTGTAATGATCATTATTGAAGTTGACTTATATGGGGAAGTTAAAACTTAAGCATTCTATGGTTGCAAGGGAATGAATGTGTAATGCTTATTACGGAAATTGACTTATATAGGCTAGTTAAAAATAAAAAATGGTACAACCACTATCGAGTCCTAAATAAGTATGAACACAAATTTCTTAGACGTGCCCTGTTTGGCATTAAGCTCATCGTCGTAAGGTCACTTTAGACTTCCCCTAATTTGACAGTAAGCTCTGTGTGGTAAGGCTCCTTTATATTCTAAAGTGCTATCTTGTAAAAACAGGTGCTCGCTCAAGCAAATAAGCTGGCAAAGATCACTCAAAAAAATAAGACGGCACAGCTCCTTATATGGTATGACATGTGCTAACTCCAGCAAATAAGATGGCAAAGCTCCTTAAGGTGTGATAGGTGGGTGAAACCTGGGTGAAACTACGTCCCCCTCCCTCCCTTCCTAAAGGTGACCACATCACCCAGGTTAGTGGTGAAGCTAGCTCCCAAGTTGAAGAGGTGTAGATGGTCCAAGATATAACGTGAAATTGGCATGCCAGGATAAGTGGTAGACTCTAAAGTGATATGTGACCTAGATGTATGGCAAATTGATGATAATCTTTGGGTACCTTGGGGTAGTCAAGGTGGCCTAAAGAGGTACACTATCATGAATGATTTTGGTAGAAGCAACCCACGCCTTTTGATCAATGGGGTTATCACCCAATGACCACTATTATCAATGATTTTGCATGGGTAGATGGTGCCCAAACCATGCGCGACGATAGGATATAGAAGTAGAAGTTCTGCATGCATCTTCATGAAAGGCCTCCTTCTATTGTTGTGGAAGGGGCTTGGTGGGCCCTTTAAATTAGGTGCACCTTTTGACTGGCTAAATTATTGCCAAGACTACCATTTAATGATGTTTCATGGGTATCTAGATAATAGTCTCTGGACCATGCACAACATGATATTAATCCAAGATCTCATAGCTTGATGCTTAGAGATTGGATCTATATATGGCTAATATGTTGACTAGGGTGAGGTTGTGTTTATGTTAAATTAGAGTTCAGGGTGAGCTTATATTCTTCAAAGCGCTTTGGAGGTGCTTCCATGGCCAATTGTTATACAGGAGATAAGGTTGGCTTCCACACCTGCCATGGTCCCCCCATCTATATATGTACTTAGAGGGTTTCCATTGATGAGGTTAGTTGCACGTGTATGTGTCCAAGCTTCCTAGGAGATGCAGAATGTGGGGAAAAGAATTGATACTCTTAGTGAAAAATGGAGATGATGTGCTTGGGAAATGGATAGAAGGTGTGTGTCGTGTGTGCACCCAGATTTTTCCAACAAATTTGCTTTCTTTGACGCTCTGTATTGCTTTTCTTGGCATTTACTAGATATCGCTTTTCTTGGGGAGTCAAGATCATGAGGCTTATTTCTATGGGACTCACGCCTTTAGACACACACACACACATCTCTAGACTCATGTCTTTGGACGACCTATGCGCATCTCTAGACTCGCGCTCTAGACTCATGTTTGTGTGCTCACACAGTTTTTGAAGAAATAAGCTCAGAGACATCTAATGAGCTGGCCTCTCATCACACTTACTAGTGGGCTCAAGCCTCTAGGCTCATGCTTATACTCACGGGTTCAAGCTTATGTATACCTATAGACTCATGTCTATAGGCTTACACATTATGTTCTAATGATTTAGGCTCACATCATATACAAGGGAATGAATGTGTAATGATCATTATTGAAGTTGACTTATATGGGGAAGTTAAAACTTAAGCATTCTATGGTTGCAAGGGAATGAATGTGTAATGCTTATTACGGAAATTGACTTATATAGGCTAGTTAAAAATAAAAAATGGTACAACCACTATCGAGTCCTAAATAAGTATGAACACAAATTTCTTAGACGTGCCCTGTTTGGCATTAAGCTCATCGTCGTAAGGTCACTTTAGACTTCCCCTAATTTGACAGTAAGCTCTGTGTGGTAAGGCTCCTTTATATTCTAAAGTGCTATCTTGTAAAAACAGGTGCTCGCTCAAGCAAATAAGCTGGCAAAGATCACTCAAAAAAATAAGACGGCACAGCTCCTTATATGGTATGACATGTGCTAACTCCAGCAAATAAGATGGCAAAGCTCCTTAAGGTGTGATAGGTGGGTGAAACCTGGGTGAAACTACGTCCCCCTCCCTCCCTTCCTAAAGGTGACCACATCACCCAGGTTAGTGGTGAAGCTAGCTCCCAAGTTGAAGAGGTGTAGATGGTCCAAGATATAACGTGAAATTGGCATGCCAGGATAAGTGGTAGACTCTAAAGTGATATGTGACCTAGATGTATGGCAAATTGATGATAATATTTGGGTACCTTGGGGTAGTCAAGGTGGCCTAAAGAGGTACACTATCATGAATGATTTTTGTAGAAGCAACCCACGCCTTTTGATCAATGGGGTTATCACCCCATGACCACTATTATCAATGATTTTGGGCTATTTTTGATTAATAAAGCATAAATACTCAAGAAGTGGAAGGATGCCGACACTTTTTGAGGGGGGATAGATTGCACCCAATGAGTCTCTCTTGTTTCTTTATGCTATGTTATGTTTTTATGTTATTTATTGATATTTCGGTTATGGTAATTTAATTGAAGAGATGAACCAGTTGGTATTTGGTTGGACGGTGTGTCTCCCCATGATCTTAGTGGTTTCAATGGAATCAGAGCAAAGGGGGGAGAGAAGGTGAAAAATATTGAGAAAAATCAAAGGGAAGAAAGCTTCCAAAAGAGTAGATGGTGCCCAAACCATGCACGAGCGACGATAGGATATAGAAGTAGAAGTTATGCATGCATCTTCATGAAAGGCCTCCTTCTATTTTTGTGGAAGGGGCTTGGTGGGCCCTTTAAATTAGGTGCACCTTTTGATTGGCAAAATTATTGCCAAGACTACCATTTAATGATGTTTCATGGTATCTAGATAATAGTCTCTAGACCATGCACAACATGATATTAATCCAAGATCTCATAACTTGACGCTTAGAGATTGGATTTATATATGGCTAATATGTCGACTAGGGTGAGGTTGTGTTTATGTTAAAATAGAGTCGAGGGTGAGGTTATATTCTTTAAAGCGCTTTGGAGGTACTTACATGGCCAATTGTAATACAAGAGATAAGGTTGGCTCCCATACCTCCCATGGTCCCCCCATCTATATATGTACTTAGAGGGTTTCCATTGATGAGGTTAGTTGCACGTGTATGTGTCCAAGCTTCCTAGGAGATGCAGAATGTGGGGAAAAGAATTGATACTCTTAGTGAAAAATGGAGATGATGTGCTTGGGAAATGGATAGAAGGTGTGTGTCGTGTGTGCACCCAGATTTTTCCAACAAATTTGCTTTCTTTGACGCTCTGTATTGCTTTTCTTGGCATTTACTAGATATCGCTTTTCTTGGGGAGTCAAGATCATGAGGCTTATTTCTATGGGACTCACGCCTTTAGACACACACACACACATCTCTAGACTCATGTCTTTGGACGACCTATGCGCATCTCTAGACTCGCGCTCTAGACTCATGTTTGTGTGCTCACACAGTTTTTGAAGAAATAAGCTCAGAGACATCTAATGAGCTGGCCTCTCGTCACACTTACTAGTGGGCTCAAGCCTCTAGGCTCATGCTTATACTCACGGGTTCAAGCTTATGTATACCTATAGACTCATGTCTATAGGCTTACACATTATGTTCTAATGATTTAGGCTCACATCATATACAAGGGAATGAATGTGTAATGATCATTATTGAAGTTGACTTATATGGGGAAGTTAAAACTTAAGCATTCTATGGTTGCAAGGGAATGAATGTGTAATGCTTATTACGGAAATTGACTTATATAGGCTAGTTAAAAATAAAAAATGGTACAACCACTATTACAAGTCCTAAATAAGTATGAACACAAATTTCTTAGACGTGCCCTGTTTGGCATTAAGCTCATCGTCGTAAGGTCACTTTAGACTTCCCCTAATTTGACATTAAGCTCTGTGTGGTAAGGCTCCTTTATATTCTAAAGTGCTATCTTGTAAAAACAGGTGCTCGCTCAAGCAAATAAGCTGGCAAAGATCACTCAAAAAAATAAGACGGCACAGCTCCTTATATGGTATGACATGTGCTAACTCCAGCAAATAAGATGGCAAAGCTCCTTAAGGTGTGATAGGTGGGTGAAACCTGGGTGAAACTACGTCCCCCTCCCTCCCTTCCTAAAGGTGACCACATCACCCAGGTTAGTGGTGAAGCTAGCTCCCAAGTTGAAGAGGTGTAGATGGTCCAAGATATAACGTGAAATTGGCATGCCAGGATAAGTGGTAGACTCTAAAGTGATATGTGACCTAGATGTATGGCAAATTGATGATAATCTTTGGGTACCTTGGGGTAGTCAAGGTGGCCTAAAGAGGTACACTATCATGAATGATTTTGGTAGAAGCAACCCACGCCTTTTGATCAATGGGGTTATCACCCCATGACCACTATTATGAATGATTTTGCATGGGTAGATGGTGCCCAAACCATGCACGAGCGACGATAGGATATAGAAGTAGAAGTTATGCATGCATCTTCATGAAAGGCCTCCTTCTATTTTTGTGGAAGGGGCTTGGTGGGCCCTTTAAATTAGGTGCACCTTTTGATTGGCAAAATTATTGCCAAGACTACCATTTAATGATGTTTCATGGGTATCTAGATAATAGTCTCTAGACCATGCACAACATGATATTAATCCAAGATCTCATAACTTGATGCTTAGAGATTGGATTTATATATGGCTAATATGTGGACTAGGGTGAGGTTGTGTTTATGTTAAAATAGAGTCGAGGGTGAGGTTATATTCTTTAAAGCGCTTTGGAGGTACTTACATGGCCAATTGTAATACAAGAGATAAGGTTGGCTCCCATACCTACCATGGTCCCCCCATCTATATATGTACTTAGAGGGTTTCCATTGATGAGGTTAGTTGCACGTGTATGTGTCCACGCTTCCTAGGAGATGCAGAATGTGGGAAAGATAATTGATACTCTCAGTGAAAAATGGAGATGATGTGCTTGGGAAATGTATAGAAGGTGTGTGTCTTGTGTGTGCACTCAGATTTTTCCAACAAATTTGCTTTCTTTGACGCTCTGTATTGCTTTTCTTGGCATATACTAGATATCGCTTCTCTTGGGGAGTCAAGATCACGAGGCTTATTTCTATGGGACTCACGCCTTTGGACACACACACGCATCTCTAGACTCATGTCTCTGGATGACCTATGTGCATCTCTAGACTCGCGCTCTAGACTCGTGTTTGTGTGCTCACACAGTTTTTGAAGAAACAAGCTCACAAACATCTAATGAGTTGCCCTCTCATCACCCTTACTAGTGGGCTCAAGCCTCTAGGCTCATGCTTATGGACTCACAGGTTCTGGCTCATGTAGTACTTACACCCCAATAATTATAAAGGACAAGAATTTTTTGTGTAATTCGTATGACAAGGTAGGTGTGTCTTTATAGGTCTTCAAGAGCTGCTTTACCAAACACCTTTAATTCATTGTTATAATATTAGGTTTCCTAGAATCACATTAGTACCATACTGTTTGAATTGCCTGGTATACTATTAGGTTGACCAGACTCGCGTTTGTTAACTCACAGCTTCAGACTCATGTCTATTGACTTACGTCTCTAGACTCACGACTCACAACTCTAGACTTGGCTCATGACTCATGTCTTATATGCCTCTAGACTCATAGTGGATGTCTCTAGGCTTACAACTCATGTCTCTAAGCTCACGTGTTGACTCACGGCGGCTCACATCTCTAAGCTTATGTGTGTTGACTCATGGTTTTTTTTCATGGGATCATGGACTTACGTCTCCCAACCGAGAGATGGTTTGGCATGGTTTTTTGAGGTGTTTGAGATTCTTAAGATTTGATGGTGGTTATAAGGATTATTTCGAATCCACGTTTATGGTGTCTATAAAAGTGATTACATGTGGTTTATTGGTTTTTTTGTTGATTTTACATGCTCTAAGCTACCAATTTCACCATGGAAATGAACAAAATTATGCAATGGATGAACAAAAAATTCACAACTTCCTCACTCTAATTCACGCACAAGCGGCTTATGTTTTTGGGTTAGTTTATTCCACTTTGAATTTAGAAATGCTAAGAACAAAATTATGAAATGCATGAACGAAAAATCACTTCTTCCTCACTCTAATTCAAGAAGAGGATATCCTCTTCTCTCACAAATGGTAGAATGGGGGGAAGAAGCTAATAAAAGAAAGAAAGAAAAAACCTACAATCAAACCTATCTAGCAAGCATCCATCAATCATGCAAGATTCAATAGAGCGCACAAGCAAGCAAGATTAGAGAAGAGAACACATCTTAAGTATTATATACAAGGGAATGAATGTGTAATGATCATTATTGAAGTTGACTTATATAGGGAAGTTAAAACTTAAGTATTCTATGGTTGCAAGGGACTGAACGTTTAATGCTTATTACGGAAAGTGACTTATATAGGCTAGTTAAAAATCAAAAATGGTACAACCACTATTACGAGTCCTAAGTAAGTATGTACAAAAATTTCTTAGACGTGCCCTGTTTGGCATTAAGCTCATCGTCGTAAGGTCACTTTCGACTTCCCCTAATTTGACATTAAAGCTCGTGATAAGGCTGCTTTATATTCTAAAGTGCTATCTTGTAAAAACAGGTGCTCGCTCAAGCAAATAAGTTGGCAAGGATCACTCAAAAAAATAAGATGGCACAGCTCCTTATATGGTATGACGTGTGCTATTTCCAGCAAATAAGACGGCAAAGCTCCTTGTGGTGTTACAGGTGGGTGAAACCTGGGTGAAACTATGTCCCCCTCCCTCCCTTCCTAAAGATGACCACATCACCCAGGTTAGTGGTGAAGCTAGCTCCCAAGTTGAAGAGGTGTAGATGGTCCAAGATATAACGTGAAATTGGCATGCCAGGATAAGTGGTAGACTCTAAAGTGATATGTGACTTAGATGTATGGCAAATTGATGATAATCTTTGGGTAGCCTTGGGGTAGTCAAGGTGGCATAAAGAGGTAGATGTGAAGTAGATTTCTTTCATGTAGGCCTCCTTCTATTGTGGACATGGCTTGGTCCCTTCAAAATCACCTGGTAGGTAGAAGAAACCCATGCCTTCTGATTAATGGAGCTATCACCACACGACCACTATCATGAATGATTTTGGTAGAAGCAACCCACGCCTTTTGATCAATGGGGTTATCACCCAATGACCACTATTATCAATGATTTTGCATGGGTAGATGGTGCCCAAACCATGCGCGACGATAGGATATAGAAGTAGAAGTTCTGCATGCATCTTCATGAAAGGCCTCCTTCTATTGTTGTGGAAGGGGCTTGGTGGGCCCTTTAAATTAGGTGCACCTTTTGACTGGCTAAATTATTGCCAAGACTACCATTTAATGATGTTTCATGGGTATCTAGATAATAGTCTCTGGACCATGCACAACATGATATTAATCCAAGATCTCATAGCTTGATGCTTAGAGATTGGATCTATATATGGCTAATATGTTGACTAGGGTGAGGTTGTGTTTATGTTAAATTAGAGTTGAGGGTGAGCTTATATTCTTCAAAGCGCTTTGGAGGTGCTTCCATGGCCAATTGTTATACAGGAGATAAGGTTGGCTTCCACACCTGCCATGGTCCCCCCCATCTATATATGTACTTAGAGGGTTTCCATTGATGAGGTTAGTTGCACGTGTATGTGTCCAAGCTTCCTAGGAGATGCAGAATGTGGGGAAAAGAATTGATACTCTTAGTGAAAAATGGAGATGATGTGCTTGGGAAATGGATAGAAGGTGTGTGTCGTGTGTGCACCCAGATTTTTCCAACAAATTTGCTTTCTTTGACGCTCTGTATTGCTTTTCTTGGCATTTACTAGATATCGCTTTTCTTGGGGAGTCAAGATCATGAGGCTTATTTCTATGGGACTCACGCCTTTAGACACACACACACACATCTCTAGACTCATGTCTTTGGACGACCTATGCGCATCTCTAGACTCACGCTCTAGACTCATGTTTGTGTGCTCACACAGTTTTTGAAGAAATAAGCTCAGAGACATCTAATGAGCTGGCCTCTCATCACACTTACTAGTGGGCTCAAGCCTCTAGGCTCATGCTTATACTCACGGGTTCAAGCTTATGTATACCTATAGACTCATGTCTATAGGCTTACACATTATGTTCTAATGATTTAGGCTCACATCATATACAAGGGAATGAATGTGTAATGATCATTATTGAAGTTGACTTATATGGGGAAGTTAAAACTTAAGGATTCTATGGTTGCAAGGGAATGAATGTGTAATGCTTATTACGGAAATTGACTTATATAGGCTAGTTAAAAATAAAAAATGGTACAACCACTATTACGAGTCCTAAATAAGTATGAACACAAATTTCTTAGACGTGCCCTGTTTGGCATTAAGCTCATCGTCGTAAGGTCACTTTAGACTTCCCCTAATTTGACATTAAGCTCTGTGTGGTAAGGCTCCTTTATATTCTAAAGTGCTATCTTGTAAAAACAGGTGCTCGCTCAAGCAAATAAGCTGGCAAAGATCACTCAAAAAAATAAGACGGCACAGCTCCTTATATGGTATGACATGTGCTAACTCCAGCAAATAAGATGGCAAAGCTCCTTAAGGTGTGATAGGTGGGTGAAACCTGGGTGAAACTACATCCCCCTCCCTCCCTTCCTAAAGGTGACCACATCACCCAGGTTAGTGGTGAAGCTAGCTCCCAAGTTGAAGAGGTGTAGATGGTCCAAGATATAACGTGAAATTGGCATGCCAGGATAAGTGGTAGACTCTAAAGTGATATGTGACCTAGATGTATGGCAAATTGATGATAATCTTTGGGTACCTTGGGGTAGTCAAGGTGGCCTAAAGAGGTACACTATCATGAATGATTTTGGTAGAAGCAACCCACGCCTTTTGATCAATGGGGTTATCACCCAATGACCACTATTATCAATGATTTTGCATGGGTAGATGGTGCCCAAACCATGCGCGACGATAGGATATAGAAGTAGAAGTTCTGCATGCATCTTCATGAAAGGCCTCCTTCTATTGTTGTGGAAGGGGCTTGGTGGGCCCTTTAAATTAGGTGCACCTTTTGACTGGCTAAATTATTGCCAAGACTACCATTTAATGATGTTTCATGGGTATCTAGATAATAGTCTCTGGACCATGCACAACATGATATTAATCCAAGATCTCATAGCTTGATGCTTAGAGATTGGATCTATATATGGCTAATATGTTGACTAGGGTGAGGTTGTGTTTATGTTAAATTAGAGTTCAGGGTGAGCTTATATTCTTCAAAGCGCTTTGGAGGTGCTTCCATGGCCAATTGTTATACAGGAGATAAGGTTGGCTTCCACACCTGCCATGGTCCCCCCATCTATATATGTACTTAGAGGGTTTCCATTGATGAGGTTAGTTGCACGTGTATGTGTCCAAGCTTCCTAGGAGATGCAGAATGTGGGGAAAAGAATTGATACTCTTAGTGAAAAATGGAGATGATGTGCTTGGGAAATGGATAGAAGGTGTGTGTCGTGTGTGCACCCAGATTTTTCCAACAAATTTGCTTTCTTTGACGCTCTGTATTGCTTTTCTTGGCATTTACTAGATATCGCTTTTCTTGGGGAGTCAAGATCATGAGGCTTATTTCTATGGGACTCACGCCTTTAGACACACACACACACATCTCTAGACTCATGTCTTTGGACGACCTATGCGCATCTCTAGACTCGCGCTCTAGACTCATGTTTGTGTGCTCACACAGTTTTTGAAGAAATAAGCTCAGAGACATCTAATGAGCTGGCCTCTCATCACACTTACTAGTGGGCTCAAGCCTCTAGGCTCATGCTTATACTCACGGGTTCAAGCTTATGTATACCTATAGACTCATGTCTATAGGCTTACACATTATGTTCTAATGATTTAGGCTCACATCATATACAAGGGAATGAATGTGTAATGATCATTATTGAAGTTGACTTATATGGGGAAGTTAAAACTTAAGCATTCTATGGTTGCAAGGGAATGAATGTGTAATGCTTATTACGGAAATTGACTTATATAGGCTAGTTAAAAATAAAAAATGGTACAACCACTATTACGAGTCCTAAATAAGTATGAACACAAATTTCTTAGACGTGCCCTGTTTGGCATTAAGCTCATCGTCGTAAGGTCACTTTAGACTTCCCCTAATTTGACATTAAGCTCTGTGTGGTAAGGCTCCTTTATATTCTAAAGTGCTATCTTGTAAAAACAGGTGCTCGCTCAAGCAAATAAGCTGGCAAAGATCACTCAAAAAAATAAGACGGCACAGCTCCTTATATGGTATGACATGTGCTAACTCCAGCAAATAAGATGGCAAAGCTCCTTAAGGTGTGATAGGTGGGTGAAACCTGGGTGAAACTACATCCCCCTCCCTCCCTTCCTAAAGGTGACCACATCACCCAGGTTAGTGGTGAAGCTAGCTCCCAAGTTGAAGAGGTGTAGATGGTCCAAGATATAACGTGAAATTGGCATGCCAGGATAAGTGGTAGACTCTAAAGTGATATGTGACCTAGATGTATGGCAATTGATGATAATCTTTGGGTACCTTGGGGTAGTCAAGGTGGCCTAAAGAGGTACACTATCATGAATGATTTTGGTAGAAGCAACCCACGCCTTTTGATCAATGGGGTTATCACCCAATGACCACTATTATCAATGATTTTGCATGGGTAGATGGTGCCCAAACCATGCACGATGATAGGATATAGAAGTAGAAGTTCTGCATGCATCTTCATGAAAGGCCTCCTTCTATTGTTGTGGAAGGGGCTTGGTGGGCCCTTTAAATTAGGTGCA
The DNA here is from genome assembly GCF_041138505.1 of Cibotium barometz. Classification (NCBI taxonomy): domain Eukaryota; kingdom Viridiplantae; phylum Streptophyta; class Polypodiopsida; order Cyatheales; family Cibotiaceae; genus Cibotium; species Cibotium barometz. The sequence continues at coordinate 2,897,324 of NC_141075.1, forward strand.
CCTTTTGACTGGCTAAATTATTGCCAAGACTACCATTTAATGATGTTTCATGGGTATCTAGATAATAGTCTCTGGACCATGCACAACATGATATTAATCCAAGATCTCATAGCTTGATGCTTAGAGATTGGATCTATATATGGCTAATATGTTGACTAGGGTGAGGTTGGGTTTATGTTAAATTAGAGTTCAGGGTGAGCTTATATTCTTCAAAGCGCTTTGGAGGTGCTTCCATGGCCAATTGTTATACAGGAGATAAGGTTGGCTTCCACACCTGCCATGGTCCCCCCATCTATATATGTACTTAGAGGGTTTCCATTGATGAGGTTAGTTGCACGTGTATGTGTCCAAGCTTCCTAGGAGATGTAGAATGTGGGGAAAAGAATTGATACTCTTAGTGAAAAATGGAGATGATGTGCTTGGGAAATGGATAGAAGGTGTGTGTCGTGTGTGCACCCAGATTTTTCCAACAAATTTGCTTTCTTTGACGCTCTGTATTGCTTTTCTTGGCATTTACTAGATATCGCTTTTCTTGGGGAGTCAAGATCATGAGGCTTATTTCTATGGGACTCACGCCTTTAGACACACACACACACATCTCTAGACTCATGTCTTTGGACGACCTATGCGCATCTCTAGACTCGCGCTCTAGACTCATGTTTGTGTGCTCACACAGTTTTTGAAGAAATAAGCTCAGAGACATCTAATGAGTTGGCCTCTCATCACACTTACTAGTGGGCTCAAGCCTCTAGGCTCATGCTTATACTCACGGGTTCAAGCTTATGTATACCTATAGACTCATGTCTATAGGCTTACACATTATGTTCTATTGATTTAGGCTCACATCATATACAAGGGAATGAATGTGTAATGATCATTATTGAAGTTGACTTATATGGGGAAGTTAAAACTTAAGCATTCTATGGTTGCAAGGGAATGAATGTGTAATGCTTATTACGGAAATTGACTTATATAGGCTAGTTAAAAATAAAAAATGGTACAACCACTATTACGAGTCCTAAATAAGTATGAACACAAATTTCTTAGACGTGCCCTGTTTGGCATTAAGCTCATCGTCGTAAGGTCACTTTAGACTTCCCCTAATTTGACATTAAGCTCTGTGTGGTAAGGCTCCTTTATATTCTAAAGTGCTATCTTGAAAAAACAGGTGCTCGCTCAAGCAAATAAGCTGGCAAAGATCACTCAAAAAAATAAGACCGCACAGCTCCTTATATGGTATGACATGTGCTAACTCCAGCAAATAAGATGGCAAAGCTCCTTATATGGTATGACATGTGCTAACTCCAGCAAATAAGATGGCAAAGCTCCTTAAGGTGTGATAGGTGGGTGAAACCTGGGTGAAACTACATCCCCCTCCCTCCCTTCCTAAAGGTGACCACATCACCTAGGTTAGTGGTGAAGCTAGCTCCCAAGTTGAAGAGGTGTAGATGGTCCAAGATATAACGTGAAATTGGCATGCCAGGATAAGTGGTAGACTCTAAAGTGATATGTGACCTAGATGTATGGCAAATTGATGATAATCTTTGGGTACCTTGGGGTAGTCAAGGTGGCCTAAAGAGGTACACTATCATGAATGATTTTGGTAGAAGCAACCCACGCCTTTTGATCAATGGGGTTATCACCCAATGACCACTATTATCAATGATTTTGCATGGGTAGATGGTGCCCAAACCATGCGCGACGATAGGATATAGAAGTAGAAGTTCTGCATGCATCTTCATGAAAGGCCTCCTTCTATTGTTGTGGAAGGGGCTTGGTGGGCCCTTTAAATTAGGTGCACCTTTTGACTGGCTAAATTATTGCCAAGACTACCATTTAATGATGTTTCATGGGTATCTAGATAATAGTCTCTGGACCATGCACAACATGATATTAATCCAAGATCTCATAGCTTGATGCTTAGAGATTGGATCTATATATGGCTAATATGTTGACTAGGGTGAGGTTGTGTTTATGTTAAATTAGAGTTCAGGGTGAGCTTATATTCTTCAAAGCGCTTTGGAGGTGCTTCCATGGCCAATTGTTATACAGGAGATAAGGTTGGCTTCCACACCTGCCATGGTCCCCCCATCTATATATGTACTTAGAGGGTTTCCATTGATGAGGTTAGTTGCACGTGTATGTGTCCAAGCTTCCTAGGAGATGCAGAATGTGGGGAAAAGAATTGATACTCTTAGTGAAAAATGGAGATGATGTGCTTGGGAAATGGATAGAAGGTGTGTGTCGTGTGTGCACCCAGATTTTTCCAACAAATTTGCTTTCTTTGACGCTCTGTATTGCTTTTCTTGGCATTTACTAGATATCGCTTTTCTTGGGGAGTCAAGATCATGAGGCTTATTTCTATGGGACTCACGCCTTTAGACACACACACACACATCTCTAGACTCATGTCTTTGGACGACCTATGCGCATCTCTAGACTCGCGCTCTAGACTCATGTTTGTGTGCTCACACAGTTTTTGAAGAAATAAGCTCAGAGACATCTAATGAGCTGGCCTCTCATCACACTTACTAGTGGGCTCAAGCCTCTAGGCTCATGCTTATACTCACGGGTTCAAGCTTATGTATACCTATAGACTCATGTCTATAGGCTTACACATTATGTTCTATTGATTTAGGCTCACATCATATACAAGGGAATGAATGTGTAATGATCATTATTGAAGTTGACTTATATGGGGAAGTTAAAACTTAAGCATTCTATGGTTGCAAGGGAATGAATGTGTAATGCTTATTACGGAAATTGACTTATATAGGCTAGTTAAAAATAAAAAATGGTACAACCACTATTACGAGTCCTAAATAAGTATGAACACAAATTTCTTAGACGTGCCCTGTTTGGCATTAAGCTCATCGTCGTAAGGTCACTTTAGACTTCCCCTAATTTGACATTAAGCTCTGTGTGGTAAGGCTCCTTTATATTCTAAAGTGCTATCTTGTAAAAACAGGTGCTCGCTCAAGCAAATAAGCTGGCAAAGATCACTCAAAAAAATAAGACGGCACAGCTCCTTATATGGTATGACATGTGCTAACTCCAGCAAATAAGATGGCAAAGCTCCTTAAGGTGTGATAGGTGGGTGAAACCTGGGTGAAACTACATCCCCCTCCCTCCCTTCCTAAAGGTGACCACATCACCCAGGTTAGTGGTGAAGCTAGCTCCCAAGTTGAAGAGGTGTAGATGGTCCAAGATATAACGTGAAATTGGCATGCCAGGATAAGTGGTAGACTCTAAAGTGATATGTGACCTAGATGTATGGCAAATTGATGATAATCTTTGGGTACCTTGGGGTAGTCAAGGTGGCCTAAAGAGGTACACTATCATGAATGATTTTGGTAGAAGCAACCCACGCCTTTTGATCAATGGGGTTATCACCCAATGACCACTATTATCAATGATTTTGCATGGGTAGATGGTGCCCAAACCATGCGCGACGATAGGATATAGAAGTAGAAGTTCTGCATGCATCTTCATGAAAGGCCTCCTTCTATTGTTGTGGAAGGGGCTTGGTGGGCCCTTTAAATTAGGTGCACCTTTTGACTGGCTAAATTATTGCCAAGACTACCATTTAATGATGTTTCATGGGTATCTAGATAATAGTCTCTGGACCATGCACAACATGATATTAATCCAAGATCTCATAGCTTGATGCTTAGAGATTGGATCTATATATGGCTAATATGTTGACTAGGGTGAGGTTGTGTTTATGTTAAATTAGAGTTCAGGGTGAGCTTATATTCTTCAAAGCGCTTTGGAGGTGCTTCCATGGCCAATTGTTATACAGGAGATAAGGTTGGCTTCCACACCTGCCATGGTCCCCCCATCTATATATGTACTTAGAGGGTTTCCATTGATGAGGTTAGTTGCACGTGTATGTGTCCAAGCTTCCTAGGAGATGTAGAATGTGGGGAAAAGAATTGATACTCTTAGTGAAAAATGGAGATGATGTGCTTGGGAAATGGATAGAAGGTGTGTGTCGTGTGTGCACCCAGATTTTTCCAACAAATTTGCTTTCTTTGACGCTCTGTATTGCTTTTCTTGGCATTTACTAGATATCGCTTTTCTTGGGGAGTCAAGATCATGAGGCTTATTTCTATGGGACTCACGCCTTTAGACACACACACACACATCTCTAGACTCATGTCTTTGGACGACCTATGCGCATCTCTAGACTCGCGCTCTAGACTCATGTTTGTGTGCTCACACAGTTTTTGAAGAAATAAGCTCAGAGACATCTAATGAGCTGGCCTCTCATCACACTTACTAGTGGGCTCAAGCCTCTAGGCTCATGCTTATACTCACGGGTTCAAGCTTATGTATACCTATAGACTCATGTCTATAGGCTTACACATTATGTTCTAATGATTTAGGCTCACATCATATACAAGGGAATGAATGTGTAATGATCATTATTGAAGTTGACTTATATGGGGAAGTTAAAACTTAAGCATTCTATGGTTGCAAGGGAATGAATGTGTAATGCTTATTACGGAAATTGACTTATATAGGCTAGTTAAAAATAAAAAATGGTACAACCACTATTACGAGTCCTAAATAAGTATGAACACAAATTTCTTAGACGTGCCCTGTTTGGCATTAAGCTCATCGTCGTAAGGTCACTTTAGACTTCCCCTAATTTGACATTAAGCTCTGTGTGGTAAGGCTCCTTTATATTCTAAAGTGCTATCTTGTAAAAACAGGTGCTCGCTCAAGCAAATAAGCTGGCAAAGATCACTCAAAAAAATAAGACGGCACAGCTCCTTATATGGTATGACATGTGCTAACTCCAGCAAATAAGATGGCAAAGCTCCTTAAGGTGTGATAGGTGGGTGAAACCTGGGTGAAACTACATCCCCCTCCCTCCCTTCCTAAAGGTGACCACATCACCCAGGTTAGTGGTGAAGCTAGCTCCCAAGTTGAAGAGGTGTAGATGGTCCAAGATATAACGTGAAATTGGCATGCCAGGATAAGTGGTAGACTCTAAAGTGATATGTGACCTAGATGTATGGCAAATTGATGATAATCTTTGGGTACCTTGGGGTAGTCAAGGTGGCCTAAAGAGGTACACTATCATGAATGATTTTGGTAGAAGCAACCCACGCCTTTTGATCAATGGGGTTATCACCCAATGACCACTATTATCAATGATTTTGCATGGGTAGATGGTGCCCAAACCATGCGCGACGATAGGATATAGAAGTAGAAGTTCTGCATGCATCTTCATGAAAGGCCTCCTTCTATTGTTGTGGAAGGGGCTTGGTGGGCCCTTTAAATTAGGTGCACCTTTTGACTGGCTAAATTATTGCCAAGACTACCATTTAATGATGTTTCATGGGTATCTAGATAATAGTCTCTGGACCATGCACAACATGATATTAATCCAAGATCTCATAGCTTGATGCTTAGAGATTGGATCTATATATGGCTAATATGTTGACTAGGGTGAGGTTGTGTTTATGTTAAATTAGAGTTCAGGGTGAGCTTATATTCTTCAAAGCGCTTTGGAGGTGCTTCCATGGCCAATTGTTATACAGGAGATAAGGTTGGCTTCCACACCTGCCATGGTCCCCCCATCTATATATGTACTTAGAGGGTTTCCATTGATGAGGTTAGTTGCACGTGTATGTGTCCAAGCTTCCTAGGAGATGCAGAATGTGGGGAAAAGAATTGATACTCTTAGTGAAAAATGGAGATGATGTGCTTGGGAAATGGATAGAAGGTGTGTGTCGTGTGTGCACCCAGATTTTTCCAACAAATTTGCTTTCTTTGACGCTCTGTATTGCTTTTCTTGGCATTTACTAGATATCGCTTTTCTTGGGGAGTCAAGATCATGAGGCTTATTTCTATGGGACTCACGCCTTTAGACACACACACACACATCTCTAGACTCATGTCTTTGGACGACCTATGCGCATCTCTAGACTCGCGCTCTAGACTCATGTTTGTGTGCTCACACAGTTTTTGAAGAAATAAGCTCAGAGACATCTAATGAGCTGGCCTCTCATCACACTTACTAGTGGGCTCAAGCCTCTAGGCTCATGCTTATACTCACGGGTTCAAGCTTATGTATACCTATAGACTCATGTCTATAGGCTTACACATTATGTTCTAATGATTTAGGCTCACATCATATACAAGGGAATGAATGTGTAATGATCATTATTGAAGTTGACTTATATGGGGAAGTTAAAACTTAAGCATTCTATGGTTGCAAGGGAATGAATGTGTAATGCTTATTACGGAAATTGACTTATATAGGCTAGTTAAAAATAAAAAATGGTACAACCACTATTACGAGTCCTAAATAAGTATGAACACAAATTTCTTAGACGTGCCCTGTTTGGCATTAAGCTCATCGTCGTAAGGTCACTTTAGACTTCCCCTAATTTGACATTAAGCTCTGTGTGGTAAGGCTCCTTTATATTCTAAAGTGCTATCTTGTAAAAACAGGTGCTCGCTCAAGCAAATAAGCTGGCAAAGATCACTCAAAAAAATAAGACGGCACAGCTCCTTATATGGTATGACATGTGCTAACTCCAGCAAATAAGATGGCAAAGCTCCTTAAGGTGTGATAGGTGGGTGAAACCTGGGTGAAACTACATCCCCCTCCCTCCCTTCCTAAAGGTGACCACATCACCCAGGTTAGTGGTGAAGCTAGCTCCCAAGTTGAAGAGGTGTAGATGGTCCAAGATATAACGTGAAATTGGCATGCCAGGATAAGTGGTAGACTCTAAAGTGATATGTGACCTAGATGTATGGCAAATTGATGATAATCTTTGGGTACCTTGGGGTAGTCAAGGTGGCCTAAAGAGGTACACTATCATGAATGATTTTGGTAGAAGCAACCCACGCCTTTTGATCAATGGGGTTATCACCCAATGACCACTATTATCAATGATTTTGCATGGGTAGATGGTGCCCAAACCATGCGCGACGATAGGATATAGAAGTAGAAGTTCTGCATGCATCTTCATGAAAGGCCTCCTTCTATTGTTGTGGAAGGGGCTTGGTGGGCCCTTTAAATTAGGTGCACCTTTTGACTGGCTAAATTATTGCCAAGACTACCATTTAATGATGTTTCATGGGTATCTAGATAATAGTCTCTGGACCATGCACAACATGATATTAATCCAAGATCTCATAGCTTGATGCTTAGAGATTGGATCTATATATGGCTAATATGTTGACTAGGGTGAGGTTGTGTTTATGTTAAATTAGAGTTCAGGGTGAGCTTATATTCTTCAAAGCGCTTTGGAGGTGCTTCCATGGCCAATTGTTATACAGGAGATAAGGTTGGCTTCCACACCTGCCATGGTCCCCCCATCTATATATGTACTTAGAGGGTTTCCATTGATGAGGTTAGTTGCACGTGTATGTGTCCAAGCTTCCTAGGAGATGCAGAATGTGGGGAAAAGAATTGATACTCTTAGTGAAAAATGGAGATGATGTGCTTGGGAAATGGATAGAAGGTGTGTGTCGTGTGTGCACCCAGATTTTTCCAACAAATTTGCTTTCTTTGACGCTCTGTATTGCTTTTCTTGGCATTTACTAGATATCGCTTTTCTTGGGGAGTCAAGATCATGAGGCTTATTTCTATGGGACTCACGCCTTTAGACACACACACACACATCTCTAGACTCATGTCTTTGGACGACCTATGCGCATCTCTAGACTCGCGCTCTAGACTCATGTTTGTGTGCTCACACAGTTTTTGAAGAAATAAGCTCAGAGACATCTAATGAGCTGGCCTCTCATCACACTTACTAGTGGGCTCAAGCCTCTAGGCTCATGCTTATACTCACGGGTTCAAGCTTATGTATACCTATAGACTCATGTCTATAGGCTTACACATTATGTTCTAATGATTTAGGCTCACATCATATACAAGGGAATGAATGTGTAATGATCATTATTGAAGTTGACTTATATGGGGAAGTTAAAACTTAAGCATTCTATGGTTGCAAGGGAATGAATGTGTAATGCTTATTACGGAAATTGACTTATATAGGCTAGTTAAAAATAAAAAATGGTACAACCACTATTACGAGTCCTAAATAAGTATGAACACAAATTTCTTAGACGTGCCCTGTTTGGCATTAAGCTCATCGTCGTAAGGTCACTTTAGACTTCCCCTAATTTGACATTAAGCTCTGTGTGGTAAGGCTCCTTTATATTCTAAAGTGCTATCTTGTAAAAACAGGTGCTCGCTCAAGCAAATAAGCTGGCAAAGATCACTCAAAAAAATAAGACGGCACAGCTCCTTATATGGTATGACATGTGCTAACTCCAGCAAATAAGATGGCAAAGCTCCTTAAGGTGTGATAGGTGGGTGAAACCTGGGTGAAACTACATCCCCCTCCCTCCCTTCCTAAAGGTGACCACATCACCCAGGTTAGTGGTGAAGCTAGCTCCCAAGTTGAAGAGGTGTAGATGGTCCAAGATATAACGTGAAATTGGCATGCCAGGATAAGTGGTAGACTCTAAAGTGATATGTGACCTAGATGTATGGCAAATTGATGATAATCTTTGGGTACCTTGGGGTAGTCAAGGTGGCCTAAAGAGGTACACTATCATGAATGATTTTGGTAGAAGCAACCCACGCCTTTTGATCAATGGGGTTATCACCCAATGACCACTATTATCAATGATTTTGCATGGGTAGATGGTGCCCAAACCATGCGCGACGATAGGATATAGAAGTAGAAGTTCTGCATGCATCTTCATGAAAGGCCTCCTTCTATTGTTGTGGAAGGGGCTTGGTGGGCCCTTTAAATTAGGTGCACCTTTTGACTGGCTAAATTATTGCCAAGACTACCATTTAATGATGTTTCATGGGTATCTAGATAATAGTCTCTGGACCATGCACAACATGATATTAATCCAAGATCTCATAGCTTGATGCTTAGAGATTGGATCTATATATGGCTAATATGTTGACTAGGGTGAGGTTGTGTTTATGTTAAATTAGAGTTCAGGGTGAGCTTATATTCTTCAAAGCGCTTTGGAGGTGCTTCCATGGCCAATTGTTATACAGGAGATAAGGTTGGCTTCCACACCTGCCATGGTCCCCCCATCTATATATGTACTTAGAGGGTTTCCATTGATGAGGTTAGTTGCACGTGTATGTGTCCAAGCTTCCTAGGAGATGCAGAATGTGGGGAAAAGAATTGATACTCTTAGTGAAAAATGGAGATGATGTGCTTGGGAAATGGATAGAAGGTGTGTGTCGTGTGTGCACCCAGATTTTTCCAACAAATTTGCTTTCTTTGACGCTCTGTATTGCTTTTCTTGGCATTTACTAGATATCGCTTTTCTTGGGGAGTCAAGATCATGAGGCTTATTTCTATGGGACTCACGCCTTTAGACACACACACACACATCTCTAGACTCATGTCTTTGGACGACCTATGCGCATCTCTAGACTCGCGCTCTAGACTCATGTTTGTGTGCTCACACAGTTTTTGAAGAAATAAGCTCAGAGACATCTAATGAGCTGGCCTCTCATCACACTTACTAGTGGGCTCAAGCCTCTAGGCTCATGCTTATACTCACGGGTTCAAGCTTATGTATACCTATAGACTCATGTCTATAGGCTTACACATTATGTTCTAATGATTTAGGCTCACATCATATACAAGGGAATGAATGTGTAATGATCATTATTGAAGTTGACTTATATGGGGAAGTTAAAACTTAAGCATTCTATGGTTGCAAGGGAATGAATGTGTAATGCTTATTACGGAAATTGACTTATATAGGCTAGTTAAAAATAAAAAATGGTACAACCACTATCGAGTCCTAAATAAGTATGAACACAAATTTCTTAGACGTGCCCTGTTTGGCATTAAGCTCATCGTCGTAAGGTCACTTTAGACTTCCCCTAATTTGACAGTAAGCTCTGTGTGGTAAGGCTCCTTTATATTCTAAAGTGCTATCTTGTAAAAACAGGTGCTCGCTCAAGCAAATAAGCTGGCAAAGATCACTCAAAAAAATAAGACGGCACAGCTCCTTATATGGTATGACATGTGCTAACTCCAGCAAATAAGATGGCAAAGCTCCTTAAGGTGTGATAGGTGGGTGAAACCTGGGTGAAACTACGTCCCCCTCCCTCCCTTCCTAAAGGTGACCACATCACCCAGGTTAGTGGTGAAGCTAGCTCCCAAGTTGAAGAGGTGTAGATGGTCCAAGATATAACGTGAAATTGGCATGCCAGGATAAGTGGTAGACTCTAAAGTGATATGTGACCTAGATGTATGGCAAATTGATGATAATCTTTGGGTACCTTGGGGTAGTCAAGGTGGCCTAAAGAGGTACACTATCATGAATGATTTTTGTAGAAGCAACCCACGCCTTTTGATCAATGGGGTTATCACCCCATGACCACTATTATCAATGATTTTGGGCTATTTTTGATTAATAAAGCATAAATACTCAAGAAGTGGAAGGATGCCGACACTTTTTGAGGGGGGATAGATTGCACCCAATGAGTCTCTCTTGTTTCTTTATGCTATGTTATGTTTTTATGTTATTTATTGATATTTCGGTTATGGTAATTTAATTGAAGAGATGAACCAGTTGGTATTTGGTTGGACGGTGTGTCTCCCCATGATCTTAGTGGTTTCAATGGAATCAGAGCAAAGGGGGGAGAGAAGGTGAAAAATATTGAGAAAAATCAAAGGGAAGAAAGCTTCCAAAAGAGTAGATGGTGCCCAAACCATGCACGAGCGACGATAGGATATAGAAGTAGAAGTTATGCATGCATCTTCATGAAAGGCCTCCTTCTATTTTTGTGGAAGGGGCTTGGTGGGCCCTTTAAATTAGGTGCACCTTTTGATTGGCAAAATTATTGCCAAGACTACCATTTAATGATGTTTCATGGTATCTAGATAATAGTCTCTAGACCATGCACAACATGATATTAATCCAAGATCTCATAACTTGACGCTTAGAGATTGGATTTATATATGGCTAATATGTCGACTAGGGTGAGGTTGTGTTTATGTTAAAATAGAGTCGAGGGTGAGGTTATATTCTTTAAAGCGCTTTGGAGGTACTTACATGGCCAATTGTAATACAAGAGATAAGGTTGGCTCCCATACCTCCCATGGTCCCCCCATCTATATATGTACTTAGAGGGTTTCCATTGATGAGGTTAGTTGCACGTGTATGTGTCCAAGCTTCCTAGGAGATGCAGAATGTGGGGAAAAGAATTGATACTCTTAGTGAAAAATGGAGATGATGTGCTTGGGAAATGGATAGAAGGTGTGTGTCGTGTGTGCACCCAGATTTTTCCAACAAATTTGCTTTCTTTGACGCTCTGTATTGCTTTTCTTGGCATTTACTAGATATCGCTTTTCTTGGGGAGTCAAGATCATGAGGCTTATTTCTATGGGACTCACGCCTTTAGACACACACACACACATCTCTAGACTCATGTCTTTGGACGACCTATGCGCATCTCTAGACTCGCGCTCTAGACTCATGTTTGTGTGCTCACACAGTTTTTGAAGAAATAAGCTCAGAGACATCTAATGAGCTGGCCTCTCGTCACACTTACTAGTGGGCTCAAGCCTCTAGGCTCATGCTTATACTCACGGGTTCAAGCTTATGTATACCTATAGACTCATGTCTATAGGCTTACACATTATGTTCTAATGATTTAGGCTCACATCATATACAAGGGAATGAATGTGTAATGATCATTATTGAAGTTGACTTATATGGGGAAGTTAAAACTTAAGCATTCTATGGTTGCAAGGGAATGAATGTGTAATGCTTATTACGGAAATTGACTTATATAGGCTAGTTAAAAATAAAAAATGGTACAACCACTATTACAAGTCCTAAATAAGTATGAACACAAATTTCTTAGACGTGCCCTGTTTGGCATTAAGCTCATCGTCGTAAGGTCACTTTAGACTTCCCCTAATTTGACATTAAGCTCTGTGTGGTAAGGCTCCTTTATATTCTAAAGTGCTATCTTGTAAAAACAGGTGCTCGCTCAAGCAAATAAGCTGGCAAAGATCACTCAAAAAAATAAGACGGCACAGCTCCTTATATGGTATGACATGTGCTAACTCCAGCAAATAAGATGGCAAAGCTCCTTAAGGTGTGATAGGTGGGTGAAACCTGGGTGAAACTACGTCCCCCTCCCTCCCTTCCTAAAGGTGACCACATCACCCAGGTTAGTGGTGAAGCTAGCTCCCAAGTTGAAGAGGTGTAGATGGTCCAAGATATAACGTGAAATTGGCATGCCAGGATAAGTGGTAGACTCTAAAGTGATATGTGACCTAGATGTATGGCAAATTGATGATAATCTTTCGGTACCTTGGGGTAGTCAAGGTGGCCTAAAGAGGTACACTATCATGAATGATTTTGGTAGAAGCAACCCACGCCTTTTGATCAATGGGGTTATCACCCCATGACCACTATTATGAATGATTTTGCATGGGTAGATGGTGCCCAAACCATGCACGAGCGACGATAGGATATAGAAGTAGAAGTTATGCATGCATCTTCATGAAAGGCCTCCTTCTATTTTTGTGGAAGGGGCTTGGTGGGCCCTTTAAATTAGGTGCACCTTTTGATTGGCAAAATTATTGCCAAGACTACCATTTAATGATGTTTCATGGGTATCTAGATAATAGTCTCTAGACCATGCACAACATGATATTAATCCAAGATCTCATAACTTGATGCTTAGAGATTGGATTTATATATGGCTAATATGTGGACTAGGGTGAGGTTGTGTTTATGTTAAAATAGAGTCGAGGGTGAGGTTATATTCTTTAAAGCGCTTTGGAGGTACTTACATGGCCAATTGTAATACAAGAGATAAGGTTGGCTCCCATACCTACCATGGTCCCCCCATCTATATATGTACTTAGAGGGTTTCCATTGATGAGGTTAGTTGCACGTGTATGTGTCCACGCTTCCTAGGAGATGCAGAATGTGGGAAAGATAATTGATACTCTCAGTGAAAAATGGAGATGATGTGCTTGGGAAATGTATAGAAGGTGTGTGTCTTGTGTGTGCACTCAGATTTTTCCAACAAATTTGCTTTCTTTGACGCTCTGTATTGCTTTTCTTGGCATATACTAGATATCGCTTCTCTTGGGGAGTCAAGATCACGAGGCTTATTTCTATGGGACTCACGCCTTTGGACACACACACGCATCTCTAGACTCATGTCTCTGGATGACCTATGTGCATCTCTAGACTCGCGCTCTAGACTCGTGTTTGTGTGCTCACACAGTTTTTGAAGAAACAAGCTCACAAACATCTAATGAGTTGGCCTCTCATCACCCTTACTAGTGGGCTCAAGCCTCTAGGCTCATGCTTATGGACTCACAGGTTCTGGCTCATGTAGTACTTACACCCCAATAATTATAAAGGACAAGAATTTTTTGTGTAATTCGTATGACAAGGTAGGTGTGTCTTTATAGGTCTTCAAGAGCTGCTTTACCAAACACCTTTAATTCATTGTTATAATATTAGGTTTCCTAGAATCACATTAGTACCATACTGTTTGAATTGCCTGGTATACTATTAGGTTGACCAGACTCGCGTTTGTTAACTCACAGCTTCAGACTCATGTCTATTGACTTACGTCTCTAGACTCACGACTCACAACTCTAGACTTGGCTCATGACTCATGTCTTATATGCCTCTAGACTCATAGTGGATGTCTCTAGGCTTACAACTCATGTCTCTAAGCTCACGTGTTGACTCACGGCGGCTCACATCTCTAAGCTTATGTGTGTTGACTCATGGTTTTTTTTCATGGGATCATGGACTTACGTCTCCCAACCGAGAGATGGTTTGGCATGGTTTTTTGAGGTGTTTGAGATTCTTAAGATTTGATGGTGGTTATAAGGATTATTTCGAATCCACGTTTATGGTGTCTATAAAAGTGATTACATGTGGTTTATTGGTTTTTTTGTTGATTTTACATGCTCTAAGCTACCAATTTCACCATGGAAATGAACAAAATTATGCAATGGATGAACAAAAAATTCACAACTTCCTCACTCTAATTCACGCACAAGCGGCTTATGTTTTTGGGTTAGTTTATTCCACTTTGAATTTAGAAATGCTAAGAACAAAATTATGAAATGCATGAACGAAAAATCACTTCTTCCTCACTCTAATTCAAGAAGAGGATATCCTCTTCTCTCACAAATGGTAGAATGGGGGGAAGAAGCTAATAAAAGAAAGAAAGAAAAAACCTACAATCAAACCTATCTAGCAAGCATCCATCAATCATGCAAGATTCAATAGAGCGCACAAGCAAGCAAGATTAGAGAAGAGAACACATCTTAAGTATTATATACAAGGGAATGAATGTGTAATGATCATTATTGAAGTTGACTTATATAGGGAAGTTAAAACTTAAGTATTCTATGGTTGCAAGGGACTGAACGTTTAATGCTTATTACGGAAAGTGACTTATATAGGCTAGTTAAAAATCAAAAATGGTACAACCACTATTACGAGTCCTAAGTAAGTATGTACAAAAATTTCTTAGACGTGCCCTGTTTGGCATTAAGCTCATCGTCGTAAGGTCACTTTCGACTTCCCCTAATTTGACATTAAAGCTCGTGATAAGGCTGCTTTATATTCTAAAGTGCTATCTTGTAAAAACAGGTGCTCGCTCAAGCAAATAAGTTGGCAAGGATCACTCAAAAAAATAAGATGGCACAGCTCCTTATATGGTATGACGTGTGCTATTTCCAGCAAATAAGACGGCAAAGCTCCTTGTGGTGTTACAGGTGGGTGAAACCTGGGTGAAACTATGTCCCCCTCCCTCCCTTCCTAAAGATGACCACATCACCCAGGTTAGTGGTGAAGCTAGCTCCCAAGTTGAAGAGGTGTAGATGGTCCAAGATATAACGTGAAATTGGCATGCCAGGATAAGTGGTAGACTCTAAAGTGATATGTGACTTAGATGTATGGCAAATTGATGATAATCTTTGGGTAGCCTTGGGGTAGTCAAGGTGGCATAAAGAGGTAGATGTGAAGTAGATTTCTTTCATGTAGGCCTCCTTCTATTGTGGACATGGCTTGGTCCCTTCAAAATCACCTGGTAGGTAGAAGAAACCCATGCCTTCTGATTAATGGAGCTATCACTACACGACCACTATCATGAATGATTTTGGTAGAAGCAACCCACGCCTTTTGATCAATGGGGTTATCACCCAATGACCACTATTATCAATGATTTTGCATGGGTAGATGGTGCCCAAACCATGCGCGACGATAGGATATAGAAGTAGAAGTTCTGCATGCATCTTCATGAAAGGCCTCCTTCTATTGTTGTGGAAGGGGCTTGGTGGGCCCTTTAAATTAGGTGCACCTTTTGACTGGCTAAATTATTGCCAAGACTACCATTTAATGATGTTTCATGGGTATCTAGATAATAGTCTCTGGACCATGCACAACATGATATTAATCCAAGATCTCATAGCTTGATGCTTAGAGATTGGATCTATATATGGCTAATATGTTGACTAGGGTGAGGTTGTGTTTATGTTAAATTAGAGTTGAGGGTGAGCTTATATTCTTCAAAGCGCTTTGGAGGTGCTTCCATGGCCAATTGTTATACAGGAGATAAGGTTGGCTTCCACACCTGCCATGGTCCCCCCCATCTATATATGTACTTAGAGGGTTTCCATTGATGAGGTTAGTTGCACGTGTATGTGTCCAAGCTTCCTAGGAGATGCAGAATGTGGGGAAAAGAATTGATACTCTTAGTGAAAAATGGAGATGATGTGCTTGGGAAATGGATAGAAGGTGTGTGTCGTGTGTGCACCCAGATTTTTCCAACAAATTTGCTTTCTTTGACGCTCTGTATTGCTTTTCTTGGCATTTACTAGATATCGCTTTTCTTGGGGAGTCAAGATCATGAGGCTTATTTCTATGGGACTCACGCCTTTAGACACACACACACACATCTCTAGACTCATGTCTTTGGACGACCTATGCGCATCTCTAGACTCACGCTCTAGACTCATGTTTGTGTGCTCACACAGTTTTTGAAGAAATAAGCTCAGAGACATCTAATGAGCTGGCCTCTCATCACACTTACTAGTGGGCTCAAGCCTCTAGGCTCATGCTTATACTCACGGGTTCAAGCTTATGTATACCTATAGACTCATGTCTATAGGCTTACACATTATGTTCTAATGATTTAGGCTCACATCATATACAAGGGAATGAATGTGTAATGATCATTATTGAAGTTGACTTATATGGGGAAGTTAAAACTTAAGGATTCTATGGTTGCAAGGGAATGAATGTGTAATGCTTATTACGGAAATTGACTTATATAGGCTAGTTAAAAATAAAAAATGGTACAACCACTATTACGAGTCCTAAATAAGTATGAACACAAATTTCTTAGACGTGCCCTGTTTGGCATTAAGCTCATCGTCGTAAGGTCACTTTAGACTTCCCCTAATTTGACATTAAGCTCTGTGTGGTAAGGCTCCTTTATATTCTAAAGTGCTATCTTGTAAAAACAGGTGCTCGCTCAAGCAAATAAGCTGGCAAAGATCACTCAAAAAAATAAGACGGCACAGCTCCTTATATGGTATGACATGTGCTAACTCCAGCAAATAAGATGGCAAAGCTCCTTAAGGTGTGATAGGTGGGTGAAACCTGGGTGAAACTACATCCCCCTCCCTCCCTTCCTAAAGGTGACCACATCACCCAGGTTAGTGGTGAAGCTAGCTCCCAAGTTGAAGAGGTGTAGATGGTCCAAGATATAACGTGAAATTGGCATGCCAGGATAAGTGGTAGACTCTAAAGTGATATGTGACCTAGATGTATGGCAAATTGATGATAATCTTTGGGTACCTTGGGGTAGTCAAGGTGGCCTAAAGAGGTACACTATCATGAATGATTTTGGTAGAAGCAACCCACGCCTTTTGATCAATGGGGTTATCACCCAATGACCACTATTATCAATGATTTTGCATGGGTAGATGGTGCCCAAACCATGCGCGACGATAGGATATAGAAGTAGAAGTTCTGCATGCATCTTCATGAAAGGCCTCCTTCTATTGTTGTGGAAGGGGCTTGGTGGGCCCTTTAAATTAGGTGCACCTTTTGACTGGCTAAATTATTGCCAAGACTACCATTTAATGATGTTTCATGGGTATCTAGATAATAGTCTCTGGACCATGCACAACATGATATTAATCCAAGATCTCATAGCTTGATGCTTAGAGATTGGATCTATATATGGCTAATATGTTGACTAGGGTGAGGTTGTGTTTATGTTAAATTAGAGTTCAGGGTGAGCTTATATTCTTCAAAGCGCTTTGGAGGTGCTTCCATGGCCAATTGTTATACAGGAGATAAGGTTGGCTTCCACACCTGCCATGGTCCCCCCATCTATATATGTACTTAGAGGGTTTCCATTGATGAGGTTAGTTGCACGTGTATGTGTCCAAGCTTCCTAGGAGATGCAGAATGTGGGGAAAAGAATTGATACTCTTAGTGAAAAATGGAGATGATGTGCTTGGGAAATGGATAGAAGGTGTGTGTCGTGTGTGCACCCAGATTTTTCCAACAAATTTGCTTTCTTTGACGCTCTGTATTGCTTTTCTTGGCATTTACTAGATATCGCTTTTCTTGGGGAGTCAAGATCATGAGGCTTATTTCTATGGGACTCACGCCTTTAGACACACACACACACATCTCTAGACTCATGTCTTTGGACGACCTATGCGCATCTCTAGACTCGCGCTCTAGACTCATGTTTGTGTGCTCACACAGTTTTTGAAGAAATAAGCTCAGAGACATCTAATGAGCTGGCCTCTCATCACACTTACTAGTGGGCTCAAGCCTCTAGGCTCATGCTTATACTCACGGGTTCAAGCTTATGTATACCTATAGACTCATGTCTATAGGCTTACACATTATGTTCTAATGATTTAGGCTCACATCATATACAAGGGAATGAATGTGTAATGATCATTATTGAAGTTGACTTATATGGGGAAGTTAAAACTTAAGCATTCTATGGTTGCAAGGGAATGAATGTGTAATGCTTATTACGGAAATTGACTTATATAGGCTAGTTAAAAATAAAAAATGGTACAACCACTATTACGAGTCCTAAATAAGTATGAACACAAATTTCTTAGACGTGCCCTGTTTGGCATTAAGCTCATCGTCGTAAGGTCACTTTAGACTTCCCCTAATTTGACATTAAGCTCTGTGTGGTAAGGCTCCTTTATATTCTAAAGTGCTATCTTGTAAAAACAGGTGCTCGCTCAAGCAAATAAGCTGGCAAAGATCACTCAAAAAAATAAGACGGCACAGCTCCTTATATGGTATGACATGTGCTAACTCCAGCAAATAAGATGGCAAAGCTCCTTAAGGTGTGATAGGTGGGTGAAACCTGGGTGAAACTACATCCCCCTCCCTCCCTTCCTAAAGGTGACCACATCACCCAGGTTAGTGGTGAAGCTAGCTCCCAAGTTGAAGAGGTGTAGATGGTCCAAGATATAACGTGAAATTGGCATGCCAGGATAAGTGGTAGACTCTAAAGTGATATGTGACCTAGATGTATGGCAAATTGATGATAATCTTTGGGTACCTTGGGGTAGTCAAGGTGGCCTAAAGAGGTACACTATCATGAATGATTTTGGTAGAAGCAACCCACGCCTTTTGATCAATGGGGTTATCACCCAATGACCACTATTATCAATGATTTTGCATGGGTAGATGGTGCCCAAACCATGCACGACGATAGGATATAGAAGTAGAAGTTCTGCATGCATCTTCATGAAAGGCCTCCTTCTATTGTTGTGGAAGGGGCTTGGTGGGCCCTTTAAATTAGGTGCACCTTTTGACTGGCTAAATTATTGCCAAGACTACCATTTAATGATGTTTCATGGGTATCTAGATAATAGTCTCTGGACCATGCACAACATGATATTAATCCAAGATCTCATAGCTTGATGCTTAGAGATTGGATCTATATATGGCTAATATGTTGACTAGGGTGAGGTTGGGTTTATGTTAAATTAGAGTTCAGGGTGAGCTTATATTCTTCAAAGCGCTTTGGAGGTGCTTCCATGGCCAATTGTTATACAGGAGATAAGGTTGGCTTCCACACCTGCCATGGTCCCCCCATCTATATATGTACTTAGAGGGTTTCCATTGATGAGGTTAGTTGCACGTGTATGTGTCCAAGCTTCCTAGGAGATGTAGAATGTGGGGAAAAGAATTGATACTCTTAGTGAAAAATGGAGATGATGTGCTTGGGAAATGGATAGAAGGTGTGTGTCGTGTGTGCACCCAGATTTTTCCAACAAATTTGCTTTCTTTGACGCTCTGTATTGCTTTTCTTGGCATTTACTAGATATTGCTTTTCTTGGGGAGTCAAGATCATGAGGCTTATTTCTATGGGACTCACGCCTTTAGACACACACACACACATCTCTAGACTCATGTCTTTGGACGACCTATGCGCATCTCTAGACTCGCGCTCTAGACTCATGTTTGTGTGCTCACACAGTTTTTGAAGAAATAAGCTCAGAGACATCTAATGAGTTGGCCTCTCATCACACTTACTAGTGGGCTCAAGCCTCTAGGCTCATGCTTATACTCACGGGTTCAAGCTTATGTATACCTATAGACTCATGTCTATAGGCTTACACATTATGTTCTATTGATTTAGGCTCACATCATATACAAGGGAATGAATGTGTAATGATCATTATTGAAGTTGACTTATATGGGGAAGTTAAAACTTAAGCATTCTATGGTTGCAAGGGAATGAATGTGTAATGCTTATTACGGAAATTGACTTATATAGGCTAGTTAAAAATAAAAAATGGTACAACCACTATTACGAGTCCTAAATAAGTATGAACACAAATTTCTTAGACGTGCCCTGTTTGGCATTAAGCTCATCGTCGTAAGGTCACTTTAGACTTCCCCTAATTTGACATTAAGCTCTGTGTGGTAAGGCTCCTTTATATTCTAAAGTGCTATCTTGAAAAAACAGGTGCTCGCTCAAGCAAATAAGCTGGCAAAGATCACTCAAAAAAATAAGACGGCACAGCTCCTTATATGGTATGACATGTGCTAACTCCAGCAAATAAGATGGCAAAGCTCCTTATATGGTATGACATGTGCTAACTCCAGCAAATAAGATGGCAAAGCTCCTTAAGGTGTGATAGGTGGGTGAAACCTGGGTGAAACTACATCCCCCTCCCTCCCTTCCTAAAGGTGACCACATCACCCAGGTTAGTGGTGAAGCTAGCTCCCAAGTTGAAGAGGTGTAGATGGTCCAAGATATAACGTGAAATTGGCATGCCAGGATAAGTGGTAGACTCTAAAGTGATATGTGACCTAGATGTATGGCAAATTGATGATAATCTTTCGGTACCTTGGGGTAGTCAAGGTGGCCTAAAGAGGTACACTATCATGAATGATTTTTGTAGAAGCAACCCACGCCTTTTGATCAATGGGGTTATCACCCCATGACCACTATTATGAATGATTTTGCATGGGTAGATGGTGCCCAAACCATGCACGAGCGACGATAGGATATAGAAGTAGAAGTTATGCATGCATCCTCATGAAAGGCCTCCTTCTATTTTTGTGGAAGGGGCTTGGTGGGCCCTTTAAATTAGGTGCACCTTTTGATTGGCAAAATTATTGCCAAGACTACCATTTAATGATGTTTCATGGGTATCTAGATAATAGTCTCTAGACCATGCACAACATGATATTAATCCAAGATCTCATAACTTGATGCTTAGAGATTGGATTTATATATGGCTAATATGTGGACTAGGGTGAGGTTGTGTTTATGTTAAAATAGAGTCGAGGGTGAGCTTATATTCTTCAAAGCGCTTTGGAGGTGCTTCCATGGCCAATTGTTATACAGGAGATAAGGTTGGCTTCCACACCTGCCATGGTCCCCCCATCTATATATGTACTTAGAGGGTTTCCATTGATGAGGTTAGTCGCACGTGTATGTGTCCGAGCTTCCTAGGAGATGCAGAATGTGGGGAAAAGAATTGATACTCTTAGTGAAAAATGGAGATGATGTGCTTGGGAAATGGATAGAAGGTGTGTGTCGTGTGTGCACCCAGATTTTTCCAACAAATTTGCTTTCTTTGACGCTCTGTATTGCTTTTCTTGGCATTTACTAGATATCGCTTTTCTTGGGGAGTCAAGATCATGAGGCTTATTTCTATGGGACTCACGCCTTTAGACACACACACACACATCTCTAGACTCATGTCTTTGGACGACCTATGCGCATCTCTAGACTCGCGCTCTAGACTCATGTTTGTGTGCTCACACAGTTTTTGAAGAAATAAGCTCAGAGACATCTAATGAGCTGGCCTCTCATCACACTTACTAGTGGGCTCAAGCCTCTAGGCTCATGCTTATACTCACGGGTTCAAGCTTATGTATACCTATAGACTCATGTCTATAGGCTTACACATTATGTTCTAATGATTTAGGCTCACATCATATACAAGGGAATGAATGTGTAATGATCATTATTGAAGTTGACTTATATGGGGAAGTTAAAACTTAAGCATTCTATGGTTGCAAGGGAATGAATGTGTAATGCTTATTACGGAAATTGACTTTTATAGGCTAGTTAAAAATAAAAAATGGTACAACCACTATTACGAGTCCTAAATAAGTATGAATACAAATTTCTTAGACGTGCCCTGTTTGGCATTAAGCTCATCGTCGTAAGGTCACTTTAGACTTCCCCTAATTTGACAGTAAGCTCTGTGTGGTAAGGCTCCTTTATATTCTAAAGTGCTATCTTGTAAAAACAGGTGCTCGCTCAAGCAAATAAGCTGGCAAAGATCACTCAAAAAAATAAGACGGCACAGCTCCTTATATGGTATGACATGTGCTAACTCCAGCAAATAAGATGGCAAAGCTCCTTAAGGTGTGATAGGTGGGTGAAACCTGGGTGAAACTACGTCCCCCTCCCTCCCTTCCTAAAGGTGACCACATCACCCAGGTTAGTGGTGAAGCTAGCTCCCAAGTTGAAGAGGTGTAGATGGTCCAAGATATAACGTGAAATTGGCATGCCAGGATAAGTGGTAGACTCTAAAGTGATATGTGACCTAGATGTATGGCAAATTGATGATAATCTTTGGGTACCTTGGGGTAGTCAAGGTGGCCTAAAGAGGTACACTATCATGAATGATTTTTGTAGAAGCAACCCACGCCTTTTGATCAATGGGGTTATCACCCCATGACCACTATTATCAATGATTTTGCATGGGTAGATGGTGCCCAAACCATGCACGAGCGACGATAGGATATAGAAGTAGAAGTTATGCATGCATCTTCATGAAAGGCCTCCTTCTATTTTTGTGGAAGGGGCTTGGTGGGCCCTTTAAATTAGGTGCACCTTTTGATTGGCAAAATTATTGCCAAGACTACCATTTAATGATGTTTCATGGTATCTAGATAATAGTCTCTAGACCATGCACAACATGATATTAATCCAAGATCTCATAACTTGACGCTTAGAGATTGGATTTATATATGGCTAATATGTGGACTAGGGTGAGGTTGTGTTTATGTTAAAATAGAGTCGAGGGTGAGGTTATATTCTTTAAAGCGCTTTGGAGGTACTTACATGGCCAATTGTAATACAAGAGATAAGGTTGGCTCCCATACCTCCCATGGTCCCCCCATCTATATATGTACTTAGAGGGTTTCCATTGATGAGGTTAGTTGCACGTTTATGTGTCCAAGCTTCCTAGGAGATGCAGAATGTGGGGAAAAGAATTGATACTCTTAGTGAAAAATGGAGATGATGTGCTTGGGAAATGGATAGAAGGTGTGTGTCGTGTGTGCACCCAGATTTTTCCAACAAATTTGCTTTCTTTGACGCTCTGTATTGCTTTTCTTGGCATTTACTAGATATCGCTTTTCTTGGGGAGTCAAGATCATGAGGCTTATTTCTATGGGACTCACGCCTTTAGACACACACACACACATCTCTAGACTCATGTCTTTGGACGACCTATGCGCATCTCTAGACTCGCGCTCTAGACTCATGTTTGTGTGCTCACACAGTTTTTGAAGAAATAAGCTCAGAGACATCTAATGAGCTGGCCTCTCATCACACTTACTAGTGGGCTCAAGCCTCTAGGCTCATGCTTATACTCACGGGTTCAAGCTTATGTATACCTATAGACTCATGTCTATAGGCTTACACATTATGTTCTAATGATTTAGGCTCACATCATATACAAGGGAATGAATGTGTAATGATCATTATTGAAGTTGACTTATATGGGGAAGTTAAAACTTAAGCATTCTATGGTTGCAAGGGAATGAATGTGTAATGCTTATTACGGAAATTGACTTATATAGGCTAGTTAAAAATAAAAAATGGTACAACCACTATTACGAGTCCTAAATAAGTATGAACACAAATTTCTTAGACGTGCCCTGTTTGGCATTAAGCTCATCGTCGTAAGGTCACTTTAGACTTCCCCTAATTTGACATTAAGCTCTGTGTGGTAAGGCTCCTTTATATTCTAAAGTGCTATCTTGTAAAAACAGGTGCTCGCTCAAGCGTAATAGTGGTTGTACCATTTTTGATTTTTAACTAGCCTATATAAGTCACTTTCCGTAATAAGCATTAAACGTTCATTCCCTTGCAACCATAGAATACTTAAGTTTTAACTTCCCTATATAAGTCAACTTCAATAATGATCATTACACATTCATTCCCTTGTATATAATACTTAAGATGTGTTCTCTTCTCTAATCTCGCTTGCTTGTGCGCTCTATTGAATCTTGCATGATTGATGGATGCTTGCTAGATAGGTTTGATTGTAGGTTTTTTCTTTCTTTCTTTTATTAGCTTCTTCCCCCCATTCTACCATTTGT
Source organism: Cibotium barometz (assembly GCF_041138505.1). NCBI lineage: Eukaryota > Viridiplantae > Streptophyta > Polypodiopsida > Cyatheales > Cibotiaceae > Cibotium > Cibotium barometz. The sequence goes on from NC_141075.1 coordinate 2,921,252, forward strand.
GAGAGAAGACCACTCCAAAGGATATCCTCTTCTTGAATTAGAGTGAGGAAGAAGTGATTTTTCGTTCATGCATTTCATAATTTTGTTCTTAGCATTTCTAAATTCAAAGTGGAATAAACTAACCCAAAAACATAAGCCGCTTGTGCGTGAATTAGAGTGAGGAAGTTGTGAATTTTTTTATTCATCCATTGCATAATTTTGTTCATTTCCATGGTGAAATTGGTAGCTTAGAGCATGTAAAATCAACAAAAAAACCAATAAACCACATGTAATCACTTTTATAGACACCATAAACGTGGATTCGAAATAATCCTTATAACCACCATCAAATCTTAAGAATCTCAAACACCTCAAAAAACCATGCCAAACCATCTCTCGGGTTGGGAGACGTAAGTCCATAGTCCCATGAAAAAAAACCATGAGTCAACACACATAAGCTTAGAGATGTGAGCCGCCGTGAGTCAACACGTGAGCTTAGAGACATGAGTTGTAAGCCTAGAGACATCCACTATGAGTCTAGAGGCATATAAGACATGAGTCATGAGCCAAGTCTAGAGTTGTGAGTCGTGAGTCTAGAGACGTAAGTCAATAGACATGAGTCTGAAGCTGCGAGTTAACAAACGCGAGTCTGGTCAACCTAATAGTATACCAGGCAATTCAAACAGTATGGTACTAATGTGATTCTAGGAAACCTAATATTATAACAATGAATTAAAAGTGTTTGGTAAAGCAGCTCTTGAAGACCTATAAAGACACACCTACCTTGTCATACGAATTACACAAAAAATTCTTGTCCTTTATAATTATTGGGGTGTAAGTACTACATGAGCCAGAACCTGTGAGTCCATAAGCATGAGCCTAGAGGCTTGAGCCCACTAGTAAGGGCGATGAGAGGCCAACTCATTAAATGTTTGTGAGCTTGTTTCTTCAAAAACTGTGTGAGCACACAAAAATGAGTCTAGAGCGCGAGTCTAGAGATGCACATAGGTCGTCCAGAGACATGAGTCTAGAGATGCGTGTGTGTGTCCAAAGGCATGAGTCCCATAGAAATAAGCCTCATGATCTTGACCCCCCAAGAGAAGCGAGTATATGCCAAGAAAAGCAATACAGAGCGTCAAAGAAAGCAAATTTGTTGGAAAAATCTGAGTGCACACACAAGACACACACCTTCTATACATTTCCCAAGCACATCATCTCCATTTTTCACTGAGAGTATCAATTATCTTTCCCACATTCTGCATCTCCTAGGAAGCGTGGACACGTACACGTGCAACTAACCTCATCAATGGAAACCCTCTAAGTACATATATAGATGGGGGGACCATGGTAGGTATGGGAGCCAACCTTATCTCTTGTATTACAATTGGCCATGTAAGTACCTCCAAAGCGCTTTAAAGAATATAACCTCACCCTCGACTCTATTTTAACATAAACACAACCTCACCCTAGTCCACATATTAGCCATATATAAATCCAATCTCTAAGCATCAAGTTATGAGATCTTGGATTAATATCATGTTGTGCATGGTCTAGAGACTATTATCTAGATACCCATGAAACATCATTAAATGGTAGTCTTGGCAATGATTTTGCCAATCAAAAGGTGCACCTAGTTTAAAGGGCCCACCAAGCCCCTTCCACAAAAATAGAAGGAGGCCTTTCATGAAGATGCATGCATAACTTCTACTTCTATATCCTATCGTCGCTCGTGCATGGTTTGGGCACCATCTACCCATGCAAAATCATTCATGATAGTGGTCATGGGGTGATAACCCCATTGATCAAAAGGCGTGGGTTGCTTCTACCAAAATCATTCATGATAGTGTACCTCTTTAGGCCACCTTGACTACCCCAAGGTACCCAAAGATTATCATCAATTTGCCATACATCTAGGTCACATATCACTTTAGAGTCTACCACTTATCCTGGCATGCCAATTTCACGTTATATCTTGGACCATCTACACCTCTTCAACTTGGGAGCTAGCTTCACCACTAACCTGGGTGATGTGGTCACCTTTAGGAAGGGAGGGAGGGGGACGTAGTTTCACCCACCTATCACACCTTAAGGAGCTTTGCCATCTTATTTGCTGGAGTTAGCACATGTCATACCATATAAGGAGCTGTGCCGTCTTATTTTTTTGAGTGATCTTTGCCAGTTTATTTGCTTGAGCGAGCACCTGTTTTTACAAGATAGCACTTTAGAATATAAAGGAGCCTTACCACACACGAGCATAATGTCAAATTAGGGGAAGTCTAAAGTGACCTTACGACGATGAGCTTAATGCCAAACAGGGCACGTCTAAGAAATTTGTGTTTAGGACTCGTAATAGTGGTTGTACCATTTTTAATTTTTAACTAGCCTATATAAGTGAATTTCCGTAATAAGCATTACACATTCATTCCCTTGCAACCATAGAATGCTTAAGTTTTAACTTCCCCATATAAGTCAACTTCAATAATGATCATTACACATTCATTCCCTTGTATATGATGTGAGCCTAAATCATTAGAACATAATGTGTAAGCCTATAGACATGAGTCTATAGGTATACATAAGCTTGAACCCGTGAGTATAAGCATGAGCCTAGAGGCTTGAGCCCACTAGTAAGTGTGATGAGAGGCCAGCTCATTAGATGTCTCTGAGCTTGTTTCTTCAAAAACTGTGTGAGCACACAAACATGAGTCTAGAGCGCGAGTCTAGAGATGCGCATAGGTCGTCCAGAGACATGAGTCTAGAGATGTGTGTGTGTGTGTCTAAAGGCGGGAGTCCCATAGAAATAAGCCTCATGATCTTGACTCCCCAAGAAAAGCGATATCTAGTAAATGCCAAGAAAGGCAATACAGAGCGTCAAAGAAAGCAAATTTGTTGGAAAAATCTGGGTGCACACACGACACACACCTTCTATCCATTTCCCAAGCACATCATCTCCATTTTTCACTAAGAGTATCGATTCTTTTCCCCACATTCTGCATCTCCTAGGAAGCTTGGACACATACACGTGCAACTAACCTCATCAATGGAAACCCTCTAAGTACATATATAGATGGGGGGACCATGGTAGGTGTGGAAGCCAACCTTATCTCCTGTATAACAATTGGCCATGGAAGCACCTCCAAAGCGCTTTGAAGAATATAAGCTCACCCTCAACTCTAATTTAACATAAACACAACCTCACCCTAGTCAACATATTAGCCATATATAAATCCAATCTCTAAGCATCAAGCTATGAGATCTTGGATTAATATCATGTTGTGCATGGTCCAGAGACTATTATCTAGATACCCATGAAACATCATTAAATGGTAGTCTTGGCAATAATTTAGCCAGTCAAAAGGTGCACCTAATTTAAAGGGCCCACCAAGCCCCTTCCACAACAATAGAAGGAGGCCTTTCATGAAGATGCATGCAGAACTTCTACTTCTATATCCTATCGTCGCGCATGGTTTGGGCACCATCTACCCATGCAAAATCATTGATAATAGTGGTCATTGGGTGATAACCCCATTGATCAAAAGGCGTGGGTTGCTTCTACCAAAATCATTCATGATAGTGGTCGTGTGGTGATAGCTCCATTAATCAGAAGGCATGGGTTTCTTCTACCTACCAGGTGATTTTGAAGGGACCAAGCCACCTCCACAATAGAAGGAGGCCTACATGAAAGAAATCTACTTCACATCTACCTCTTTATGCCACCTTGACTACCCCAAGGCTACCCAAAGATTATCATCAATTTGCCATACCTCTAAGTCACATATCACTTTAGAGTCTACCACTTATCCTGGCATGCCAATTTCACGTTATATCTTGGACCATCTACACCTCTTCAACTTGGGAGCTAGCTTCACCACCACTAACCTGGTGGGTGATGTGGTCATCTTTAGGAAGGGAGGGAGGGGGACATAGTTTCACCCAGGTTTCACCCACCTATAACACCACAAGGAGCTTTGCCGTCTTATTTGGTGGAAATAGCACATGTCATACCATATAAGGAGCTGTGCCATCTTATTTTTTTGAGTGATCTTTGCCAGCTTATTTGCTTGAGCGAGCACCTGTTTTTACAAGATAGCACTTTAGAGTATAAAGCAGCCTTATCACGAGCTTTAATGTCGAATTAGGGGAAGTCTAAAGTGACCTTACGACGATGAGCTTAATGCCAAACAGGGCACGTCTAAGAAACTTTTGTACATACTTACTTAGGACTCGTAATAGTGGTTGTACCATTTTTTATTTTTAACTAGCCTATATAAGTCACTTTCCGTAATAAGCATTAAACGTTCATTCCCTTGCAACCATAGAATACTTAAGTTTTAACTTCCCTATATAAGTCAACTTCAATAATGATCATTACACATTCATTCCCTTGTATATAATACTTAAGATGTGTTCTCTTCTCTAATCTCGCTTGCTTGTGCGCTCTATTGAATCTTGCATGATTGATGGATGCTTGCTAGATAGGTTTGATTGTAGGTTTTTTCTTTCTTTCTTTTATTAGCTTCTTCCCCCCATTCTACCATTTGTGAGAGAAGACCACTCCAAAGGATATCCTCTTCTTGAATTAGAGTGAGGAAGAAGTGATTTTTCGTTCATGCATTTCATAATTTTGTTCTTAGCATTTCTAAATTCAAAGTGGAATAAACTAACCCAAAAACATAAGCCGCTTGTGCGTGAATTAGAGTGAGGAAGTTGTGAATTTTTTTGTTCATCCATTGCATAATTTTGTTCATTTCCATGGTGAAATTGGTAGCTTAGAGCATGTAAAATCAACAAAAAAACCAATAAACCACATGTAATCACTTTTATAGACACCATAAACGTGGATTCGAAATAATCCTTATAACCACCATCAAATCTTAAGAATCTCAAACACCTCAAAAAACCATGCCAAACCATCTCTCGGGTTGGGAGACGTAAGTCCATAGTCCCATGAAAAAAAACCATGAGTCAACACACATAAGCTTAGAGATGTGAGCCGCCGTGAGTCAACACGTGAGCTTAGAGACATGAGTTGTAAGCCTAGAGACATCCACTATGAGTCTAGAGGCATATAAGACATGAGTCATGAGCCAAGTCTAGAGTTGTGAGTCGTGAGTCTAGAGACGTAAGTCAATAGACATGAGTCTGAAGCTGCGAGTTAACAAACGCGAGTCTGGTCAACCTAATAGTATACCAGGCAATTCAAACAGTATGGTACTAATGTGATTCTAGGAAACCTAATATTATAACAATGAATTAAAAGTGTTTGGTAAAGCAGCTCTTGAAGACCTATAAAGACACACCTACCTTGTCATACGAATTACACAAATAATTCTTGTCCTTTATAATTATTGGGGTGTAAGTACTACATGAGCCAGAACCTGTGAGTCCATAAGCATGAGCCTAGAGGCTTGAGCCCACTAGTAAGGGCGATGAGAGGCCAACTCATTAGATGTTTGTGAGCTTGTTTCTTCAAAAACTGTGTGAGCACACAAAAATGAGTCTAGAGCGCGAGTCTAGAGATGCACATAGGTCGTCCAGAGACATGAGTCTAGAGATGCGTGTGTGTGTCCAAAGGCATGAGTCCCATAGAAATAAGCCTCATGATCTTGACCCCCCAAGAGAAGCGAGTATATGCCAAGAAAAGCAATACAGAGCGTCAAAGAAAGCAAATTTGTTGGAAAAATCTGAGTGCACACACAAGACACACACCTTCTATACATTTCCCAAGCACATCATCTCCATTTTTCACTGAGAGTATCAATTATCTTTCCCACATTCTGCATCTCCTAGGAAGCGTGGACACGTACACGTGCAACTAACCTCATCAATGGAAACCCTCTAAGTACATATATAGATGGGGGGACCATGGTAGGTATGGGAGCCAACCTTATCTCTTGTATTACAATTGGCCATGTAAGTACCTCCAAAGCGCTTTAAAGAATATAACCTCACCCTCGACTCTATTTTAACATAAACACAACCTCACCCTAGTCCACATATTAGCCATATATAAATCCAATCTCTAAGCATCAAGTTATGAGATCTTGGATTAATATCATGTTGTGCATGGTCTAGAGACTATTATCTAGATACCCATGAAACATCATTAAATGGTAGTCTTGGCAATGATTTTGCCAATCAAAAGGTGCACCTAGTTTAAAGGGCCCACCAAGCCCCTTCCACAAAAATAGAAGGAGGCCTTTCATGAAGATGCATGCATAACTTCTACTTCTATATCCTATCGTCGCTCGTGCATGGTTTGGGCACCATCTACCCATGCAAAATCATTCATGATAGTGGTCATGGGGTGATAACCCCATTGATCAAAAGGCGTGGGTTGCTTCTACCAAAATCATTCATGATAGTGTACCTCTTTAGGCCACCTTGACTACCCCAAGGTACCCAAAGATTATCATCAATTTGCCATACATCTAGGTCACATATCACTTTAGAGTCTACCACTTATCCTGGCATGCCAATTTCACGTTATATCTTGGACCATCTACACCTCTTCAACTTGGGAGCTAGCTTCACCACTAACCTGGGTGATGTGGTCACCTTTAGGAAGGGAGGGAGGGGGACGTAGTTTCACCCACCTATCACACCTTAAGGAGCTTTGCCATCTTATTTGCTGGAGTTAGCACATGTCATACCATATAAGGAGCTGTGCCGTCTTATTTTTTTGAGTGATCTTTGCCAGTTTATTTGCTTGAGCGAGCACCTGTTTTTACAAGATAGCACTTTAGAATATAAAGGAGCCTTACCACACACGAGCATAATGTCAAATTAGGGGAAGTCTAAAGTGACCTTACGACGATGAGCTTAATGCCAAACAGGGCACGTCTAAGAAATTTGTGTTTAGGACTCGTAATAGTGGTTGTACCATTTTTAATTTTTAACTAGCCTATATAAGTGAATTTCCGTAATAAGCATTACACATTCATTCCCTTGCAACCATAGAATGCTTAAGTTTTAACTTCCCCATATAAGTCAACTTCAATAATGATCATTACACATTCATTCCCTTGTATATGATGTGAGCCTAAATCATTAGAACATAATGTGTAAGCCTATAGACATGAGTCTATAGGTATACATAAGCTTGAACCCGTGAGTATAAGCATGAGCCTAGAGGCTTGAGCCCACTAGTAAGTGTGATGAGAGGCCAGCTCATTAGATGTCTCTGAGCTTGTTTCTTCAAAAACTGTGTGAGCACACAAACATGAGTCTAGAGCGCGAGTCTAGAGATGCGCATAGGTCGTCCAGAGACATGAGTCTAGAGATGTGTGTGTGTGTCTAAAGGCGGGAGTCCCATAGAAATAAGCCTCATGATCTTGACTCCCCAAGAAAAGCGATATCTAGTAAATGCCAAGAAAAGCAATACAGAGCGTCAAAGAAAGCAAATTTGTTGGAAAAATCTGGGTGCACACACGACACACACCTTCTATCCATTTCCCAAGCACATCATCTCCATTTTTCACTAAGAGTATCGATTCTTTTCCCCACATTCTGCATCTCCTAGGAAGCTTGGACACATACACGTGCAACTAACCTCATCAATGGAAACCCTCTAAGTACATATATAGATGGGGGGACCATGGTAGGTGTGGAAGCCAACCTTATCTCCTGTATAACAATTGGCCATGGAAGCACCTCCAAAGCGCTTTGAAGAATATAAGCTCACCCTCAACTCTAATTTAACATAAACACAACCTCACCCTAGTCAACATATTAGCCATATATAAATCCAATCTCTAAGCATCAAGCTATGAGATCTTGGATTAATATCATGTTGTGCATGGTCCAGAGACTATTATCTAGATACCCATGAAACATCATTAAATGGTAGTCTTGGCAATAATTTAGCCAGTCAAAAGGTGCACCTAATTTAAAGGGCCCACCAAGCCCCTTCCACAACAATAGAAGGAGGCCTTTCATGAAGATGCATGCAGAACTTCTACTTCTATATCCTATCGTCGCGCATGGTTTGGGCACCATCTACCCATGCAAAATCATTGATAATAGTGGTCATTGGGTGATAACCCCATTGATCAAAAGGCGTGGGTTGCTTCTACCAAAATCATTCATGATAGTGGTCGTGTGGTGATAGCTCCATTAATCAGAAGGCATGGGTTTCTTCTACCTACCAGGTGATTTTGAAGGGACCAAGCCACCTCCACAATAGAAGGAGGCCTACATGAAAGAAATCTACTTCACATCTACCTCTTTATGCCACCTTGACTACCCCAAGGCTACCCAAAGATTATCATCAATTTGCCATACCTCTAAGTCACATATCACTTTAGAGTCTACCACTTATCCTGGCATGCCAATTTCACGTTATATCTTGGACCATCTACACCTCTTCAACTTGGGAGCTAGCTTCACCACCACTAACCTGGTGGGTGATGTGGTCATCTTTAGGAAGGGAGGGAGGGGGACATAGTTTCACCCAGGTTTCACCCACCTATAACACCACAAGGAGCTTTGCCGTCTTATTTGGTGGAAATAGCACATGTCATACCATATAAGGAGCTGTGCCATCTTATTTTTTTGAGTGATCTTTGCCAGCTTATTTGCTTGAGCGAGCACCTGTTTTTACAAGATAGCACTTTAGAGTATAAAGCAGCCTTATCACGAGCTTTAATGTCGAATTAGGGGAAGTCTAAAGTGACCTTACGACGATGAGCTTAATGCCAAACAGGGCACGTCTAAGAAACTTTTGTACATACTTACTTAGGACTCGTAATAGTGGTTGTACCATTTTTTATTTTTAACTAGCCTATATAAGTCACTTTCCGTAATAAGCATTAAACGTTCATTCCCTTGCAACCATAGAATACTTAAGTTTTAACTTCCCTATATAAGTCAACTTCAATAATGATCATTACACATTCATTCCCTTGTATATAATACTTAAGATGTGTTCTCTTCTCTAATCTCGCTTGCTTGTGCGCTCTATTGAATCTTGCATGATTGATGGATGCTTGCTAGATAGGTTTGATTGTAGGTTTTTTCTTTCTTTCTTTTATTAGCTTCTTCCCCCCATTCTACCATTTGTGAGAGAAGACCACTCCAAAGGATATCCTCTTCTTGAATTAGAGTGAGGAAGAAGTGATTTTTCGTTCATGCATTTCATAATTTTGTTCTTAGCATTTCTAAATTCAAAGTGGAATAAACTAACCCAAAAACATAAGCCGCTTGTGCGTGAATTAGAGTGAGGAAGTTGTGAATTTTTTTGTTCATCCATTGCATAATTTTGTTCATTTCCATGGTGAAATTGGTAGCTTAGAGCATGTAAAATCAACAAAAAAACCAATAAACCACATGTAATCACTTTTATAGACACCATAAACGTGGATTCGAAATAATCCTTATAACCACCATCAAATCTTAAGAATCTCAAACACCTCAAAAAACCATGCCAAACCATCTCTCGGGTTGGGAGACGTAAGTCCATAGTCCCATGAAAAAAAACCATGAGTCAACACACATAAGCTTAGAGATGTGAGCCGCCGTGAGTCAACACGTGAGCTTAGAGACATGAGTTGTAAGCCTAGAGACATCCACTATGAGTCTAGAGGCATATAAGACATGAGTCATGAGCCAAGTCTAGAGTTGTGAGTCGTGAGTCTAGAGACGTAAGTCAATAGACATGAGTCTGAAGCTGCGAGTTAACAAACGCGAGTCTGGTCAACCTAATAGTATACCAGGCAATTCAAACAGTATGGTACTAATGTGATTCTAGGAAACCTAATATTATAACAATGAATTAAAAGTGTTTGGTAAAGCAGCTCTTGAAGACCTATAAAGACACACCTACCTTGTCATACGAATTACACAAATAATTCTTGTCCTTTATAATTATTGGGGTGTAAGTACTACATGAGCCAGAACCTGTGAGTCCATAAGCATGAGCCTAGAGGCTTGAGCCCACTAGTAAGGGCGATGAGAGGCCAACTCATTAGATGTTTGTGAGCTTGTTTCTTCAAAAACTGTGTGAGCACACAAAAATGAGTCTAGAGCGCGAGTCTAGAGATGCACATAGGTCGTCCAGAGACATGAGTCTAGAGATGCGTGTGTGTGTCCAAAGGCATGAGTCCCATAGAAATAAGCCTCATGATCTTGACCCCCCAAGAGAAGCGAGTATATGCCAAGAAAAGCAATACAGAGCGTCAAAGAAAGCAAATTTGTTGGAAAAATCTGAGTGCACACACAAGACACACACCTTCTATACATTTCCCAAGCACATCATCTCCATTTTTCACTGAGAGTATCAATTATCTTTCCCACATTCTGCATCTCCTAGGAAGCGTGGACACGTACACGTGCAACTAACCTCATCAATGGAAACCCTCTAAGTACATATATAGATGGGGGGACCATGGTAGGTATGGGAGCCAACCTTATCTCTTGTATTACAATTGGCCATGTAAGTACCTCCAAAGCGCTTTAAAGAATATAACCTCACCCTCGACTCTATTTTAACATAAACACAACCTCACCCTAGTCCACATATTAGCCATATATAAATCCAATCTCTAAGCATCAAGTTATGAGATCTTGGATTAATATCATGTTGTGCATGGTCTAGAGACTATTATCTAGATACCCATGAAACATCATTAAATGGTAGTCTTGGCAATGATTTTGCCAATCAAAAGGTGCACCTAGTTTAAAGGGCCCACCAAGCCCCTTCCACAAAAATAGAAGGAGGCCTTTCATGAAGATGCATGCATAACTTCTACTTCTATATCCTATCGTCGCTCGTGCATGGTTTGGGCACCATCTACCCATGCAAAATCATTCATGATAGTGGTCATGGGGTGATAACCCCATTGATCAAAAGGCGTGGGTTGCTTCTACCAAAATCATTCATGATAGTGTACCTCTTTAGGCCACCTTGACTACCCCAAGGTACCCAAAGATTATCATCAATTTGCCATACATCTAGGTCACATATCACTTTAGAGTCTACCACTTATCCTGGCATGCCAATTTCACGTTATATCTTGGACCATCTACACCTCTTCAACTTGGGAGCTAGCTTCACCACTAACCTGGGTGATGTGGTCACCTTTAGGAAGGGAGGGAGGGGGACGTAGTTTCACCCACCTATCACACCTTAAGGAGCTTTGCCATCTTATTTGCTGGAGTTAGCACATGTCATACCATATAAGGAGCTGTGCCGTCTTATTTTTTTGAGTGATCTTTGCCAGTTTATTTGCTTGAGCGAGCACCTGTTTTTACAAGATAGCACTTTAGAATATAAAGGAGCCTTACCACACACGAGCATAATGTCAAATTAGGGGAAGTCTAAAGTGACCTTACGACGATGAGCTTAATGCCAAACAGGGCACGTCTAAGAAATTTGTGTTTAGGACTCGTAATAGTGGTTGTACCATTTTTAATTTTTAACTAGCCTATATAAGTGAATTTCCGTAATAAGCATTACACATTCATTCCCTTGCAACCATAGAATGCTTAAGTTTTAACTTCCCCATATAAGTCAACTTCAATAATGATCATTACACATTCATTCCCTTGTATATGATGTGAGCCTAAATCATTAGAACATAATGTGTAAGCCTATAGACATGAGTCTATAGGTATACATAAGCTTGAACCCGTGAGTATAAGCATGAGCCTAGAGGCTTGAGCCCACTAGTAAGTGTGATGAGAGGCCAGCTCATTAGATGTCTCTGAGCTTGTTTCTTCAAAAACTGTGTGAGCACACAAACATGAGTCTAGAGCGCGAGTCTAGAGATGCGCATAGGTCGTCCAGAGACATGAGTCTAGAGATGTGTGTGTGTGTCTAAAGGCGGGAGTCCCATAGAAATAAGCCTCATGATCTTGACTCCCCAAGAAAAGCGATATCTAGTAAATGCCAAGAAAAGCAATACAGAGCGTCAAAGAAAGCAAATTTGTTGGAAAAATCTGGGTGCACACACGACACACACCTTCTATCCATTTCCCAAGCACATCATCTCCATTTTTCACTAAGAGTATCGATTCTTTTCCCCACATTCTGCATCTCCTAGGAAGCTTGGACACATACACGTGCAACTAACCTCATCAATGGAAACCCTCTAAGTACATATATAGATGGGGGGACCATGGTAGGTGTGGAAGCCAACCTTATCTCCTGTATAACAATTGGCCATGGAAGCACCTCCAAAGCGCTTTGAAGAATATAAGCTCACCCTCAACTCTAATTTAACATAAACACAACCTCACCCTAGTCAACATATTAGCCATATATAAATCCAATCTCTAAGCATCAAGCTATGAGATCTTGGATTAATATCATGTTGTGCATGGTCCAGAGACTATTATCTAGATACCCATGAAACATCATTAAATGGTAGTCTTGGCAATAATTTAGCCAGTCAAAAGGTGCACCTAATTTAAAGGGCCCACCAAGCCCCTTCCACAACAATAGAAGGAGGCCTTTCATGAAGATGCATGCAGAACTTCTACTTCTATATCCTATCGTCGCGCATGGTTTGGGCACCATCTACCCATGCAAAATCATTGATAATAGTGGTCATTGGGTGATAACCCCATTGATCAAAAGGCGTGGGTTGCTTCTACCAAAATCATTCATGATAGTGGTCGTGTGGTGATAGCTCCATTAATCAGAAGGCATGGGTTTCTTCTACCTACCAGGTGATTTTGAAGGGACCAAGCCACCTCCACAATAGAAGGAGGCCTACATGAAAGAAATCTACTTCACATCTACCTCTTTATGCCACCTTGACTACCCCAAGGCTACCCAAAGATTATCATCAATTTGCCATACCTCTAAGTCACATATCACTTTAGAGTCTACCACTTATCCTGGCATGCCAATTTCACGTTATATCTTGGACCATCTACACCTCTTCAACTTGGGAGCTAGCTTCACCACCACTAACCTGGTGGGTGATGTGGTCATCTTTAGGAAGGGAGGGAGGGGGACATAGTTTCACCCAGGTTTCACCCACCTATAACACCACAAGGAGCTTTGCCGTCTTATTTGGTGGAAATAGCACATGTCATACCATATAAGGAGCTGTGCCATCTTATTTTTTTGAGTGATCTTTGCCAGCTTATTTGCTTGAGCGAGCACCTGTTTTTACAAGATAGCACTTTAGAGTATAAAGCAGCCTTATCACGAGCTTTAATGTCGAATTAGGGGAAGTCTAAAGTGACCTTACGACGATGAGCTTAATGCCAAACAGGGCACGTCTAAGAAACTTTTGTACATACTTACTTAGGACTCGTAATAGTGGTTGTACCATTTTTTATTTTTAACTAGCCTATATAAGTCACTTTCCGTAATAAGCATTAAACGTTCATTCCCTTGCAACCATAGAATACTTAAGTTTTAACTTCCCTATATAAGTCAACTTCAATAATGATCATTACACATTCATTCCCTTGTATATAATACTTAAGATGTGTTCTCTTCTCTAATCTCGCTTGCTTGTGCGCTCTATTGAATCTTGCATGATTGATGGATGCTTGCTAGATAGGTTTGATTGTAGGTTTTTTCTTTCTTTCTTTTATTAGCTTCTTCCCCCCATTCTACCATTTGTGAGAGAAGACCACTCCAAAGGATATCCTCTTCTTGAATTAGAGTGAGGAAGAAGTGATTTTTCGTTCATGCATTTCATAATTTTGTTCTTAGCATTTCTAAATTCAAAGTGGAATAAACTAACCCAAAAACATAAGCCGCTTGTGCGTGAATTAGAGTGAGGAAGTTGTGAATTTTTTTGTTCATCCATTGCATAATTTTGTTCATTTCCATGGTGAAATTGGTAGCTTAGAGCATGTAAAATCAACAAAAAAACCAATAAACCACATGTAATCACTTTTATAGACACCATAAACGTGGATTCGAAATAATCCTTATAACCACCATCAAATCTTAAGAATCTCAAACACCTCAAAAAACCATGCCAAACCATCTCTCGGGTTGGGAGACGTAAGTCCATAGTCCCATGAAAAAAAACCATGAGTCAACACACATAAGCTTAGAGATGTGAGCCGCCGTGAGTCAACACGTGAGCTTAGAGACATGAGTTGTAAGCCTAGAGACATCCACTATGAGTCTAGAGGCATATAAGACATGAGTCATGAGCCAAGTCTAGAGTTGTGAGTCGTGAGTCTAGAGACGTAAGTCAATAGACATGAGTCTGAAGCTGCGAGTTAACAAACGCGAGTCTGGTCAACCTAATAGTATACCAGGCAATTCAAACAGTATGGTACTAATGTGATTCTAGGAAACCTAATATTATAACAATGAATTAAAAGTGTTTGGTAAAGCAGCTCTTGAAGACCTATAAAGACACACCTACCTTGTCATACGAATTACACAAATAATTCTTGTCCTTTATAATTATTGGGGTGTAAGTACTACATGAGCCAGAACCTGTGAGTCCATAAGCATGAGCCTAGAGGCTTGAGCCCACTAGTAAGGGCGATGAGAGGCCAACTCATTAGATGTTTGTGAGCTTGTTTCTTCAAAAACTGTGTGAGCACACAAAAATGAGTCTAGAGCGCGAGTCTAGAGATGCACATAGGTCGTCCAGAGACATGAGTCTAGAGATGCGTGTGTGTGTCCAAAGGCATGAGTCCCATAGAAATAAGCCTCATGATCTTGACCCCCCAAGAGAAGCGAGTATATGCCAAGAAAAGCAATACAGAGCGTCAAAGAAAGCAAATTTGTTGGAAAAATCTGAGTGCACACACAAGACACACACCTTCTATACATTTCCCAAGCACATCATCTCCATTTTTCACTGAGAGTATCAATTATCTTTCCCACATTCTGCATCTCCTAGGAAGCGTGGACACGTACACGTGCAACTAACCTCATCAATGGAAACCCTCTAAGTACATATATAGATGGGGGGACCATGGTAGGTATGGGAGCCAACCTTATCTCTTGTATTACAATTGGCCATGTAAGTACCTCCAAAGCGCTTTAAAGAATATAACCTCACCCTCGACTCTATTTTAACATAAACACAACCTCACCCTAGTCCACATATTAGCCATATATAAATCCAATCTCTAAGCATCAAGTTATGAGATCTTGGATTAATATCATGTTGTGCATGGTCTAGAGACTATTATCTAGATACCCATGAAACATCATTAAATGGTAGTCTTGGCAATGATTTTGCCAATCAAAAGGTGCACCTAGTTTAAAGGGCCCACCAAGCCCCTTCCACAAAAATAGAAGGAGGCCTTTCATGAAGATGCATGCATAACTTCTACTTCTATATCCTATCGTCGCTC
This sequence comes from Cibotium barometz, assembly GCF_041138505.1. Taxonomy (NCBI): domain Eukaryota; kingdom Viridiplantae; phylum Streptophyta; class Polypodiopsida; order Cyatheales; family Cibotiaceae; genus Cibotium; species Cibotium barometz. The sequence goes on from NC_141075.1 coordinate 2,936,519, forward strand.
GTGCATGGTTTGGGCACCATCTACCCATGCAAAATCATTCATGATAGTGGTCATGGGGTGATAACCCCATTGATCAAAAGGCGTGGGTTGCTTCTACCAAAATCATTCATGATAGTGTACCTCTTTAGGCCACCTTGACTACCCCAAGGTACCCAAAGATTATCATCAATTTGCCATACATCTAGGTCACATATCACTTTAGAGTCTACCACTTATCCTGGCATGCCAATTTCACGTTATATCTTGGACCATCTACACCTCTTCAACTTGGGAGCTAGCTTCACCACTAACCTGGGTGATGTGGTCACCTTTAGGAAGGGAGGGAGGGGGACGTAGTTTCACCCACCTATCACACCTTAAGGAGCTTTGCCATCTTATTTGCTGGAGTTAGCACATGTCATACCATATAAGGAGCTGTGCCGTCTTATTTTTTTGAGTGATCTTTGCCAGTTTATTTGCTTGAGCGAGCACCTGTTTTTACAAGATAGCACTTTAGAATATAAAGGAGCCTTACCACACACGAGCATAATGTCAAATTAGGGGAAGTCTAAAGTGACCTTACGACGATGAGCTTAATGCCAAACAGGGCACGTCTAAGAAATTTGTGTTTAGGACTCGTAATAGTGGTTGTACCATTTTTAATTTTTAACTAGCCTATATAAGTGAATTTCCGTAATAAGCATTACACATTCATTCCCTTGCAACCATAGAATGCTTAAGTTTTAACTTCCCCATATAAGTCAACTTCAATAATGATCATTACACATTCATTCCCTTGTATATGATGTGAGCCTAAATCATTAGAACATAATGTGTAAGCCTATAGACATGAGTCTATAGGTATACATAAGCTTGAACCCGTGAGTATAAGCATGAGCCTAGAGGCTTGAGCCCACTAGTAAGTGTGATGAGAGGCCAGCTCATTAGATGTCTCTGAGCTTGTTTCTTCAAAAACTGTGTGAGCACACAAACATGAGTCTAGAGCGCGAGTCTAGAGATGCGCATAGGTCGTCCAGAGACATGAGTCTAGAGATGTGTGTGTGTGTCTAAAGGCGGGAGTCCCATAGAAATAAGCCTCATGATCTTGACTCCCCAAGAAAAGCGATATCTAGTAAATGCCAAGAAAAGCAATACAGAGCGTCAAAGAAAGCAAATTTGTTGGAAAAATCTGGGTGCACACACGACACACCCCTTCTATCCATTTCCCAAGCACATCATCTCCATTTTTCACTAAGAGTATCGATTCTTTTCCCCACATTCTGCATCTCCTAGGAAGCTTGGACACATACACGTGCAACTAACCTCATCAATGGAAACCCTCTAAGTACATATATAGATGGGGGGACCATGGTAGGTGTGGAAGCCAACCTTATCTCCTGTATAACAATTGGCCATGGAACACCGCTTTGAAGAATATAAGCTCACCCTCAACTCTAATTTAACATAAACACAACCTCACCCTAGTCAACATATTAGCCATATATAAATCCAATCTCTAAGCATCAAGCTATGAGATCTTGGATTAATATCATGTTGTGCATGGTCCAGAGACTATTATCTAGATACCCATGAAACATCATTAAATGGTAGTCTTGGCAATAATTTAGCCAGTCAAAAGGTGCACCTAATTTAAAGGGCCCACCAAGCCCCTTCCACAACAATAGAAGGAGGCCTTTCATGAAGATGCATGCAGAACTTCTACTTCTATATCCTATCGTCGCGCATGGTTTGGGCACCATCTACCCATGCAAAATCATTGATAATAGTGGTCATTGGGTGATAACCCCATTGATCAAAAGGCGTGGGTTGCTTCTACCAAAATCATTCATGATAGTGGTCGTGTGGTGATAGCTCCATTAATCAGAAGGCATGGGTTTCTTCTACCTACCAGGTGATTTTGAAGGGACCAAGCCACCTCCACAATAGAAGGAGGCCTACATGAAAGAAATCTACTTCATATCTACCTCTTTATGCCACCTTGACTACCCCAAGGCTACCCAAAGATTATCATCAATTTGCCATACCTCTAAGTCACATATCACTTTAGAGTCTACCACTTATCCTGGCATGCCAATTTCACGTTATATCTTGGACCATCTACACCTCTTCAACTTGGGAGCTAGCTTCACCACCACTAACCTGGTGGGTGATGTGGTCATCTTTAGGAAGGGAGGGAGGGGGACATAGTTTCACCCAGGTTTCACCCACCTATAACACCACAAGGAGCTTTGCCGTCTTATTTGGTGGAAATAGCACATGTCATACCATATAAGGAGCTGTGCCATCTTATTTTTTTGAGTGATCTTTGCCAGCTTATTTGCTTGAGCGAGCACCTGTTTTTACAAGATAGCACTTTAGAGTATAAAGCAGCCTTATCACGAGCTTTAATGTCGAATTAGGGGAAGTCTAAAGTGACCTTACGACGATGAGCTTAATGCCAAACAGGGCACGTCTAAGAAACTTTTGTACATACTTACTTAGGACTCGTAATAGTGGTTGTACCATTTTTGATTTTTAACTAGCCTATATAAGTCACTTTCCGTAATAAGCATTAAACGTTCATTCCCTTGCAACCATAGAATACTTAAGTTTTAACTTCCCTATATAAGTCAACTTCAATAATGATCATTACACATTCATTCCCTTGTATATAATACTTAAGATGTGTTCTCTTCTCTAATCTCGCTTGCTTGTGCGCTCTATTGAATCTTGCATGATTGATGGATGCTTGCTAGATAGGTTTGATTGTAGGTTTTTTCTTTCTTTCTTTTATTAGCTTCTTCCCCCCATTCTACCATTTGTGAGAGAAGACCACTCCAAAGGATATCCTCTTCTTGAATTAGAGTGAGGAAGAAGTGATTTTTCGTTCATGCATTTCATAATTTTGTTCTTAGCATTTCTAAATTCAAAGTGGAATAAACTAACCCAAAAACATAAGCCGCTTGTGCGTGAATTAGAGTGAGGAAGTTGTGAATTTTTTTGTTCATCCATTGCATAATTTTGTTCATTTCCATGGTGAAATTGGTAGCTTAGAGCATGTAAAATCAACAAAAAAACCAATAAACCACATGTAATCACTTTTATAGACACCATAAACGTGGATTCGAAATAATCCTTATAACCACCATCAAATCTTAAGAATCTCAAACACCTCAAAAAACCATGCCAAACCATCTCTCGGGTTGGGAGACGTAAGTCCATAGTCCCATGAAAAAAAACCATGAGTCAACACACATAAGCTTAGAGATGTGAGCCGCCGTGAGTCAACACGTGAGCTTAGAGACATGAGTTGTAAGCCTAGAGACATCCACTATGAGTCTAGAGGCATATAAGACATGAGTCATGAGCCAAGTCTAGAGTTGTGAGTCGTGAGTCTAGAGACGTAAGTCAATAGACATGAGTCTGAAGCTGCGAGTTAACAAACGCGAGTCTGGTCAACCTAATAGTATACCAGGCAATTCAAACAGTATGGTACTAATGTGATTCTAGGAAACCTAATATTATAACAATGAATTAAAAGTGTTTGGTAAAGCAGCTCTTGAAGACCTATAAAGACACACCTACCTTGTCATACGAATTACACAAATAATTCTTGTCCTTTATAATTATTGGGGTGTAAGTACTACATGAGCCAGAACCTGTGAGTCCATAAGCATGAGCCTAGAGGCTTGAGCCCACTAGTAAGGGCGATGAGAGGCCAACTCATTAGATGTTTGTGAGCTTGTTTCTTCAAAAACTGTGTGAGCACACAAAAATGAGTCTAGAGCGCGAGTCTAGAGATGCACATAGGTCGTCCAGAGACATGAGTCTAGAGATGCGTGTGTGTGTCCAAAGGCATGAGTCCCATAGAAATAAGCCTCATGATCTTGACCCCCCAAGAGAAGCGAGTATATGCCAAGAAAAGCAATACAGAGCGTCAAAGAAAGCAAATTTGTTGGAAAAATCTGAGTGCACACACAAGACACACACCTTCTATACATTTCCCAAGCACATCATCTCCATTTTTCACTGAGAGTATCAATTATCTTTCCCACATTCTGCATCTCCTAGGAAGCGTGGACACGTACACGTGCAACTAACCTCATCAATGGAAACCCTCTAAGTACATATATAGATGGGGGGACCATGGTAGGTATGGGAGCCAACCTTATCTCTTGTATTACAATTGGCCATGTAAGTACCTCCAAAGCGCTTTAAAGAATATAACCTCACCCTCGACTCTATTTTAACATAAACACAACCTCACCCTAGTCCACATATTAGCCATATATAAATCCAATCTCTAAGCATCAAGTTATGAGATCTTGGATTAATATCATGTTGTGCATGGTCTAGAGACTATTATCTAGATACCCATGAAACATCATTAAATGGTAGTCTTGGCAATGATTTTGCCAATCAAAAGGTGCACCTAGTTTAAAGGGCCCACCAAGCCCCTTCCACAAAAATAGAAGGAGGCCTTTCATGAAGATGCATGCATAACTTCTACTTCTATATCCTATCGTCGCTCGTGCATGGTTTGGGCACCATCTACCCATGCAAAATCATTCATGATAGTGGTCATGGGGTGATAACCCCATTGATCAAAAGGCGTGGGTTGCTTCTACCAAAATCATTCATGATAGTGTACCTCTTTAGGCCACCTTGACTACCCCAAGGTACCCAAAGATTATCATCAATTTGCCATACATCTAGGTCACATATCACTTTAGAGTCTACCACTTATCCTGGCATGCCAATTTCACGTTATATCTTGGACCATCTACACCTCTTCAACTTGGGAGCTAGCTTCACCACTAACCTGGGTGATGTGGTCACCTTTAGGAAGGGAGGGAGGGGGACGTAGTTTCACCCACCTATCACACCTTAAGGAGCTTTGCCATCTTATTTGCTGGAGTTAGCACATGTCATACCATATAAGGAGCTGTGCCGTCTTATTTTTTTGAGTGATCTTTGCCAGTTTATTTGCTTGAGCGAGCACCTGTTTTTACAAGATAGCACTTTAGAATATAAAGGAGCCTTACCACACACGAGCATAATGTCAAATTAGGGGAAGTCTAAAGTGACCTTACGACGATGAGCTTAATGCCAAACAGGGCACGTCTAAGAAATTTGTGTTTAGGACTCGTAATAGTGGTTGTACCATTTTTAATTTTTAACTAGCCTATATAAGTGAATTTCCGTAATAAGCATTACACATTCATTCCCTTGCAACCATAGAATGCTTAAGTTTTAACTTCCCCATATAAGTCAACTTCAATAATGATCATTACACATTCATTCCCTTGTATATGATGTGAGCCTAAATCATTAGAACATAATGTGTAAGCCTATAGACATGAGTCTATAGGTATACATAAGCTTGAACCCGTGAGTATAAGCATGAGCCTAGAGGCTTGAGCCCACTAGTAAGTGTGATGAGAGGCCAGCTCATTAGATGTCTCTGAGCTTGTTTCTTCAAAAACTGTGTGAGCACACAAACATGAGTCTAGAGCGCGAGTCTAGAGATGCGCATAGGTCGTCCAGAGACATGAGTCTAGAGATGTGTGTGTGTGTCTAAAGGCGGGAGTCCCATAGAAATAAGCCTCATGATCTTGACTCCCCAAGAAAAGCGATATCTAGTAAATGCCAAGAAAAGCAATACAGAGCGTCAAAGAAAGCAAATTTGTTGGAAAAATCTGGGTGCACACACGACACACACCTTCTATCCATTTCCCAAGCACATCATCTCCATTTTTCACTAAGAGTATCGATTCTTTTCCCCACATTCTGCATCTCCTAGGAAGCTTGGACACATACACGTGCAACTAACCTCATCAATGGAAACCCTCTAAGTACATATATAGATGGGGGGACCATGGTAGGTGTGGAAGCCAACCTTATCTCCTGTATAACAATTGGCCATGGAAGCACCTCCAAAGCGCTTTGAAGAATATAAGCTCACCCTCAACTCTAATTTAACATAAACACAACCTCACCCTAGTCAACATATTAGCCATATATAAATCCAATCTCTAAGCATCAAGCTATGAGATCTTGGATTAATATCATGTTGTGCATGGTCCAGAGACTATTATCTAGATACCCATGAAACATCATTAAATGGTAGTCTTGGCAATAATTTAGCCAGTCAAAAGGTGCACCTAATTTAAAGGGCCCACCAAGCCCCTTCCACAACAATAGAAGGAGGCCTTTCATGAAGATGCATGCAGAACTTCTACTTCTATATCCTATCGTCGCGCATGGTTTGGGCACCATCTACCCATGCAAAATCATTGATAATAGTGGTCATTGGGTGATAACCCCATTGATCAAAAGGCGTGGGTTGCTTCTACCAAAATCATTCATGATAGTGGTCGTGTGGTGATAGCTCCATTAATCAGAAGGCATGGGTTTCTTCTACCTACCAGGTGATTTTGAAGGGACCAAGCCACCTCCACAATAGAAGGAGGCCTACATGAAAGAAATCTACTTCACATCTACCTCTTTATGCCACCTTGACTACCCCAAGGCTACCCAAAGATTATCATCAATTTGCCATACCTCTAAGTCACATATCACTTTAGAGTCTACCACTTATCCTGGCATGCCAATTTCACGTTATATCTTGGACCATCTACACCTCTTCAACTTGGGAGCTAGCTTCACCACCACTAACCTGGTGGGTGATGTGGTCATCTTTAGGAAGGGAGGGAGGGGGACATAGTTTCACCCAGGTTTCACCCACCTATAACACCACAAGGAGCTTTGCCGTCTTATTTGGTGGAAATAGCACATGTCATACCATATAAGGAGCTGTGCCATCTTATTTTTTTGAGTGATCTTTGCCAGCTTATTTGCTTGAGCGAGCACCTGTTTTTACAAGATAGCACTTTAGAGTATAAAGCAGCCTTATCACGAGCTTTAATGTCGAATTAGGGGAAGTCTAAAGTGACCTTACGACGATGAGCTTAATGCCAAACAGGGCACGTCTAAGAAACTTTTGTACATACTTACTTAGGACTCGTAATAGTGGTTGTACCATTTTTGATTTTTAACTAGCCTATATAAGTCACTTTCCGTAATAAGCATTAAACGTTCATTCCCTTGCAACCATAGAATACTTAAGTTTTAACTTCCCTATATAAGTCAACTTCAATAATGATCATTACACATTCATTCCCTTGTATATAATACTTAAGATGTGTTCTCTTCTCTAATCTCGCTTGCTTGTGCGCTCTATTGAATCTTGCATGATTGATGGATGCTTGCTAGATAGGTTTGATTGTAGGTTTTTTCTTTCTTTCTTTTATTAGCTTCTTCCCCCCATTCTACCATTTGTGAGAGAAGACCACTCCAAAGGATATCCTCTTCTTGAATTAGAGTGAGGAAGAAGTGATTTTTCGTTCATGCATTTCATAATTTTGTTCTTAGCATTTCTAAATTCAAAGTGGAATAAACTAACCCAAAAACATAAGCCGCTTGTGCGTGAATTAGAGTGAGGAAGTTGTGAATTTTTTTGTTCATCCATTGCATAATTTTGTTCATTTCCATGGTGAAATTGGTAGCTTAGAGCATGTAAAATCAACAAAAAAACCAATAAACCACATGTAATCACTTTTATAGACACCATAAACGTGGATTCGAAATAATCCTTATAACCACCATCAAATCTTAAGAATCTCAAACACCTCAAAAAACCATGCCAAACCATCTCTCGGGTTGGGAGACGTAAGTCCATAGTCCCATGAAAAAAAACCATGAGTCAACACACATAAGCTTAGAGATGTGAGCCGCCGTGAGTCAACACGTGAGCTTAGAGACATGAGTTGTAAGCCTAGAGACATCCACTATGAGTCTAGAGGCATATAAGACATGAGTCATGAGCCAAGTCTAGAGTTGTGAGTCGTGAGTCTAGAGACGTAAGTCAATAGACATGAGTCTGAAGCTGCGAGTTAACAAACGCGAGTCTGGTCAACCTAATAGTATACCAGGCAATTCAAACAGTATGGTACTAATGTGATTCTAGGAAACCTAATATTATAACAATGAATTAAAAGTGTTTGGTAAAGCAGCTCTTGAAGACCTATAAAGACACACCTACCTTGTCATACGAATTACACAAATAATTCTTGTCCTTTATAATTATTGGGGTGTAAGTACTACATGAGCCAGAACCTGTGAGTCCATAAGCATGAGCCTAGAGGCTTGAGCCCACTAGTAAGGGCGATGAGAGGCCAACTCATTAGATGTTTGTGAGCTTGTTTCTTCAAAAACTGTGTGAGCACACAAAAATGAGTCTAGAGCGCGAGTCTAGAGATGCACATAGGTCGTCCAGAGACATGAGTCTAGAGATGCGTGTGTGTGTCCAAAGGCATGAGTCCCATAGAAATAAGCCTCATGATCTTGACCCCCCAAGAGAAGCGAGTATATGCCAAGAAAAGCAATACAGAGCGTCAAAGAAAGCAAATTTGTTGGAAAAATCTGAGTGCACACACAAGACACACACCTTCTATACATTTCCCAAGCACATCATCTCCATTTTTCACTGAGAGTATCAATTATCTTTCCCACATTCTGCATCTCCTAGGAAGCGTGGACACGTACACGTGCAACTAACCTCATCAATGGAAACCCTCTAAGTACATATATAGATGGGGGGACCATGGTAGGTATGGGAGCCAACCTTATCTCTTGTATTACAATTGGCCATGTAAGTACCTCCAAAGCGCTTTAAAGAATATAACCTCACCCTCGACTCTATTTTAACATAAACACAACCTCACCCTAGTCCACATATTAGCCATATATAAATCCAATCTCTAAGCATCAAGTTATGAGATCTTGGATTAATATCATGTTGTGCATGGTCTAGAGACTATTATCTAGATACCCATGAAACATCATTAAATGGTAGTCTTGGCAATGATTTTGCCAATCAAAAGGTGCACCTAGTTTAAAGGGCCCACCAAGCCCCTTCCACAAAAATAGAAGGAGGCCTTTCATGAAGATGCATGCATAACTTCTACTTCTATATCCTATCGTCGCTCGTGCATGGTTTGGGCACCATCTACCCATGCAAAATCATTCATGATAGTGGTCATGGGGTGATAACCCCATTGATCAAAAGGCGTGGGTTGCTTCTACCAAAATCATTCATGATAGTGTACCTCTTTAGGCCACCTTGACTACCCCAAGGTACCCAAAGATTATCATCAATTTGCCATACATCTAGGTCACATATCACTTTAGAGTCTACCACTTATCCTGGCATGCCAATTTCACGTTATATCTTGGACCATCTACACCTCTTCAACTTGGGAGCTAGCTTCACCACTAACCTGGGTGATGTGGTCACCTTTAGGAAGGGAGGGAGGGGGACGTAGTTTCACCCACCTATCACACCTTAAGGAGCTTTGCCATCTTATTTGCTGGAGTTAGCACATGTCATACCATATAAGGAGCTGTGCCGTCTTATTTTTTTGAGTGATCTTTGCCAGTTTATTTGCTTGAGCGAGCACCTGTTTTTACAAGATAGCACTTTAGAATATAAAGGAGCCTTACCACACACGAGCATAATGTCAAATTAGGGGAAGTCTAAAGTGACCTTACGACGATGAGCTTAATGCCAAACAGGGCACGTCTAAGAAATTTGTGTTTAGGACTCGTAATAGTGGTTGTACCATTTTTAATTTTTAACTAGCCTATATAAGTGAATTTCCGTAATAAGCATTACACATTCATTCCCTTGCAACCATAGAATGCTTAAGTTTTAACTTCCCCATATAAGTCAACTTCAATAATGATCATTACACATTCATTCCCTTGTATATGATGTGAGCCTAAATCATTAGAACATAATGTGTAAGCCTATAGACATGAGTCTATAGGTATACATAAGCTTGAACCCGTGAGTATAAGCATGAGCCTAGAGGCTTGAGCCCACTAGTAAGTGTGATGAGAGGCCAGCTCATTAGATGTCTCTGAGCTTGTTTCTTCAAAAACTGTGTGAGCACACAAACATGAGTCTAGAGCGCGAGTCTAGAGATGCGCATAGGTCGTCCAGAGACATGAGTCTAGAGATGTGTGTGTGTGTCTAAAGGCGGGAGTCCCATAGAAATAAGCCTCATGATCTTGACTCCCCAAGAAAAGCGATATCTAGTAAATGCCAAGAAAAGCAATACAGAGCGTCAAAGAAAGCAAATTTGTTGGAAAAATCTGGGTGCACACACGACACACCCCTTCTATCCATTTCCCAAGCACATCATCTCCATTTTTCACTAAGAGTATCGATTCTTTTCCCCACATTCTGCATCTCCTAGGAAGCTTGGACACATACACGTGCAACTAACCTCATCAATGGAAACCCTCTAAGTACATATATAGATGGGGGGACCATGGTAGGTGTGGAAGCCAACCTTATCTCCTGTATAACAATTGGCCATGGAACACCGCTTTGAAGAATATAAGCTCACCCTCAACTCTAATTTAACATAAACACAACCTCACCCTAGTCAACATATTAGCCATATATAAATCCAATCTCTAAGCATCAAGCTATGAGATCTTGGATTAATATCATGTTGTGCATGGTCCAGAGACTATTATCTAGATACCCATGAAACATCATTAAATGGTAGTCTTGGCAATAATTTAGCCAGTCAAAAGGTGCACCTAATTTAAAGGGCCCACCAAGCCCCTTCCACAACAATAGAAGGAGGCCTTTCATGAAGATGCATGCAGAACTTCTACTTCTATATCCTATCGTCGCGCATGGTTTGGGCACCATCTACCCATGCAAAATCATTGATAATAGTGGTCATTGGGTGATAACCCCATTGATCAAAAGGCGTGGGTTGCTTCTACCAAAATCATTCATGATAGTGGTCGTGTGGTGATAGCTCCATTAATCAGAAGGCATGGGTTTCTTCTACCTACCAGGTGATTTTGAAGGGACCAAGCCACCTCCACAATAGAAGGAGGCCTACATGAAAGAAATCTACTTCATATCTACCTCTTTATGCCACCTTGACTACCCCAAGGCTACCCAAAGATTATCATCAATTTGCCATACCTCTAAGTCACATATCACTTTAGAGTCTACCACTTATCCTGGCATGCCAATTTCACGTTATATCTTGGACCATCTACACCTCTTCAACTTGGGAGCTAGCTTCACCACCACTAACCTGGTGGGTGATGTGGTCATCTTTAGGAAGGGAGGGAGGGGGACATAGTTTCACCCAGGTTTCACCCACCTATAACACCACAAGGAGCTTTGCCGTCTTATTTGGTGGAAATAGCACATGTCATACCATATAAGGAGCTGTGCCATCTTATTTTTTTGAGTGATCTTTGCCAGCTTATTTGCTTGAGCGAGCACCTGTTTTTACAAGATAGCACTTTAGAGTATAAAGCAGCCTTATCACGAGCTTTAATGTCGAATTAGGGGAAGTCTAAAGTGACCTTACGACGATGAGCTTAATGCCAAACAGGGCACGTCTAAGAAACTTTTGTACATACTTACTTAGGACTCGTAATAGTGGTTGTACCATTTTTGATTTTTAACTAGCCTATATAAGTCACTTTCCGTAATAAGCATTAAACGTTCATTCCCTTGCAACCATAGAATACTTAAGTTTTAACTTCCCTATATAAGTCAACTTCAATAATGATCATTACACATTCATTCCCTTGTATATAATACTTAAGATGTGTTCTCTTCTCTAATCTCGCTTGCTTGTGCGCTCTATTGAATCTTGCATGATTGATGGATGCTTGCTAGATAGGTTTGATTGTAGGTTTTTTCTTTCTTTCTTTTATTAGCTTCTTCCCCCCATTCTACCATTTGTGAGAGAAGACCACTCCAAAGGATATCCTCTTCTTGAATTAGAGTGAGGAAGAAGTGATTTTTCGTTCATGCATTTCATAATTTTGTTCTTAGCATTTCTAAATTCAAAGTGGAATAAACTAACCCAAAAACATAAGCCGCTTGTGCGTGAATTAGAGTGAGGAAGTTGTGAATTTTTTTGTTCATCCATTGCATAATTTTGTTCATTTCCATGGTGAAATTGGTAGCTTAGAGCATGTAAAATCAACAAAAAAACCAATAAACCACATGTAATCACTTTTATAGACACCATAAACGTGGATTCGAAATAATCCTTATAACCACCATCAAATCTTAAGAATCTCAAACACCTCAAAAAACCATGCCAAACCATCTCTCGGGTTGGGAGACGTAAGTCCATAGTCCCATGAAAAAAAACCATGAGTCAACACACATAAGCTTAGAGATGTGAGCCGCCGTGAGTCAACACGTGAGCTTAGAGACATGAGTTGTAAGCCTAGAGACATCCACTATGAGTCTAGAGGCATATAAGACATGAGTCATGAGCCAAGTCTAGAGTTGTGAGTCGTGAGTCTAGAGACGTAAGTCAATAGACATGAGTCTGAAGCTGCGAGTTAACAAACGCGAGTCTGGTCAACCTAATAGTATACCAGGCAATTCAAACAGTATGGTACTAATGTGATTCTAGGAAACCTAATATTATAACAATGAATTAAAAGTGTTTGGTAAAGCAGCTCTTGAAGACCTATAAAGACACACCTACCTTGTCATACGAATTACACAAATAATTCTTGTCCTTTATAATTATTGGGGTGTAAGTACTACATGAGCCAGAACCTGTGAGTCCATAAGCATGAGCCTAGAGGCTTGAGCCCACTAGTAAGGGCGATGAGAGGCCAACTCATTAGATGTTTGTGAGCTTGTTTCTTCAAAAACTGTGTGAGCACACAAAAATGAGTCTAGAGCGCGAGTCTAGAGATGCACATAGGTCGTCCAGAGACATGAGTCTAGAGATGCGTGTGTGTGTCCAAAGGCATGAGTCCCATAGAAATAAGCCTCATGATCTTGACCCCCCAAGAGAAGCGAGTATATGCCAAGAAAAGCAATACAGAGCGTCAAAGAAAGCAAATTTGTTGGAAAAATCTGAGTGCACACACGACACACACCTTCTATACATTTCCCAAGCACATCATCTCCATTTTTCACTGAGAGTATCAATTATCTTTCCCACATTCTGCATCTCCTAGGAAGCGTGGACACGTACACGTGCAACTAACCTCATCAATGGAAACCCTCTAAGTACATATATAGATGGGGGGACCATGGTAGGTATGGGAGCCAACCTTATCTCTTGTATTACAATTGGCCATGTAAGTACCTCCAAAGCGCTTTAAAGAATATAACCTCACCCTCGACTCTATTTTAACATAAACACAACCTCACCCTAGTCCACATATTAGCCATATATAAATCCAATCTCTAAGCATCAAGTTATGAGATCTTGGATTAATATCATGTTGTGCATGGTCTAGAGACTATTATCTAGATACCCATGAAACATCATTAAATGGTAGTCTTGGCAATGATTTTGCCAATCAAAAGGTGCACCTAGTTTAAAGGGCCCACCAAGCCCCTTCCACAAAAATAGAAGGAGGCCTTTCATGAAGATGCATGCATAACTTCTACTTCTTTATCCATTCGTCGCTCGTGCATGGTTTGGGCACCATCTACCCATGCAAAATCATTCATGATAGTGGTCATGGGGTGATAACCCCATTGATCAAAAGGCGTGGGTTGCTTCTACCAAAATCATTCATGATAGTGTACCTCTTTAGGCCACCTTGACTACCCCAAGGTACCCAAAGATTATCATCAATTTGCCATACATCTAGGTCACATATCACTTTAGAGTCTACCACTTATCCTGGCATGCCAATTTCACGTTATATCTTGGACCATCTACACCTCTTCAACTTGGGAGCTAGCTTCACCACTAACCTGGGTGATGTGGTCACCTTTAGGAAGGGAGGGAGGGGGACGTAGTTTCACCCACCTATCACACCTTAAGGAGCTTTGCCATCTTATTTGCTGGAGTTAGCACATGTCATACCATATAAGGAGCTGTGCCGTCTTATTTTTTTGAGTGATCTTTGCCAGTTTATTTGCTTGAGCGAGCACCTGTTTTTACAAGATAGCACTTTAGAATATAAAGGAGCCTTACCACACACGAGCATAATGTCAAATTAGGGGAAGTCTAAAGTGACCTTACGACGATGAGCTTAATGCCAAACAGGGCACGTCTAAGAAATTTGTGTTTAGGACTCGTAATAGTGGTTGTACCATTTTTAATTTTTAACTAGCCTATATAAGTGAATTTCCGTAATAAGCATTACACATTCATTCCCTTGCAACCATAGAATGCTTAAGTTTTAACTTCCCCATATAAGTCAACTTCAATAATGATCATTACACATTCATTCCCTTGTATATGATGTGAGCCTAAATCATTAGAACATAATGTGTAAGCCTATAGACATGAGTCTATAGGTATACATAAGCTTGAACCCGTGAGTATAAGCATGAGCCTAGAGGCTTGAGCCCACTAGTAAGTGTGATGAGAGGCCAGCTCATTAGATGTCTCTGAGCTTGTTTCTTCAAAAACTGTGTGAGCACACAAACATGAGTCTAGAGCGCGAGTCTAGAGATGCGCATAGGTCGTCCAGAGACATGAGTCTAGAGATGTGTGTGTGTGTCTAAAGGCGGGAGTCCCATAGAAATAAGCCTCATGATCTTGACTCCCCAAGAAAAGCGATATCTAGTAAATGCCAAGAAAAGCAATACAGAGCGTCAAAGAAAGCAAATTTGTTGGAAAAATCTGGGTGCACACACGACACACACCTTCTATCCATTTCCCAAGCACATCATCTCCATTTTTCACTAAGAGTATCGATTCTTTTCCCCACATTCTGCATCTCCTAGGAAGCTTGGACACATACACGTGCAACTAACCTCATCAATGGAAACCCTCTAAGTACATATATAGATGGGGGGACCATGGTAGGTGTGGAAGCCAACCTTATCTCCTGTATAACAATTGGCCATGGAAGCACCTCCAAAGCGCTTTGAAGAATATAAGCTCACCCTCAACTCTAATTTAACATAAACACAACCTCACCCTAGTCAACATATTAGCCATATATAAATCCAATCTCTAAGCATCAAGCTATGAGATCTTGGATTAATATCATGTTGTGCATGGTCCAGAGACTATTATCTAGATACCCATGAAACATCATTAAATGGTAGTCTTGGCAATAATTTAGCCAGTCAAAAGGTGCACCTAATTTAAAGGGCCCACCAAGCCCCTTCCACAACAATAGAAGGAGGCCTTTCATGAAGATGCATGCAGAACTTCTACTTCTATATCCTATCATCGCGCATGGTTTGGGCACCATCTACCCATGCAAAATCATTGATAATAGTGGTCATTGGGTGATAACCCCATTGATCAAAAGGCGTGGGTTGCTTCTACCAAAATCATTCATGATAGTGGTCGTGTGGTGATAGCTCCATTAATCAGAAGGCATGGGTTTCTTCTACCTACCAGGTGATTTTGAAGGGACCAAGCCACCTCCACAATAGAAGGAGGCCTACATGAAAGAAATCTACTTCACATCTACCTCTTTATGCCACCTTGACTACCCCAAGGCTACCCAAAGATTATCATCAATTTGCCATACCTCTAAGTCACATATCACTTTAGAGTCTACCACTTATCCTGGCATGCCAATTTCACGTTATATCTTGGACCATCTACACCTCTTCAACTTGGGAGCTAGCTTCACCACCACTAACCTGGTGGGTGATGTGGTCATCTTTAGGAAGGGAGGGAGGGGGACATAGTTTCACCCAGGTTTCACCCACCTATAACACCACAAGGAGCTTTGCCGTCTTATTTGGTGGAAATAGCACATGTCATACCATATAAGGAGCTGTGCCATCTTATTTTTTTGAGTGATCTTTGCCAGCTTATTTGCTTGAGCGAGCACCTGTTTTTACAAGATAGCACTTTAGAGTATAAAGCAGCCTTATCACGAGCTTTAATGTCGAATTAGGGGAAGTCTAAAGTGACCTTACGACGATGAGCTTAATGCCAAACAGGGCACGTCTAAGAAACTTTTGTACATACTTACTTAGGACTCGTAATAGTGGTTGTACCATTTTTGATTTTTAACTAGCCTATATAAGTCACTTTCCGTAATAAGCATTAAACGTTCATTCCCTTGCAACCATAGAATACTTAAGTTTTAACTTCCCTATATAAGTCAACTTCAATAATGATCATTACACATTCATTCCCTTGTATATAATACTTAAGATGTGTTCTCTTCTCTAATCTCGCTTGCTTGTGCGCTCTATTGAATCTTGCATGATTGATGGATGCTTGCTAGATAGGTTTGATTGTAGGTTTTTTCTTTCTTTCTTTTATTAGCTTCTTCCCCCCATTCTACCATTTGTGAGAGAAGACCACTCCAAAGGATATCCTCTTCTTGAATTAGAGTGAGGAAGAAGTGATTTTTCGTTCATGCATTTCATAATTTTGTTCTTAGCATTTCTAAATTCAAAGTGGAATAAACTAACCCAAAAACATAAGCCGCTTGTGCGTGAATTAGAGTGAGGAAGTTGTGAATTTTTTTGTTCATCCATTGCATAATTTTGTTCATTTCCATGGTGAAATTGGTAGCTTAGAGCATGTAAAATCAACAAAAAAACCAATAAACCACATGTAATCACTTTTATAGACACCATAAACGTGGATTCGAAATAATCCTTATAACCACCATCAAATCTTAAGAATCTCAAACACCTCAAAAAACCATGCCAAACCATCTCTCGGGTTGGGAGACGTAAGTCCATAGTCCCATGAAAAAAAACCATGAGTCAACACACATAAGCTTAGAGATGTGAGCCGCCGTGAGTCAACACGTGAGCTTAGAGACATGAGTTGTAAGCCTAGAGACATCCACTATGAGTCTAGAGGCATATAAGACATGAGTCATGAGCCAAGTCTAGAGTTGTGAGTCGTGAGTCTAGAGACGTAAGTCAATAGACATGAGTCTGAAGCTGCGAGTTAACAAACGCGAGTCTGGTCAACCTAATAGTATACCAGGCAATTCAAACAGTATGGTACTAATGTGATTCTAGGAAACCTAATATTATAACAATGAATTAAAAGTGTTTGGTAAAGCAGCTCTTGAAGACCTATAAAGACACACCTACCTTGTCATACGAATTACACAAATAATTCTTGTCCTTTATAATTATTGGGGTGTAAGTACTACATGAGCCAGAACCTGTGAGTCCATAAGCATGAGCCTAGAGGCTTGAGCCCACTAGTAAGGGCGATGAGAGGCCAACTCATTAGATGTTTGTGAGCTTGTTTCTTCAAAAACTGTGTGAGCACACAAAAATGAGTCTAGAGCGCGAGTCTAGAGATGCACATAGGTCGTCCAGAGACATGAGTCTAGAGATGCGTGTGTGTGTCCAAAGGCATGAGTCCCATAGAAATAAGCCTCATGATCTTGACCCCCCAAGAGAAGCGAGTATATGCCAAGAAAAGCAATACAGAGCGTCAAAGAAAGCAAATTTGTTGGAAAAATTTGAGTGCACACACGACACACACCTTCTATACATTTCCCAAGCACATCATCTCCATTTTTCACTGAGAGTATCAATTATCTTTCCCACATTCTGCATCTCCTAGGAAGCGTGGACACGTACACGTGCAACTAACCTCATCAATGGAAACCCTCTAAGTACATATATAGATGGGGGGACCATGGTAGGTATGGGAGCCAACCTTATCTCTTGTATTACAATTGGCCATGTAAGTACCTCCAAAGCGCTTTAAAGAATATAACCTCACCCTCGACTCTATTTTAACATAAACACAACCTCACCCTAGTCCACATATTAGCCATATATAAATCCAATCTCTAAGCATCAAGTTATGAGATCTTGGATTAATATCATGTTGTGCATGGTCTAGAGACTATTATCTAGATACCCATGAAACATCATTAAATGGTAGTCTTGGCAATGATTTTGCCAATCAAAAGGTGCACCTAGTTTAAAGGGCCCACCAAGCCCCTTCCACAAAAATAGAAGGAGGCCTTTCATGAAGATGCATGCATAACTTCTACTTCTTTATCCATTCGTCGCTCGTGCATGGTTTGGGCACCATCTACCCATGCAAAATCATTCATGATAGTGGTCATGGGGTGATAACCCCATTGATCAAAAGGCGTGGGTTGCTTCTACCAAAATCATTCATGATAGTGTACCTCTTTAGGCCACCTTGACTACCCCAAGGTACCCAAAGATTATCATCAATTTGCCATACATCTAGGTCACATATCACTTTAGAGTCTACCACTTATCCTGGCATGCCAATTTCACGTTATATCTTGGACCATCTACACCTCTTCAACTTGGGAGCTAGCTTCACCACTAACCTGGGTGATGTGGTCACCTTTAGGAAGGGAGGGAGGGGGACGTAGTTTCACCCACCTATCACACCTTAAGGAGCTTTGCCATCTTATTTGCTGGAGTTAGCACATGTCATACCATATAAGGAGCTGTGCCGTCTTATTTTTTTGAGTGATCTTTGCCAGTTTATTTGCTTGAGCGAGCACCTGTTTTTACAAGATAGCACTTTAGAATATAAAGGAGCCTTACCACACACGAGCATAATGTCAAATTAGGGGAAGTCTAAAGTGACCTTACGACGATGAGCTTAATGCCAAACAGGGCACGTCTAAGAAATTTGTGTTTAGGACTCGTAATAGTGGTTGTACCATTTTTAATTTTTAACTAGCCTATATAAGTGAATTTCCGTAATAAGCATTACACATTCATTCCCTTGCAACCATAGAATGCTTAAGTTTTAACTTCCCCATATAAGTCAACTTCAATAATGATCATTACACATTCATTCCCTTGTATATGATGTGAGCCTAAATCATTAGAACATAATGTGTAAGCCTATAGACATGAGTCTATAGGTATACATAAGCTTGAACCCGTGAGTATAAGCATGAGCCTAGAGGCTTGAGCCCACTAGTAAGTGTGATGAGAGGCCAGCTCATTAGATGTCTCTGAGCTTGTTTCTTCAAAAACTGTGTGAGCACACAAACATGAGTCTAGAGCGCGAGTCTAGAGATGCGCATAGGTCGTCCAGAGACATGAGTCTAGAGATGTGTGTGTGTGTCTAAAGGCGGGAGTCCCATAGAAATAAGCCTCATGATCTTGACTCCCCAAGAAAAGCGATATCTAGTAAATGCCAAGAAAAGCAATACAGAGCGTCAAAGAAAGCAAATTTGTTGGAAAAATCTGGGTGCACACACGACACACCCCTTCTATCCATTTCCCAAGCACATCATCTCCATTTTTCACTAAGAGTATCGATTCTTTTCCCCACATTCTGCATCTCCTAGGAAGCTTGGACACATACACGTGCAACTAACCTCATCAATGGAAACCCTCTAAGTACATATATAGATGGGGGGACCATGGTAGGTGTGGAAGCCAACCTTATCTCCTGTATAACAATTGGCCATGGAACACCGCTTTGAAGAATATAAGCTCACCCTCAACTCTAATTTAACATAAACACAACCTCACCCTAGTCAACATATTAGCCATATATAAATCCAATCTCTAAGCATCAAGCTATGAGATCTTGGATTAATATCATGTTGTGCATGGTCCAGAGACTATTATCTAGATACCCATGAAACATCATTAAATGGTAGTCTTGGCAATAATTTAGCCAGTCAAAAGGTGCACCTAATTTAAAGGGCCCACCAAGCCCCTTCCACAACAATAGAAGGAGGCCTTTCATGAAGATGCATGCAGAACTTCTACTTCTATATCCTATCGTCGCGCATGGTTTGGGCACCATCTACCCATGCAAAATCATTGATAATAGTGGTCATTGGGTGATAACCCCATTGATCAAAAGGCGTGGGTTGCTTCTACCAAAATCATTCATGATAGTGGTCGTGTGGTGATAGCTCCATTAATCAGAAGGCATGGGTTTCTTCTACCTACCAGGTGATTTTGAAGGGACCAAGCCACCTCCACAATAGAAGGAGGCCTACATGAAAGAAATCTACTTCATATCTACCTCTTTATGCCACCTTGACTACCCCAAGGCTACCCAAAGATTATCATCAATTTGCCATACCTCTAAGTCACATATCACTTTAGAGTCTACCACTTATCCTGGCATGCCAATTTCACGTTATATCTTGGACCATCTACACCTCTTCAACTTGGGAGCTAGCTTCACCACCACTAACCTGGTGGGTGATGTGGTCATCTTTAGGAAGGGAGGGAGGGGGACATAGTTTCACCCAGGTTTCACCCACCTATAACACCACAAGGAGCTTTGCCGTCTTATTTGGTGGAAATAGCACATGTCATACCATATAAGGAGCTGTGCCATCTTATTTTTTTGAGTGATCTTTGCCAGCTTATTTGCTTGAGCGAGCACCTGTTTTTACAAGATAGCACTTTAGAGTATAAAGCAGCCTTATCACGAGCTTTAATGTCGAATTAGGGGAAGTCTAAAGTGACCTTACGACGATGAGCTTAATGCCAAACAGGGCACGTCTAAGAAACTTTTGTACATACTTACTTAGGACTCGTAATAGTGGTTGTACCATTTTTGATTTTTAACTAGCATAGCTATATAAGTCACTTTCCGTAATAAGCATTAAACGTTCATTCCCTTGCAACCATAGAATACTTAAGTTTTAACTTCCCTATATAAGTCAACTTCAATAATGATCATTACACATTCATTCCCTTGTATATAATACTTAAGATGTGTTCTCTTCTCTAATCTCGCTTGCTTGTGCGCTCTATTGAATCTTGCATGATTGATGGATGCTTGCTAGATAGGTTTGATTGTAGGTTTTTTCTTTCTTTCTTTTATTAGCTTCTTCCCCCCATTCTACCATTTGTGAGAGAAGACCACTCCAAAGGATATCCTCTTCTTGAATTAGAGTGAGGAAGAAGTGATTTTTCGTTCATGCATTTCATAATTTTGTTCTTAGCATTTCTAAATTCAAAGTGGAATAAACTAACCCAAAAACATAAGCCGCTTGTGCGTGAATTAGAGTGAGGAAGTTGTGAATTTTTTTGTTCATCCATTGCATAATTTTGTTCATTTCCATGGTGAAATTGGTAGCTTAGAGCATGTAAAATCAACAAAAAAACCAATAAACCACATGTAATCACTTTTATAGACACCATAAACGTGGATTCGAAATAATCCTTATAACCACCATCAAATCTTAAGAATCTCAAACACCTCAAAAAACCATGCCAAACCATCTCTCGGGTTGGGAGACGTAAGTCCATAGTCCCATGAAAAAAAACCATGAGTCAACACACATAAGCTTAGAGATGTGAGCCGCCGTGAGTCAACACATGAGCTTAGAGACATGAGTTGTAAGCCTAGAGACATCCACTATGAGTCTAGAGGCATATAAGACATGAGTCATGAGCCAAGTCTAGAGTTGTGAGTCGTGAGTCTAGAGACGTAAGTCAATAGACATGAGTCTGAAGCTGCGAGTTAACAAACGCGAGTCTGGTCAACCTAATAGTATACCAGGCAATTCAAACAGTATGGTACTAATGTGATTCTAGGAAACCTAATATTATAACAATGAATTAAAAGTGTTTGGTAAAGCAGCTCTTGAAGACCTATAAAGACACACCTACCTTGTCATACGAATTACACAAATAATTCTTGTCCTTTATAATTATTGGGGTGTAAGTACTACATGAGCCAGAACCTGTGAGTCCATAAGCATGAGCCTAGAGGCTTGAGCCCACTAGTAAGGGCGATGAGAGGCCAACTCATTAGATGTTTGTGAGCTTGTTTCTTCAAAAACTGTGTGAGCACACAAAAATGAGTCTAGAGCGCGAGTCTAGAGATGCACATAGGTCGTCCAGAGACATGAGTCTAGAGATGCGTGTGTGTGTCCAAAGGCATGAGTCCCATAGAAATAAGCCTCATGATCTTGACCCCCCAAGAGAAGCGAGTATATGCCAAGAAAAGCAATACAGAGCGTCAAAGAAAGCAAATTTGTTGGAAAAATCTGAGTGCACACACAAGACACACACCTTCTATACATTTCCCAAGCACATCATCTCCATTTTTCACTGAGAGTATCAATTATCTTTTCCACATTCTGCATCTCCTAGGAAGCGTGGACACGTACACGTGCAACTAACCTCATCAATGGAAACCCTCTAAGTACATATATAGATGGGGGGACCATGGTAGGTATGGGAGCCAACCTTATCTCTTGTATTACAATTGGCCATGTAAGTACCTCCAAAGCGCTTTAAAGAATATAACCTCACCCTCGACTCTATTTTAACATAAACACAACCTCACCCTAGTCCACATATTAGCCATATATAAATCCAATCTCTAAGCATCAAGTTATGAGATCTTGGATTAATATCATGTTGTGCATGGTCTAGAGACTATTATCTAGATACCCATGAAACATCATTAAATGGTAGTCTTGGCAATGATTTTGCCAATCAAAAGGTGCACCTAGTTTAAAGGGCCCACCAAGCCCCTTCCACAAAAATAGAAGGAGGCCTTTCATGAAGATGCATGCATAACTTCTACTTCTATATCCTATCGTCGCTCGTGCATGGTTTGGGCACCATCTACCCATGCAAAATCATTCATGATAGTGGTCATGGGGTGATAACCCCATTGATCAAAAGGCGTGGGTTGCTTCTACCAAAATCATTCATGATAGTGTACCTCTTTAGGCCACCTTGACTACCCCAAGGTACCCAAAGATTATCATCAATTTGCCATACATCTAGGTCACATATCACTTTAGAGTCTACCACTTATCCTGGCATGCCAATTTCACGTTATATCTTGGACCATCTACACCTCTTCAACTTGGGAGCTAGCTTCACCACTAACCTGGGTGATGTGGTCACCTTTAGGAAGGGAGGGAGGGGGACGTAGTTTCACCCACCTATCACACCTTAAGGAGCTTTGCCATCTTATTTGCTGGAGTTAGCACATGTCATACCATATAAGGAGCTGTGCCGTCTTATTTTTTTGAGTGATCTTTGCCAGTTTATTTGCTTGAGCGAGCACCTGTTTTTACAAGATAGCACTTTAGAATATAAAGGAGCCTTACCACACACGAGCATAATGTCAAATTAGGGGAAGTCTAAAGTGACCTTACGACGATGAGCTTAATGCCAAACAGGGCACGTCTAAGAAATTTGTGTTTAGGACTCGTAATAGTGGTTGTACCATTTTTAATTTTTAACTAGCCTATATAAGTGAATTTCCGTAATAAGCATTACACATTCATTCCCTTGCAACCATAGAATGCTTAAGTTTTAACTTCCCCATATAAGTCAACTTCAATAATGATCATTACACATTCATTCCCTTGTATATGATGTGAGCCTAAATCATTAGAACATAATGTGTAAGCCTATAGACATGAGTCTATAGGTATACATAAGCTTGAACCCGTGAGTATAAGCATGAGCCTAGAGGCTTGAGCCCACTAGTAAGTGTGATGAGAGGCCAGCTCATTAGATGTCTCTGAGCTTGTTTCTTCAAAAACTGTGTGAGCACACAAACATGAGTCTAGAGCGCGAGTCTAGAGATGCGCATAGGTCGTCCAGAGACATGAGTCTAGAGATGTGTGTGTGTGTCTAAAGGCGGGAGTCCCATAGAAATAAGCCTCATGATCTTGACTCCCCAAGAAAAGCGATATCTAGTAAATGCCAAGAAAAGCAATACAGAGCGTCAAAGAAAGCAAATTTGTTGGAAAAATCTGGGTGCACACACGACACACCCCTTCTATCCATTTCCCAAGCACATCATCTCCATTTTTCACTAAGAGTATCGATTCTTTTCCCCACATTCTGCATCTCCTAGGAAGCTTGGACACATACACGTGCAACTAACCTCATCAATGGAAACCCTCTAAGTACATATATAGATGGGGGGACCATGGTAGGTGTGGAAGCCAACCTTATCTCCTGTATAACAATTGGCCATGGAACACCGCTTTGAAGAATATAAGCTCACCCTCAACTCTAATTTAACATAAACACAACCTCACCCTAGTCAACATATTAGCCATATATAAATCCAATCTCTAAGCATCAAGCTATGAGATCTTGGATTAATATCATGTTGTGCATGGTCCAGAGACTATTATCTAGATACCCATGAAACATCATTAAATGGTAGTCTTGGCAATAATTTAGCCAGTCAAAAGGTGCACCTAATTTAAAGGGCCCACCAAGCCCCTTCCACAACAATAGAAGGAGGCCTTTCATGAAGATGCATGCAGAACTTCTACTTCTATATCCTATCGTCGCGCATGGTTTGGGCACCATCTACCCATGCAAAATCATTGATAATAGTGGTCATTGGGTGATAACCCCATTGATCAAAAGGCGTGGGTTGCTTCTACCAAAATCATTCATGATAGTGGTCGTGTGGTGATAGCTCCATTAATCAGAAGGCATGGGTTTCTTCTACCTACCAGGTGATTTTGAAGGGACCAAGCCACCTCCACAATAGAAGGAGGCCTACATGAAAGAAATCTACTTCATATCTACCTCTTTATGCCACCTTGACTACCCCAAGGCTACCCAAAGATTATCATCAATTTGCCATACCTCTAAGTCACATATCACTTTAGAGTCTACCACTTATCCTGGCATGCCAATTTCACGTTATATCTTGGACCATCTACACCTCTTCAACTTGGGAGCTAGCTTCACCACCACTAACCTGGTGGGTGATGTGGTCATCTTTAGGAAGGGAGGGAGGGGGACATAGTTTCACCCAGGTTTCACCCACCTATAACACCACAAGGAGCTTTGCCGTCTTATTTGGTGGAAATAGCACATGTCATACCATATAAGGAGCTGTGCCATCTTATTTTTTTGAGTGATCTTTGCCAGCTTATTTGCTTGAGCGAGCACCTGTTTTTACAAGATAGCACTTTAGAGTATAAAGCAGCCTTATCACGAGCTTTAATGTCGAATTAGGGGAAGTCTAAAGTGACCTTACGACGATGAGCTTAATGCCAAACAGGGCACGTCTAAGAAACTTTTGTACATACTTACTTAGGACTCGTAATAGTGGTTGTACCATTTTTGATTTTTAACTAGCATAGCTATATAAGTCACTTTCCGTAATAAGCATTAAACGTTCATTCCCTTGCAACCATAGAATACTTAAGTTTTAACTTCCCTATATAAGTCAACTTCAATAATGATCATTACACATTCATTCCCTTGTATATAATACTTAAGATGTGTTCTCTTCTCTAATCTCGCTTGCTTGTGCGCTCTATTGAATCTTGCATGATTGATGGATGCTTGCTAGATAGGTTTGATTGTAGGTTTTTTCTTTCTTTCTTTTATTAGCTTCTTCCCCCCATTCTACCATTTGTGAGAGAAGACCACTCCAAAGGATATCCTCTTCTTGAATTAGAGTGAGGAAGAAGTGATTTTTCGTTCATGCATTTCATAATTTTGTTCTTAGCATTTCTAAATTCAAAGTGGAATAAACTAACCCAAAAACATAAGCCGCTTGTGCGTGAATTAGAGTGAGGAAGTTGTGAATTTTTTTGTTCATCCATTGCATAATTTTGTTCATTTCCATGGTGAAATTGGTAGCTTAGAGCATGTAAAATCAACAAAAAAACCAATAAACCACATGTAATCACTTTTATAGACACCATAAACGTGGATTCGAAATAATCCTTATAACCACCATCAAATCTTAAGAATCTCAAACACCTCAAAAAACCATGCCAAACCATCTCTCGGGTTGGGAGACGTAAGTCCATAGTCCCATGAAAAAAAACCATGAGTCAACACACATAAGCTTAGAGATGTGAGCCGCCGTGAGTCAACACATGAGCTTAGAGACATGAGTTGTAAGCCTAGAGACATCCACTATGAGTCTAGAGGCATATAAGACATGAGTCATGAGCCAAGTCTAGAGTTGTGAGTCGTGAGTCTAGAGACGTAAGTCAATAGACATGAGTCTGAAGCTGCGAGTTAACAAACGCGAGTCTGGTCAACCTAATAGTATACCAGGCAATTCAAACAGTATGGTACTAATGTGATTCTAGGAAACCTAATATTATAACAATGAATTAAAAGTGTTTGGTAAAGCAGCTCTTGAAGACCTATAAAGACACACCTACCTTGTCATACGAATTACACAAATAATTCTTGTCCTTTATAATTATTGGGGTGTAAGTACTACATGAGCCAGAACCTGTGAGTCCATAAGCATGAGCCTAGAGGCTTGAGCCCACTAGTAAGGGCGATGAGAGGCCAACTCATTAGATGTTTGTGAGCTTGTTTCTTCAAAAACTGTGTGAGCACACAAAAATGAGTCTAGAGCGCGAGTCTAGAGATGCACATAGGTCGTCCAGAGACATGAGTCTAGAGATGCGTGTGTGTGTCCAAAGGCATGAGTCCCATAGAAATAAGCCTCATGATCTTGACCCCCCAAGAGAAGCGAGTATATGCCAAGAAAAGCAATACAGAGCGTCAAAGAAAGCAAATTTGTTGGAAAAATCTGAGTGCACACACAAGACACACACCTTCTATACATTTCCCAAGCACATCATCTCCATTTTTCACTGAGAGTATCAATTATCTTTTCCACATTCTGCATCTCCTAGGAAGCGTGGACACGTACACGTGCAACTAACCTCATCAATGGAAACCCTCTAAGTACATATATAGATGGGGGGACCATGGTAGGTATGGGAGCCAACCTTATCTCTTGTATTACAATTGGCCATGTAAGTACCTCCAAAGCGCTTTAAAGAATATAACCTCACCCTCGACTCTATTTTAACATAAACACAACCTCACCCTAGTCCACATATTAGCCATATATAAATCCAATCTCTAAGCATCAAGTTATGAGATCTTGGATTAATATCATGTTGTGCATGGTCTAGAGACTATTATCTAGATACCCATGAAACATCATTAAATGGTAGTCTTGGCAATGATTTTGCCAATCAAAAGGTGCACCTAGTTTAAAGGGCCCACCAAGCCCCTTCCACAAAAATAGAAGGAGGCCTTTCATGAAGATGCATGCATAACTTCTACTTCTATATCCTATCGTCGCTCGTGCATGGTTTGGGCACCATCTACCCATGCAAAATCATTCATGATAGTGGTCATGGGGTGATAACCCCATTGATCAAAAGGCGTGGGTTGCTTCTACCAAAATCATTCATGATAGTGTACCTCTTTAGGCCACCTTGACTACCCCAAGGTACCCAAAGATTATCATCAATTTGCCATACATCTAGGTCACATATCACTTTAGAGTCTACCACTTATCCTGGCATGCCAATTTCACGTTATATCTTGGACCATCTACACCTCTTCAACTTGGGAGCTAGCTTCACCACTAACCTGGGTGATGTGGTCACCTTTAGGAAGGGAGGGAGGGGGACGTAGTTTCACCCACCTATCACACCTTAAGGAGCTTTGCCATCTTATTTGCTGGAGTTAGCACATGTCATACCATATAAGGAGCTGTGCCGTCTTATTTTTTTGAGTGATCTTTGCCAGTTTATTTGCTTGAGCGAGCACCTGTTTTTACAAGATAGCACTTTAGAATATAAAGGAGCCTTACCACACACGAGCATAATGTCAAATTAGGGGAAGTCTAAAGTGACCTTACGACGATGAGCTTAATGCCAAACAGGGCACGTCTAAGAAATTTGTGTTTAGGACTCGTAATAGTGGTTGTACCATTTTTAATTTTTAACTAGCCTATATAAGTGAATTTCCGTAATAAGCATTACACATTCATTCCCTTGCAACCATAGAATGCTTAAGTTTTAACTTCCCCATATAAGTCAACTTCAATAATGATCATTACACATTCATTCCCTTGTATATGATGTGAGCCTAAATCATTAGAACATAATGTGTAAGCCTATAGACATGAGTCTATAGGTATACATAAGCTTGAACCCGTGAGTATAAGCATGAGCCTAGAGGCTTGAGCCCACTAGTAAGTGTGATGAGAGGCCAGCTCATTAGATGTCTCTGAGCTTGTTTCTTCAAAAACTGTGTGAGCACACAAACATGAGTCTAGAGCGCGAGTCTAGAGATGCGCATAGGTCGTCCAGAGACATGAGTCTAGAGATGTGTGTGTGTGTCTAAAGGCGGGAGTCCCATAGAAATAAGCCTCATGATCTTGACTCCCCAAGAAAAGCGATATCTAGTAAATGCCAAGAAAAGCAATACAGAGCGTCAAAGAAAGCAAATTTGTTGGAAAAATCTGGGTGCACACACGACACACCCCTTCTATCCATTTCCCAAGCACATCATCTCCATTTTTCACTAAGAGTATCGATTCTTTTCCCCACATTCTGCATCTCCTAGGAAGCTTGGACACATACACGTGCAACTAACCTCATCAATGGAAACCCTCTAAGTACATATATAGATGGGGGGACCATGGTAGGTGTGGAAGCCAACCTTATCTCCTGTATAACAATTGGCCATGGAACACCGCTTTGAAGAATATAAGCTCACCCTCAACTCTAATTTAACATAAACACAACCTCACCCTAGTCAACATATTAGCCATATATAAATCCAATCTCTAAGCATCAAGCTATGAGATCTTGGATTAATATCATGTTGTGCATGGTCCAGAGACTATTATCTAGATACCCATGAAACATCATTAAATGGTAGTCTTGGCAATAATTTAGCCAGTCAAAAGGTGCACCTAATTTAAAGGGCCCACCAAGCCCCTTCCACAACAATAGAAGGAGGCCTTTCATGAAGATGCATGCAGAACTTCTACTTCTATATCCTATCGTCGCGCATGGTTTGGGCACCATCTACCCATGCAAAATCATTGATAATAGTGGTCATTGGGTGATAACCCCATTGATCAAAAGGCGTGGGTTGCTTCTACCAAAATCATTCATGATAGTGGTCGTGTGGTGATAGCTCCATTAATCAGAAGGCATGGGTTTCTTCTACCTACCAGGTGATTTTGAAGGGACCAAGCCACCTCCACAATAGAAGGAGGCCTACATGAAAGAAATCTACTTCATATCTACCTCTTTATGCCACCTTGACTACCCCAAGGCTACCCAAAGATTATCATCAATTTGCCATACCTCTAAGTCACATATCACTTTAGAGTCTACCACTTATCCTGGCATGCCAATTTCACGTTATATCTTGGACCATCTACACCTCTTCAACTTGGGAGCTAGCTTCACCACCACTAACCTGGTGGGTGATGTGGTCATCTTTAGGAAGGGAGGGAGGGGGACATAGTTTCACCCAGGTTTCACCCACCTATAACACCACAAGGAGCTTTGCCGTCTTATTTGGTGGAAATAGCACATGTCATACCATATAAGGAGCTGTGCCATCTTATTTTTTTGAGTGATCTTTGCCAGCTTATTTGCTTGAGCGAGCACCTGTTTTTACAAGATAGCACTTTAGAGTATAAAGCAGCCTTATCACGAGCTTTAATGTCGAATTAGGGGAAGTCTAAAGTGACCTTACGACGATGAGCTTAATGCCAAACAGGGCACGTCTAAGAAACTTTTGTACATACTTACTTAGGACTCGTAATAGTGGTTGTACCATTTTTGATTTTTAACTAGCCTATATAAGTCACTTTCCGTAATAAGCATTAAACGTTCATTCCCTTGCAACCATAGAATACTTAAGTTTTAACTTCCCTATATAAGTCAACTTCAATAATGATCATTACACATTCATTCCCTTGTATATAATACTTAAGATGTGTTCTCTTCTCTAATCTCGCTTGCTTGTGCGCTCTATTGAATCTTGCATGATTGATGGATGCTTGCTAGATAGGTTTGATTGTAGGTTTTTTCTTTCTTTCTTTTATTAGCTTCTTCCCCCCATTCTACCATTTGTGAGAGAAGACCACTCCAAAGGATATCCTCTTCTTGAATTAGAGTGAGGAAGAAGTGATTTTTCGTTCATGCATTTCATAATTTTGTTCTTAGCATTTCTAAATTCAAAGTGGAATAAACTAACCCAAAAACATAAGCCGCTTGTGCGTGAATTAGAGTGAGGAAGTTGTGAATTTTTTTGTTCATCCATTGCATAATTTTGTTCATTTCCATGGTGAAATTGGTAGCTTAGAGCATGTAAAATCAACAAAAAAACCAATAAACCACATGTAATCACTTTTATAGACACCATAAACGTGGATTCGAAATAATCCTTATAACCACCATCAAATCTTAAGAATCTCAAACACCTCAAAAAACCATGCCAAACCATCTCTCGGGTTGGGAGACGTAAGTCCATAGTCCCATGAAAAAAAACCATGAGTCAACACACATAAGCTTAGAGATGTGAGCCGCCGTGAGTCAACACGTGAGCTTAGAGACATGAGTTGTAAGCCTAGAGACATCCACTATGAGTCTAGAGGCATATAAGACATGAGTCATGAGCCAAGTCTAGAGTTGTGAGTCGTGAGTCTAGAGACGTAAGTCAATAGACATGAGTCTGAAGCTGCGAGTTAACAAACGCGAGTCTGGTCAACCTAATAGTATACCAGGCAATTCAAACAGTATGGTACTAATGTGATTCTAGGAAACCTAATATTATAACAATGAATTAAAAGTGTTTGGTAAAGCAGCTCTTGAAGACCTATAAAGACACACCTACCTTGTCATACGAATTACACAAATAATTCTTGTCCTTTATAATTATTGGGGTGTAAGTACTACATGAGCCAGAACCTGTGAGTCCATAAGCATGAGCCTAGAGGCTTGAGCCCACTAGTAAGGGCGATGAGAGGCCAACTCATTAGATGTTTGTGAGCTTGTTTCTTCAAAAACTGTGTGAGCACACAAAAATGAGTCTAGAGCGCGAGTCTAGAGATGCACATAGGTCGTCCAGAGACATGAGTCTAGAGATGCGTGTGTGTGTCCAAAGGCATGAGTCCCATAGAAATAAGCCTCATGATCTTGACCCCCCAAGAGAAGCGAGTATATGCCAAGAAAAGCAATACAGAGCGTCAAAGAAAGCAAATTTGTTGGAAAAATCTGAGTGCACACACAAGACACACACCTTCTATACATTTCCCAAGCACATCATCTCCATTTTTCACTGAGAGTATCAATTATCTTTTCCACATTCTGCATCTCCTAGGAAGCGTGGACACGTACACGTGCAACTAACCTCATCAATGGAAACCCTCTAAGTACATATATAGATGGGGGGACCATGGTAGGTATGGGAGCCAACCTTATCTCTTGTATTACAATTGGCCATGTAAGTACCTCCAAAGCGCTTTAAAGAATATAACCTCACCCTCGACTCTATTTTAACATAAACACAACCTCACCCTAGTCCACATATTAGCCATATATAAATCCAATCTCTAAGCATCAAGTTATGAGATCTTGGATTAATATCATGTTGTGCATAACTTCTACTTCTATATCCTATCGTCGCTCGTGCATGGTTTGGGCACCATCTACCCATGCAAAATCATTCATGATAGTGGTCATGGGGTGATAACCCCATTGATCAAAAGGCGTGGGTTGCTTCTACCAAAATCATTCATGATAGTTTACCTCTTTAGGCCACCTTGACTACCCCAAGGTACCCAAAGATTATCATCAATTTGCCATACATCTAGGTCACATATCACTTTAGAGTCTACCACTTATCCTGGCATGCCAATTTCACGTTATATCTTGGACCATCTACACCTCTTCAACTTGGGAGCTAGCTTCACCACTAACCTGGGTGATGTGGTCACCTTTAGGAAGGGAGGGAGGGGGACGTAGTTTCACCCACCTATCACACCTTAAGGAGCTTTTCCATCTTATTTGCTGGAGTTAGCACATGTCATACCATATAAGGAGCTGTGCCGTCTTATTTTTTTGAGTGATCTTTGCCAGTTTATTTGCTTGAGCGAGCACCTGTTTTTACAAGATAGCACTTTAGAATATAAAGGAGCCTTACCACACACGAGCATAATGTCAAATTAGGGGAAGTCTAAAGTGACCTTACGACGATGAGCTTAATGCCAAACAGGGCACGTCTAAGAAATTTGTGTTTAGGACTCGTAATAGTGGTTGTACCATTTTTAATTTTTAACTAGCCTATATAAGTGAATTTCCGTAATAAGCATTACACATTCATTCCCTTGCAACCATAGAATGCTTAAGTTTTAACTTCCCCATATAAGTCAACTTCAATAATGATCATTACACATTCATTCCCTTGTATATGATGTGAGCCTAAATCATTAGAACATAATGTGTAAGCCTATAGACATGAGTCTATAGGTATACATAAGCTTGAACCCGTGAGTATAAGCATGAGCCTAGAGGCTTGAGCCCACTAGTAAGTGTGATGAGAGGCCAGCTCATTAGATGTCTCTGAGCTTGTTTCTTCAAAAACTGTGTGAGCACACAAACATGAGTCTAGAGCGCGAGTCTAGAGATGCGCATAGGTCGTCCAGAGACATGAGTCTAGAGATGTGTGTGTGTGTCTAAAGGCGGGAGTCCCATAGAAATAAGCCTCATGATCTTGACTCCCCAAGAAAAGCGATATCTAGTAAATGCCAAGAAAAGCAATACAGAGCGTCAAAGAAAGCAAATTTGTTGGAAAAATCTGGGTGCACACACGACACACCCCTTCTATCCATTTCCCAAGCACATCATCTCCATTTTTCACTAAGAGTATCGATTCTTTTCCCCACATTCTGCATCTCCTAGGAAGCTTGGACACATACACGTGCAACTAACCTCATCAATGGAAACCCTCTAAGTACATATATAGATGGGGGGGACCATGGTAGGTGTGGAAGCCAACCTTATCTCCTGTATAACAATTGGCCATGGAAGCACCTCCAAAGCGCTTTGAAGAATATAAGCTCACCCTCAACTCTAATTTAACATAAACACAACCTCACCCTAGTCAACATATTAGCCATATATAAATCCAATCTCTAAGCATCAAGCTATGAGATCTTGGATTAATATCATGTTGTGCATGGTCCAGAGACTATTATCTAGATACCCATGAAACATCATTAAATGGTAGTCTTGGCAATAATTTAGCCAGTCAAAAGGTGCACCTAATTTAAAGGGCCCACCAAGCCCCTTCCACAACAATAGAAGGAGGCCTTTCATGAAGATGCATGCAGAACTTCTACTTCTATATCCTATCGTCGCGCATGGTTTGGGCACCATCTACCCATGCAAAATCATTGATAATAGTGGTCATTGGGTGATAACCCCATTGATCAAAAGGCGTGGGTTGCTTCTACCAAAATCATTCATGATAGTGGTCGTGTGGTGATAGCTCCATTAATCAGAAGGCATGGGTTTCTTCTACCTACCAGGTGATTTTGAAGGGACCAAGCCACCTCCACAATAGAAGGAGGCCTACATGAAAGAAATCTACTTCACATCTACCTCTTTATGCCACCTTGACTACCCCAAGGCTACCCAAAGATTATCATCAATTTGCCATACCTCTAAGTCACATATCACTTTAGAGTCTACCACTTATCCTGGCATGCCAATTTCACGTTATATCTTGGACCATCTACACCTCTTCAACTTGGGAGCTAGCTTCACCACCACTAACCTGGTGGGTGATGTGGTCATCTTTAGGAAGGGAGGGAGGGGGACATAGTTTCACCCAGGTTTCACCCACCTATAACACCACAAGGAGCTTTGCCGTCTTATTTGGTGGAAATAGCACATGTCATACCATATAAGGAGCTGTGCCATCTTATTTTTTTGAGTGATCTTTGCCAGCTTATTTGCTTGAGCGAGCACCTGTTTTTACAAGATAGCACTTTAGAGTATAAAGCAGCCTTATCACGAGCTTTAATGTCGAATTAGGGGAAGTCTAAAGTGACCTTACGACGATGAGCTTAATGCCAAACAGGGCACGTCTAAGAAACTTTTGTACATACTTACTTAGGACTCGTAATAGTGGTTGTACCATTTTTTATTTTTAACTAGCCTATATAAGTCACTTTCCGTAATAAGCATTAAACGTTCATTCCCTTGCAACCATAGAATACTTAAGTTTTAACTTCCCTATATAAGTCAACTTCAATAATGATCATTACACATTCATTCCCTTGTATATAATACTTAAGATGTGTTCTCTTCTCTAATCTCGCTTGCTTGTGCGCTCTATTGAATCTTGCATGATTGATGGATGCTTGCTAGATAGGTTTGATTGTAGGTTTTTTCTTTCTTTCTTTTATTAGCTTCTTCCCCCCATTCTACCATTTGTGAGAGAAGACCACTCCAAAGGATATCCTCTTCTTGAATTAGAGTGAGGAAGAAGTGATTTTTCGTTCATGCATTTCATAATTTTGTTCTTAGCATTTCTAAATTCAAAGTGGAATAAACTAACCCAAAAACATAAGCCGCTTGTGCGTGAATTAGAGTGAGGAAGTTGTGAATTTTTTTGTTCATCCATTGCATAATTTTGTTCATTTCCATGGTGAAATTGGTAGCTTAGAGCATGTAAAATCAACAAAAAAACCAATAAACCACATGTAATCACTTTTATAGACACCATAAACGTGGATTCGAAATAATCCTTATAACCACCATCAAATCTTAAGAATCTCAAACACCTCAAAAAACCATGCCAAACCATCTCTCGGGTTGGGAGACGTAAGTCCATAGTCCCATGAAAAAAAACCATGAGTCAACACACATAAGCTTAGAGATGTGAGCCGCCGTGAGTCAACACGTGAGCTTAGAGACATGAGTTGTAAGCCTAGAGACATCCACTATGAGTCTAGAGGCATATAAGACATGAGTCATGAGCCAAGTCTAGAGTTGTGAGTCGTGAGTCTAGAGACGTAAGTCAATAGACATGAGTCTGAAGCTGCGAGTTAACAAACGCGAGTCTGGTCAACCTAATAGTATACCAGGCAATTCAAACAGTATGGTACTAATGTGATTCTAGGAAACCTAATATTATAACAATGAATTAAAAGTGTTTGGTAAAGCAGCTCTTGAAGACCTATAAAGACACACCTACCTTGTCATACGAATTACACAAATAATTCTTGTCCTTTATAATTATTGGGGTGTAAGTACTACATGAGCCAGAACCTGTGAGTCCATAAGCATGAGCCTAGAGGCTTGAGCCCACTAGTAAGGGCGATGAGAGGCCAACTCATTAGATGTTTGTGAGCTTGTTTCTTCAAAAACTGTGTGAGCACACAAAAATGAGTCTAGAGCGCGAGTCTAGAGATGCACATAGGTCGTCCAGAGACATGAGTCTAGAGATGCGTGTGTGTGTCCAAAGGCATGAGTCCCATAGAAATAAGCCTCATGATCTTGACCCCCCAAGAGAAGCGAGTATATGCCAAGAAAAGCAATACAGAGCGTCAAAGAAAGCAAATTTGTTGGAAAAATCTGAGTGCACACACAAGACACACACCTTCTATCCATTTCCCAAGCACATCATCTCCATTTTTCACTGAGAGTATCAATTATCTTTCCCACATTCTGCATCTCCTAGGAAGCATGGACACGTACACGTGCAACTAACCTCATCAATGGAAACCCTCTAAGTACATATATAGATGGGGGGACCATGGTAGGTATGGGAGCCAACCTTATCTCTTGTATTACAATTGGCCATGTAAGTACCTCCAAAGCGCTTTAAAGAATATAACCTCACCCTCGACTCTATTTTAACATAAACACAACCTCACCCTAGTCCACATATTAGCCATATATAAATCCAATCTCTAAGCATCAAGTTATGAGATCTTGGATTAATATCATGTTGTGCATAACTTCTACTTCTATATCCTATCGTCGCTCGTGCATGGTTTGGGCACCATCTACCCATGCAAAATCATTCATGATAGTGGTCATGGGGTGATAACCCCATTGATCAAAAGGCGTGGGTTGCTTCTACCAAAATCATTCATGATAGTTTACCTCTTTAGGCCACCTTGACTACCCCAAGGTACCCAAAGATTATCATCAATTTGCCATACATCTAGGTCACATATCACTTTAGAGTCTACCACTTATCCTGGCATGCCAATTTCACGTTATATCTTGGACCATCTACACCTCTTCAACTTGGGAGCTAGCTTCACCACTAACCTGGGTGATGTGGTCACCTTTAGGAAGGGAGGGAGGGGGACGTAGTTTCACCCACCTATCACACCTTAAGGAGCTTTTCCATCTTATTTGCTGGAGTTAGCACATGTCATACCATATAAGGAGCTGTGCCGTCTTATTTTTTTGAGTGATCTTTGCCAGTTTATTTGCTTGAGCGAGCACCTGTTTTTACAAGATAGCACTTTAGAATATAAAGGAGCCTTACCACACACGAGCATAATGTCAAATTAGGGGAAGTCTAAAGTGACCTTACGACGATGAGCTTAATGCCAAACAGGGCACGTCTAAGAAATTTGTGTTTAGGACTCGTAATAGTGGTTGTACCATTTTTAATTTTTAACTAGCCTATATAAGTGAATTTCCGTAATAAGCATTACACATTCATTCCCTTGCAACCATAGAATGCTTAAGTTTTAACTTCCCCATATAAGTCAACTTCAATAATGATCATTACACATTCATTCCCTTGTATATGATGTGAGCCTAAATCATTAGAACATAATGTGTAAGCCTATAGACATGAGTCTATAGGTATACATAAGCTTGAACCCGTGAGTATAAGCATGAGCCTAGAGGCTTGAGCCCACTAGTAAGTGTGATGAGAGGCCAGCTCATTAGATGTCTCTGAGCTTGTTTCTTCAAAAACTGTGTGAGCACACAAACATGAGTCTAGAGCGCGAGTCTAGAGATGCGCATAGGTCGTCCAGAGACATGAGTCTAGAGATGTGTGTGTGTGTCTAAAGGCGGGAGTCCCATAGAAATAAGCCTCATGATCTTGACTCCCCAAGAAAAGCGATATCTAGTAAATGCCAAGAAAAGCAATACAGAGCGTCAAAGAAAGCAAATTTGTTGGAAAAATCTGGGTGCACACACGACACACCCCTTCTATCCATTTCCCAAGCACATCATCTCCATTTTTCACTAAGAGTATCGATTCTTTTCCCCACATTCTGCATCTCCTAGGAAGCTTGGACACATACACGTGCAACTAACCTCATCAATGGAAACCCTCTAAGTACATATATAGATGGGGGGGACCATGGTAGGTGTGGAAGCCAACCTTATCTCCTGTATAACAATTGGCCATGGAAGCACCTCCAAAGCGCTTTGAAGAATATAAGCTCACCCTCAACTCTAATTTAACATAAACACAACCTCACCCTAGTCAACATATTAGCCATATATAAATCCAATCTCTAAGCATCAAGCTATGAGATCTTGGATTAATATCATGTTGTGCATGGTCCAGAGACTATTATCTAGATACCCATGAAACATCATTAAATGGTAGTCTTGGCAATAATTTAGCCAGTCAAAAGGTGCACCTAATTTAAAGGGCCCACCAAGCCCCTTCCACAACAATAGAAGGAGGCCTTTCATGAAGATGCATGCAGAACTTCTACTTCTATATCCTATCGTCGCGCATGGTTTGGGCACCATCTACCCATGCAAAATCATTGATAATAGTGGTCATTGGGTGATAACCCCATTGATCAAAAGGCGTGGGTTGCTTCTACCAAAATCATTCATGATAGTGGTCGTGTGGTGATAGCTCCATTAATCAGAAGGCATGGGTTTCTTCTACCTACCAGGTGATTTTGAAGGGACCAAGCCACCTCCACAATAGAAGGAGGCCTACATGAAAGAAATCTACTTCACATCTACCTCTTTATGCCACCTTGACTACCCCAAGGCTACCCAAAGATTATCATCAATTTGCCATACCTCTAAGTCACATATCACTTTAGAGTCTACCACTTATCCTGGCATGCCAATTTCACGTTATATCTTGGACCATCTACACCTCTTCAACTTGGGAGCTAGCTTCACCACCACTAACCTGGTGGGTGATGTGGTCATCTTTAGGAAGGGAGGGAGGGGGACATAGTTTCACCCAGGTTTCACCCACCTATAACACCACAAGGAGCTTTGCCGTCTTATTTGGTGGAAATAGCACATGTCATACCATATAAGGAGCTGTGCCATCTTATTTTTTTGAGTGATCTTTGCCAGCTTATTTGCTTGAGCGAGCACCTGTTTTTACAAGATAGCACTTTAGAGTATAAAGCAGCCTTATCACGAGCTTTAATGTCGAATTAGGGGAAGTCTAAAGTGACCTTACGACGATGAGCTTAATGCCAAACAGGGCACGTCTAAGAAACTTTTGTACATACTTACTTAGGACTCGTAATAGTGGTTGTACCATTTTTTATTTTTAACTAGCCTATATAAGTCACTTTCCGTAATAAGCATTAAACGTTCATTCCCTTGCAACCATAGAATACTTAAGTTTTAACTTCCCTATATAAGTCAACTTCAATAATGATCATTACACATTCATTCCCTTGTATATAATACTTAAGATGTGTTCTCTTCTCTAATCTCGCTTGCTTGTGCGCTCTATTGAATCTTGCATGATTGATGGATGCTTGCTAGATAGGTTTGATTGTAGGTTTTTTCTTTCTTTCTTTTATTAGCTTCTTCCCCCCATTCTACCATTTGTGAGAGAAGACCACTCCAAAGGATATCCTCTTCTTGAATTAGAGTGAGGAAGAAGTGATTTTTCGTTCATGCATTTCATAATTTTGTTCTTAGCATTTCTAAATTCAAAGTGGAATAAACTAACCCAAAAACATAAGCCGCTTGTGCGTGAATTAGAGTGAGGAAGTTGTGAATTTTTTTGTTCATCCATTGCATAATTTTGTTCATTTCCATGGTGAAATTGGTAGCTTAGAGCATGTAAAATCAACAAAAAAACCAATAAACCACATGTAATCACTTTTATAGACACCATAAACGTGGATTCGAAATAATCCTTATAACCACCATCAAATCTTAAGAATCTCAAACACCTCAAAAAACCATGCCAAACCATCTCTCGGGTTGGGAGACGTAAGTCCATAGTCCCATGAAAAAAAACCATGAGTCAACACACATAAGCTTAGAGATGTGAGCCGCCGTGAGTCAACACGTGAGCTTAGAGACATGAGTTGTAAGCCTAGAGACATCCACTATGAGTCTAGAGGCATATAAGACATGAGTCATGAGCCAAGTCTAGAGTTGTGAGTCGTGAGTCTAGAGACGTAAGTCAATAGACATGAGTCTGAAGCTGCGAGTTAACAAACGCGAGTCTGGTCAACCTAATAGTATACCAGGCAATTCAAACAGTATGGTACTAATGTGATTCTAGGAAACCTAATATTATAACAATGAATTAAAAGTGTTTGGTAAAGCAGCTCTTGAAGACCTATAAAGACACACCTACCTTGTCATACGAATTACACAAATAATTCTTGTCCTTTATAATTATTGGGGTGTAAGTACTACATGAGCCAGAACCTGTGAGTCCATAAGCATGAGCCTAGAGGCTTGAGCCCACTAGTAAGGGCGATGAGAGGCCAACTCATTAGATGTTTGTGAGCTTGTTTCTTCAAAAACTGTGTGAGCACACAAAAATGAGTCTAGAGCGCGAGTCTAGAGATGCACATAGGTCGTCCAGAGACATGAGTCTAGAGATGCGTGTGTGTGTCCAAAGGCATGAGTCCCATAGAAATAAGCCTCATGATCTTGACCCCCCAAGAGAAGCGAGTATATGCCAAGAAAAGCAATACAGAGCGTCAAAGAAAGCAAATTTGTTGGAAAAATCTGAGTGCACACACAAGACACACACCTTCTATACATTTCCCAAGCACATCATCTCCATTTTTCACTGAGAGTATCAATTATCTTTCCCACATTCTGCATCTCCTAGGAAGCGTGGACACGTACACGTGCAACTAACCTCATCAATGGAAACCCTCTAAGTACATATATAGATGGGGGGACCATGGTAGGTATGGGAGCCAACCTTATCTCTTGTATTACAATTGGCCATGTAAGTACCTCCAAAGCGCTTTAAAGAATATAACCTCACCCTCGACTCTATTTTAACATAAACACAACCTCACCCTAGTCCACATATTAGCCATATATAAATCCAATCTCTAAGCATCAAGTTATGAGATCTTGGATTAATATCATGTTGTGCATGGTCTAGAGACTATTATCTAGATACCCATGAAACATCATTAAATGGTAGTCTTGGCAATGATTTTGCCAATCAAAAGGTGCACCTAGTTTAAAGGGCCCACCAAGCCCCTTCCACAAAAATAGAAGGAGGCCTTTCATGAAGATGCATGCATAACTTCTACTTCTATATCCTATCGTCGCTCGTGCATGGTTTGGGCACCATCTACCCATGCAAAATCATTCATGATAGTGGTCATGGGGTGATAACCCCATTGATCAAAAGGCGTGGGTTGCTTCTACCAAAATCATTCATGATAGTGTACCTCTTTAGGCCACCTTGACTACCCCAAGGTACCCAAAGATTATCATCAATTTGCCATACATCTAGGTCACATATCACTTTAGAGTCTACCACTTATCCTGGCATGCCAATTTCACGTTATATCTTGGACCATCTACACCTCTTCAACTTGGGAGCTAGCTTCACCACTAACCTGGGTGATGTGGTCACCTTTAGGAAGGGAGGGAGGGGGACGTAGTTTCACCCACCTATCACACCTTAAGGAGCTTTGCCATCTTATTTGCTGGAGTTAGCACATGTCATACCATATAAGGAGCTGTGCCGTCTTATTTTTTTGAGTGATCTTTGCCAGTTTATTTGCTTGAGCGAGCACCTGTTTTTACAAGATAGCACTTTAGAATATAAAGGAGCCTTACCACACACGAGCATAATGTCAAATTAGGGGAAGTCTAAAGTGACCTTACGACGATGAGCTTAATGCCAAACAGGGCACGTCTAAGAAATTTGTGTTTAGGACTCGTAATAGTGGTTGTACCATTTTTAATTTTTAACTAGCCTATATAAGTGAATTTCCGTAATAAGCATTACACATTCATTCCCTTGCAACCATAGAATGCTTAAGTTTTAACTTCCCCATATAAGTCAACTTCAATAATGATCATTACACATTCATTCCCTTGTATATGATGTGAGCCTAAATCATTAGAACATAATGTGTAAGCCTATAGACATGAGTCTATAGGTATACATAAGCTTGAACCCGTGAGTATAAGCATGAGCCTAGAGGCTTGAGCCCACTAGTAAGTGTGATGAGAGGCCAGCTCATTAGATGTCTCTGAGCTTGTTTCTTCAAAAACTGTGTGAGCACACAAACATGAGTCTAGAGCGCGAGTCTAGAGATGCGCATAGGTCGTCCAGAGACATGAGTCTAGAGATGTGTGTGTGTGTCTAAAGGCGGGAGTCCCATAGAAATAAGCCTCATGATCTTGACTCCCCAAGAAAAGCGATATCTAGTAAATGCCAAGAAAAGCAATACAGAGCGTCAAAGAAAGCAAATTTGTTGGAAAAATCTGGGTGCACACACGACACACACCTTCTATCCATTTCCCAAGCACATCATCTCCATTTTTCACTAAGAGTATCGATTCTTTTCCCCACATTCTGCATCTCCTAGGAAGCTTGGACACATACACGTGCAACTAACCTCATCAATGGAAACCCTCTAAGTACATATATAGATGGGGGGACCATGGTAGGTGTGGAAGCCAACCTTATCTCCTGTATAACAATTGGCCATGGAAGCACCTCCAAAGCGCTTTGAAGAATATAAGCTCACCCTCAACTCTAATTTAACATAAACACAACCTCACCCTAGTCAACATATTAGCCATATATAAATCCAATCTCTAAGCATCAAGCTATGAGATCTTGGATTAATATCATGTTGTGCATGGTCCAGAGACTATTATCTAGATACCCATGAAACATCATTAAATGGTAGTCTTGGCAATAATTTAGCCAGTCAAAAGGTGCACCTAATTTAAAGGGCCCACCAAGCCCCTTCCACAACAATAGAAGGAGGCCTTTCATGAAGATGCATGCAGAACTTCTACTTCTATATCCTATCGTCGCGCATGGTTTGGGCACCATCTACCCA
Source organism: Cibotium barometz (assembly GCF_041138505.1). Lineage (NCBI taxonomy): Eukaryota > Viridiplantae > Streptophyta > Polypodiopsida > Cyatheales > Cibotiaceae > Cibotium > Cibotium barometz. The sequence continues at coordinate 2,978,602 of NC_141075.1, forward strand.
TGCAAAATCATTGATAATAGTGGTCATTGGGTGATAACCCCATTGATCAAAAGGCGTGGGTTGCTTCTACCAAAATCATTCATGATAGTGGTCGTGTGGTGATAGCTCCATTAATCAGAAGGCATGGGTTTCTTCTACCTACCAGGTGATTTTGAAGGGACCAAGCCACCTCCACAATAGAAGGAGGCCTACATGAAAGAAATCTACTTCACATCTACCTCTTTATGCCACCTTGACTACCCCAAGGCTACCCAAAGATTATCATCAATTTGCCATACCTCTAAGTCACATATCACTTTAGAGTCTACCACTTATCCTGGCATGCCAATTTCACGTTATATCTTGGACCATCTACACCTCTTCAACTTGGGAGCTAGCTTCACCACCACTAACCTGGTGGGTGATGTGGTCATCTTTAGGAAGGGAGGGAGGGGGACATAGTTTCACCCAGGTTTCACCCACCTATAACACCACAAGGAGCTTTGCCGTCTTATTTGGTGGAAATAGCACATGTCATACCATATAAGGAGCTGTGCCATCTTATTTTTTTGAGTGATCTTTGCCAGCTTATTTGCTTGAGCGAGCACCTGTTTTTACAAGATAGCACTTTAGAGTATAAAGCAGCCTTATCACGAGCTTTAATGTCGAATTAGGGGAAGTCTAAAGTGACCTTACGACGATGAGCTTAATGCCAAACAGGGCACGTCTAAGAAACTTTTGTACATACTTACTTAGGACTCGTAATAGTGGTTGTACCATTTTTTATTTTTAACTAGCCTATATAAGTCACTTTCCGTAATAAGCATTAAACGTTCATTCCCTTGCAACCATAGAATACTTAAGTTTTAACTTCCCTATATAAGTCAACTTCAATAATGATCATTACACATTCATTCCCTTGTATATAATACTTAAGATGTGTTCTCTTCTCTAATCTCGCTTGCTTGTGCGCTCTATTGAATCTTGCATGATTGATGGATGCTTGCTAGATAGGTTTGATTGTAGGTTTTTTCTTTCTTTCTTTTATTAGCTTCTTCCCCCCATTCTACCATTTGTGAGAGAAGACCACTCCAAAGGATATCCTCTTCTTGAATTAGAGTGAGGAAGAAGTGATTTTTCGTTCATGCATTTCATAATTTTGTTCTTAGCATTTCTAAATTCAAAGTGGAATAAACTAACCCAAAAACATAAGCCGCTTGTGCGTGAATTAGAGTGAGGAAGTTGTGAATTTTTTTGTTCATCCATTGCATAATTTTGTTCATTTCCATGGTGAAATTGGTAGCTTAGAGCATGTAAAATCAACAAAAAAACCAATAAACCACATGTAATCACTTTTATAGACACCATAAACGTGGATTCGAAATAATCCTTATAACCACCATCAAATCTTAAGAATCTCAAACACCTCAAAAAACCATGCCAAACCATCTCTCGGGTTGGGAGACGTAAGTCCATAGTCCCATGAAAAAAAACCATGAGTCAACACACATAAGCTTAGAGATGTGAGCCGCCGTGAGTCAACACGTGAGCTTAGAGACATGAGTTGTAAGCCTAGAGACATCCACTATGAGTCTAGAGGCATATAAGACATGAGTCATGAGCCAAGTCTAGAGTTGTGAGTCGTGAGTCTAGAGACGTAAGTCAATAGACATGAGTCTGAAGCTGCGAGTTAACAAACGCGAGTCTGGTCAACCTAATAGTATACCAGGCAATTCAAACAGTATGGTACTAATGTGATTCTAGGAAACCTAATATTATAACAATGAATTAAAAGTGTTTGGTAAAGCAGCTCTTGAAGACCTATAAAGACACACCTACCTTGTCATACGAATTACACAAATAATTCTTGTCCTTTATAATTATTGGGGTGTAAGTACTACATGAGCCAGAACCTGTGAGTCCATAAGCATGAGCCTAGAGGCTTGAGCCCACTAGTAAGGGCGATGAGAGGCCAACTCATTAGATGTTTGTGAGCTTGTTTCTTCAAAAACTGTGTGAGCACACAAAAATGAGTCTAGAGCGCGAGTCTAGAGATGCACATAGGTCGTCCAGAGACATGAGTCTAGAGATGCGTGTGTGTGTCCAAAGGCATGAGTCCCATAGAAATAAGCCTCATGATCTTGACCCCCCAAGAGAAGCGAGTATATGCCAAGAAAAGCAATACAGAGCGTCAAAGAAAGCAAATTTGTTGGAAAAATCTGAGTGCACACACAAGACACACACCTTCTATACATTTCCCAAGCACATCATCTCCATTTTTCACTGAGAGTATCAATTATCTTTCCCACATTCTGCATCTCCTAGGAAGCGTGGACACGTACACGTGCAACTAACCTCATCAATGGAAACCCTCTAAGTACATATATAGATGGGGGGACCATGGTAGGTATGGGAGCCAACCTTATCTCTTGTATTACAATTGGCCATGTAAGTACCTCCAAAGCGCTTTAAAGAATATAACCTCACCCTCGACTCTATTTTAACATAAACACAACCTCACCCTAGTCCACATATTAGCCATATATAAATCCAATCTCTAAGCATCAAGTTATGAGATCTTGGATTAATATCATGTTGTGCATGGTCTAGAGACTATTATCTAGATACCCATGAAACATCATTAAATGGTAGTCTTGGCAATGATTTTGCCAATCAAAAGGTGCACCTAGTTTAAAGGGCCCACCAAGCCCCTTCCACAAAAATAGAAGGAGGCCTTTCATGAAGATGCATGCATAACTTCTACTTCTATATCCTATCGTCGCTCGTGCATGGTTTGGGCACCATCTACCCATGCAAAATCATTCATGATAGTGGTCATGGGGTGATAACCCCATTGATCAAAAGGCGTGGGTTGCTTCTACCAAAATCATTCATGATAGTGTACCTCTTTAGGCCACCTTGACTACCCCAAGGTACCCAAAGATTATCATCAATTTGCCATACATCTAGGTCACATATCACTTTAGAGTCTACCACTTATCCTGGCATGCCAATTTCACGTTATATCTTGGACCATCTACACCTCTTCAACTTGGGAGCTAGCTTCACCACTAACCTGGGTGATGTGGTCACCTTTAGGAAGGGAGGGAGGGGGACGTAGTTTCACCCACCTATCACACCTTAAGGAGCTTTGCCATCTTATTTGCTGGAGTTAGCACATGTCATACCATATAAGGAGCTGTGCCGTCTTATTTTTTTGAGTGATCTTTGCCAGTTTATTTGCTTGAGCGAGCACCTGTTTTTACAAGATAGCACTTTAGAATATAAAGGAGCCTTACCACACACGAGCATAATGTCAAATTAGGGGAAGTCTAAAGTGACCTTACGACGATGAGCTTAATGCCAAACAGGGCACGTCTAAGAAATTTGTGTTTAGGACTCGTAATAGTGGTTGTACCATTTTTAATTTTTAACTAGCCTATATAAGTGAATTTCCGTAATAAGCATTACACATTCATTCCCTTGCAACCATAGAATGCTTAAGTTTTAACTTCCCCATATAAGTCAACTTCAATAATGATCATTACACATTCATTCCCTTGTATATGATGTGAGCCTAAATCATTAGAACATAATGTGTAAGCCTATAGACATGAGTCTATAGGTATACATAAGCTTGAACCCGTGAGTATAAGCATGAGCCTAGAGGCTTGAGCCCACTAGTAAGTGTGATGAGAGGCCAGCTCATTAGATGTCTCTGAGCTTGTTTCTTCAAAAACTGTGTGAGCACACAAACATGAGTCTAGAGCGCGAGTCTAGAGATGCGCATAGGTCGTCCAGAGACATGAGTCTAGAGATGTGTGTGTGTGTCTAAAGGCGGGAGTCCCATAGAAATAAGCCTCATGATCTTGACTCCCCAAGAAAAGCGATATCTAGTAAATGCCAAGAAAAGCAATACAGAGCGTCAAAGAAAGCAAATTTGTTGGAAAAATCTGGGTGCACACACGACACACACCTTCTATCCATTTCCCAAGCACATCATCTCCATTTTTCACTAAGAGTATCGATTCTTTTCCCCACATTCTGCATCTCCTAGGAAGCTTGGACACATACACGTGCAACTAACCTCATCAATGGAAACCCTCTAAGTACATATATAGATGGGGGGACCATGGTAGGTGTGGAAGCCAACCTTATCTCCTGTATAACAATTGGCCATGGAAGCACCTCCAAAGCGCTTTGAAGAATATAAGCTCACCCTCAACTCTAATTTAACATAAACACAACCTCACCCTAGTCAACATATTAGCCATATATAAATCCAATCTCTAAGCATCAAGCTATGAGATCTTGGATTAATATCATGTTGTGCATGGTCCAGAGACTATTATCTAGATACCCATGAAACATCATTAAATGGTAGTCTTGGCAATAATTTAGCCAGTCAAAAGGTGCACCTAATTTAAAGGGCCCACCAAGCCCCTTCCACAACAATAGAAGGAGGCCTTTCATGAAGATGCATGCAGAACTTCTACTTCTATATCCTATCGTCGCGCATGGTTTGGGCACCATCTACCCATGCAAAATCATTGATAATAGTGGTCATTGGGTGATAACCCCATTGATCAAAAGGCGTGGGTTGCTTCTACCAAAATCATTCATGATAGTGGTCGTGTGGTGATAGCTCCATTAATCAGAAGGCATGGGTTTCTTCTACCTACCAGGTGATTTTGAAGGGACCAAGCCACCTCCACAATAGAAGGAGGCCTACATGAAAGAAATCTACTTCACATCTACCTCTTTATGCCACCTTGACTACCCCAAGGCTACCCAAAGATTATCATCAATTTGCCATACCTCTAAGTCACATATCACTTTAGAGTCTACCACTTATCCTGGCATGCCAATTTCACGTTATATCTTGGACCATCTACACCTCTTCAACTTGGGAGCTAGCTTCACCACCACTAACCTGGTGGGTGATGTGGTCATCTTTAGGAAGGGAGGGAGGGGGACATAGTTTCACCCAGGTTTCACCCACCTATAACACCACAAGGAGCTTTGCCGTCTTATTTGGTGGAAATAGCACATGTCATACCATATAAGGAGCTGTGCCATCTTATTTTTTTGAGTGATCTTTGCCAGCTTATTTGCTTGAGCGAGCACCTGTTTTTACAAGATAGCACTTTAGAGTATAAAGCAGCCTTATCACGAGCTTTAATGTCGAATTAGGGGAAGTCTAAAGTGACCTTACGACGATGAGCTTAATGCCAAACAGGGCACGTCTAAGAAACTTTTGTACATACTTACTTAGGACTCGTAATAGTGGTTGTACCATTTTTTATTTTTAACTAGCCTATATAAGTCACTTTCCGTAATAAGCATTAAACGTTCATTCCCTTGCAACCATAGAATACTTAAGTTTTAACTTCCCTATATAAGTCAACTTCAATAATGATCATTACACATTCATTCCCTTGTATATAATACTTAAGATGTGTTCTCTTCTCTAATCTCGCTTGCTTGTGCGCTCTATTGAATCTTGCATGATTGATGGATGCTTGCTAGATAGGTTTGATTGTAGGTTTTTTCTTTCTTTCTTTTATTAGCTTCTTCCCCCCATTCTACCATTTGTGAGAGAAGACCACTCCAAAGGATATCCTCTTCTTGAATTAGAGTGAGGAAGAAGTGATTTTTCGTTCATGCATTTCATAATTTTGTTCTTAGCATTTCTAAATTCAAAGTGGAATAAACTAACCCAAAAACATAAGCCGCTTGTGCGTGAATTAGAGTGAGGAAGTTGTGAATTTTTTTGTTCATCCATTGCATAATTTTGTTCATTTCCATGGTGAAATTGGTAGCTTAGAGCATGTAAAATCAACAAAAAAACCAATAAACCACATGTAATCACTTTTATAGACACCATAAACGTGGATTCGAAATAATCCTTATAACCACCATCAAATCTTAAGAATCTCAAACACCTCAAAAAACCATGCCAAACCATCTCTCGGGTTGGGAGACGTAAGTCCATAGTCCCATGAAAAAAAACCATGAGTCAACACACATAAGCTTAGAGATGTGAGCCGCCGTGAGTCAACACGTGAGCTTAGAGACATGAGTTGTAAGCCTAGAGACATCCACTATGAGTCTAGAGGCATATAAGACATGAGTCATGAGCCAAGTCTAGAGTTGTGAGTCGTGAGTCTAGAGACGTAAGTCAATAGACATGAGTCTGAAGCTGCGAGTTAACAAACGCGAGTCTGGTCAACCTAATAGTATACCAGGCAATTCAAACAGTATGGTACTAATGTGATTCTAGGAAACCTAATATTATAACAATGAATTAAAAGTGTTTGGTAAAGCAGCTCTTGAAGACCTATAAAGACACACCTACCTTGTCATACGAATTACACAAATAATTCTTGTCCTTTATAATTATTGGGGTGTAAGTACTACATGAGCCAGAACCTGTGAGTCCATAAGCATGAGCCTAGAGGCTTGAGCCCACTAGTAAGGGCGATGAGAGGCCAACTCATTAGATGTTTGTGAGCTTGTTTCTTCAAAAACTGTGTGAGCACACAAAAATGAGTCTAGAGCGCGAGTCTAGAGATGCACATAGGTCGTCCAGAGACATGAGTCTAGAGATGCGTGTGTGTGTCCAAAGGCATGAGTCCCATAGAAATAAGCCTCATGATCTTGACCCCCCAAGAGAAGCGAGTATATGCCAAGAAAAGCAATACAGAGCGTCAAAGAAAGCAAATTTGTTGGAAAAATCTGAGTGCACACACAAGACACACACCTTCTATACATTTCCCAAGCACATCATCTCCATTTTTCACTGAGAGTATCAATTATCTTTCCCACATTCTGCATCTCCTAGGAAGCGTGGACACGTACACGTGCAACTAACCTCATCAATGGAAACCCTCTAAGTACATATATAGATGGGGGGACCATGGTAGGTATGGGAGCCAACCTTATCTCTTGTATTACAATTGGCCATGTAAGTACCTCCAAAGCGCTTTAAAGAATATAACCTCACCCTCGACTCTATTTTAACATAAACACAACCTCACCCTAGTCCACATATTAGCCATATATAAATCCAATCTCTAAGCATCAAGTTATGAGATCTTGGATTAATATCATGTTGTGCATGGTCTAGAGACTATTATCTAGATACCCATGAAACATCATTAAATGGTAGTCTTGGCAATGATTTTGCCAATCAAAAGGTGCACCTAGTTTAAAGGGCCCACCAAGCCCCTTCCACAAAAATAGAAGGAGGCCTTTCATGAAGATGCATGCATAACTTCTACTTCTATATCCTATCGTCGCTCGTGCATGGTTTGGGCACCATCTACCCATGCAAAATCATTCATGATAGTGGTCATGGGGTGATAACCCCATTGATCAAAAGGCGTGGGTTGCTTCTACCAAAATCATTCATGATAGTGTACCTCTTTAGGCCACCTTGACTACCCCAAGGTACCCAAAGATTATCATCAATTTGCCATACATCTAGGTCACATATCACTTTAGAGTCTACCACTTATCCTGGCATGCCAATTTCACGTTATATCTTGGACCATCTACACCTCTTCAACTTGGGAGCTAGCTTCACCACTAACCTGGGTGATGTGGTCACCTTTAGGAAGGGAGGGAGGGGGACGTAGTTTCACCCACCTATCACACCTTAAGGAGCTTTGCCATCTTATTTGCTGGAGTTAGCACATGTCATACCATATAAGGAGCTGTGCCGTCTTATTTTTTTGAGTGATCTTTGCCAGTTTATTTGCTTGAGCGAGCACCTGTTTTTACAAGATAGCACTTTAGAATATAAAGGAGCCTTACCACACACGAGCATAATGTCAAATTAGGGGAAGTCTAAAGTGACCTTACGACGATGAGCTTAATGCCAAACAGGGCACGTCTAAGAAATTTGTGTTTAGGACTCGTAATAGTGGTTGTACCATTTTTAATTTTTAACTAGCCTATATAAGTGAATTTCCGTAATAAGCATTACACATTCATTCCCTTGCAACCATAGAATGCTTAAGTTTTAACTTCCCCATATAAGTCAACTTCAATAATGATCATTACACATTCATTCCCTTGTATATGATGTGAGCCTAAATCATTAGAACATAATGTGTAAGCCTATAGACATGAGTCTATAGGTATACATAAGCTTGAACCCGTGAGTATAAGCATGAGCCTAGAGGCTTGAGCCCACTAGTAAGTGTGATGAGAGGCCAGCTCATTAGATGTCTCTGAGCTTGTTTCTTCAAAAACTGTGTGAGCACACAAACATGAGTCTAGAGCGCGAGTCTAGAGATGCGCATAGGTCGTCCAGAGACATGAGTCTAGAGATGTGTGTGTGTGTCTAAAGGCGGGAGTCCCATAGAAATAAGCCTCATGATCTTGACTCCCCAAGAAAAGCGATATCTAGTAAATGCCAAGAAAAGCAATACAGAGCGTCAAAGAAAGCAAATTTGTTGGAAAAATCTGGGTGCACACACGACACACCCCTTCTATCCATTTCCCAAGCACATCATCTCCATTTTTCACTAAGAGTATCGATTCTTTTCCCCACATTCTGCATCTCCTAGGAAGCTTGGACACATACACGTGCAACTAACCTCATCAATGGAAACCCTCTAAGTACATATATAGATGGGGGGACCATGGTAGGTGTGGAAGCCAACCTTATCTCCTGTATAACAATTGGCCATGGAACACCGCTTTGAAGAATATAAGCTCACCCTCAACTCTAATTTAACATAAACACAACCTCACCCTAGTCAACATATTAGCCATATATAAATCCAATCTCTAAGCATCAAGCTATGAGATCTTGGATTAATATCATGTTGTGCATGGTCCAGAGACTATTATCTAGATACCCATGAAACATCATTAAATGGTAGTCTTGGCAATAATTTAGCCAGTCAAAAGGTGCACCTAATTTAAAGGGCCCACCAAGCCCCTTCCACAACAATAGAAGGAGGCCTTTCATGAAGATGCATGCAGAACTTCTACTTCTATATCCTATCGTCGCGCATGGTTTGGGCACCATCTACCCATGCAAAATCATTGATAATAGTGGTCATTGGGTGATAACCCCATTGATCAAAAGGCGTGGGTTGCTTCTACCAAAATCATTCATGATAGTGGTCGTGTGGTGATAGCTCCATTAATCAGAAGGCATGGGTTTCTTCTACCTACCAGGTGATTTTGAAGGGACCAAGCCACCTCCACAATAGAAGGAGGCCTACATGAAAGAAATCTACTTCATATCTACCTCTTTATGCCACCTTGACTACCCCAAGGCTACCCAAAGATTATCATCAATTTGCCATACCTCTAAGTCACATATCACTTTAGAGTCTACCACTTATCCTGGCATGCCAATTTCACGTTATATCTTGGACCATCTACACCTCTTCAACTTGGGAGCTAGCTTCACCACCACTAACCTGGTGGGTGATGTGGTCATCTTTAGGAAGGGAGGGAGGGGGACATAGTTTCACCCAGGTTTCACCCACCTATAACACCACAAGGAGCTTTGCCGTCTTATTTGGTGGAAATAGCACATGTCATACCATATAAGGAGCTGTGCCATCTTATTTTTTTGAGTGATCTTTGCCAGCTTATTTGCTTGAGCGAGCACCTGTTTTTACAAGATAGCACTTTAGAGTATAAAGCAGCCTTATCACGAGCTTTAATGTCGAATTAGGGGAAGTCTAAAGTGACCTTACGACGATGAGCTTAATGCCAAACAGGGCACGTCTAAGAAACTTTTGTACATACTTACTTAGGACTCGTAATAGTGGTTGTACCATTTTTTATTTTTAACTAGCCTATATAAGTCACTTTCCGTAATAAGCATTAAACGTTCATTCCCTTGCAACCATAGAATACTTAAGTTTTAACTTCCCTATATAAGTCAACTTCAATAATGATCATTACACATTCATTCCCTTGTATATAATACTTAAGATGTGTTCTCTTCTCTAATCTCGCTTGCTTGTGCGCTCTATTGAATCTTGCATGATTGATGGATGCTTGCTAGATAGGTTTGATTGTAGGTTTTTTCTTTCTTTCTTTTATTAGCTTCTTCCCCCCATTCTACCATTTGTGAGAGAAGACCACTCCAAAGGATATCCTCTTCTTGAATTAGAGTGAGGAAGAAGTGATTTTTCGTTCATGCATTTCATAATTTTGTTCTTAGCATTTCTAAATTCAAAGTGGAATAAACTAACCCAAAAACATAAGCCGCTTGTGCGTGAATTAGAGTGAGGAAGTTGTGAATTTTTTTGTTCATCCATTGCATAATTTTGTTCATTTCCATGGTGAAATTGGTAGCTTAGAGCATGTAAAATCAACAAAAAAACCAATAAACCACATGTAATCACTTTTATAGACACCATAAACGTGGATTCGAAATAATCCTTATAACCACCATCAAATCTTAAGAATCTCAAACACCTCAAAAAACCATGCCAAACCATCTCTCGGGTTGGGAGACGTAAGTCCATAGTCCCATGAAAAAAAACCATGAGTCAACACACATAAGCTTAGAGATGTGAGCCGCCGTGAGTCAACACGTGAGCTTAGAGACATGAGTTGTAAGCCTAGAGACATCCACTATGAGTCTAGAGGCATATAAGACATGAGTCATGAGCCAAGTCTAGAGTTGTGAGTCGTGAGTCTAGAGACGTAAGTCAATAGACATGAGTCTGAAGCTGCGAGTTAACAAACGCGAGTCTGGTCAACCTAATAGTATACCAGGCAATTCAAACAGTATGGTACTAATGTGATTCTAGGAAACCTAATATTATAACAATGAATTAAAAGTGTTTGGTAAAGCAGCTCTTAAAGACCTATAAAGACACACCTACCTTGTCATACGAATTACACAAATAATTCTTGTCCTTTATAATTATTGGGGTGTAAGTACTACATGAGCCAGAACCTGTGAGTCCATAAGCATGAGCCTAGAGGCTTGAGCCCACTAGTAAGGGCGATGAGAGGCCAACTCATTAGATGTTTGTGAGCTTGTTTCTTCAAAAACTGTGTGAGCACACAAAAATGAGTCTAGAGCGCGAGTCTAGAGATGCACATAGGTCGTCCAGAGACATGAGTCTAGAGATGCGTGTGTGTGTCCAAAGGCATGAGTCCCATAGAAATAAGCCTCATGATCTTGACCCCCCAAGAGAAGCGAGTATATGCCAAGAAAAGCAATACAGAGCGTCAAAGAAAGCAAATTTGTTGGAAAAATCTGAGTGCACACACAAGACACACACCTTCTATACATTTCCCAAGCACATCATCTCCATTTTTCACTGAGAGTATCAATTATCTTTCCCACATTCTGCATCTCCTAGGAAGCGTGGACACGTACACGTGCAACTAACCTCATCAATGGAAACCCTCTAAGTACATATATAGATGGGGGGACCATGGTAGGTATGGGAGCCAACCTTATCTCTTGTATTACAATTGGCCATGTAAGTACCTCCAAAGCGCTTTAAAGAATATAACCTCACCCTCGACTCTATTTTAACATAAACACAACCTCACCCTAGTCCACATATTAGCCATATATAAATCCAATCTCTAAGCATCAAGTTATGAGATCTTGGATTAATATCATGTTGTGCATGGTCTAGAGACTATTATCTAGATACCCATGAAACATCATTAAATGGTAGTCTTGGCAATGATTTTGCCAATCAAAAGGTGCACCTAGTTTAAAGGGCCCACCAAGCCCCTTCCACAAAAATAGAAGGAGGCCTTTCATGAAGATGCATGCATAACTTCTACTTCTTTATCCATTCGTCGCTCGTGCATGGTTTGGGCACCATCTACCCATGCAAAATCATTCATGATAGTGGTCATGGGGTGATAACCCCATTGATCAAAAGGCGTGGGTTGCTTCTACCAAAATCATTCATGATAGTGTACCTCTTTAGGCCACCTTGACTACCCCAAGGTACCCAAAGATTATCATCAATTTGCCATACATCTAGGTCACATATCACTTTAGAGTCTACCACTTATCCTGGCATGCCAATTTCACGTTATATCTTGGACCATCTACACCTCTTCAACTTGGGAGCTAGCTTCACCACTAACCTGGGTGATGTGGTCACCTTTAGGAAGGGAGGGAGGGGGACGTAGTTTCACCCACCTATCACACCTTAAGGAGCTTTGCCATCTTATTTGCTGGAGTTAGCACATGTCATACCATATAAGGAGCTGTGCCGTCTTATTTTTTTGAGTGATCTTTGCCAGTTTATTTGCTTGAGCGAGCACCTGTTTTTACAAGATAGCACTTTAGAATATAAAGGAGCCTTACCACACACGAGCATAATGTCAAATTAGGGGAAGTCTAAAGTGACCTTACGACGATGAGCTTAATGCCAAACAGGGCACGTCTAAGAAATTTGTGTTTAAGACTCGTAATAGTGGTTGTACCATTTTTAATTTTTAACTAGCCTATATAAGTGAATTTCCGTAATAAGCATTACACATTCATTCCCTTGCAACCATAGAATGCTTAAGTTTTAACTTCCCCATATAAGTCAACTTCAATAATGATCATTACACATTCATTCCCTTGTATATGATGTGAGCCTAAATCATTAGAACATAATGTGTAAGCCTATAGACATGAGTCTATAGGTATACATAAGCTTGAACCCGTGAGTATAAGCATGAGCCTAGAGGCTTGAGCCCACTAGTAAGTGTGATGAGAGGCCAGCTCATTAGATGTCTCTGAGCTTGTTTCTTCAAAAACTGTGTGAGCACACAAACATGAGTCTAGAGCGCGAGTCTAGAGATGCGCATAGGTCGTCCAGAGACATGAGTCTAGAGATGTGTGTGTGTGTCTAAAGGCGGGAGTCCCATAGAAATAAGCCTCATGATCTTGACTCCCCAAGAAAAGCGATATCTAGTAAATGCCAAGAAAAGCAATACAGAGCGTCAAAGAAAGCAAATTTGTTGGAAAAATCTGGGTGCACACACGACACACACCTTCTATCCATTTCCCAAGCACATCATCTCCATTTTTCACTAAGAGTATCGATTCTTTTCCCCACATTCTGCATCTCCTAGGAAGCTTGGACACATACACGTGCAACTAACCTCATCAATGGAAACCCTCTAAGTACATATATAGATGGGGGGACCATGGTAGGTGTGGAAGCCAACCTTATCTCCTGTATAACAATTGGCCATGGAAGCACCTCCAAAGCGCTTTGAAGAATATAAGCTCACCCTCAACTCTAATTTAACATAAACACAACCTCACCCTAGTCAACATATTAGCCATATATAAATCCAATCTCTAAGCATCAAGCTATGAGATCTTGGATTAATATCATGTTGTGCATGGTCCAGAGACTATTATCTAGATACCCATGAAACATCATTAAATGGTAGTCTTGGCAATAATTTAGCCAGTCAAAAGGTGCACCTAATTTAAAGGGCCCACCAAGCCCCTTCCACAACAATAGAAGGAGGCCTTTCATGAAGATGCATGCAGAACTTCTACTTCTATATCCTATCATCGCGCATGGTTTGGGCACCATCTACCCATGCAAAATCATTGATAATAGTGGTCATTGGGTGATAACCCCATTGATCAAAAGGCGTGGGTTGCTTCTACCAAAATCATTCATGATAGTGGTCGTGTGGTGATAGCTCCATTAATCAGAAGGCATGGGTTTCTTCTACCTACCAGGTGATTTTGAAGGGACCAAGCCACCTCCACAATAGAAGGAGGCCTACATGAAAGAAATCTACTTCACATCTACCTCTTTATGCCACCTTGACTACCCCAAGGCTACCCAAAGATTATCATCAATTTGCCATACCTCTAAGTCACATATCACTTTAGAGTCTACCACTTATCCTGGCATGCCAATTTCACGTTATATCTTGGACCATCTACACCTCTTCAACTTGGGAGCTAGCTTCACCACCACTAACCTGGTGGGTGATGTGGTCATCTTTAGGAAGGGAGGGAGGGGGACATAGTTTCACCCAGGTTTCACCCACCTATAACACCACAAGGAGCTTTGCCGTCTTATTTGGTGGAAATAGCACATGTCATACCATATAAGGAGCTGTGCCATCTTATTTTTTTGAGTGATCTTTGCCAGCTTATTTGCTTGAGCGAGCACCTGTTTTTACAAGATAGCACTTTAGAGTATAAAGCAGCCTTATCACGAGCTTTAATGTCGAATTAGGGGAAGTCTAAAGTGACCTTACGACGATGAGCTTAATGCCAAACAGGGCACGTCTAAGAAACTTTTGTACATACTTACTTAGGACTCGTAATAGTGGTTGTACCATTTTTGATTTTTAACTAGCCTATATAAGTCACTTTCCGTAATAAGCATTAAACGTTCATTCCCTTGCAACCATAGAATACTTAAGTTTTAACTTCCCTATATAAGTCAACTTCAATAATGATCATTACACATTCATTCCCTTGTATATAATACTTAAGATGTGTTCTCTTCTCTAATCTCGCTTGCTTGTGCGCTCTATTGAATCTTGCATGATTGATGGATGCTTGCTAGATAGGTTTGATTGTAGGTTTTTTCTTTCTTTCTTTTATTAGCTTCTTCCCCCCATTCTACCATTTGTGAGAGAAGACCACTCCAAAGGATATCCTCTTCTTGAATTAGAGTGAGGAAGAAGTGATTTTTCGTTCATGCATTTCATAATTTTGTTCTTAGCATTTCTAAATTCAAAGTGGAATAAACTAACCCAAAAACATAAGCCGCTTGTGCGTGAATTAGAGTGAGGAAGTTGTGAATTTTTTTGTTCATCCATTGCATAATTTTGTTCATTTCCATGGTGAAATTGGTAGCTTAGAGCATGTAAAATCAACAAAAAAACCAATAAACCACATGTAATCACTTTTATAGACACCATAAACGTGGATTCGAAATAATCCTTATAACCACCATCAAATCTTAAGAATCTCAAACACCTCAAAAAACCATGCCAAACCATCTCTCGGGTTGGGAGACGTAAGTCCATAGTCCCATGAAAAAAAACCATGAGTCAACACACATAAGCTTAGAGATGTGAGCCGCCGTGAGTCAACACGTGAGCTTAGAGACATGAGTTGTAAGCCTAGAGACATCCACTATGAGTCTAGAGGCATATAAGACATGAGTCATGAGCCAAGTCTAGAGTTGTGAGTCGTGAGTCTAGAGACGTAAGTCAATAGACATGAGTCTGAAGCTGCGAGTTAACAAACGCGAGTCTGGTCAACCTAATAGTATACCAGGCAATTCAAACAGTATGGTACTAATGTGATTCTAGGAAACCTAATATTATAACAATGAATTAAAAGTGTTTGGTAAAGCAGCTCTTGAAGACCTATAAAGACACACCTACCTTGTCATACGAATTACACAAATAATTCTTGTCCTTTATAATTATTGGGGTGTAAGTACTACATGAGCCAGAACCTGTGAGTCCATAAGCATGAGCCTAGAGGCTTGAGCCCACTAGTAAGGGCGATGAGAGGCCAACTCATTAGATGTTTGTGAGCTTGTTTCTTCAAAAACTGTGTGAGCACACAAAAATGAGTCTAGAGCGCGAGTCTAGAGATGCACATAGGTCGTCCAGAGACATGAGTCTAGAGATGCGTGTGTGTGTCCAAAGGCATGAGTCCCATAGAAATAAGCCTCATGATCTTGACCCCCCAAGAGAAGCGAGTATATGCCAAGAAAAGCAATACAGAGCGTCAAAGAAAGCAAATTTGTTGGAAAAATCTGAGTGCACACACAAGACACACACCTTCTATACATTTCCCAAGCACATCATCTCCATTTTTCACTGAGAGTATCAATTATCTTTCCCACATTCTGCATCTCCTAGGAAGCGTGGACACGTACACGTGCAACTAACCTCATCAATGGAAACCCTCTAAGTACATATATAGATGGGGGGACCATGGTAGGTATGGGAGCCAACCTTATCTCTTGTATTACAATTGGCCATGTAAGTACCTCCAAAGCGCTTTAAAGAATATAACCTCACCCTCGACTCTATTTTAACATAAACACAACCTCACCCTAGTCCACATATTAGCCATATATAAATCCAATCTCTAAGCATCAAGTTATGAGATCTTGGATTAATATCATGTTGTGCATGGTCTAGAGACTATTATCTAGATACCCATGAAACATCATTAAATGGTAGTCTTGGCAATGATTTTGCCAATCAAAAGGTGCACCTAGTTTAAAGGGCCCACCAAGCCCCTTCCACAAAAATAGAAGGAGGCCTTTCATGAAGATGCATGCATAACTTCTACTTCTTTATCCATTCGTCGCTCGTGCATGGTTTGGGCACCATCTACCCATGCAAAATCATTCATGATAGTGGTCATGGGGTGATAACCCCATTGATCAAAAGGCGTGGGTTGCTTCTACCAAAATCATTCATGATAGTGTACCTCTTTAGGCCACCTTGACTACCCCAAGGTACCCAAAGATTATCATCAATTTGCCATACATCTAGGTCACATATCACTTTAGAGTCTACCACTTATCCTGGCATGCCAATTTCACGTTATATCTTGGACCATCTACACCTCTTCAACTTGGGAGCTAGCTTCACCACTAACCTGGGTGATGTGGTCACCTTTAGGAAGGGAGGGAGGGGGACGTAGTTTCACCCACCTATCACACCTTAAGGAGCTTTGCCATCTTATTTGCTGGAGTTAGCACATGTCATACCATATAAGGAGCTGTGCCGTCTTATTTTTTTGAGTGATCTTTGCCAGTTTATTTGCTTGAGCGAGCACCTGTTTTTACAAGATAGCACTTTAGAATATAAAGGAGCCTTACCACACACGAGCATAATGTCAAATTAGGGGAAGTCTAAAGTGACCTTACGACGATGAGCTTAATGCCAAACAGGGCACGTCTAAGAAATTTGTGTTTAGGACTCGTAATAGTGGTTGTACCATTTTTAATTTTTAACTAGCCTATATAAGTGAATTTCCGTAATAAGCATTACACATTCATTCCCTTGCAACCATAGAATGCTTAAGTTTTAACTTCCCCATATAAGTCAACTTCAATAATGATCATTACACATTCATTCCCTTGTATATGATGTGAGCCTAAATCATTAGAACATAATGTGTAAGCCTATAGACATGAGTCTATAGGTATACATAAGCTTGAACCCGTGAGTATAAGCATGAGCCTAGAGGCTTGAGCCCACTAGTAAGTGTGATGAGAGGCCAGCTCATTAGATGTCTCTGAGCTTGTTTCTTCAAAAACTGTGTGAGCACACAAACATGAGTCTAGAGCGCGAGTCTAGAGATGCGCATAGGTCGTCCAGAGACATGAGTCTAGAGATGTGTGTGTGTGTCTAAAGGCGGGAGTCCCATAGAAATAAGCCTCATGATCTTGACTCCCCAAGAAAAGCGATATCTAGTAAATGCCAAGAAAAGCAATACAGAGCGTCAAAGAAAGCAAATTTGTTGGAAAAATCTGGGTGCACACACGACACACACCTTCTATCCATTTCCCAAGCACATCATCTCCATTTTTCACTAAGAGTATCGATTCTTTTCCCCACATTCTGCATCTCCTAGGAAGCTTGGACACATACACGTGCAACTAACCTCATCAATGGAAACCCTCTAAGTACATATATAGATGGGGGGACCATGGTAGGTGTGGAAGCCAACCTTATCTCCTGTATAACAATTGGCCATGGAAGCACCTCCAAAGCGCTTTGAAGAATATAAGCTCACCCTCAACTCTAATTTAACATAAACACAACCTCACCCTAGTCAACATATTAGCCATATATAAATCCAATCTCTAAGCATCAAGCTATGAGATCTTGGATTAATATCATGTTGTGCATGGTCCAGAGACTATTATCTAGATACCCATGAAACATCATTAAATGGTAGTCTTGGCAATAATTTAGCCAGTCAAAAGGTGCACCTAATTTAAAGGGCCCACCAAGCCCCTTCCACAACAATAGAAGGAGGCCTTTCATGAAGATGCATGCAGAACTTCTACTTCTATATCCTATCGTCGCGCATGGTTTGGGCACCATCTACCCATGCAAAATCATTGATAATAGTGGTCATTGGGTGATAACCCCATTGATCAAAAGGCGTGGGTTGCTTCTACCAAAATCATTCATGATAGTGGTCGTGTGGTGATAGCTCCATTAATCAGAAGGCATGGGTTTCTTCTACCTACCAGGTGATTTTGAAGGGACCAAGCCACCTCCACAATAGAAGGAGGCCTACATGAAAGAAATCTACTTCACATCTACCTCTTTATGCCACCTTGACTACCCCAAGGCTACCCAAAGATTATCATCAATTTGCCATACCTCTAAGTCACATATCACTTTAGAGTCTACCACTTATCCTGGCATGCCAATTTCACGTTATATCTTGGACCATCTACACCTCTTCAACTTGGGAGCTAGCTTCACCACCACTAACCTGGTGGGTGATGTGGTCATCTTTAGGAAGGGAGGGAGGGGGACATAGTTTCACCCAGGTTTCACCCACCTATAACACCACAAGGAGCTTTGCCGTCTTATTTGGTGGAAATAGCACATGTCATACCATATAAGGAGCTGTGCCATCTTATTTTTTTGAGTGATCTTTGCCAGCTTATTTGCTTGAGCGAGCACCTGTTTTTACAAGATAGCACTTTAGAGTATAAAGCAGCCTTATCACGAGCTTTAATGTCGAATTAGGGGAAGTCTAAAGTGACCTTACGACGATGAGCTTAATGCCAAACAGGGCACGTCTAAGAAACTTTTGTACATACTTACTTAGGACTCGTAATAGTGGTTGTACCATTTTTGATTTTTAACTAGCCTATATAAGTCACTTTCCGTAATAAGCATTAAACGTTCATTCCCTTGCAACCATAGAATACTTAAGTTTTAACTTCCCTATATAAGTCAACTTCAATAATGATCATTACACATTCATTCCCTTGTATATAATACTTAAGATGTGTTCTCTTCTCTAATCTCGCTTGCTTGTGCGCTCTATTGAATCTTGCATGATTGATGGATGCTTGCTAGATAGGTTTGATTGTAGGTTTTTTCTTTCTTTCTTTTATTAGCTTCTTCCCCCCATTCTACCATTTGTGAGAGAAGACCACTCCAAAGGATATCCTCTTCTTGAATTAGAGTGAGGAAGAAGTGATTTTTCGTTCATGCATTTCATAATTTTGTTCTTAGCATTTCTAAATTCAAAGTGGAATAAACTAACCCAAAAACATAAGCCGCTTGTGCGTGAATTAGAGTGAGGAAGTTGTGAATTTTTTTG
This sequence comes from Cibotium barometz, assembly GCF_041138505.1. NCBI lineage: Eukaryota > Viridiplantae > Streptophyta > Polypodiopsida > Cyatheales > Cibotiaceae > Cibotium > Cibotium barometz. The sequence continues at coordinate 2,997,905 of NC_141075.1, forward strand.
TTCATCCATTGCATAATTTTGTTCATTTCCATGGTGAAATTGGTAGCTTAGAGCATGTAAAATCAACAAAAAAACCAATAAACCACATGTAATCACTTTTATAGACACCATAAACGTGGATTCGAAATAATCCTTATAACCACCATCAAATCTTAAGAATCTCAAACACCTCAAAAAACCATGCCAAACCATCTCTCGGGTTGGGAGACGTAAGTCCATAGTCCCATGAAAAAAAACCATGAGTCAACACACATAAGCTTAGAGATGTGAGCCGCCGTGAGTCAACACGTGAGCTTAGAGACATGAGTTGTAAGCCTAGAGACATCCACTATGAGTCTAGAGGCATATAAGACATGAGTCATGAGCCAAGTCTAGAGTTGTGAGTCGTGAGTCTAGAGACGTAAGTCAATAGACATGAGTCTGAAGCTGCGAGTTAACAAACGCGAGTCTGGTCAACCTAATAGTATACCAGGCAATTCAAACAGTATGGTACTAATGTGATTCTAGGAAACCTAATATTATAACAATGAATTAAAAGTGTTTGGTAAAGCAGCTCTTGAAGACCTATAAAGACACACCTACCTTGTCATACGAATTACACAAATAATTCTTGTCCTTTATAATTATTGGGGTGTAAGTACTACATGAGCCAGAACCTGTGAGTCCATAAGCATGAGCCTAGAGGCTTGAGCCCACTAGTAAGGGCGATGAGAGGCCAACTCATTAGATGTTTGTGAGCTTGTTTCTTCAAAAACTGTGTGAGCACACAAAAATGAGTCTAGAGCGCGAGTCTAGAGATGCACATAGGTCGTCCAGAGACATGAGTCTAGAGATGCGTGTGTGTGTCCAAAGGCATGAGTCCCATAGAAATAAGCCTCATGATCTTGACCCCCCAAGAGAAGCGAGTATATGCCAAGAAAAGCAATACAGAGCGTCAAAGAAAGCAAATTTGTTGGAAAAATCTGAGTGCACACACGACACACACCTTCTATACATTTCCCAAGCACATCATCTCCATTTTTCACTGAGAGTATCAATTATCTTTCCCACATTCTGCATCTCCTAGGAAGCGTGGACACGTACACGTGCAACTAACCTCATCAATGGAAACCCTCTAAGTACATATATAGATGGGGGGACCATGGTAGGTATGGGAGCCAACCTTATCTCTTGTATTACAATTGGCCATGTAAGTACCTCCAAAGCGCTTTAAAGAATATAACCTCACCCTCGACTCTATTTTAACATAAACACAACCTCACCCTAGTCCACATATTAGCCATATATAAATCCAATCTCTAAGCATCAAGTTATGAGATCTTGGATTAATATCATGTTGTGCATGGTCTAGAGACTATTATCTAGATACCCATGAAACATCATTAAATGGTAGTCTTGGCAATGATTTTGCCAATCAAAAGGTGCACCTAGTTTAAAGGGCCCACCAAGCCCCTTCCACAAAAATAGAAGGAGGCCTTTCATGAAGATGCATGCATAACTTCTACTTCTTTATCCATTCGTCGCTCGTGCATGGTTTGGGCACCATCTACCCATGCAAAATCATTCATGATAGTGGTCATGGGGTGATAACCCCATTGATCAAAAGGCGTGGGTTGCTTCTACCAAAATCATTCATGATAGTGTACCTCTTTAGGCCACCTTGACTACCCCAAGGTACCCAAAGATTATCATCAATTTGCCATACATCTAGGTCACATATCACTTTAGAGTCTACCACTTATCCTGGCATGCCAATTTCACGTTATATCTTGGACCATCTACACCTCTTCAACTTGGGAGCTAGCTTCACCACTAACCTGGGTGATGTGGTCACCTTTAGGAAGGGAGGGAGGGGGACGTAGTTTCACCCACCTATCACACCTTAAGGAGCTTTGCCATCTTATTTGCTGGAGTTAGCACATGTCATACCATATAAGGAGCTGTGCCGTCTTATTTTTTTGAGTGATCTTTGCCAGTTTATTTGCTTGAGCGAGCACCTGTTTTTACAAGATAGCACTTTAGAATATAAAGGAGCCTTACCACACACGAGCATAATGTCAAATTAGGGGAAGTCTAAAGTGACCTTACGACGATGAGCTTAATGCCAAACAGGGCACGTCTAAGAAATTTGTGTTTAGGACTCGTAATAGTGGTTGTACCATTTTTAATTTTTAACTAGCCTATATAAGTGAATTTCCGTAATAAGCATTACACATTCATTCCCTTGCAACCATAGAATGCTTAAGTTTTAACTTCCCCATATAAGTCAACTTCAATAATGATCATTACACATTCATTCCCTTGTATATGATGTGAGCCTAAATCATTAGAACATAATGTGTAAGCCTATAGACATGAGTCTATAGGTATACATAAGCTTGAACCCGTGAGTATAAGCATGAGCCTAGAGGCTTGAGCCCACTAGTAAGTGTGATGAGAGGCCAGCTCATTAGATGTCTCTGAGCTTGTTTCTTCAAAAACTGTGTGAGCACACAAACATGAGTCTAGAGCGCGAGTCTAGAGATGCGCATAGGTCGTCCAGAGACATGAGTCTAGAGATGTGTGTGTGTGTCTAAAGGCGGGAGTCCCATAGAAATAAGCCTCATGATCTTGACTCCCCAAGAAAAGCGATATCTAGTAAATGCCAAGAAAAGCAATACAGAGCGTCAAAGAAAGCAAATTTGTTGGAAAAATCTGGGTGCACACACGACACACACCTTCTATCCATTTCCCAAGCACATCATCTCCATTTTTCACTAAGAGTATCGATTCTTTTCCCCACATTCTGCATCTCCTAGGAAGCTTGGACACATACACGTGCAACTAACCTCATCAATGGAAACCCTCTAAGTACATATATAGATGGGGGGACCATGGTAGGTGTGGAAGCCAACCTTATCTCCTGTATAACAATTGGCCATGGAAGCACCTCCAAAGCGCTTTGAAGAATATAAGCTCACCCTCAACTCTAATTTAACATAAACACAACCTCACCCTAGTCAACATATTAGCCATATATAAATCCAATCTCTAAGCATCAAGCTATGAGATCTTGGATTAATATCATGTTGTGCATGGTCCAGAGACTATTATCTAGATACCCATGAAACATCATTAAATGGTAGTCTTGGCAATAATTTAGCCAGTCAAAAGGTGCACCTAATTTAAAGGGCCCACCAAGCCCCTTCCACAACAATAGAAGGAGGCCTTTCATGAAGATGCATGCAGAACTTCTACTTCTATATCCTATCGTCGCGCATGGTTTGGGCACCATCTACCCATGCAAAATCATTGATAATAGTGGTCATTGGGTGATAACCCCATTGATCAAAAGGCGTGGGTTGCTTCTACCAAAATCATTCATGATAGTGGTCGTGTGGTGATAGCTCCATTAATCAGAAGGCATGGGTTTCTTCTACCTACCAGGTGATTTTGAAGGGACCAAGCCACCTCCACAATAGAAGGAGGCCTACATGAAAGAAATCTACTTCACATCTACCTCTTTATGCCACCTTGACTACCCCAAGGCTACCCAAAGATTATCATCAATTTGCCATACCTCTAAGTCACATATCACTTTAGAGTCTACCACTTATCCTGGCATGCCAATTTCACGTTATATCTTGGACCATCTACACCTCTTCAACTTGGGAGCTAGCTTCACCACCACTAACCTGGTGGGTGATGTGGTCATCTTTAGGAAGGGAGGGAGGGGGACATAGTTTCACCCAGGTTTCACCCACCTATAACACCACAAGGAGCTTTGCCGTCTTATTTGGTGGAAATAGCACATGTCATACCATATAAGGAGCTGTGCCATCTTATTTTTTTGAGTGATCTTTGCCAGCTTATTTGCTTGAGCGAGCACCTGTTTTTACAAGATAGCACTTTAGAGTATAAAGCAGCCTTATCACGAGCTTTAATGTCGAATTAGGGGAAGTCTAAAGTGACCTTACGACGATGAGCTTAATGCCAAACAGGGCACGTCTAAGAAACTTTTGTACATACTTACTTAGGACTCGTAATAGTTGTTGTACCATTTTTGATTTTTAACTAGCCTATATAAGTCACTTTCCGTAATAAGCATTAAACGTTCATTCCCTTGCAACCATAGAATACTTAAGTTTTAACTTCCCTATATAAGTCAACTTCAATAATGATCATTACACATTCATTCCCTTGTATATAATACTTAAGATGTGTTCTCTTCTCTAATCTCGCTTGCTTGTGCGCTCTATTGAATCTTGCATGATTGATGGATGCTTGCTAGATAGGTTTGATTGTAGGTTTTTTCTTTCTTTCTTTTATTAGCTTCTTCCCCCCATTCTACCATTTGTGAGAGAAGACCACTCCAAAGGATATCCTCTTCTTGAATTAGAGTGAGGAAGAAGTGATTTTTCGTTCATGCATTTCATAATTTTGTTCTTAGCATTTCTAAATTCAAAGTGGAATAAACTAACCCAAAAACATAAGCCGCTTGTGCGTGAATTAGAGTGAGGAAGTTGTGAATTTTTTTGTTCATCCATTGCATAATTTTGTTCATTTCCATGGTGAAATTGGTAGCTTAGAGCATGTAAAATCAACAAAAAAACCAATAAACCACATGTAATCACTTTTATAGACACCATAAACGTGGATTCGAAATAATCCTTATAACCACCATCAAATCTTAAGAATCTCAAACACCTCAAAAAACCATGCCAAACCATCTCTCGGGTTGGGAGACGTAAGTCCATAGTCCCATGAAAAAAAACCATGAGTCAACACACATAAGCTTAGAGATGTGAGCCGCCGTGAGTCAACACGTGAGCTTAGAGACATGAGTTGTAAGCCTAGAGACATCCACTATGAGTCTAGAGGCATATAAGACATGAGTCATGAGCCAAGTCTAGAGTTGTGAGTCGTGAGTCTAGAGACGTAAGTCAATAGACATGAGTCTGAAGCTGCGAGTTAACAAACGCGAGTCTGGTCAACCTAATAGTATACCAGGCAATTCAAACAGTATGGTACTAATGTGATTCTAGGAAACCTAATATTATAACAATGAATTAAAAGTGTTTGGTAAAGCAGCTCTTGAAGACCTATAAAGACACACCTACCTTGTCATACGAATTACACAAATAATTCTTGTCCTTTATAATTATTGGGGTGTAAGTACTACATGAGCCAGAACCTGTGAGTCCATAAGCATGAGCCTAGAGGCTTGAGCCCACTAGTAAGGGCGATGAGAGGCCAACTCATTAGATGTTTGTGAGCTTGTTTCTTCAAAAACTGTGTGAGCACACAAAAATGAGTCTAGAGCGCGAGTCTAGAGATGCACATAGGTCGTCCAGAGACATGAGTCTAGAGATGCGTGTGTGTGTCCAAAGGCATGAGTCCCATAGAAATAAGCCTCATGATCTTGACCCCCCAAGAGAAGCGAGTATATGCCAAGAAAAGCAATACAGAGCGTCAAAGAAAGCAAATTTGTTGGAAAAATCTGAGTGCACACACAAGACACACACCTTCTATACATTTCCCAAGCACATCATCTCCATTTTTCACTGAGAGTATCAATTATCTTTCCCACATTCTGCATCTCCTAGGAAGCGTGGACACGTACACGTGCAACTAACCTCATCAATGGAAACCCTCTAAGTACATATATAGATGGGGGGACCATGGTAGGTATGGGAGCCAACCTTATCTCTTGTATTACAATTGGCCATGTAAGTACCTCCAAAGCGCTTTAAAGAATATAACCTCACCCTCGACTCTATTTTAACATAAACACAACCTCACCCTAGTCCACATATTAGCCATATATAAATCCAATCTCTAAGCATCAAGTTATGAGATCTTGGATTAATATCATGTTGTGCATGGTCTAGAGACTATTATCTAGATACCCATGAAACATCATTAAATGGTAGTCTTGGCAATGATTTTGCCAATCAAAAGGTGCACCTAGTTTAAAGGGCCCACCAAGCCCCTTCCACAAAAATAGAAGGAGGCCTTTCATGAAGATGCATGCATAACTTCTACTTCTATATCCTATCGTCGCTCGTGCATGGTTTGGGCACCATCTACCCATGCAAAATCATTCATGATAGTGGTCATGGGGTGATAACCCCATTGATCAAAAGGCGTGGGTTGCTTCTACCAAAATCATTCATGATAGTGTACCTCTTTAGGCCACCTTGACTACCCCAAGGTACCCAAAGATTATCATCAATTTGCCATACATCTAGGTCACATATCACTTTAGAGTCTACCACTTATCCTGGCATGCCAATTTCACGTTATATCTTGGACCATCTACACCTCTTCAACTTGGGAGCTAGCTTCACCACTAACCTGGGTGATGTGGTCACCTTTAGGAAGGGAGGGAGGGGGACGTAGTTTCACCCACCTATCACACCTTAAGGAGCTTTGCCATCTTATTTGCTGGAGTTAGCACATGTCATACCATATAAGGAGCTGTGCCGTCTTATTTTTTTGAGTGATCTTTGCCAGTTTATTTGCTTGAGCGAGCACCTGTTTTTACAAGATAGCACTTTAGAATATAAAGGAGCCTTACCACACACGAGCATAATGTCAAATTAGGGGAAGTCTAAAGTGACCTTACGACGATGAGCTTAATGCCAAACAGGGCACGTCTAAGAAATTTGTGTTTAGGACTCGTAATAGTGGTTGTACCATTTTTAATTTTTAACTAGCCTATATAAGTGAATTTCCGTAATAAGCATTACACATTCATTCCCTTGCAACCATAGAATGCTTAAGTTTTAACTTCCCCATATAAGTCAACTTCAATAATGATCATTACACATTCATTCCCTTGTATATGATGTGAGCCTAAATCATTAGAACATAATGTGTAAGCCTATAGACATGAGTCTATAGGTATACATAAGCTTGAACCCGTGAGTATAAGCATGAGCCTAGAGGCTTGAGCCCACTAGTAAGTGTGATGAGAGGCCAGCTCATTAGATGTCTCTGAGCTTGTTTCTTCAAAAACTGTGTGAGCACACAAACATGAGTCTAGAGCGCGAGTCTAGAGATGCGCATAGGTCGTCCAGAGACATGAGTCTAGAGATGTGTGTGTGTGTCTAAAGGCGGGAGTCCCATAGAAATAAGCCTCATGATCTTGACTCCCCAAGAAAAGCGATATCTAGTAAATGCCAAGAAAAGCAATACAGAGCGTCAAAGAAAGCAAATTTGTTGGAAAAATCTGGGTGCACACACGACACACACCTTCTATCCATTTCCCAAGCACATCATCTCCATTTTTCACTAAGAGTATCGATTCTTTTCCCCACATTCTGCATCTCCTAGGAAGCTTGGACACATACACGTGCAACTAACCTCATCAATGGAAACCCTCTAAGTACATATATAGATGGGGGGACCATGGTAGGTGTGGAAGCCAACCTTATCTCCTGTATAACAATTGGCCATGGAAGCACCTCCAAAGCGCTTTGAAGAATATAAGCTCACCCTCAACTCTAATTTAACATAAACACAACCTCACCCTAGTCAACATATTAGCCATATATAAATCCAATCTCTAAGCATCAAGCTATGAGATCTTGGATTAATATCATGTTGTGCATGGTCCAGAGACTATTATCTAGATACCCATGAAACATCATTAAATGGTAGTCTTGGCAATAATTTAGCCAGTCAAAAGGTGCACCTAATTTAAAGGGCCCACCAAGCCCCTTCCACAACAATAGAAGGAGGCCTTTCATGAAGATGCATGCAGAACTTCTACTTCTATATCCTATCGTCGCGCATGGTTTGGGCACCATCTACCCATGCAAAATCATTGATAATAGTGGTCATTGGGTGATAACCCCATTGATCAAAAGGCGTGGGTTGCTTCTACCAAAATCATTCATGATAGTGGTCGTGTGGTGATAGCTCCATTAATCAGAAGGCATGGGTTTCTTCTACCTACCAGGTGATTTTGAAGGGACCAAGCCACCTCCACAATAGAAGGAGGCCTACATGAAAGAAATCTACTTCACATCTACCTCTTTATGCCACCTTGACTACCCCAAGGCTACCCAAAGATTATCATCAATTTGCCATACCTCTAAGTCACATATCACTTTAGAGTCTACCACTTATCCTGGCATGCCAATTTCACGTTATATCTTGGACCATCTACACCTCTTCAACTTGGGAGCTAGCTTCACCACCACTAACCTGGTGGGTGATGTGGTCATCTTTAGGAAGGGAGGGAGGGGGACATAGTTTCACCCAGGTTTCACCCACCTATAACACCACAAGGAGCTTTGCCGTCTTATTTGGTGGAAATAGCACATGTCATACCATATAAGGAGCTGTGCCATCTTATTTTTTTGAGTGATCTTTGCCAGCTTATTTGCTTGAGCGAGCACCTGTTTTTACAAGATAGCACTTTAGAGTATAAAGCAGCCTTATCACGAGCTTTAATGTCGAATTAGGGGAAGTCTAAAGTGACCTTACGACGATGAGCTTAATGCCAAACAGGGCACGTCTAAGAAACTTTTGTACATACTTACTTAGGACTCGTAATAGTGGTTGTACCATTTTTGATTTTTAACTAGCCTATATAAGTCACTTTCCGTAATAAGCATTAAACGTTCATTCCCTTGCAACCATAGAATACTTAAGTTTTAACTTCCCTATATAAGTCAACTTCAATAATGATCATTACACATTCATTCCCTTGTATATAATACTTAAGATGTGTTCTCTTCTCTAATCTCGCTTGCTTGTGCGCTCTATTGAATCTTGCATGATTGATGGATGCTTGCTAGATAGGTTTGATTGTAGGTTTTTTCTTTCTTTCTTTTATTAGCTTCTTCCCCCCATTCTACCATTTGTGAGAGAAGACCACTCCAAAGGATATCCTCTTCTTGAATTAGAGTGAGGAAGAAGTGATTTTTCGTTCATGCATTTCATAATTTTGTTCTTAGCATTTCTAAATTCAAAGTGGAATAAACTAACCCAAAAACATAAGCCGCTTGTGCGTGAATTAGAGTGAGGAAGTTGTGAATTTTTTTGTTCATCCATTGCATAATTTTGTTCATTTCCATGGTGAAATTGGTAGCTTAGAGCATGTAAAATCAACAAAAAAACCAATAATCACTTTTATAGACACCATAAACGTGGATTCGAAATAATCCTTATAACCACCATCAAATCTTAAGAATCTCAAACACCTCAAAAAACCATGCCAAACCATCTCTCGGGTTGGGAGACGTAAGTCCATAGTCCCATGAAAAAAAACCATGAGTCAACACACATAAGCTTAGAGATGTGAGCCGCCGTGAGTCAACACGTGAGCTTAGAGACATGAGTTGTAAGCCTAGAGACATCCACTATGAGTCTAGAGGCATATAAGACATGAGTCATGAGCCAAGTCTAGAGTTGTGAGTCGTGAGTCTAGAGACGTAAGTCAATAGACATGAGTCTGAAGCTGCGAGTTAACAAACGCGAGTCTGGTCAACCTAATAGTATACCAGGCAATTCAAACAGTATGGTACTAATGTGATTCTAGGAAACCTAATATTATAACAATGAATTAAAAGTGTTTGGTAAAGCAGCTCTTGAAGACCTATAAAGACACACCTACCTTGTCATACGAATTACACAAATAATTCTTGTCCTTTATAATTATTGGGGTGTAAGTACTACATGAGCCAGAACCTGTGAGTCCATAAGCATGAGCCTAGAGGCTTGAGCCCACTAGTAAGGGCGATGAGAGGCCAACTCATTAGATGTTTGTGAGCTTGTTTCTTCAAAAACTGTGTGAGCACACAAAAATGAGTCTAGAGCGCGAGTCTAGAGATGCACATAGGTCGTCCAGAGACATGAGTCTAGAGATGCGTGTGTGTGTCCAAAGGCATGAGTCCCATAGAAATAAGCCTCATGATCTTGACCCCCCAAGAGAAGCGAGTATATGCCAAGAAAAGCAATACAGAGCGTCAAAGAAAGCAAATTTGTTGGAAAAATCTGAGTGCACACACAAGACACACACCTTCTATACATTTCCCAAGCACATCATCTCCATTTTTCACTGAGAGTATCAATTATCTTTCCCACATTCTGCATCTCCTAGGAAGCGTGGACACGTACACGTGCAACTAACCTCATCAATGGAAACCCTCTAAGTACATATATAGATGGGGGGACCATGGTAGGTATGGGAGCCAACCTTATCTCTTGTATTACAATTGGCCATGTAAGTACCTCCAAAGCGCTTTAAAGAATATAACCTCACCCTCGACTCTATTTTAACATAAACACAACCTCACCCTAGTCCACATATTAGCCATATATAAATCCAATCTCTAAGCATCAAGTTATGAGATCTTGGATTAATATCATGTTGTGCATGGTCTAGAGACTATTATCTAGATACCCATGAAACATCATTAAATGGTAGTCTTGGCAATGATTTTGCCAATCAAAAGGTGCACCTAGTTTAAAGGGCCCACCAAGCCCCTTCCACAAAAATAGAAGGAGGCCTTTCATGAAGATGCATGCATAACTTCTACTTCTATATCCTATCGTCGCTCGTGCATGGTTTGGGCACCATCTACCCATGCAAAATCATTCATGATAGTGGTCATGGGGTGATAACCCCATTGATCAAAAGGCGTGGGTTGCTTCTACCAAAATCATTCATGATAGTGTACCTCTTTAGGCCACCTTGACTACCCCAAGGTACCCAAAGATTATCATCAATTTGCCATACATCTAGGTCACATATCACTTTAGAGTCTACCACTTATCCTGGCATGCCAATTTCACGTTATATCTTGGACCATCTACACCTCTTCAACTTGGGAGCTAGCTTCACCACTAACCTGGGTGATGTGGTCACCTTTAGGAAGGGAGGGAGGGGGACGTAGTTTCACCCACCTATCACACCTTAAGGAGCTTTGCCATCTTATTTGCTGGAGTTAGCACATGTCATACCATATAAGGAGCTGTGCCGTCTTATTTTTTTGAGTGATCTTTGCCAGTTTATTTGCTTGAGCGAGCACCTGTTTTTACAAGATAGCACTTTAGAATATAAAGGAGCCTTACCACACACGAGCATAATGTCAAATTAGGGGAAGTCTAAAGTGACCTTACGACGATGAGCTTAATGCCAAACAGGGCACGTCTAAGAAATTTGTGTTTAGGACTCGTAATAGTGGTTGTACCATTTTTAATTTTTAACTAGCCTATATAAGTGAATTTCCGTAATAAGCATTACACATTCATTCCCTTGCAACCATAGAATGCTTAAGTTTTAACTTCCCCATATAAGTCAACTTCAATAATGATCATTACACATTCATTCCCTTGTATATGATGTGAGCCTAAATCATTAGAACATAATGTGTAAGCCTATAGACATGAGTCTATAGGTATACATAAGCTTGAACCCGTGAGTATAAGCATGAGCCTAGAGGCTTGAGCCCACTAGTAAGTGTGATGAGAGGCCAGCTCATTAGATGTCTCTGAGCTTGTTTCTTCAAAAACTGTGTGAGCACACAAACATGAGTCTAGAGCGCGAGTCTAGAGATGCGCATAGGTCGTCCAGAGACATGAGTCTAGAGATGTGTGTGTGTGTCTAAAGGCGGGAGTCCCATAGAAATAAGCCTCATGATCTTGACTCCCCAAGAAAAGCGATATCTAGTAAATGCCAAGAAAAGCAATACAGAGCGTCAAAGAAAGCAAATTTGTTGGAAAAATCTGGGTGCACACACGACACACCCCTTCTATCCATTTCCCAAGCACATCATCTCCATTTTTCACTAAGAGTATCGATTCTTTTCCCCACATTCTGCATCTCCTAGGAAGCTTGGACACATACACGTGCAACTAACCTCATCAATGGAAACCCTCTAAGTACATATATAGATGGGGGGACCATGGTAGGTGTGGAAGCCAACCTTATCTCCTGTATAACAATTGGCCATGGAACACCGCTTTGAAGAATATAAGCTCACCCTCAACTCTAATTTAACATAAACACAACCTCACCCTAGTCAACATATTAGCCATATATAAATCCAATCTCTAAGCATCAAGCTATGAGATCTTGGATTAATATCATGTTGTGCATGGTCCAGAGACTATTATCTAGATACCCATGAAACATCATTAAATGGTAGTCTTGGCAATAATTTAGCCAGTCAAAAGGTGCACCTAATTTAAAGGGCCCACCAAGCCCCTTCCACAACAATAGAAGGAGGCCTTTCATGAAGATGCATGCAGAACTTCTACTTCTATATCCTATCGTCGCGCATGGTTTGGGCACCATCTACCCATGCAAAATCATTGATAATAGTGGTCATTGGGTGATAACCCCATTGATCAAAAGGCGTGGGTTGCTTCTACCAAAATCATTCATGATAGTGGTCGTGTGGTGATAGCTCCATTAATCAGAAGGCATGGGTTTCTTCTACCTACCAGGTGATTTTGAAGGGACCAAGCCACCTCCACAATAGAAGGAGGCCTACATGAAAGAAATCTACTTCACATCTACCTCTTTATGCCACCTTGACTACCCCAAGGCTACCCAAAGATTATCATCAATTTGCCATACCTCTAAGTCACATATCACTTTAGAGTCTACCACTTATCCTGGCATGCCAATTTCACGTTATATCTTGGACCATCTACACCTCTTCAACTTGGGAGCTAGCTTCACCACCACTAACCTGGTGGGTGATGTGGTCATCTTTAGGAAGGGAGGGAGGGGGACATAGTTTCACCCAGGTTTCACCCACCTATAACACCACAAGGAGCTTTGCCGTCTTATTTGGTGGAAATAGCACATGTCATACCATATAAGGAGCTGTGCCATCTTATTTTTTTGAGTGATCTTTGCCAGCTTATTTGCTTGAGCGAGCACCTGTTTTTACAAGATAGCACTTTAGAGTATAAAGCAGCCTTATCACGAGCTTTAATGTCGAATTAGGGGAAGTCTAAAGTGACCTTACGACGATGAGCTTAATGCCAAACAGGGCACGTCTAAGAAACTTTTGTACATACTTACTTAGGACTCGTAATAGTGGTTGTACCATTTTTGATTTTTAACTAGCCTATATAAGTCACTTTCCGTAATAAGCATTAAACGTTCATTCCCTTGCAACCATAGAATACTTAAGTTTTAACTTCCCTATATAAGTCAACTTCAATAATGATCATTACACATTCATTCCCTTGTATATAATACTTAAGATGTGTTCTCTTCTCTAATCTCGCTTGCTTGTGCGCTCTATTGAATCTTGCATGATTGATGGATGCTTGCTAGATAGGTTTGATTGTAGGTTTTTTCTTTCTTTCTTTTATTAGCTTCTTCCCCCCATTCTACCATTTGTGAGAGAAGACCACTCCAAAGGATATCCTCTTCTTGAATTAGAGTGAGGAAGAAGTGATTTTTCGTTCATGCATTTCATAATTTTGTTCTTAGCATTTCTAAATTCAAAGTGGAATAAACTAACCCAAAAACATAAGCCGCTTGTGCGTGAATTAGAGTGAGGAAGTTGTGAATTTTTTTGTTCATCCATTGCATAATTTTGTTCATTTCCATGGTGAAATTGGTAGCTTAGAGCATGTAAAATCAACAAAAAAACCAATAATCACTTTTATAGACACCATAAACGTGGATTCGAAATAATCCTTATAACCACCATCAAATCTTAAGAATCTCAAACACCTCAAAAAACCATGCCAAACCATCTCTCGGGTTGGGAGACGTAAGTCCATAGTCCCATGAAAAAAAACCATGAGTCAACACACATAAGCTTAGAGATGTGAGCCGCCGTGAGTCAACACGTGAGCTTAGAGACATGAGTTGTAAGCCTAGAGACATCCACTATGAGTCTAGAGGCATATAAGACATGAGTCATGAGCCAAGTCTAGAGTTGTGAGTCGTGAGTCTAGAGACGTAAGTCAATAGACATGAGTCTGAAGCTGCGAGTTAACAAACGCGAGTCTGGTCAACCTAATAGTATACCAGGCAATTCAAACAGTATGGTACTAATGTGATTCTAGGAAACCTAATATTATAACAATGAATTAAAAGTGTTTGGTAAAGCAGCTCTTGAAGACCTATAAAGACACACCTACCTTGTCATACGAATTACACAAATAATTCTTGTCCTTTATAATTATTGGGGTGTAAGTACTACATGAGCCAGAACCTGTGAGTCCATAAGCATGAGCCTAGAGGCTTGAGCCCACTAGTAAGGGCGATGAGAGGCCAACTCATTAGATGTTTGTGAGCTTGTTTCTTCAAAAACTGTGTGAGCACACAAAAATGAGTCTAGAGCGCGAGTCTAGAGATGCACATAGGTCGTCCAGAGACATGAGTCTAGAGATGCGTGTGTGTGTCCAAAGGCATGAGTCCCATAGAAATAAGCCTCATGATCTTGACCCCCCAAGAGAAGCGAGTATATGCCAAGAAAAGCAATACAGAGCGTCAAAGAAAGCAAATTTGTTGGAAAAATCTGAGTGCACACACAAGACACACACCTTCTATACATTTCCCAAGCACATCATCTCCATTTTTCACTGAGAGTATCAATTATCTTTCCCACATTCTGCATCTCCTAGGAAGCGTGGACACGTACACGTGCAACTAACCTCATCAATGGAAACCCTCTAAGTACATATATAGATGGGGGGACCATGGTAGGTATGGGAGCCAACCTTATCTCTTGTATTACAATTGGCCATGTAAGTACCTCCAAAGCGCTTTAAAGAATATAACCTCACCCTCGACTCTATTTTAACATAAACACAACCTCACCCTAGTCCACATATTAGCCATATATAAATCCAATCTCTAAGCATCAAGTTATGAGATCTTGGATTAATATCATGTTGTGCATGGTCTAGAGACTATTATCTAGATACCCATGAAACATCATTAAATGGTAGTCTTGGCAATGATTTTGCCAATCAAAAGGTGCACCTAGTTTAAAGGGCCCACCAAGCCCCTTCCACAAAAATAGAAGGAGGCCTTTCATGAAGATGCATGCATAACTTCTACTTCTTTATCCTATCGTCGCTCGTGCATGGTTTGGGCACCATCTACCCATGCAAAATCATTCATGATAGTGGTCATGGGGTGATAACCCCATTGATCAAAAGGCGTGGGTTGCTTCTACCAAAATCATTCATGATAGTGTACCTCTTTAGGCCACCTTGACTACCCCAAGGTACCCAAAGATTATCATCAATTTGCCATACATCTAGGTCACATATCACTTTAGAGTCTACCACTTATCCTGGCATGCCAATTTCACGTTATATCTTGGACCATCTACACCTCTTCAACTTGGGAGCTAGCTTCACCACTAACCTGGGTGATGTGGTCACCTTTAGGAAGGGAGGGAGGGGGACGTAGTTTCACCCACCTATCACACCTTAAGGAGCTTTGCCATCTTATTTGCTGGAGTTAGCACATGTCATACCATATAAGGAGCTGTGCCGTCTTATTTTTTTGAGTGATCTTTGCCAGTTTATTTGCTTGAGCGAGCACCTGTTTTTACAAGATAGCACTTTAGAATATAAAGGAGCCTTACCACACACGAGCATAATGTCAAATTAGGGGAAGTCTAAAGTGACCTTACGACGATGAGCTTAATGCCAAACAGGGCACGTCTAAGAAATTTGTGTTTAGGACTCGTAATAGTGGTTGTACCATTTTTAATTTTTAACTAGCCTATATAAGTGAATTTCCGTAATAAGCATTACACATTCATTCCCTTGCAACCATAGAATGCTTAAGTTTTAACTTCCCCATATAAGTCAACTTCAATAATGATCATTACACATTCATTCCCTTGTATATGATGTGAGCCTAAATCATTAGAACATAATGTGTAAGCCTATAGACATGAGTCTATAGGTATACATAAGCTTGAACCCGTGAGTATAAGCATGAGCCTAGAGGCTTGAGCCCACTAGTAAGTGTGATGAGAGGCCAGCTCATTAGATGTCTCTGAGCTTGTTTCTTCAAAAACTGTGTGAGCACACAAACATGAGTCTAGAGCGCGAGTCTAGAGATGCGCATAGGTCGTCCAGAGACATGAGTCTAGAGATGTGTGTGTGTGTCTAAAGGCGGGAGTCCCATAGAAATAAGCCTCATGATCTTGACTCCCCAAGAAAAGCGATATCTAGTAAATGCCAAGAAAAGCAATACAGAGCGTCAAAGAAAGCAAATTTGTTGGAAAAATCTGGGTGCACACACGACACACCCCTTCTATCCATTTCCCAAGCACATCATCTCCATTTTTCACTAAGAGTATCGATTCTTTTCCCCACATTCTGCATCTCCTAGGAAGCTTGGACACATACACGTGCAACTAACCTCATCAATGGAAACCCTCTAAGTACATATATAGATGGGGGGACCATGGTAGGTGTGGAAGCCAACCTTATCTCCTGTATAACAATTGGCCATGGAACACCGCTTTGAAGAATATAAGCTCACCCTCAACTCTAATTTAACATAAACACAACCTCACCCTAGTCAACATATTAGCCATATATAAATCCAATCTCTAAGCATCAAGCTATGAGATCTTGGATTAATATCATGTTGTGCATGGTCCAGAGACTATTATCTAGATACCCATGAAACATCATTAAATGGTAGTCTTGGCAATAATTTAGCCAGTCAAAAGGTGCACCTAATTTAAAGGGCCCACCAAGCCCCTTCCACAACAATAGAAGGAGGCCTTTCATGAAGATGCATGCAGAACTTCTACTTCTATATCCTATCGTCGCGCATGGTTTGGGCACCATCTACCCATGCAAAATCATTGATAATAGTGGTCATTGGGTGATAACCCCATTGATCAAAAGGCGTGGGTTGCTTCTACCAAAATCATTCATGATAGTGGTCGTGTGGTGATAGCTCCATTAATCAGAAGGCATGGGTTTCTTCTACCTACTAGGTGATTTTGAAGGGACCAAGCCACCTCCACAATAGAAGGAGGCCTACATGAAAGAAATCTACTTCACATCTACCTCTTTATGCCACCTTGACTACCCCAAGGCTACCCAAAGATTATCATCAATTTGCCATACCTCTAAGTCACATATCACTTTAGAGTCTACCACTTATCCTGGCATGCCAATTTCACGTTATATCTTGGACCATCTACACCTCTTCAACTTGGGAGCTAGCTTCACCACCACTAACCTGGTGGGTGATGTGGTCATCTTTAGGAAGGGAGGGAGGGGGACATAGTTTCACCCAGGTTTCACCCACCTATAACACCACAAGGAGCTTTGCCGTCTTATTTGGTGGAAATAGCACATGTCATACCATATAAGGAGCTGTGCCATCTTATTTTTTTGAGTGATCTTTGCCAGCTTATTTGCTTGAGCGAGCACCTGTTTTTACAAGATAGCACTTTAGAGTATAAAGCAGCCTTATCACGAGCTTTAATGTCGAATTAGGGGAAGTCTAAAGTGACCTTACGACGATGAGCTTAATGCCAAACAGGGCACGTCTAAGAAACTTTTGTACATACTTACTTAGGACTCGTAATAGTGGTTGTACCATTTTTGATTTTTAACTAGCCTATATAAGTCACTTTCCGTAATAAGCATTAAACGTTCATTCCCTTGCAACCATAGAATACTTAAGTTTTAACTTCCCTATATAAGTCAACTTCAATAATGATCATTACACATTCATTCCCTTGTATATAATACTTAAGATGTGTTCTCTTCTCTAATCTCGCTTGCTTGTGCGCTCTATTGAATCTTGCATGATTGATGGATGCTTGCTAGATAGGTTTGATTGTAGGTTTTTTCTTTCTTTCTTTTATTAGCTTCTTCCCCCCATTCTACCATTTGTGAGAGAAGACCACTCCAAAGGATATCCTCTTCTTGAATTAGAGTGAGGAAGAAGTGATTTTTCGTTCATGCATTTCATAATTTTGTTCTTAGCATTTCTAAATTCAAAGTGGAATAAACTAACCCAAAAACATAAGCCGCTTGTGCGTGAATTAGAGTGAGGAAGTTGTGAATTTTTTTGTTCATCCATTGCATAATTTTGTTCATTTCCATGGTGAAATTGGTAGCTTAGAGCATGTAAAATCAACAAAAAAACCAATAAACCACATGTAATCACTTTTATAGACACCATAAACGTGGATTCGAAATAATCCTTATAACCACCATCAAATCTTAAGAATCTCAAACACCTCAAAAAACCATGCCAAACCATCTCTCGGGTTGGGAGACGTAAGTCCATAGTCCCATGAAAAAAAACCATGAGTCAACACACATAAGCTTAGAGATGTGAGCCGCCGTGAGTCAACACGTGAGCTTAGAGACATGAGTTGTAAGCCTAGAGACATCCACTATGAGTCTAGAGGCATATAAGACATGAGTCATGAGCCAAGTCTAGAGTTGTGAGTCGTGAGTCTAGAGACGTAAGTCAATAGACATGAGTCTGAAGCTGCGAGTTAACAAACGCGAGTCTGGTCAACCTAATAGTATACCAGGCAATTCAAACAGTATGGTACTAATGTGATTCTAGGAAACCTAATATTATAACAATGAATTAAAAGTGTTTGGTAAAGCAGCTCTTGAAGACCTATAAAGACACACCTACCTTGTCATACGAATTACACAAAAAATTCTTGTCCTTTATAATTATTGGGGTGTAAGTACTACATGAGCCAGAACCTGTGAGTCCATAAGCATGAGCCTAGAGGCTTGAGCCCACTAGTAAGGGCGATGAGAGGCCAACTCATTAGATGTTTGTGAGCTTGTTTCTTCAAAAACTGTGTGAGCACACAAAAATGAGTCTAGAGCGCGAGTCTAGAGATGCACATAGGTCGTCCAGAGACATGAGTCTAGAGATGCGTGTGTGTGTCCAAAGGCATGAGTCCCATAGAAATAAGCCTCATGATCTTGACCCCCCAAGAGAAGCGAGTATATGCCAAGAAAAGCAATACAGAGCGTCAAAGAAAGCAAATTTGTTGGAAAAATCTGAGTGCACACACAAGACACACACCTTCTATACATTTCCCAAGCACATCATCTCCATTTTTCACTGAGAGTATCAATTATCTTTCCCACATTCTGCATCTCCTAGGAAGCGTGGACACGTACACGTGCAACTAACCTCATCAATGGAAACCCTCTAAGTACATATATAGATGGGGGGACCATGGTAGGTATGGGAGCCAACCTTATCTCTTGTATTACAATTGGCCATGTAAGTACCTCCAAAGCGCTTTAAAGAATATAACCTCACCCTCGACTCTATTTTAACATAAACACAACCTCACCCTAGTCCACATATTAGCCATATATAAATCCAATCTCTAAGCATCAAGTTATGAGATCTTGGATTAATATCATGTTGTGCATGGTCTAGAGACTATTATCTAGATACCCATGAAACATCATTAAATGGTAGTCTTGGCAATGATTTTGCCAATCAAAAGGTGCACCTAGTTTAAAGGGCCCACCAAGCCCCTTCCACAAAAATAGAAGGAGGCCTTTCATGAAGATGCATGCATAACTTCTACTTCTTTATCCATTCGTCGCTCGTGCATGGTTTGGGCACCATCTACCCATGCAAAATCATTCATGATAGTGGTCATGGGGTGATAACCCCATTGATCAAAAGGCGTGGGTTGCTTCTACCAAAATCATTCATGATAGTGTACCTCTTTAGGCCACCTTGACTACCCCAAGGTACCCAAAGATTATCATCAATTTGCCATACATCTAGGTCACATATCACTTTAGAGTCTACCACTTATCCTGGCATGCCAATTTCACGTTATATCTTGGACCATCTACACCTCTTCAACTTGGGAGCTAGCTTCACCACTAACCTGGGTGATGTGGTCACCTTTAGGAAGGGAGGGAGGGGGACGTAGTTTCACCCACCTATCACACCTTAAGGAGCTTTGCCATCTTATTTGCTGGAGTTAGCACATGTCATACCATATAAGGAGCTGTGCCGTCTTATTTTTTTGAGTGATCTTTGCCAGTTTATTTGCTTGAGCGAGCACCTGTTTTTACAAGATAGCACTTTAGAATATAAAGGAGCCTTACCACACACGAGCATAATGTCAAATTAGGGGAAGTCTAAAGTGACCTTACGACGATGAGCTTAATGCCAAACAGGGCACGTCTAAGAAATTTGTGTTTAGGACTCGTAATAGTGGTTGTACCATTTTTAATTTTTAACTAGCCTATATAAGTGAATTTCCGTAATAAGCATTACACATTCATTCCCTTGCAACCATAGAATGCTTAAGTTTTAACTTCCCCATATAAGTCAACTTCAATAATGATCATTACACATTCATTCCCTTGTATATGATGTGAGCCTAAATCATTAGAACATAATGTGTAAGCCTATAGACATGAGTCTATAGGTATACATAAGCTTGAACCCGTGAGTATAAGCATGAGCCTAGAGGCTTGAGCCCACTAGTAAGTGTGATGAGAGGCCAGCTCATTAGATGTCTCTGAGCTTGTTTCTTCAAAAACTGTGTGAGCACACAAACATGAGTCTAGAGCGCGAGTCTAGAGATGCGCATAGGTCGTCCAGAGACATGAGTCTAGAGATGTGTGTGTGTGTCTAAAGGCGGGAGTCCCATAGAAATAAGCCTCATGATCTTGACTCCCCAAGAAAAGCGATATCTAGTAAATGCCAAGAAAAGCAATACAGAGCGTCAAAGAAAGCAAATTTGTTGGAAAAATCTGGGTGCACACACGACACACACCTTCTATCCATTTCCCAAGCACATCATCTCCATTTTTCACTAAGAGTATCGATTCTTTTCCCCACATTCTGCATCTCCTAGGAAGCTTGGACACATACACGTGCAACTAACCTCATCAATGGAAACCCTCTAAGTACATATATAGATGGGGGGACCATGGTAGGTGTGGAAGCCAACCTTATCTCCTGTATAACAATTGGCCATGGAACACCGCTTTGAAGAATATAAGCTCACCCTCAACTCTAATTTAACATAAACACAACCTCACCCTAGTCAACATATTAGCCATATATAAATCCAATCTCTAAGCATCAAGCTATGAGATCTTGGATTAATATCATGTTGTGCATGGTCCAGAGACTATTATCTAGATACCCATGAAACATCATTAAATGGTAGTCTTGGCAATAATTTAGCCAGTCAAAAGGTGCACCTAATTTAAAGGGCCCACCAAGCCCCTTCCACAACAATAGAAGGAGGCCTTTCATGAAGATGCATGCAGAACTTCTACTTCTATATCCTATCGTCGCGCATGGTTTGGGCACCATCTACCCATGCAAAATCATTGATAATAGTGGTCATTGGGTGATAACCCCATTGATCAAAAGGCGTGGGTTGCTTCTACCAAAATCATTCATGATAGTGGTCGTGTGGTGATAGCTCCATTAATCAGAAGGCATGGGTTTCTTCTACCTACCAGGTGATTTTGAAGGGACCAAGCCACCTCCACAATAGAAGGAGGCCTACATGAAAGAAATCTACTTCACATCTACCTCTTTATGCCACCTTGACTACCCCAAGGCTACCCAAAGATTATCATCAATTTGCCATACCTCTAAGTCACATATCACTTTAGAGTCTACCACTTATCCTGGCATGCCAATTTCACGTTATATCTTGGACCATCTACACCTCTTCAACTTGGGAGCTAGCTTCACCACCACTAACCTGGTGGGTGATGTGGTCATCTTTAGGAAGGGAGGGAGGGGGACATAGTTTCACCCAGGTTTCACCCACCTATAACACCACAAGGAGCTTTGCCGTCTTATTTGGTGGAAATAGCACATGTCATACCATATAAGGAGCTGTGCCATCTTATTTTTTTGAGTGATCTTTGCCAGCTTATTTGCTTGAGCGAGCACCTGTTTTTACAAGATAGCACTTTAGAGTATAAAGCAGCCTTATCACGAGCTTTAATGTCGAATTAGGGGAAGTCTAAAGTGACCTTACGACGATGAGCTTAATGCCAAACAGGGCACGTCTAAGAAACTTTTGTACATACTTACTTAGGACTCGTAATAGTGGTTGTACCATTTTTGATTTTTAACTAGCCTATATAAGTCACTTTCCGTAATAAGCATTAAACGTTCATTCCCTTGCAACCATAGAATACTTAAGTTTTAACTTCCCTATATAAGTCAACTTCAATAATGATCATTACACATTCATTCCCTTGTATATAATACTTAAGATGTGTTCTCTTCTCTAATCTCGCTTGCTTGTGCGCTCTATTGAATCTTGCATGATTGATGGATGCTTGCTAGATAGGTTTGATTGTAGGTTTTTTCTTTCTTTCTTTTATTAGCTTCTTCCCCCCATTCTACCATTTGTGAGAGAAGACCACTCCAAAGGATATCCTCTTCTTGAATTAGAGTGAGGAAGAAGTGATTTTTCGTTCATGCATTTCATAATTTTGTTCTTAGCATTTCTAAATTCAAAGTGGAATAAACTAACCCAAAAACATAAGCCGCTTGTGCGTGAATTAGAGTGAGGAAGTTGTGAATTTTTTTGTTCATCCATTGCATAATTTTGTTCATTTCCATGGTGAAATTGGTAGCTTAGAGCATGTAAAATCAACAAAAAAACCAATAAACCACATGTAATCACTTTTATAGACACCATAAACGTGGATTCGAAATAATCCTTATAACCACCATCAAATCTTAAGAATCTCAAACACCTCAAAAAACCATGCCAAACCATCTCTCGGGTTGGGAGACGTAAGTCCATAGTCCCATGAAAAAAAACCATGAGTCAACACACATAAGCTTAGAGATGTGAGCCGCCGTGAGTCAACACGTGAGCTTAGAGACATGAGTTGTAAGCCTAGAGACATCCACTATGAGTCTAGAGGCATATAAGACATGAGTCATGAGCCAAGTCTAGAGTTGTGAGTCGTGAGTCTAGAGACGTAAGTCAATAGACATGAGTCTGAAGCTGCGAGTTAACAAACG
The DNA here is from genome assembly GCF_041138505.1 of Cibotium barometz. NCBI lineage: Eukaryota > Viridiplantae > Streptophyta > Polypodiopsida > Cyatheales > Cibotiaceae > Cibotium > Cibotium barometz. The sequence goes on from NC_141075.1 coordinate 3,020,892, forward strand.
CGAGTCTGGTCAACCTAATAGTATACCAGGCAATTCAAACAGTATGGTACTAATGTGATTCTAGGAAACCTAATATTATAACAATGAATTAAAAGTGTTTGGTAAAGCAGCTCTTGAAGACCTATAAAGACACACCTACCTTGTCATACGAATTACACAAATAATTCTTGTCCTTTATAATTATTGGGGTGTAAGTACTACATGAGCCAGAACCTGTGAGTCCATAAGCATGAGCCTAGAGGCTTGAGCCCACTAGTAAGGGCGATGAGAGGCCAACTCATTAGATGTTTGTGAGCTTGTTTCTTCAAAAACTGTGTGAGCACACAAAAATGAGTCTAGAGCGCGAGTCTAGAGATGCACATAGGTCGTCCAGAGACATGAGTCTAGAGATGCGTGTGTGTGTCCAAAGGCATGAGTCCCATAGAAATAAGCCTCATGATCTTGACCCCCCAAGAGAAGCGAGTATATGCCAAGAAAAGCAATACAGAGCGTCAAAGAAAGCAAATTTGTTGGAAAAATCTGAGTGCACACACAAGACACACACCTTCTATACATTTCCCAAGCACATCATCTCCATTTTTCACTGAGAGTATCAATTATCTTTCCCACATTCTGCATCTCCTAGGAAGCGTGGACACGTACACGTGCAACTAACCTCATCAATGGAAACCCTCTAAGTACATATATAGATGGGGGGACCATGGTAGGTATGGGAGCCAACCTTATCTCTTGTATTACAATTGGCCATGTAAGTACCTCCAAAGCGCTTTAAAGAATATAACCTCACCCTCGACTCTATTTTAACATAAACACAACCTCACCCTAGTCCACATATTAGCCATATATAAATCCAATCTCTAAGCATCAAGTTATGAGATCTTGGATTAATATCATGTTGTGCATGGTCTAGAGACTATTATCTAGATACCCATGAAACATCATTAAATGGTAGTCTTGGCAATGATTTTGCCAATCAAAAGGTGCACCTAGTTTAAAGGGCCCACCAAGCCCCTTCCACAAAAATAGAAGGAGGCCTTTCATGAAGATGCATGCATAACTTCTACTTCTATATCCTATCGTCGCTCGTGCATGGTTTGGGCACCATCTACCCATGCAAAATCATTCATGATAGTGGTCATGGGGTGATAACCCCATTGATCAAAAGGCGTGGGTTGCTTCTACCAAAATCATTCATGATAGTGTACCTCTTTAGGCCACCTTGACTACCCCAAGGTACCCAAAGATTATCATCAATTTGCCATACATCTAGGTCACATATCACTTTAGAGTCTACCACTTATCCTGGCATGCCAATTTCACGTTATATCTTGGACCATCTACACCTCTTCAACTTGGGAGCTAGCTTCACCACTAACCTGGGTGATGTGGTCACCTTTAGGAAGGGAGGGAGGGGGACGTAGTTTCACCCACCTATCACACCTTAAGGAGCTTTGCCATCTTATTTGCTGGAGTTAGCACATGTCATACCATATAAGGAGCTGTGCCGTCTTATTTTTTTGAGTGATCTTTGCCAGTTTATTTGCTTGAGCGAGCACCTGTTTTTACAAGATAGCACTTTAGAATATAAAGGAGCCTTACCACACACGAGCATAATGTCAAATTAGGGGAAGTCTAAAGTGACCTTACGACGATGAGCTTAATGCCAAACAGGGCACGTCTAAGAAATTTGTGTTTAGGACTCGTAATAGTGGTTGTACCATTTTTAATTTTTAACTAGCCTATATAAGTGAATTTCCGTAATAAGCATTACACATTCATTCCCTTGCAACCATAGAATGCTTAAGTTTTAACTTCCCCATATAAGTCAACTTCAATAATGATCATTACACATTCATTCCCTTGTATATGATGTGAGCCTAAATCATTAGAACATAATGTGTAAGCCTATAGACATGAGTCTATAGGTATACATAAGCTTGAACCCGTGAGTATAAGCATGAGCCTAGAGGCTTGAGCCCACTAGTAAGTGTGATGAGAGGCCAGCTCATTAGATGTCTCTGAGCTTGTTTCTTCAAAAACTGTGTGAGCACACAAACATGAGTCTAGAGCGCGAGTCTAGAGATGCGCATAGGTCGTCCAGAGACATGAGTCTAGAGATGTGTGTGTGTGTCTAAAGGCGGGAGTCCCATAGAAATAAGCCTCATGATCTTGACTCCCCAAGAAAAGCGATATCTAGTAAATGCCAAGAAAAGCAATACAGAGCGTCAAAGAAAGCAAATTTGTTGGAAAAATCTGGGTGCACACACGACACACCCCTTCTATCCATTTCCCAAGCACATCATCTCCATTTTTCACTAAGAGTATCGATTCTTTTCCCCACATTCTGCATCTCCTAGGAAGCTTGGACACATACACGTGCAACTAACCTCATCAATGGAAACCCTCTAAGTACATATATAGATGGGGGGACCATGGTAGGTGTGGAAGCCAACCTTATCTCCTGTATAACAATTGGCCATGGAACACCGCTTTGAAGAATATAAGCTCACCCTCAACTCTAATTTAACATAAACACAACCTCACCCTAGTCAACATATTAGCCATATATAAATCCAATCTCTAAGCATCAAGCTATGAGATCTTGGATTAATATCATGTTGTGCATGGTCCAGAGACTATTATCTAGATACCCATGAAACATCATTAAATGGTAGTCTTGGCAATAATTTAGCCAGTCAAAAGGTGCACCTAATTTAAAGGGCCCACCAAGCCCCTTCCACAACAATAGAAGGAGTCCTTTCATGAAGATGCATGCAGAACTTCTACTTCTATATCCTATCGTCGCGCATGGTTTGGGCACCATCTACCCATGCAAAATCATTGATAATAGTGGTCATTGGGTGATAACCCCATTGATCAAAAGGCGTGGGTTGCTTCTACCAAAATCATTCATGATAGTGGTCGTGTGGTGATAGCTCCATTAATCAGAAGGCATGGGTTTCTTCTACCTACCAGGTGATTTTGAAGGGACCAAGCCACCTCCACAATAGAAGGAGGCCTACATGAAAGAAATCTACTTCACATCTACCTCTTTATGCCACCTTGACTACCCCAAGGCTACCCAAAGATTATCATCAATTTGCCATACCTCTAAGTCACATATCACTTTAGAGTCTACCACTTATCCTGGCATGCCAATTTCACGTTATATCTTGGACCATCTACACCTCTTCAACTTGGGAGCTAGCTTCACCACCACTAACCTGGTGGGTGATGTGGTCATCTTTAGGAAGGGAGGGAGGGGGACATAGTTTCACCCAGGTTTCACCCACCTATAACACCACAAGGAGCTTTGCCGTCTTATTTGGTGGAAATAGCACATGTCATACCATATAAGGAGCTGTGCCATCTTATTTTTTTGAGTGATCTTTGCCAGCTTATTTGCTTGAGCGAGCACCTGTTTTTACAAGATAGCACTTTAGAGTATAAAGCAGCCTTATCACGAGCTTTAATGTCGAATTAGGGGAAGTCTAAAGTGACCTTACGACGATGAGCTTAATGCCAAACAGGGCACGTCTAAGAAACTTTTGTACATACTTACTTAGGACTCGTAATAGTGGTTGTACCATTTTTGATTTTTAACTAGCATAGCTATATAAGTCACTTTCCGTAATAAGCATTAAACGTTCATTCCCTTGCAACCATAGAATACTTAAGTTTTAACTTCCCTATATAAGTCAACTTCAATAATGATCATTACACATTCATTCCCTTGTATATAATACTTAAGATGTGTTCTCTTCTCTAATCTCGCTTGCTTGTGCGCTCTATTGAATCTTGCATGATTGATGGATGCTTGCTAGATAGGTTTGATTGTAGGTTTTTTCTTTCTTTCTTTTATTAGCTTCTTCCCCCCATTCTACCATTTGTGAGAGAAGACCACTCCAAAGGATATCCTCTTCTTGAATTAGAGTGAGGAAGAAGTGATTTTTCGTTCATGCATTTCATAATTTTGTTCTTAGCATTTCTAAATTCAAAGTGGAATAAACTAACCCAAAAACATAAGCCGCTTGTGCGTGAATTAGAGTGAGGAAGTTGTGAATTTTTTTGTTCATCCATTGCATAATTTTGTTCATTTCCATGGTGAAATTGGTAGCTTAGAGCATGTAAAATCAACAAAAAAACCAATAAACCACATGTAATCACTTTTATAGACACCATAAACGTGGATTCGAAATAATCCTTATAACCACCATCAAATCTTAAGAATCTCAAACACCTCAAAAAACCATGCCAAACCATCTCTCGGGTTGGGAGACGTAAGTCCATAGTCCCATGAAAGAAAACCATGAGTCAACACACATAAGCTTAGAGATGTGAGCCGCCGTGAGTCAACACGTGAGCTTAGAGACATGAGTTGTAAGCCTAGAGACATCCACTATGAGTCTAGAGGCATATAAGACATGAGTCATGAGCCAAGTCTAGAGTTGTGAGTCGTGAGTCTAGAGACGTAAGTCAATAGACATGAGTCTGAAGCTGCGAGTTAACAAACGCGAGTCTGGTCAACCTAATAGTATACCAGGCAATTCAAACAGTATGGTACTAATGTGATTCTAGGAAACCTAATATTATAACAATGAATTAAAAGTGTTTGGTAAAGCAGCTCTTGAAGACCTATAAAGACACACCTACCTTGTCATACGAATTACACAAAAAATTCTTGTCCTTTATAATTATTGGGGTGTAAGTACTACATGAGCCAGAACCTGTGAGTCCATAAGCATGAGCCTAGAGGCTTGAGCCCACTAGTAAGGGTGATGAGAGGCCAACTCATTAGATGTTTGTGAGCTTGTTTCTTCAAAAACTGTGTGAGCACACAAAAATGAGTCTAGAGCGCGAGTCTAGAGATGCACATAGGTCGTCCAGAGACATGAGTCTAGAGATGCGTGTGTGTGTCCAAAGGCATGAGTCCCATAGAAATAAGCCTCATGATCTTGACCCCCCAAGAGAAGCGAGTATATGCCAAGAAAAGCAATACAGAGCGTCAAAGAAAGCAAATTTGTTGGAAAAATCTGAGTGCACACACAAGACACACACCTTCTATACATTTCCCAAGCACATCATCTCCATTTTTCACTGAGAGTATCAATTATCTTTCCCACATTCTGCATCTCCTAGGAAGCGTGGACACGTACACGTGCAACTAACCTCATCAATGGAAACCCTCTAAGTACATATATAGATGGGGGGACCATGGTAGGTATGGGAGCCAACCTTATCTCTTGTATTACAATTGGCCATGTAAGTACCTCCAAAGCGCTTTAAAGAATATAACCTCACCCTCGACTCTATTTTAACATAAACACAACCTCACCCTAGTCCACATATTAGCCATATATAAATCCAATCTCTAAGCATCAAGTTATGAGATCTTGGATTAATATCATGTTGTGCATGGTCTAGAGACTATTATCTAGATACCCATGAAACATCATTAAATGGTAGTCTTGGCAATGATTTTGCCAATCAAAAGGTGCACCTAGTTTAAAGGGCCCACCAAGCCCCTTCCACAAAAATAGAAGGAGGCCTTTCATGAAGATGCATGCATAACTTCTACTTCTTTATCCATTCGTCGCTCGTGCATGGTTTGGGCACCATCTACCCATGCAAAATCATTCATGATAGTGGTCATGGGGTGATAACCCCATTGATCAAAAGGCGTGGGTTGCTTCTACCAAAATCATTCATGATAGTGTACCTCTTTAGGCCACCTTGACTACCCCAAGGTACCCAAAGATTATCATCAATTTGCCATACATCTAGGTCACATATCACTTTAGAGTCTACCACTTATCCTGGCATGCCAATTTCACGTTATATCTTGGACCATCTACACCTCTTCAACTTGGGAGCTAGCTTCACCACTAACCTGGGTGATGTGGTCACCTTTAGGAAGGGAGGGAGGGGGACGTAGTTTCACCCACCTATCACACCTTAAGGAGCTTTGCCATCTTATTTGCTGGAGTTAGCACATGTCATACCATATAAGGAGCTGTGCCGTCTTATTTTTTTGAGTGATCTTTGCCAGTTTATTTGCTTGAGCGAGCACCTGTTTTTACAAGATAGCACTTTAGAATATAAAGGAGCCTTACCACACACGAGCATAATGTCAAATTAGGGGAAGTCTAAAGTGACCTTACGACGATGAGCTTAATGCCAAACAGGGCACGTCTAAGAAATTTGTGTTTAGGACTCGTAATAGTGGTTGTACCATTTTTAATTTTTAACTAGCCTATATAAGTGAATTTCCGTAATAAGCATTACACATTCATTCCCTTGCAACCATAGAATGCTTAAGTTTTAACTTCCCCATATAAGTCAACTTCAATAATGATCATTACACATTCATTCCCTTGTATATGATGTGAGCCTAAATCATTAGAACATAATGTGTAAGCCTATAGACATGAGTCTATAGGTATACATAAGCTTGAACCCGTGAGTATAAGCATGAGCCTAGAGGCTTGAGCCCACTAGTAAGTGTGATGAGAGGCCAGCTCATTAGATGTCTCTGAGCTTGTTTCTTCAAAAACTGTGTGAGCACACAAACATGAGTCTAGAGCGCGAGTCTAGAGATGCGCATAGGTCGTCCAGAGACATGAGTCTAGAGATGTGTGTGTGTGTCTAAAGGCGGGAGTCCCATAGAAATAAGCCTCATGATCTTGACTCCCCAAGAAAAGCGATATCTAGTAAATGCCAAGAAAAGCAATACAGAGCGTCAAAGAAAGCAAATTTGTTGGAAAAATCTGGGTGCACACACGACACACCCCTTCTATCCATTTCCCAAGCACATCATCTCCATTTTTCACTAAGAGTATCGATTCTTTTCCCCACATTCTGCATCTCCTAGGAAGCTTGGACACATACACGTGCAACTAACCTCATCAATGGAAACCCTCTAAGTACATATATAGATGGGGGGACCATGGTAGGTGTGGAAGCCAACCTTATCTCCTGTATAACAATTGGCCATGGAACACCGCTTTGAAGAATATAAGCTCACCCTCAACTCTAATTTAACATAAACACAACCTCACCCTAGTCAACATATTAGCCATATATAAATCCAATCTCTAAGCATCAAGCTATGAGATCTTGGATTAATATCATGTTGTGCATGGTCCAGAGACTATTATCTAGATACCCATGAAACATCATTAAATGGTAGTCTTGGCAATAATTTAGCCAGTCAAAAGGTGCACCTAATTTAAAGGGCCCACCAAGCCCCTTCCACAACAATAGAAGGAGGCCTTTCATGAAGATGCATGCAGAACTTCTACTTCTATATCCTATCGTCGCGCATGGTTTGGGCACCATCTACCCATGCAAAATCATTGATAATAGTGGTCATTGGGTGATAACCCCATTGATCAAAAGGCGTGGGTTGCTTCTACCAAAATCATTCATGATAGTGGTCGTGTGGTGATAGCTCCATTAATCAGAAGGCATGGGTTTCTTCTACCTACCAGGTGATTTTGAAGGGACCAAGCCACCTCCACAATAGAAGGAGGCCTACATGAAAGAAATCTACTTCACATCTACCTCTTTATGCCACCTTGACTACCCCAAGGCTACCCAAAGATTATCATCAATTTGCCATACCTCTAAGTCACATATCACTTTAGAGTCTACCACTTATCCTGGCATGCCAATTTCACGTTATATCTTGGACCATCTACACCTCTTCAACTTGGGAGCTAGCTTCACCACCACTAACCTGGTGGGTGATGTGGTCATCTTTAGGAAGGGAGGGAGGGGGACATAGTTTCACCCAGGTTTCACCCACCTATAACACCACAAGGAGCTTTGCCGTCTTATTTGGTGGAAATAGCACATGTCATACCATATAAGGAGCTGTGCCATCTTATTTTTTTGAGTGATCTTTGCCAGCTTATTTGCTTGAGCGAGCACCTGTTTTTACAAGATAGCACTTTAGAGTATAAAGCAGCCTTATCACGAGCTTTAATGTCGAATTAGGGGAAGTCTAAAGTGACCTTACGACGATGAGCTTAATGCCAAACAGGGCACGTCTAAGAAACTTTTGTACATACTTACTTAGGACTCGTAATAGTGGTTGTACCATTTTTGATTTTTAACTAGCCTATATAAGTCACTTTCCGTAATAAGCATTAAACGTTCATTCCCTTGCAACCATAGAATACTTAAGTTTTAACTTCCCTATATAAGTCAACTTCAATAATGATCATTACACATTCATTCCCTTGTATATAATACTTAAGATGTGTTCTCTTCTCTAATCTCGCTTGCTTGTGCGCTCTATTGAATCTTGCATGATTGATGGATGCTTGCTAGATAGGTTTGATTGTAGGTTTTTTCTTTCTTTCTTTTATTAGCTTCTTCCCCCCATTCTACCATTTGTGAGAGAAGACCACTCCAAAGGATATCCTCTTCTTGAATTAGAGTGAGGAAGAAGTGATTTTTCGTTCATGCATTTCATAATTTTGTTCTTAGCATTTCTAAATTCAAAGTGGAATAAACTAACCCAAAAACATAAGCCGCTTGTGCGTGAATTAGAGTGAGGAAGTTGTGAATTTTTTTGTTCATCCATTGCATAATTTTGTTCATTTCCATGGTGAAATTGGTAGCTTAGAGCATGTAAAATCAACAAAAAAACCAATAATCACTTTTATAGACACCATAAACGTGGATTCGAAATAATCCTTATAACCACCATCAAATCTTAAGAATCTCAAACACCTCAAAAAACCATGCCAAACCATCTCTCGGGTTGGGAGACGTAAGTCCATAGTCCCATGAAAAAAAACCATGAGTCAACACACATAAGCTTAGAGATGTGAGCCGCCGTGAGTCAACACGTGAGCTTAGAGACATGAGTTGTAAGCCTAGAGACATCCACTATGAGTCTAGAGGCATATAAGACATGAGTCATGAGCCAAGTCTAGAGTTGTGAGTCGTGAGTCTAGAGACGTAAGTCAATAGACATGAGTCTGAAGCTGCGAGTTAACAAACGCGAGTCTGGTCAACCTAATAGTATACCAGGCAATTCAAACAGTATGGTACTAATGTGATTCTAGGAAACCTAATATTATAACAATGAATTAAAAGTGTTTGGTAAAGCAGCTCTTGAAGACCTATAAAGACACACCTACCTTGTCATACGAATTACACAAATAATTCTTGTCCTTTATAATTATTGGGGTGTAAGTACTACATGAGCCAGAACCTGTGAGTCCATAAGCATGAGCCTAGAGGCTTGAGCCCACTAGTAAGGGCGATGAGAGGCCAACTCATTAGATGTTTGTGAGCTTGTTTCTTCAAAAACTGTGTGAGCACACAAAAATGAGTCTAGAGCGCGAGTCTAGAGATGCACATAGGTCGTCCAGAGACATGAGTCTAGAGATGCGTGTGTGTGTCCAAAGGCATGAGTCCCATAGAAATAAGCCTCATGATCTTGACCCCCCAAGAGAAGCGAGTATATGCCAAGAAAAGCAATACAGAGCGTCAAAGAAAGCAAATTTGTTGGAAAAATCTGAGTGCACACACAAGACACACACCTTCTATACATTTCCCAAGCACATCATCTCCATTTTTCACTGAGAGTATCAATTATCTTTCCCACATTCTGCATCTCCTAGGAAGCGTGGACACGTACACGTGCAACTAACCTCATCAATGGAAACCCTCTAAGTACATATATAGATGGGGGGACCATGGTAGGTATGGGAGCCAACCTTATCTCTTGTATTACAATTGGCCATGTAAGTACCTCCAAAGCGCTTTAAAGAATATAACCTCACCCTCGACTCTATTTTAACATAAACACAACCTCACCCTAGTCCACATATTAGCCATATATAAATCCAATCTCTAAGCATCAAGTTATGAGATCTTGGATTAATATCATGTTGTGCATGGTCTAGAGACTATTATCTAGATACCCATGAAACATCATTAAATGGTAGTCTTGGCAATGATTTTGCCAATCAAAAGGTGCACCTAGTTTAAAGGGCCCACCAAGCCCCTTCCACAAAAATAGAAGGAGGCCTTTCATGAAGATGCATGCATAACTTCTACTTCTTTATCCATTCGTCGCTCGTGCATGGTTTGGGCACCATCTACCCATGCAAAATCATTCATGATAGTGGTCATGGGGTGATAACCCCATTGATCAAAAGGCGTGGGTTGCTTCTACCAAAATCATTCATGATAGTGTACCTCTTTAGGCCACCTTGACTACCCCAAGGTACCCAAAGATTATCATCAATTTGCCATACATCTAGGTCACATATCACTTTAGAGTCTACCACTTATCCTGGCATGCCAATTTCACGTTATATCTTGGACCATCTACACCTCTTCAACTTGGGAGCTAGCTTCACCACTAACCTGGGTGATGTGGTCACCTTTAGGAAGGGAGGGAGGGGGACGTAGTTTCACCCACCTATCACACCTTAAGGAGCTTTGCCATCTTATTTGCTGGAGTTAGCACATGTCATACCATATAAGGAGCTGTGCCGTCTTATTTTTTTGAGTGATCTTTGCCAGTTTATTTGCTTGAGCGAGCACCTGTTTTTACAAGATAGCACTTTAGAATATAAAGGAGCCTTACCACACACGAGCATAATGTCAAATTAGGGGAAGTCTAAAGTGACCTTACGACGATGAGCTTAATGCCAAACAGGGCACGTCTAAGAAATTTGTGTTTAGGACTCGTAATAGTGGTTGTACCATTTTTAATTTTTAACTAGCCTATATAAGTGAATTTCCGTAATAAGCATTACACATTCATTCCCTTGCAACCATAGAATGCTTAAGTTTTAACTTCCCCATATAAGTCAACTTCAATAATGATCATTACACATTCATTCCCTTGTATATGATGTGAGCCTAAATCATTAGAACATAATGTGTAAGCCTATAGACATGAGTCTATAGGTATACATAAGCTTGAACCCGTGAGTATAAGCATGAGCCTAGAGGCTTGAGCCCACTAGTAAGTGTGATGAGAGGCCAGCTCATTAGATGTCTCTGAGCTTGTTTCTTCAAAAACTGTGTGAGCACACAAACATGAGTCTAGAGCGCGAGTCTAGAGATGCGCATAGGTCGTCCAGAGACATGAGTCTAGAGATGTGTGTGTGTGTCTAAAGGCGGGAGTCCCATAGAAATAAGCCTCATGATCTTGACTCCCCAAGAAAAGCGATATCTAGTAAATGCCAAGAAAAGCAATACAGAGCGTCAAAGAAAGCAAATTTGTTGGAAAAATCTGGGTGCACACACGACACACCCCTTCTATCCATTTCCCAAGCACATCATCTCCATTTTTCACTAAGAGTATCGATTCTTTTCCCCACATTCTGCATCTCCTAGGAAGCTTGGACACATACACGTGCAACTAACCTCATCAATGGAAACCCTCTAAGTACATATATAGATGGGGGGACCATGGTAGGTGTGGAAGCCAACCTTATCTCCTGTATAACAATTGGCCATGGAACACCGCTTTGAAGAATATAAGCTCACCCTCAACTCTAATTTAACATAAACACAACCTCACCCTAGTCAACATATTAGCCATATATAAATCCAATCTCTAAGCATCAAGCTATGAGATCTTGGATTAATATCATGTTGTGCATGGTCCAGAGACTATTATCTAGATACCCATGAAACATCATTAAATGGTAGTCTTGGCAATAATTTAGCCAGTCAAAAGGTGCACCTAATTTAAAGGGCCCACCAAGCCCCTTCCACAACAATAGAAGGAGGCCTTTCATGAAGATGCATGCAGAACTTCTACTTCTATATCCTATCGTCGCGCATGGTTTGGGCACCATCTACCCATGCAAAATCATTGATAATAGTGGTCATTGGGTGATAACCCCATTGATCAAAAGGCGTGGGTTGCTTCTACCAAAATCATTCATGATAGTGGTCGTGTGGTGATAGCTCCATTAATCAGAAGGCATGGGTTTCTTCTACCTACCAGGTGATTTTGAAGGGACCAAGCCACCTCCACAATAGAAGGAGGCCTACATGAAAGAAATCTACTTCACATCTACCTCTTTATGCCACCTTGACTACCCCAAGGCTACCCAAAGATTATCATCAATTTGCCATACCTCTAAGTCACATATCACTTTAGAGTCTACCACTTATCCTGGCATGCCAATTTCACGTTATATCTTGGACCATCTACACCTCTTCAACTTGGGAGCTAGCTTCACCACCACTAACCTGGTGGGTGATGTGGTCATCTTTAGGAAGGGAGGGAGGGGGACATAGTTTCACCCAGGTTTCACCCACCTATAACACCACAAGGAGCTTTGCCGTCTTATTTGGTGGAAATAGCACATGTCATACCATATAAGGAGCTGTGCCATCTTATTTTTTTGAGTGATCTTTGCCAGCTTATTTGCTTGAGCGAGCACCTGTTTTTACAAGATAGCACTTTAGAGTATAAAGCAGCCTTATCACGAGCTTTAATGTCGAATTAGGGGAAGTCTAAAGTGACCTTACGACGATGAGCTTAATGCCAAACAGGGCACGTCTAAGAAACTTTTGTACATACTTACTTAGGACTCGTAATAGTGGTTGTACCATTTTTGATTTTTAACTAGCCTATATAAGTCACTTTCCGTAATAAGCATTAAACGTTCATTCCCTTGCAACCATAGAATACTTAAGTTTTAACTTCCCTATATAAGTCAACTTCAATAATGATCATTACACATTCATTCCCTTGTATATAATACTTAAGATGTGTTCTCTTCTCTAATCTCGCTTGCTTGTGCGCTCTATTGAATCTTGCATGATTGATGGATGCTTGCTAGATAGGTTTGATTGTAGGTTTTTTCTTTCTTTCTTTTATTAGCTTCTTCCCCCCATTCTACCATTTGTGAGAGAAGACCACTCCAAAGGATATCCTCTTCTTGAATTAGAGTGAGGAAGAAGTGATTTTTCGTTCATGCATTTCATAATTTTGTTCTTAGCATTTCTAAATTCAAAGTGGAATAAACTAACCCAAAAACATAAGCCGCTTGTGCGTGAATTAGAGTGAGGAAGTTGTGAATTTTTTTGTTCATCCATTGCATAATTTTGTTCATTTCCATGGTGAAATTGGTAGCTTAGAGCATGTAAAATCAACAAAAAAACCAATAATCACTTTTATAGACACCATAAACGTGGATTCGAAATAATCCTTATAACCACCATCAAATCTTAAGAATCTCAAACACCTCAAAAAACCATGCCAAACCATCTCTCGGGTTGGGAGACGTAAGTCCATAGTCCCATGAAAAAAAACCATGAGTCAACACACATAAGCTTAGAGATGTGAGCCGCCGTGAGTCAACACGTGAGCTTAGAGACATGAGTTGTAAGCCTAGAGACATCCACTATGAGTCTAGAGGCATATAAGACATGAGTCATGAGCCAAGTCTAGAGTTGTGAGTCGTGAGTCTAGAGACGTAAGTCAATAGACATGAGTCTGAAGCTGCGAGTTAACAAACGCGAGTCTGGTCAACCTAATAGTATACCAGGCAATTCAAACAGTATGGTACTAATGTGATTCTAGGAAACCTAATATTATAACAATGAATTAAAAGTGTTTGGTAAAGCAGCTCTTGAAGACCTATAAAGACACACCTACCTTGTCATACGAATTACACAAATAATTCTTGTCCTTTATAATTATTGGGGTGTAAGTACTACATGAGCCAGAACCTGTGAGTCCATAAGCATGAGCCTAGAGGCTTGAGCCCACTAGTAAGGGCGATGAGAGGCCAACTCATTAGATGTTTGTGAGCTTGTTTCTTCAAAAACTGTGTGAGCACACAAAAATGAGTCTAGAGCGCGAGTCTAGAGATGCACATAGGTCGTCCAGAGACATGAGTCTAGAGATGCGTGTGTGTGTCCAAAGGCATGAGTCCCATAGAAATAAGCCTCATGATCTTGACCCCCCAAGAGAAGCGAGTATATGCCAAGAAAAGCAATACAGAGCGTCAAAGAAAGCAAATTTGTTGGAAAAATCTGAGTGCACACACAAGACACACACCTTCTATACATTTCCCAAGCACATCATCTCCATTTTTCACTGAGAGTATCAATTATCTTTCCCACATTCTGCATCTCCTAGGAAGCGTGGACACGTACACGTGCAACTAACCTCATCAATGGAAACCCTCTAAGTACATATATAGATGGGGGGACCATGGTAGGTATGGGAGCCAACCTTATCTCTTGTATTACAATTGGCCATGTAAGTACCTCCAAAGCGCTTTAAAGAATATAACCTCACCCTCGACTCTATTTTAACATAAACACAACCTCACCCTAGTCCACATATTAGCCATATATAAATCCAATCTCTAAGCATCAAGTTATGAGATCTTGGATTAATATCATGTTGTGCATGGTCTAGAGACTATTATCTAGATACCCATGAAACATCATTAAATGGTAGTCTTGGCAATGATTTTGCCAATCAAAAGGTGCACCTAGTTTAAAGGGCCCACCAAGCCCCTTCCACAAAAATAGAAGGAGGCCTTTCATGAAGATGCATGCATAACTTCTACTTCTTTATCCATTCGTCGCTCGTGCATGGTTTGGGCACCATCTACCCATGCAAAATCATTCATGATAGTGGTCATGGGGTGATAACCCCATTGATCAAAAGGCGTGGGTTGCTTCTACCAAAATCATTCATGATAGTGTACCTCTTTAGGCCACCTTGACTACCCCAAGGTACCCAAAGATTATCATCAATTTGCCATACATCTAGGTCACATATCACTTTAGAGTCTACCACTTATCCTGGCATGCCAATTTCACGTTATATCTTGGACCATCTACACCTCTTCAACTTGGGAGCTAGCTTCACCACTAACCTGGGTGATGTGGTCACCTTTAGGAAGGGAGGGAGGGGGACGTAGTTTCACCCACCTATCACACCTTAAGGAGCTTTGCCATCTTATTTGCTGGAGTTAGCACATGTCATACCATATAAGGAGCTGTGCCGTCTTATTTTTTTGAGTGATCTTTGCCAGTTTATTTGCTTGAGCGAGCACCTGTTTTTACAAGATAGCACTTTAGAATATAAAGGAGCCTTACCACACACGAGCATAATGTCAAATTAGGGGAAGTCTAAAGTGACCTTACGACGATGAGCTTAATGCCAAACAGGGCACGTCTAAGAAATTTGTGTTTAGGACTCGTAATAGTGGTTGTACCATTTTTAATTTTTAACTAGCCTATATAAGTGAATTTCCGTAATAAGCATTACACATTCATTCCCTTGCAACCATAGAATGCTTAAGTTTTAACTTCCCCATATAAGTCAACTTCAATAATGATCATTACACATTCATTCCCTTGTATATGATGTGAGCCTAAATCATTAGAACATAATGTGTAAGCCTATAGACATGAGTCTATAGGTATACATAAGCTTGAACCCGTGAGTATAAGCATGAGCCTAGAGGCTTGAGCCCACTAGTAAGTGTGATGAGAGGCCAGCTCATTAGATGTCTCTGAGCTTGTTTCTTCAAAAACTGTGTGAGCACACAAACATGAGTCTAGAGCGCGAGTCTAGAGATGCGCATAGGTCGTCCAGAGACATGAGTCTAGAGATGTGTGTGTGTGTCTAAAGGCGGGAGTCCCATAGAAATAAGCCTCATGATCTTGACTCCCCAAGAAAAGCGATATCTAGTAAATGCCAAGAAAAGCAATACAGAGCGTCAAAGAAAGCAAATTTGTTGGAAAAATCTGGGTGCACACACGACACACCCCTTCTATCCATTTCCCAAGCACATCATCTCCATTTTTCACTAAGAGTATCGATTCTTTTCCCCACATTCTGCATCTCCTAGGAAGCTTGGACACATACACGTGCAACTAACCTCATCAATGGAAACCCTCTAAGTACATATATAGATGGGGGGACCATGGTAGGTGTGGAAGCCAACCTTATCTCCTGTATAACAATTGGCCATGGAACACCGCTTTGAAGAATATAAGCTCACCCTCAACTCTAATTTAACATAAACACAACCTCACCCTAGTCAACATATTAGCCATATATAAATCCAATCTCTAAGCATCAAGCTATGAGATCTTGGATTAATATCATGTTGTGCATGGTCCAGAGACTATTATCTAGATACCCATGAAACATCATTAAATGGTAGTCTTGGCAATAATTTAGCCAGTCAAAAGGTGCACCTAATTTAAAGGGCCCACCAAGCCCCTTCCACAACAATAGAAGGAGGCCTTTCATGAAGATGCATGCAGAACTTCTACTTCTATATCCTATCGTCGCGCATGGTTTGGGCACCATCTACCCATGCAAAATCATTGATAATAGTGGTCATTGGGTGATAACCCCATTGATCAAAAGGCGTGGGTTGCTTCTACCAAAATCATTCATGATAGTGGTCGTGTGGTGATAGCTCCATTAATCAGAAGGCATGGGTTTCTTCTACCTACCAGGTGATTTTGAAGGGACCAAGCCACCTCCACAATAGAAGGAGGCCTACATGAAAGAAATCTACTTCACATCTACCTCTTTATGCCACCTTGACTACCCCAAGGCTACCCAAAGATTATCATCAATTTGCCATACCTCTAAGTCACATATCACTTTAGAGTCTACCACTTATCCTGGCATGCCAATTTCACGTTATATCTTGGACCATCTACACCTCTTCAACTTGGGAGCTAGCTTCACCACCACTAACCTGGTGGGTGATGTGGTCATCTTTAGGAAGGGAGGGAGGGGGACATAGTTTCACCCAGGTTTCACCCACCTATAACACCACAAGGAGCTTTGCCGTCTTATTTGGTGGAAATAGCACATGTCATACCATATAAGGAGCTGTGCCATCTTATTTTTTTGAGTGATCTTTGCCAGCTTATTTGCTTGAGCGAGCACCTGTTTTTACAAGATAGCACTTTAGAGTATAAAGCAGCCTTATCACGAGCTTTAATGTCGAATTAGGGGAAGTCTAAAGTGACCTTACGACGATGAGCTTAATGCCAAACAGGGCACGTCTAAGAAACTTTTGTACATACTTACTTAGGACTCGTAATAGTGGTTGTACCATTTTTGATTTTTAACTAGCCTATATAAGTCACTTTCCGTAATAAGCATTAAACGTTCATTCCCTTGCAACCATAGAATACTTAAGTTTTAACTTCCCTATATAAGTCAACTTCAATAATGATCATTACACATTCATTCCCTTGTATATAATACTTAAGATGTGTTCTCTTCTCTAATCTCGCTTGCTTGTGCGCTCTATTGAATCTTGCATGATTGATGGATGCTTGCTAGATAGGTTTGATTGTAGGTTTTTTCTTTCTTTCTTTTATTAGCTTCTTCCCCCCATTCTACCATTTGTGAGAGAAGACCACTCCAAAGGATATCCTCTTCTTGAATTAGAGTGAGGAAGAAGTGATTTTTCGTTCATGCATTTCATAATTTTGTTCTTAGCATTTCTAAATTCAAAGTGGAATAAACTAACCCAAAAACATAAGCCGCTTGTGCGTGAATTAGAGTGAGGAAGTTGTGAATTTTTTTGTTCATCCATTGCATAATTTTGTTCATTTCCATGGTGAAATTGGTAGCTTAGAGCATGTAAAATCAACAAAAAAACCAATAAACCACATGTAATCACTTTTATAGACACCATAAACGTGGATTCGAAATAATCCTTATAACCACCATCAAATCTTAAGAATCTCAAACACCTCAAAAAACCATGCCAAACCATCTCTCGGGTTGGGAGACGTAAGTCCATAGTCCCATGAAAAAAAACCATGAGTCAACACACATAAGCTTAGAGATGTGAGCCGCCGTGAGTCAACACGTGAGCTTAGAGACATGAGTTGTAAGCCTAGAGACATCCACTATGAGTCTAGAGGCATATAAGACATGAGTCATGAGCCAAGTCTAGAGTTGTGAGTCGTGAGTCTAGAGACGTAAGTCAATAGACATGAGTCTGAAGCTGCGAGTTAACAAACGCGAGTCTGGTCAACCTAATAGTATACCAGGCAATTCAAACAGTATGGTACTAATGTGATTCTAGGAAACCTAATATTATAACAATGAATTAAAAGTGTTTGGTAAAGCAGCTCTTGAAGACCTATAAAGACACACCTACCTTGTCATACGAATTACACAAAAAATTCTTGTCCTTTATAATTATTGGGGTGTAAGTACTACATGAGCCAGAACCTGTGAGTCCATAAGCATGAGCCTAGAGGCTTGAGCCCACTAGTAAGGGCGATGAGAGGCCAACTCATTAGATGTTTGTGAGCTTGTTTCTTCAAAAACTGTGTGAGCACACAAAAATGAGTCTAGAGCGCGAGTCTAGAGATGCACATAGGTCGTCCAGAGACATGAGTCTAGAGATGCGTGTGTGTGTCCAAAGGCATGAGTCCCATAGAAATAAGCCTCATGATCTTGACCCCCCAAGAGAAGCGAGTATATGCCAAGAAAAGCAATACAGAGCGTCAAAGAAAGCAAATTTGTTGGAAAAATCTGAGTGCACACACAAGACACACACCTTCTATACATTTCCCAAGCACATCATCTCCATTTTTCACTGAGAGTATCAATTATCTTTCCCACATTCTGCATCTCCTAGGAAGCGTGGACACGTACACGTGCAACTAACCTCATCAATGGAAACCCTCTAAGTACATATATAGATGGGGGGACCATGGTAGGTATGGGAGCCAACCTTATCTCTTGTATTACAATTGGCCATGTAAGTACCTCCAAAGCGCTTTAAAGAATATAACCTCACCCTCGACTCTATTTTAACATAAACACAACCTCACCCTAGTCCACATATTAGCCATATATAAATCCAATCTCTAAGCATCAAGTTATGAGATCTTGGATTAATATCATGTTGTGCATGGTCTAGAGACTATTATCTAGATACCCATGAAACATCATTAAATGGTAGTCTTGGCAATGATTTTGCCAATCAAAAGGTGCACCTAGTTTAAAGGGCCCACCAAGCCCCTTCCACAAAAATAGAAGGAGGCCTTTCATGAAGATGCATGCATAACTTCTACTTCTTTATCCATTCGTCGCTCGTGCATGGTTTGGGCACCATCTACCCATGCAAAATCATTCATGATAGTGGTCATGGGGTGATAACCCCATTGATCAAAAGGCGTGGGTTGCTTCTACCAAAATCATTCATGATAGTGTACCTCTTTAGGCCACCTTGACTACCCCAAGGTACCCAAAGATTATCATCAATTTGCCATACATCTAGGTCACATATCACTTTAGAGTCTACCACTTATCCTGGCATGCCAATTTCACGTTATATCTTGGACCATCTACACCTCTTCAACTTGGGAGCTAGCTTCACCACTAACCTGGGTGATGTGGTCACCTTTAGGAAGGGAGGGAGGGGGACGTAGTTTCACCCACCTATCACACCTTAAGGAGCTTTGCCATCTTATTTGCTGGAGTTAGCACATGTCATACCATATAAGGAGCTGTGCCGTCTTATTTTTTTGAGTGATCTTTGCCAGTTTATTTGCTTGAGCGAGCACCTGTTTTTACAAGATAGCACTTTAGAATATAAAGGAGCCTTACCACACACGAGCATAATGTCAAATTAGGGGAAGTCTAAAGTGACCTTACGACGATGAGCTTAATGCCAAACAGGGCACGTCTAAGAAATTTGTGTTTAGGACTCGTAATAGTGGTTGTACCATTTTTAATTTTTAACTAGCCTATATAAGTGAATTTCCGTAATAAGCATTACACATTCATTCCCTTGCAACCATAGAATGCTTAAGTTTTAACTTCCCCATATAAGTCAACTTCAATAATGATCATTACACATTCATTCCCTTGTATATGATGTGAGCCTAAATCATTAGAACATAATGTGTAAGCCTATAGACATGAGTCTATAGGTATACATAAGCTTGAACCCGTGAGTATAAGCATGAGCCTAGAGGCTTGAGCCCACTAGTAAGTGTGATGAGAGGCCAGCTCATTAGATGTCTCTGAGCTTGTTTCTTCAAAAACTGTGTGAGCACACAAACATGAGTCTAGAGCGCGAGTCTAGAGATGCGCATAGGTCGTCCAAAGACATGAGTCTAGAGATGTGTGTGTGTGTCTAAAGGCGGGAGTCCCATAGAAATAAGCCTCATGATCTTGACTCCCCAAGAAAAGCGATATCTAGTAAATGCCAAGAAAAGCAATACAGAGCGTCAAAGAAAGCAAATTTGTTGGAAAAATCTGGGTGCACACACGACACACACCTTCTATCCATTTCCCAAGCACATCATCTCCATTTTTCACTAAGAGTATCGATTCTTTTCCCCACATTCTGCATCTCCTAGGAAGCTTGGACACATACACGTGCAACTAACCTCATCAATGGAAACCCTCTAAGTACATATATAGATGGGGGGACCATGGTAGGTGTGGAAGCCAACCTTATCTCCTGTATAACAATTGGCCATGGAACACCGCTTTGAAGAATATAAGCTCACCCTCAACTCTAATTTAACATAAACACAACCTCACCCTAGTCAACATATTAGCCATATATAAATCCAATCTCTAAGCATCAAGCTATGAGATCTTGGATTAATATCATGTTGTGCATGGTCCAGAGACTATTATCTAGATACCCATGAAACATCATTAAATGGTAGTCTTGGCAATAATTTAGCCAGTCAAAAGGTGCACCTAATTTAAAGGGCCCACCAAGCCCCTTCCACAACAATAGAAGGAGGCCTTTCATGAAGATGCATGCAGAACTTCTACTTCTATATCCTATCGTCGCGCATGGTTTGGGCACCATCTACCCATGCAAAATCATTGATAATAGTGGTCATTGGGTGATAACCCCATTGATCAAAAGGCGTGGGTTGCTTCTACCAAAATCATTCATGATAGTGGTCGTGTGGTGATAGCTCCATTAATCAGAAGGCATGGGTTTCTTCTACCTACCAGGTGATTTTGAAGGGACCAAGCCACCTCCACAATAGAAGGAGGCCTACATGAAAGAAATCTACTTCACATCTACCTCTTTATGCCACCTTGACTACCCCAAGGCTACCCAAAGATTATCATCAATTTGCCATACCTCTAAGTCACATATCACTTTAGAGTCTACCACTTATCCTGGCATGCCAATTTCACGTTATATCTTGGACCATCTACACCTCTTCAACTTGGGAGCTAGCTTCACCACCACTAACCTGGTGGGTGATGTGGTCATCTTTAGGAAGGGAGGGAGGGGGACATAGTTTCACCCAGGTTTCACCCACCTATAACACCACAAGGAGCTTTGCCGTCTTATTTGGTGGAAATAGCACATGTCATACCATATAAGGAGCTGTGCCATCTTATTTTTTTGAGTGATCTTTGCCAGCTTATTTGCTTGAGCGAGCACCTGTTTTTACAAGATAGCACTTTAGAGTATAAAGCAGCCTTATCACGAGCTTTAATGTCGAATTAGGGGAAGTCTAAAGTGACCTTACGACGATGAGCTTAATGCCAAACAGGGCACGTCTAAGAAACTTTTGTACATACTTACTTAGGACTCGTAATAGTGGTTGTACCATTTTTGATTTTTAACTAGCCTATATAAGTCACTTTCCGTAATAAGCATTAAACGTTCATTCCCTTGCAACCATAGAATACTTAAGTTTTAACTTCCCTATATAAGTCAACTTCAATAATGATCATTACACATTCATTCCCTTGTATATAATACTTAAGATGTGTTCTCTTCTCTAATCTCGCTTGCTTGTGCGCTCTATTGAATCTTGCATGATTGATGGATGCTTGCTAGATAGGTTTGATTGTAGGTTTTTTCTTTCTTTCTTTTATTAGCTTCTTCCCCCCATTCTACCATTTGTGAGAGAAGACCACTCCAAAGGATATCCTCTTCTTGAATTAGAGTGAGGAAGAAGTGATTTTTCGTTCATGCATTTCATAATTTTGTTCTTAGCATTTCTAAATTCAAAGTGGAATAAACTAACCCAAAAACATAAGCCGCTTGTGCGTGAATTAGAGTGAGGAAGTTGTGAATTTTTTTGTTCATCCATTGCATAATTTTGTTCATTTCCATGGTGAAATTGGTAGCTTAGAGCATGTAAAATCAACAAAAAAACCAATAAACCACATGTAATCACTTTTATAGACACCATAAACGTGGATTCGAAATAATCCTTATAACCACCATCAAATCTTAAGAATCTCAAACACCTCAAAAAACCATGCCAAACCATCTCTCGGGTTGGGAGACGTAAGTCCATAGTCCCATGAAAAAAAACCATGAGTCAACACACATAAGCTTAGAGATGTGAGCCGCCGTGAGTCAACACGTGAGCTTAGAGACATGAGTTGTAAGCCTAGAGACATCCACTATGAGTCTAGAGGCATATAAGACATGAGTCATGAGCCAAGTCTAGAGTTGTGAGTCGTGAGTCTAGAGACGTAAGTCAATAGACATGAGTCTGAAGCTGCGAGTTAACAAACGCGAGTCTGGTCAACCTAATAGTATACCAGGCAATTCAAACAGTATGGTACTAATGTGATTCTAGGAAACCTAATATTATAACAATGAATTAAAAGTGTTTGGTAAAGCAGCTCTTGAAGACCTATAAAGACACACCTACCTTGTCATACGAATTACACAAATAATTCTTGTCCTTTATAATTATTGGGGTGTAAGTACTACATGAGCCAGAACCTGTGAGTCCATAAGCATGAGCCTAGAGGCTTGAGCCCACTAGTAAGGGCGATGAGAGGCCAACTCATTAGATGTTTGTGAGCTTGTTTCTTCAAAAACTGTGTGAGCACACAAAAATGAGTCTAGAGCGCGAGTCTAGAGATGCACATAGGTCGTCCAGAGACATGAGTCTAGAGATGCGTGTGTGTGTCCAAAGGCATGAGTCCCATAGAAATAAGCCTCATGATCTTGACCCCCCAAGAGAAGCGAGTATATGCCAAGAAAAGCAATACAGAGCGTCAAAGAAAGCAAATTTGTTGGAAAAATCTGAGTGCACACACAAGACACACACCTTCTATACATTTCCCAAGCACATCATCTCCATTTTTCACTGAGAGTATCAATTATCTTTCCCACATTCTGCATCTCCTAGGAAGCGTGGACACGTACACGTGCAACTAACCTCATCAATGGAAACCCTCTAAGTACATATATAGATGGGGGGACCATGGTAGGTATGGGAGCCAACCTTATCTCTTGTATTACAATTGGCCATGTAAGTACCTCCAAAGCGCTTTAAAGAATATAACCTCACCCTCGACTCTATTTTAACATAAACACAACCTCACCCTAGTCCACATATTAGCCATATATAAATCCAATCTCTAAGCATCAAGTTATGAGATCTTGGATTAATATCATGTTGTGCATGGTCTAGAGACTATTATCTAGATACCCATGAAACATCATTAAATGGTAGTCTTGGCAATGATTTTGCCAATCAAAAGGTGCACCTAGTTTAAAGGGCCCACCAAGCCCCTTCCACAAAAATAGAAGGAGGCCTTTCATGAAGATGCATGCATAACTTCTACTTCTATATCCTATCGTCGCTCGTGCATGGTTTGGGCACCATCTACCCATGCAAAATCATTCATGATAGTGGTCATGGGGTGATAACCCCATTGATCAAAAGGCGTGGGTTGCTTCTACCAAAATCATTCATGATAGTGTACCTCTTTAGGCCACCTTGACTACCCCAAGGTACCCAAAGATTATCATCAATTTGCCATACATCTAGGTCACATATCACTTTAGAGTCTACCACTTATCCTGGCATGCCAATTTCACGTTATATCTTGGACCATCTACACCTCTTCAACTTGGGAGCTAGCTTCACCACTAACCTGGGTGATGTGGTCACCTTTAGGAAGGGAGGGAGGGGGACGTAGTTTCACCCACCTATCACACCTTAAGGAGCTTTGCCATCTTATTTGCTGGAGTTAGCACATGTCATACCATATAAGGAGCTGTGCCGTCTTATTTTTTTGAGTGATCTTTGCCAGTTTATTTGCTTGAGCGAGCACCTGTTTTTACAAGATAGCACTTTAGAATATAAAGGAGCCTTACCACACACGAGCATAATGTCAAATTAGGGGAAGTCTAAAGTGACCTTACGACGATGAGCTTAATGCCAAACAGGGCACGTCTAAGAAATTTGTGTTTAGGACTCGTAATAGTGGTTGTACCATTTTTAATTTTTAACTAGCCTATATAAGTGAATTTCCGTAATAAGCATTACACATTCATTCCCTTGCAACCATAGAATGCTTAAGTTTTAACTTCCCCATATAAGTCAACTTCAATAATGATCATTACACATTCATTCCCTTGTATATGATGTGAGCCTAAATCATTAGAACATAATGTGTAAGCCTATAGACATGAGTCTATAGGTATACATAAGCTTGAACCCGTGAGTATAAGCATGAGCCTAGAGGCTTGAGCCCACTAGTAAGTGTGATGAGAGGCCAGCTCATTAGATGTCTCTGAGCTTGTTTCTTCAAAAACTGTGTGAGCACACAAACATGAGTCTAGAGCGCGAGTCTAGAGATGCGCATAGGTCGTCCAGAGACATGAGTCTAGAGATGTGTGTGTGTGTCTAAAGGCGGGAGTCCCATAGAAATAAGCCTCATGATCTTGACTCCCCAAGAAAAGCGATATCTAGTAAATGCCAAGAAAAGCAATACAGAGCGTCAAAGAAAGCAAATTTGTTGGAAAAATCTGGGTGCACACACGACACACCCCTTCTATCCATTTCCCAAGCACATCATCTCCATTTTTCACTAAGAGTATCGATTCTTTTCCCCACATTCTGCATCTCCTAGGAAGCTTGGACACATACACGTGCAACTAACCTCATCAATGGAAACCCTCTAAGTACATATATAGATGGGGGGACCATGGTAGGTGTGGAAGCCAACCTTATCTCCTGTATAACAATTGGCCATGGAACACCGCTTTGAAGAATATAAGCTCACCCTCAACTCTAATTTAACATAAACACAACCTCACCCTAGTCAACATATTAGCCATATATAAATCCAATCTCTAAGCATCAAGCTATGAGATCTTGGATTAATATCATGTTGTGCATGGTCCAGAGACTATTATCTAGATACCCATGAAACATCATTAAATGGTAGTCTTGGCAATAATTTAGCCAGTCAAAAGGTGCACCTAATTTAAAGGGCCCACCAAGCCCCTTCCACAACAATAGAAGGAGTCCTTTCATGAAGATGCATGCAGAACTTCTACTTCTATATCCTATCGTCGCGCATGGTTTGGGCACCATCTACCCATGCAAAATCATTGATAATAGTGGTCATTGGGTGATAACCCCATTGATCAAAAGGCGTGGGTTGCTTCTACCAAAATCATTCATGATAGTGGTCGTGTGGTGATAGCTCCATTAATCAGAAGGCATGGGTTTCTTCTACCTACCAGGTGATTTTGAAGGGACCAAGCCACCTCCACAATAGAAGGAGGCCTACATGAAAGAAATCTACTTCACATCTACCTCTTTATGCCACCTTGACTACCCCAAGGCTACCCAAAGATTATCATCAATTTGCCATACCTCTAAGTCACATATCACTTTAGAGTCTACCACTTATCCTGGCATGCCAATTTCACGTTATATCTTGGACCATCTACACCTCTTCAACTTGGGAGCTAGCTTCACCACCACTAACCTGGTGGGTGATGTGGTCATCTTTAGGAAGGGAGGGAGGGGGACATAGTTTCACCCAGGTTTCACCCACCTATAACACCACAAGGAGCTTTGCCGTCTTATTTGGTGGAAATAGCACATGTCATACCATATAAGGAGCTGTGCCATCTTATTTTTTTGAGTGATCTTTGCCAGCTTATTTGCTTGAGCGAGCACCTGTTTTTACAAGATAGCACTTTAGAGTATAAAGCAGCCTTATCACGAGCTTTAATGTCGAATTAGGGGAAGTCTAAAGTGACCTTACGACGATGAGCTTAATGCCAAACAGGGCACGTCTAAGAAACTTTTGTACATACTTACTTAGGACTCGTAATAGTGGTTGTACCATTTTTGATTTTTAACTAGCATAGCTATATAAGTCACTTTCCGTAATAAGCATTAAACGTTCATTCCCTTGCAACCATAGAATACTTAAGTTTTAACTTCCCTATATAAGTCAACTTCAATAATGATCATTACACATTCATTCCCTTGTATATAATACTTAAGATGTGTTCTCTTCTCTAATCTCGCTTGCTTGTGCGCTCTATTGAATCTTGCATGATTGATGGATGCTTGCTAGATAGGTTTGATTGTAGGTTTTTTCTTTCTTTCTTTTATTAGCTTCTTCCCCCCATTCTACCATTTGTGAGAGAAGACCACTCCAAAGGATATCCTCTTCTTGAATTAGAGTGAGGAAGAAGTGATTTTTCGTTCATGCATTTCATAATTTTGTTCTTAGCATTTCTAAATTCAAAGTGGAATAAACTAACCCAAAAACATAAGCCGCTTGTGCGTGAATTAGAGTGAGGAAGTTGTGAATTTTTTTGTTCATCCATTGCATAATTTTGTTCATTTCCATGGTGAAATTGGTAGCTTAGAGCATGTAAAATCAACAAAAAAACCAATAAACCACATGTAATCACTTTTATAGACACCATAAACGTGGATTCGAAATAATCCTTATAACCACCATCAAATCTTAAGAATCTCAAACACCTCAAAAAACCATGCCAAACCATCTCTCGGGTTGGGAGACGTAAGTCCATAGTCCCATGAAAGAAAACCATGAGTCAACACACATAAGCTTAGAGATGTGAGCCGCCGTGAGTCAACACGTGAGCTTAGAGACATGAGTTGTAAGCCTAGAGACATCCACTATGAGTCTAGAGGCATATAAGACATGAGTCATGAGCCAAGTCTAGAGTTGTGAGTCGTGAGTCTAGAGACGTAAGTCAATAGACATGAGTCTGAAGCTGCGAGTTAACAAACGCGAGTCTGGTCAACCTAATAGTATACCAGGCAATTCAAACAGTATGGTACTAATGTGATTCTAGGAAACCTAATATTATAACAATGAATTAAAAGTGTTTGGTAAAGCAGCTCTTGAAGACCTATAAAGACACACCTACCTTGTCATACGAATTACACAAAAAATTCTTGTCCTTTATAATTATTGGGGTGTAAGTACTACATGAGCCAGAACCTGTGAGTCCATAAGCATGAGCCTAGAGGCTTGAGCCCACTAGTAAGGGTGATGAGAGGCCAACTCATTAGATGTTTGTGAGCTTGTTTCTTCAAAAACTGTGTGAGCACACAAAAATGAGTCTAGAGCGCGAGTCTAGAGATGCACATAGGTCGTCCAGAGACATGAGTCTAGAGATGCGTGTGTGTGTCCAAAGGCATGAGTCCCATAGAAATAAGCCTCATGATCTTGACCCCCCAAGAGAAGCGAGTATATGCCAAGAAAAGCAATACAGAGCGTCAAAGAAAGCAAATTTGTTGGAAAAATCTGAGTGCACACACAAGACACACACCTTCTATACATTTCCCAAGCACATCATCTCCATTTTTCACTGAGAGTATCAATTATCTTTCCCACATTCTGCATCTCCTAGGAAGCGTGGACACGTACACGTGCAACTAACCTCATCAATGGAAACCCTCTAAGTACATATATAGATGGGGGGACCATGGTAGGTATGGGAGCCAACCTTATCTCTTGTATTACAATTGGCCATGTAAGTACCTCCAAAGCGCTTTAAAGAATATAACCTCACCCTCGACTCTATTTTAACATAAACACAACCTCACCCTAGTCCACATATTAGCCATATATAAATCCAATCTCTAAGCATCAAGTTATGAGATCTTGGATTAATATCATGTTGTGCATGGTCTAGAGACTATTATCTAGATACCCATGAAACATCATTAAATGGTAGTCTTGGCAATGATTTTGCCAATCAAAAGGTGCACCTAGTTTAAAGGGCCCACCAAGCCCCTTCCACAAAAATAGAAGGAGGCCTTTCATGAAGATGCATGCATAACTTCTACTTCTTTATCCATTCGTCGCTCGTGCATGGTTTGGGCACCATCTACCCATGCAAAATCATTCATGATAGTGGTCATGGGGTGATAACCCCATTGATCAAAAGGCGTGGGTTGCTTCTACCAAAATCATTCATGATAGTGTACCTCTTTAGGCCACCTTGACTACCCCAAGGTACCCAAAGATTATCATCAATTTGCCATACATCTAGGTCACATATCACTTTAGAGTCTACCACTTATCCTGGCATGCCAATTTCACGTTATATCTTGGACCATCTACACCTCTTCAACTTGGGAGCTAGCTTCACCACTAACCTGGGTGATGTGGTCACCTTTAGGAAGGGAGGGAGGGGGACGTAGTTTCACCCACCTATCACACCTTAAGGAGCTTTGCCATCTTATTTGCTGGAGTTAGCACATGTCATACCATATAAGGAGCTGTGCCGTCTTATTTTTTTGAGTGATCTTTGCCAGTTTATTTGCTTGAGCGAGCACCTGTTTTTACAAGATAGCACTTTAGAATATAAAGGAGCCTTACCACACACGAGCATAATGTCAAATTAGGGGAAGTCTAAAGTGACCTTACGACGATGAGCTTAATGCCAAACAGGGCACGTCTAAGAAATTTGTGTTTAGGACTCGTAATAGTGGTTGTACCATTTTTAATTTTTAACTAGCCTATATAAGTGAATTTCCGTAATAAGCATTACACATTCATTCCCTTGCAACCATAGAATGCTTAAGTTTTAACTTCCCCATATAAGTCAACTTCAATAATGATCATTACACATTCATTCCCTTGTATATGATGTGAGCCTAAATCATTAGAACATAATGTGTAAGCCTATAGACATGAGTCTATAGGTATACATAAGCTTGAACCCGTGAGTATAAGCATGAGCCTAGAGGCTTGAGCCCACTAGTAAGTGTGATGAGAGGCCAGCTCATTAGATGTCTCTGAGCTTGTTTCTTCAAAAACTGTGTGAGCACACAAACATGAGTCTAGAGCGCGAGTCTAGAGATGCGCATAGGTCGTCCAGAGACATGAGTCTAGAGATGTGTGTGTGTGTCTAAAGGCGGGAGTCCCATAGAAATAAGCCTCATGATCTTGACTCCCCAAGAAAAGCGATATCTAGTAAATGCCAAGAAAAGCAATACAGAGCGTCAAAGAAAGCAAATTTGTTGGAAAAATCTGGGTGCACACACGACACACCCCTTCTATCCATTTCCCAAGCACATCATCTCCATTTTTCACTAAGAGTATCGATTCTTTTCCCCACATTCTGCATCTCCTAGGAAGCTTGGACACATACACGTGCAACTAACCTCATCAATGGAAACCCTCTAAGTACATATATAGATGGGGGGACCATGGTAGGTGTGGAAGCCAACCTTATCTCCTGTATAACAATTGGCCATGGAACACCGCTTTGAAGAATATAAGCTCACCCTCAACTCTAATTTAACATAAACACAACCTCACCCTAGTCAACATATTAGCCATATATAAATCCAATCTCTAAGCATCAAGCTATGAGATCTTGGATTAATATCATGTTGTGCATGGTCCAGAGACTATTATCTAGATACCCATGAAACATCATTAAATGGTAGTCTTGGCAATAATTTAGCCAGTCAAAAGGTGCACCTAATTTAAAGGGCCCACCAAGCCCCTTCCACAACAATAGAAGGAGGCCTTTCATGAAGATGCATGCAGAACTTCTACTTCTATATCCTATCGTCGCGCATGGTTTGGGCACCATCTACCCATGCAAAATCATTGATAATAGTGGTCATTGGGTGATAACCCCATTGATCAAAAGGCGTGGGTTGCTTCTACCAAAATCATTCATGATAGTGGTCGTGTGGTGATAGCTCCATTAATCAGAAGGCATGGGTTTCTTCTACCTACCAGGTGATTTTGAAGGGACCAAGCCACCTCCACAATAGAAGGAGGCCTACATGAAAGAAATCTACTTCACATCTACCTCTTTATGCCACCTTGACTACCCCAAGGCTACCCAAAGATTATCATCAATTTGCCATACCTCTAAGTCACATATCACTTTAGAGTCTACCACTTATCCTGGCATGCCAATTTCACGTTATATCTTGGACCATCTACACCTCTTCAACTTGGGAGCTAGCTTCACCACCACTAACCTGGTGGGTGATGTGGTCATCTTTAGGAAGGGAGGGAGGGGGACATAGTTTCACCCAGGTTTCACCCACCTATAACACCACAAGGAGCTTTGCCGTCTTATTTGGTGGAAATAGCACATGTCATACCATATAAGGAGCTGTGCCATCTTATTTTTTTGAGTGATCTTTGCCAGCTTATTTGCTTGAGCGAGCACCTGTTTTTACAAGATAGCACTTTAGAGTATAAAGCAGCCTTATCACGAGCTTTAATGTCGAATTAGGGGAAGTCTAAAGTGACCTTACGACGATGAGCTTAATGCCAAACAGGGCACGTCTAAGAAACTTTTGTACATACTTACTTAGGACTCGTAATAGTGGTTGTACCATTTTTGATTTTTAACTAGCCTATATAAGTCACTTTCCGTAATAAGCATTAAACGTTCATTCCCTTGCAACCATAGAATACTTAAGTTTTAACTTCCCTATATAAGTCAACTTCAATAATGATCATTACACATTCATTCCCTTGTATATAATACTTAAGATGTGTTCTCTTCTCTAATCTCGCTTGCTTGTGCGCTCTATTGAATCTTGCATGATTGATGGATGCTTGCTAGATAGGTTTGATTGTAGGTTTTTTCTTTCTTTCTTTTATTAGCTTCTTCCCCCCATTCTACCATTTGTGAGAGAAGACCACTCCAAAGGATATCCTCTTCTTGAATTAGAGTGAGGAAGAAGTGATTTTTCGTTCATGCATTTCATAATTTTGTTCTTAGCATTTCTAAATTCAAAGTGGAATAAACTAACCCAAAAACATAAGCCGCTTGTGCGTGAATTAGAGTGAGGAAGTTGTGAATTTTTTTGTTCATCCATTGCATAATTTTGTTCATTTCCATGGTGAAATTGGTAGCTTAGAGCATGTAAAATCAACAAAAAAACCAATAATCACTTTTATAGACACCATAAACGTGGATTCGAAATAATCCTTATAACCACCATCAAATCTTAAGAATCTCAAACACCTCAAAAAACCATGCCAAACCATCTCTCGGGTTGGGAGACGTAAGTCCATAGTCCCATGAAAAAAAACCATGAGTCAACACACATAAGCTTAGAGATGTGAGCCGCCGTGAGTCAACACGTGAGCTTAGAGACATGAGTTGTAAGCCTAGAGACATCCACTATGAGTCTAGAGGCATATAAGACATGAGTCATGAGCCAAGTCTAGAGTTGTGAGTCGTGAGTCTAGAGACGTAAGTCAATAGACATGAGTCTGAAGCTGCGAGTTAACAAACGCGAGTCTGGTCAACCTAATAGTATACCAGGCAATTCAAACAGTATGGTACTAATGTGATTCTAGGAAACCTAATATTATAACAATGAATTAAAAGTGTTTGGTAAAGCAGCTCTTGAAGACCTATAAAGACACACCTACCTTGTCATACGAATTACACAAATAATTCTTGTCCTTTATAATTATTGGGGTGTAAGTACTACATGAGCCAGAACCTGTGAGTCCATAAGCATGAGCCTAGAGGCTTGAGCCCACTAGTAAGGGCGATGAGAGGCCAACTCATTAGATGTTTGTGAGCTTGTTTCTTCAAAAACTGTGTGAGCACACAAAAATGAGTCTAGAGCGCGAGTCTAGAGATGCACATAGGTCGTCCAGAGACATGAGTCTAGAGATGCGTGTGTGTGTCCAAAGGCATGAGTCCCATAGAAATAAGCCTCATGATCTTGACCCCCCAAGAGAAGCGAGTATATGCCAAGAAAAGCAATACAGAGCGTCAAAGAAAGCAAATTTGTTGGAAAAATCTGAGTGCACACACAAGACACACACCTTCTATACATTTCCCAAGCACATCATCTCCATTTTTCACTGAGAGTATCAATTATCTTTCCCACATTCTGCATCTCCTAGGAAGCGTGGACACGTACACGTGCAACTAACCTCATCAATGGAAACCCTCTAAGTACATATATAGATGGGGGGACCATGGTAGGTATGGGAGCCAACCTTATCTCTTGTATTACAATTGGCCATGTAAGTACCTCCAAAGCGCTTTAAAGAATATAACCTCACCCTCGACTCTATTTTAACATAAACACAACCTCACCCTAGTCCACATATTAGCCATATATAAATCCAATCTCTAAGCATCAAGTTATGAGATCTTGGATTAATATCATGTTGTGCATGGTCTAGAGACTATTATCTAGATACCCATGAAACATCATTAAATGGTAGTCTTGGCAATGATTTTGCCAATCAAAAGGTGCACCTAGTTTAAAGGGCCCACCAAGCCCCTTCCACAAAAATAGAAGGAGGCCTTTCATGAAGATGCATGCATAACTTCTACTTCTTTATCCATTCGTCGCTCGTGCATGGTTTGGGCACCA
This sequence comes from Cibotium barometz, assembly GCF_041138505.1. Taxonomy (NCBI): domain Eukaryota; kingdom Viridiplantae; phylum Streptophyta; class Polypodiopsida; order Cyatheales; family Cibotiaceae; genus Cibotium; species Cibotium barometz. Next base: position 3,053,541 of record NC_141075.1, read on the forward strand.
TCTACCCATGCAAAATCATTCATGATAGTGGTCATGGGGTGATAACCCCATTGATCAAAAGGCGTGGGTTGCTTCTACCAAAATCATTCATGATAGTGTACCTCTTTAGGCCACCTTGACTACCCCAAGGTACCCAAAGATTATCATCAATTTGCCATACATCTAGGTCACATATCACTTTAGAGTCTACCACTTATCCTGGCATGCCAATTTCACGTTATATCTTGGACCATCTACACCTCTTCAACTTGGGAGCTAGCTTCACCACTAACCTGGGTGATGTGGTCACCTTTAGGAAGGGAGGGAGGGGGACGTAGTTTCACCCACCTATCACACCTTAAGGAGCTTTGCCATCTTATTTGCTGGAGTTAGCACATGTCATACCATATAAGGAGCTGTGCCGTCTTATTTTTTTGAGTGATCTTTGCCAGTTTATTTGCTTGAGCGAGCACCTGTTTTTACAAGATAGCACTTTAGAATATAAAGGAGCCTTACCACACACGAGCATAATGTCAAATTAGGGGAAGTCTAAAGTGACCTTACGACGATGAGCTTAATGCCAAACAGGGCACGTCTAAGAAATTTGTGTTTAGGACTCGTAATAGTGGTTGTACCATTTTTAATTTTTAACTAGCCTATATAAGTGAATTTCCGTAATAAGCATTACACATTCATTCCCTTGCAACCATAGAATGCTTAAGTTTTAACTTCCCCATATAAGTCAACTTCAATAATGATCATTACACATTCATTCCCTTGTATATGATGTGAGCCTAAATCATTAGAACATAATGTGTAAGCCTATAGACATGAGTCTATAGGTATACATAAGCTTGAACCCGTGAGTATAAGCATGAGCCTAGAGGCTTGAGCCCACTAGTAAGTGTGATGAGAGGCCAGCTCATTAGATGTCTCTGAGCTTGTTTCTTCAAAAACTGTGTGAGCACACAAACATGAGTCTAGAGCGCGAGTCTAGAGATGCGCATAGGTCGTCCAGAGACATGAGTCTAGAGATGTGTGTGTGTGTCTAAAGGCGGGAGTCCCATAGAAATAAGCCTCATGATCTTGACTCCCCAAGAAAAGCGATATCTAGTAAATGCCAAGAAAAGCAATACAGAGCGTCAAAGAAAGCAAATTTGTTGGAAAAATCTGGGTGCACACACGACACACCCCTTCTATCCATTTCCCAAGCACATCATCTCCATTTTTCACTAAGAGTATCGATTCTTTTCCCCACATTCTGCATCTCCTAGGAAGCTTGGACACATACACGTGCAACTAACCTCATCAATGGAAACCCTCTAAGTACATATATAGATGGGGGGACCATGGTAGGTGTGGAAGCCAACCTTATCTCCTGTATAACAATTGGCCATGGAACACCGCTTTGAAGAATATAAGCTCACCCTCAACTCTAATTTAACATAAACACAACCTCACCCTAGTCAACATATTAGCCATATATAAATCCAATCTCTAAGCATCAAGCTATGAGATCTTGGATTAATATCATGTTGTGCATGGTCCAGAGACTATTATCTAGATACCCATGAAACATCATTAAATGGTAGTCTTGGCAATAATTTAGCCAGTCAAAAGGTGCACCTAATTTAAAGGGCCCACCAAGCCCCTTCCACAACAATAGAAGGAGGCCTTTCATGAAGATGCATGCAGAACTTCTACTTCTATATCCTATCGTCGCGCATGGTTTGGGCACCATCTACCCATGCAAAATCATTGATAATAGTGGTCATTGGGTGATAACCCCATTGATCAAAAGGCGTGGGTTGCTTCTACCAAAATCATTCATGATAGTGGTCGTGTGGTGATAGCTCCATTAATCAGAAGGCATGGGTTTCTTCTACCTACTAGGTGATTTTGAAGGGACCAAGCCACCTCCACAATAGAAGGAGGCCTACATGAAAGAAATCTACTTCACATCTACCTCTTTATGCCACCTTGACTACCCCAAGGCTACCCAAAGATTATCATCAATTTGCCATACCTCTAAGTCACATATCACTTTAGAGTCTACCACTTATCCTGGCATGCCAATTTCACGTTATATCTTGGACCATCTACACCTCTTCAACTTGGGAGCTAGCTTCACCACCACTAACCTGGTGGGTGATGTGGTCATCTTTAGGAAGGGAGGGAGGGGGACATAGTTTCACCCAGGTTTCACCCACCTATAACACCACAAGGAGCTTTGCCGTCTTATTTGGTGGAAATAGCACATGTCATACCATATAAGGAGCTGTGCCATCTTATTTTTTTGAGTGATCTTTGCCAGCTTATTTGCTTGAGCGAGCACCTGTTTTTACAAGATAGCACTTTAGAGTATAAAGCAGCCTTATCACGAGCTTTAATGTCGAATTAGGGGAAGTCTAAAGTGACCTTACGACGATGAGCTTAATGCCAAACAGGGCACGTCTAAGAAACTTTTGTACATACTTACTTAGGACTCGTAATAGTGGTTGTACCATTTTTGATTTTTAACTAGCCTATATAAGTCACTTTCCGTAATAAGCATTAAACGTTCATTCCCTTGCAACCATAGAATACTTAAGTTTTAACTTCCCTATATAAGTCAACTTCAATAATGATCATTACACATTCATTCCCTTGTATATAATACTTAAGATGTGTTCTCTTCTCTAATCTCGCTTGCTTGTGCGCTCTATTGAATCTTGCATGATTGATGGATGCTTGCTAGATAGGTTTGATTGTAGGTTTTTTCTTTCTTTCTTTTATTAGCTTCTTCCCCCCATTCTACCATTTGTGAGAGAAGACCACTCCAAAGGATATCCTCTTCTTGAATTAGAGTGAGGAAGAAGTGATTTTTCGTTCATGCATTTCATAATTTTGTTCTTAGCATTTCTAAATTCAAAGTGGAATAAACTAACCCAAAAACATAAGCCGCTTGTGCGTGAATTAGAGTGAGGAAGTTGTGAATTTTTTTGTTCATCCATTGCATAATTTTGTTCATTTCCATGGTGAAATTGGTAGCTTAGAGCATGTAAAATCAACAAAAAAACCAATAAACCACATGTAATCACTTTTATAGACACCATAAACGTGGATTCGAAATAATCCTTATAACCACCATCAAATCTTAAGAATCTCAAACACCTCAAAAAACCATGCCAAACCATCTCTCGGGTTGGGAGACGTAAGTCCATAGTCCCATGAAAAAAAACCATGAGTCAACACACATAAGCTTAGAGATGTGAGCCGCCGTGAGTCAACACGTGAGCTTAGAGACATGAGTTGTAAGCCTAGAGACATCCACTATGAGTCTAGAGGCATATAAGACATGAGTCATGAGCCAAGTCTAGAGTTGTGAGTCGTGAGTCTAGAGACGTAAGTCAATAGACATGAGTCTGAAGCTGCGAGTTAACAAACGCGAGTCTGGTCAACCTAATAGTATACCAGGCAATTCAAACAGTATGGTACTAATGTGATTCTAGGAAACCTAATATTATAACAATGAATTAAAAGTGTTTGGTAAAGCAGCTCTTGAAGACCTATAAAGACACACCTACCTTGTCATACGAATTACACAAAAAATTCTTGTCCTTTATAATTATTGGGGTGTAAGTACTACATGAGCCAGAACCTGTGAGTCCATAAGCATGAGCCTAGAGGCTTGAGCCCACTAGTAAGGGCGATGAGAGGCCAACTCATTAGATGTTTGTGAGCTTGTTTCTTCAAAAACTGTGTGAGCACACAAAAATGAGTCTAGAGCGCGAGTCTAGAGATGCACATAGGTCGTCCAGAGACATGAGTCTAGAGATGCGTGTGTGTGTCCAAAGGCATGAGTCCCATAGAAATAAGCCTCATGATCTTGACCCCCCAAGAGAAGTGAGTATATGCCAAGAAAAGCAATACAGAGCGTCAAAGAAAGCAAATTTGTTGGAAAAATCTGAGTGCACACACAAGACACACACCTTCTATACATTTCCCAAGCACATCATCTCCATTTTTCACTGAGAGTATCAATTATCTTTCCCACATTCTGCATCTCCTAGGAAGCGTGGACACGTACACGTGCAACTAACCTCATCAATGGAAACCCTCTAAGTACATATATAGATGGGGGGACCATGGTAGGTATGGGAGCCAACCTTATCTCTTGTATTACAATTGGCCATGTAAGTACCTCCAAAGCGCTTTAAAGAATATAACCTCACCCTCGACTCTATTTTAACATAAACACAACCTCACCCTAGTCCACATATTAGCCATATATAAATCCAATCTCTAAGCATCAAGTTATGAGATCTTGGATTAATATCATGTTGTGCATGGTCTAGAGACTATTATCTAGATACCCATGAAACATCATTAAATGGTAGTCTTGGCAATGATTTTGCCAATCAAAAGGTGCACCTAGTTTAAAGGGCCCACCAAGCCCCTTCCACAAAAATAGAAGGAGGCCTTTCATGAAGATGCATGCATAACTTCTACTTCTTTATCCATTCGTCGCTCGTGCATGGTTTGGGCACCATCTACCCATGCAAAATCATTCATGATAGTGGTCATGGGGTGATAACCCCATTGATCAAAAGGCGTGGGTTGCTTCTACCAAAATCATTCATGATAGTGTACCTCTTTAGGCCACCTTGACTACCCCAAGGTACCCAAAGATTATCATCAATTTGCCATACATCTAGGTCACATATCACTTTAGAGTCTACCACTTATCCTGGCATGCCAATTTCACGTTATATCTTGGACCATCTACACCTCTTCAACTTGGGAGCTAGCTTCACCACTAACCTGGGTGATGTGGTCACCTTTAGGAAGGGAGGGAGGGGGACGTAGTTTCACCCACCTATCACACCTTAAGGAGCTTTGCCATCTTATTTGCTGGAGTTAGCACATGTCATACCATATAAGGAGCTGTGCCGTCTTATTTTTTTGAGTGATCTTTGCCAGTTTATTTGCTTGAGCGAGCACCTGTTTTTACAAGATAGCACTTTAGAATATAAAGGAGCCTTACCACACACGAGCATAATGTCAAATTAGGGGAAGTCTAAAGTGACCTTACGACGATGAGCTTAATGCCAAACAGGGCACGTCTAAGAAATTTGTGTTTAGGACTCGTAATAGTGGTTGTACCATTTTTAATTTTTAACTAGCCTATATAAGTGAATTTCCGTAATAAGCATTACACATTCATTCCCTTGCAACCATAGAATGCTTAAGTTTTAACTTCCCCATATAAGTCAACTTCAATAATGATCATTACACATTCATTCCCTTGTATATGATGTGAGCCTAAATCATTAGAACATAATGTGTAAGCCTATAGACATGAGTCTATAGGTATACATAAGCTTGAACCCGTGAGTATAAGCATGAGCCTAGAGGCTTGAGCCCACTAGTAAGTGTGATGAGAGGCCAGCTCATTAGATGTCTCTGAGCTTGTTTCTTCAAAAACTGTGTGAGCACACAAACATGAGTCTAGAGCGCGAGTCTAGAGATGCGCATAGGTCGTCCAGAGACATGAGTCTAGAGATGTGTGTGTGTGTCTAAAGGCGGGAGTCCCATAGAAATAAGCCTCATGATCTTGACTCCCCAAGAAAAGCGATATCTAGTAAATGCCAAGAAAAGCAATACAGAGCGTCAAAGAAAGCAAATTTGTTGGAAAAATCTGGGTGCACACACGACACACACCTTCTATCCATTTCCCAAGCACATCATCTCCATTTTTCACTAAGAGTATCGATTCTTTTCCCCACATTCTGCATCTCCTAGGAAGCTTGGACACATACACGTGCAACTAACCTCATCAATGGAAACCCTCTAAGTACATATATAGATGGGGGGACCATGGTAGGTGTGGAAGCCAACCTTATCTCCTGTATAACAATTGGCCATGGAACACCGCTTTGAAGAATATAAGCTCACCCTCAACTCTAATTTAACATAAACACAACCTCACCCTAGTCAACATATTAGCCATATATAAATCCAATCTCTAAGCATCAAGCTATGAGATCTTGGATTAATATCATGTTGTGCATGGTCCAGAGACTATTATCTAGATACCCATGAAACATCATTAAATGGTAGTCTTGGCAATAATTTAGCCAGTCAAAAGGTGCACCTAATTTAAAGGGCCCACCAAGCCCCTTCCACAACAATAGAAGGAGGCCTTTCATGAAGATGCATGCAGAACTTCTACTTCTATATCCTATCGTCGCGCATGGTTTGGGCACCATCTACCCATGCAAAATCATTGATAATAGTGGTCATTGGGTGATAACCCCATTGATCAAAAGGCGTGGGTTGCTTCTACCAAAATCATTCATGATAGTGGTCGTGTGGTGATAGCTCCATTAATCAGAAGGCATGGGTTTCTTCTACCTACCAGGTGATTTTGAAGGGACCAAGCCACCTCCACAATAGAAGGAGGCCTACATGAAAGAAATCTACTTCACATCTACCTCTTTATGCCACCTTGACTACCCCAAGGCTACCCAAAGATTATCATCAATTTGCCATACCTCTAAGTCACATATCACTTTAGAGTCTACCACTTATCCTGGCATGCCAATTTCACGTTATATCTTGGACCATCTACACCTCTTCAACTTGGGAGCTAGCTTCACCACCACTAACCTGGTGGGTGATGTGGTCATCTTTAGGAAGGGAGGGAGGGGGACATAGTTTCACCCAGGTTTCACCCACCTATAACACCACAAGGAGCTTTGCCGTCTTATTTGGTGGAAATAGCACATGTCATACCATATAAGGAGCTGTGCCATCTTATTTTTTTGAGTGATCTTTGCCAGCTTATTTGCTTGAGCGAGCACCTGTTTTTACAAGATAGCACTTTAGAGTATAAAGCAGCCTTATCACGAGCTTTAATGTCGAATTAGGGGAAGTCTAAAGTGACCTTACGACGATGAGCTTAATGCCAAACAGGGCACGTCTAAGAAACTTTTGTACATACTTACTTAGGACTCGTAATAGTGGTTGTACCATTTTTGATTTTTAACTAGCCTATATAAGTCACTTTCCGTAATAAGCATTAAACGTTCATTCCCTTGCAACCATAGAATACTTAAGTTTTAACTTCCCTATATAAGTCAACTTCAATAATGATCATTACACATTCATTCCCTTGTATATAATACTTAAGATGTGTTCTCTTCTCTAATCTCGCTTGCTTGTGCGCTCTATTGAATCTTGCATGATTGATGGATGCTTGCTAGATAGGTTTGATTGTAGGTTTTTTCTTTCTTTCTTTTATTAGCTTCTTCCCCCCATTCTACCATTTGTGAGAGAAGACCACTCCAAAGGATATCCTCTTCTTGAATTAGAGTGAGGAAGAAGTGATTTTTCGTTCATGCATTTCATAATTTTGTTCTTAGCATTTCTAAATTCAAAGTGGAATAAACTAACCCAAAAACATAAGCCGCTTGTGCGTGAATTAGAGTGAGGAAGTTGTGAATTTTTTTGTTCATCCATTGCATAATTTTGTTCATTTCCATGGTGAAATTGGTAGCTTAGAGCATGTAAAATCAACAAAAAAACCAATAAACCACATGTAATCACTTTTATAGACACCATAAACGTGGATTCGAAATAATCCTTATAACCACCATCAAATCTTAAGAATCTCAAACACCTCAAAAAACCATGCCAAACCATCTCTCGGGTTGGGAGACGTAAGTCCATAGTCCCATGAAAAAAAACCATGAGTCAACACACATAAGCTTAGAGATGTGAGCCGCCGTGAGTCAACACGTGAGCTTAGAGACATGAGTTGTAAGCCTAGAGACATCCACTATGAGTCTAGAGGCATATAAGACATGAGTCATGAGCCAAGTCTAGAGTTGTGAGTCGTGAGTCTAGAGACGTAAGTCAATAGACATGAGTCTGAAGCTGCGAGTTAACAAACGCGAGTCTGGTCAACCTAATAGTATACCAGGCAATTCAAACAGTATGGTACTAATGTGATTCTAGGAAACCTAATATTATAACAATGAATTAAAAGTGTTTGGTAAAGCAGCTCTTGAAGACCTATAAAGACACACCTACCTTGTCATACGAATTACACAAATAATTCTTGTCCTTTATAATTATTGGGGTGTAAGTACTACATGAGCCAGAACCTGTGAGTCCATAAGCATGAGCCTAGAGGCTTGAGCCCACTAGTAAGGGCGATGAGAGGCCAACTCATTAGATGTTTGTGAGCTTGTTTCTTCAAAAACTGTGTGAGCACACAAAAATGAGTCTAGAGCGCGAGTCTAGAGATGCACATAGGTCGTCCAGAGACATGAGTCTAGAGATGCGTGTGTGTGTCCAAAGGCATGAGTCCCATAGAAATAAGCCTCATGATCTTGACCCCCCAAGAGAAGCGAGTATATGCCAAGAAAAGCAATACAGAGCGTCAAAGAAAGCAAATTTGTTGGAAAAATCTGAGTGCACACACAAGACACACACCTTCTATACATTTCCCAAGCACATCATCTCCATTTTTCACTGAGAGTATCAATTATCTTTCCCACATTCTGCATCTCCTAGGAAGCGTGGACACGTACACGTGCAACTAACCTCATCAATGGAAACCCTCTAAGTACATATATAGATGGGGGGACCATGGTAGGTATGGGAGCCAACCTTATCTCTTGTATTACAATTGGCCATGTAAGTACCTCCAAAGCGCTTTAAAGAATATAACCTCACCCTCGACTCTATTTTAACATAAACACAACCTCACCCTAGTCCACATATTAGCCATATATAAATCCAATCTCTAAGCATCAAGTTATGAGATCTTGGATTAATATCATGTTGTGCATGGTCTAGAGACTATTATCTAGATACCCATGAAACATCATTAAATGGTAGTCTTGGCAATGATTTTGCCAATCAAAAGGTGCACCTAGTTTAAAGGGCCCACCAAGCCCCTTCCACAAAAATAGAAGGAGGCCTTTCATGAAGATGCATGCATAACTTCTACTTCTATATCCTATCGTCGCTCGTGCATGGTTTGGGCACCATCTACCCATGCAAAATCATTCATGATAGTGGTCATGGGGTGATAACCCCATTGATCAAAAGGCGTGGGTTGCTTCTACCAAAATCATTCATGATAGTGTACCTCTTTAGGCCACCTTGACTACCCCAAGGTACCCAAAGATTATCATCAATTTGCCATACATCTAGGTCACATATCACTTTAGAGTCTACCACTTATCCTGGCATGCCAATTTCACGTTATATCTTGGACCATCTACACCTCTTCAACTTGGGAGCTAGCTTCACCACTAACCTGGGTGATGTGGTCACCTTTAGGAAGGGAGGGAGGGGGACGTAGTTTCACCCACCTATCACACCTTAAGGAGCTTTGCCATCTTATTTGCTGGAGTTAGCACATGTCATACCATATAAGGAGCTGTGCCGTCTTATTTTTTTGAGTGATCTTTGCCAGTTTATTTGCTTGAGCGAGCACCTGTTTTTACAAGATAGCACTTTAGAATATAAAGGAGCCTTACCACACACGAGCATAATGTCAAATTAGGGGAAGTCTAAAGTGACCTTACGACGATGAGCTTAATGCCAAACAGGGCACGTCTAAGAAATTTGTGTTTAGGACTCGTAATAGTGGTTGTACCATTTTTAATTTTTAACTAGCCTATATAAGTGAATTTCCGTAATAAGCATTACACATTCATTCCCTTGCAACCATAGAATGCTTAAGTTTTAACTTCCCCATATAAGTCAACTTCAATAATGATCATTACACATTCATTCCCTTGTATATGATGTGAGCCTAAATCATTAGAACATAATGTGTAAGCCTATAGACATGAGTCTATAGGTATACATAAGCTTGAACCCGTGAGTATAAGCATGAGCCTAGAGGCTTGAGCCCACTAGTAAGTGTGATGAGAGGCCAGCTCATTAGATGTCTCTGAGCTTGTTTCTTCAAAAACTGTGTGAGCACACAAACATGAGTCTAGAGCGCGAGTCTAGAGATGCGCATAGGTCGTCCAGAGACATGAGTCTAGAGATGTGTGTGTGTGTCTAAAGGCGGGAGTCCCATAGAAATAAGCCTCATGATCTTGACTCCCCAAGAAAAGCGATATCTAGTAAATGCCAAGAAAAGCAATACAGAGCGTCAAAGAAAGCAAATTTGTTGGAAAAATCTGGGTGCACACACGACACACCCCTTCTATCCATTTCCCAAGCACATCATCTCCATTTTTCACTAAGAGTATCGATTCTTTTCCCCACATTCTGCATCTCCTAGGAAGCTTGGACACATACACGTGCAACTAACCTCATCAATGGAAACCCTCTAAGTACATATATAGATGGGGGGACCATGGTAGGTGTGGAAGCCAACCTTATCTCCTGTATAACAATTGGCCATGGAACACCGCTTTGAAGAATATAAGCTCACCCTCAACTCTAATTTAACATAAACACAACCTCACCCTAGTCAACATATTAGCCATATATAAATCCAATCTCTAAGCATCAAGCTATGAGATCTTGGATTAATATCATGTTGTGCATGGTCCAGAGACTATTATCTAGATACCCATGAAACATCATTAAATGGTAGTCTTGGCAATAATTTAGCCAGTCAAAAGGTGCACCTAATTTAAAGGGCCCACCAAGCCCCTTCCACAACAATAGAAGGAGTCCTTTCATGAAGATGCATGCAGAACTTCTACTTCTATATCCTATCGTCGCGCATGGTTTGGGCACCATCTACCCATGCAAAATCATTGATAATAGTGGTCATTGGGTGATAACCCCATTGATCAAAAGGCGTGGGTTGCTTCTACCAAAATCATTCATGATAGTGGTCGTGTGGTGATAGCTCCATTAATCAGAAGGCATGGGTTTCTTCTACCTACCAGGTGATTTTGAAGGGACCAAGCCACCTCCACAATAGAAGGAGGCCTACATGAAAGAAATCTACTTCACATCTACCTCTTTATGCCACCTTGACTACCCCAAGGCTACCCAAAGATTATCATCAATTTGCCATACCTCTAAGTCACATATCACTTTAGAGTCTACCACTTATCCTGGCATGCCAATTTCACGTTATATCTTGGACCATCTACACCTCTTCAACTTGGGAGCTAGCTTCACCACCACTAACCTGGTGGGTGATGTGGTCATCTTTAGGAAGGGAGGGAGGGGGACATAGTTTCACCCAGGTTTCACCCACCTATAACACCACAAGGAGCTTTGCCGTCTTATTTGGTGGAAATAGCACATGTCATACCATATAAGGAGCTGTGCCATCTTATTTTTTTGAGTGATCTTTGCCAGCTTATTTGCTTGAGCGAGCACCTGTTTTTACAAGATAGCACTTTAGAGTATAAAGCAGCCTTATCACGAGCTTTAATGTCGAATTAGGGGAAGTCTAAAGTGACCTTACGACGATGAGCTTAATGCCAAACAGGGCACGTCTAAGAAACTTTTGTACATACTTACTTAGGACTCGTAATAGTGGTTGTACCATTTTTGATTTTTAACTAGCATAGCTATATAAGTCACTTTCCGTAATAAGCATTAAACGTTCATTCCCTTGCAACCATAGAATACTTAAGTTTTAACTTCCCTATATAAGTCAACTTCAATAATGATCATTACACATTCATTCCCTTGTATATAATACTTAAGATGTGTTCTCTTCTCTAATCTCGCTTGCTTGTGCGCTCTATTGAATCTTGCATGATTGATGGATGCTTGCTAGATAGGTTTGATTGTAGGTTTTTTCTTTCTTTCTTTTATTAGCTTCTTCCCCCCATTCTACCATTTGTGAGAGAAGACCACTCCAAAGGATATCCTCTTCTTGAATTAGAGTGAGGAAGAAGTGATTTTTCGTTCATGCATTTCATAATTTTGTTCTTAGCATTTCTAAATTCAAAGTGGAATAAACTAACCCAAAAACATAAGCCGCTTGTGCGTGAATTAGAGTGAGGAAGTTGTGAATTTTTTTGTTCATCCATTGCATAATTTTGTTCATTTCCATGGTGAAATTGGTAGCTTAGAGCATGTAAAATCAACAAAAAAACCAATAATCACTTTTATAGACACCATAAACGTGGATTCGAAATAATCCTTATAACCACCATCAAATCTTAAGAATCTCAAACACCTCAAAAAACCATGCCAAACCATCTCTCGGGTTGGGAGACGTAAGTCCATAGTCCCATGAAAGAAAACCATGAGTCAACACACATAAGCTTAGAGATGTGAGCCGCCGTGAGTCAACACGTGAGCTTAGAGACATGAGTTGTAAGCCTAGAGACATCCACTATGAGTCTAGAGGCATATAAGACATGAGTCATGAGCCAAGTCTAGAGTTGTGAGTCGTGAGTCTAGAGACGTAAGTCAATAGACATGAGTCTGAAGCTGCGAGTTAACAAACGCGAGTCTGGTCAACCTAATAGTATACCAGGCAATTCAAACAGTATGGTACTAATGTGATTCTAGGAAACCTAATATTATAACAATGAATTAAAAGTGTTTGGTAAAGCAGCTCTTGAAGACCTATAAAGACACACCTACCTTGTCATACGAATTACACAAAAAATTCTTGTCCTTTATAATTATTGGGGTGTAAGTACTACATGAGCCAGAACCTGTGAGTCCATAAGCATGAGCCTAGAGGCTTGAGCCCACTAGTAAGGGTGATGAGAGGCCAACTCATTAGATGTTTGTGAGCTTGTTTCTTCAAAAACTGTGTGAGCACACAAAAATGAGTCTAGAGCGCGAGTCTAGAGATGCACATAGGTCGTCCAGAGACATGAGTCTAGAGATGCGTGTGTGTGTCCAAAGGCATGAGTCCCATAGAAATAAGCCTCATGATCTTGACCCCCCAAGAGAAGCGAGTATATGCCAAGAAAAGCAATACAGAGCGTCAAAGAAAGCAAATTTGTTGGAAAAATCTGAGTGCACACACAAGACACACACCTTCTATACATTTCCCAAGCACATCATCTCCATTTTTCACTGAGAGTATCAATTATCTTTCCCACATTCTGCATCTCCTAGGAAGCGTGGACACGTACACGTGCAACTAACCTCATCAATGGAAACCCTCTAAGTACATATATAGATGGGGGGACCATGGTAGGTATGGGAGCCAACCTTATCTCTTGTATTACAATTGGCCATGTAAGTACCTCCAAAGCGCTTTAAAGAATATAACCTCACCCTCGACTCTATTTTAACATAAACACAACCTCACCCTAGTCCACATATTAGCCATATATAAATCCAATCTCTAAGCATCAAGTTATGAGATCTTGGATTAATATCATGTTGTGCATGGTCTAGAGACTATTATCTAGATACCCATGAAACATCATTAAATGGTAGTCTTGGCAATGATTTTGCCAATCAAAAGGTGCACCTAGTTTAAAGGGCCCACCAAGCCCCTTCCACAAAAATAGAAGGAGGCCTTTCATGAAGATGCATGCATAACTTCTACTTCTTTATCCATTCGTCGCTCGTGCATGGTTTGGGCACCATCTACCCATGCAAAATCATTCATGATAGTGGTCATGGGGTGATAACCCCATTGATCAAAAGGCGTGGGTTGCTTCTACCAAAATCATTCATGATAGTGTACCTCTTTAGGCCACCTTGACTACCCCAAGGTACCCAAAGATTATCATCAATTTGCCATACATCTAGGTCACATATCACTTTAGAGTCTACCACTTATCCTGGCATGCCAATTTCACGTTATATCTTGGACCATCTACACCTCTTCAACTTGGGAGCTAGCTTCACCACTAACCTGGGTGATGTGGTCACCTTTAGGAAGGGAGGGAGGGGGACGTAGTTTCACCCACCTATCACACCTTAAGGAGCTTTGCCATCTTATTTGCTGGAGTTAGCACATGTCATACCATATAAGGAGCTGTGCCGTCTTATTTTTTTGAGTGATCTTTGCCAGTTTATTTGCTTGAGCGAGCACCTGTTTTTACAAGATAGCACTTTAGAATATAAAGGAGCCTTACCACACACGAGCATAATGTCAAATTAGGGGAAGTCTAAAGTGACCTTACGACGATGAGCTTAATGCCAAACAGGGCACGTCTAAGAAATTTGTGTTTAGGACTCGTAATAGTGGTTGTACCATTTTTAATTTTTAACTAGCCTATATAAGTGAATTTCCGTAATAAGCATTACACATTCATTCCCTTGCAACCATAGAATGCTTAAGTTTTAACTTCCCCATATAAGTCAACTTCAATAATGATCATTACACATTCATTCCCTTGTATATGATGTGAGCCTAAATCATTAGAACATAATGTGTAAGCCTATAGACATGAGTCTATAGGTATACATAAGCTTGAACCCGTGAGTATAAGCATGAGCCTAGAGGCTTGAGCCCACTAGTAAGTGTGATGAGAGGCCAGCTCATTAGATGTCTCTGAGCTTGTTTCTTCAAAAACTGTGTGAGCACACAAACATGAGTCTAGAGCGCGAGTCTAGAGATGCGCATAGGTCGTCCAGAGACATGAGTCTAGAGATGTGTGTGTGTGTCTAAAGGCGGGAGTCCCATAGAAATAAGCCTCATGATCTTGACTCCCCAAGAAAAGCGATATCTAGTAAATGCCAAGAAAAGCAATACAGAGCGTCAAAGAAAGCAAATTTGTTGGAAAAATCTGGGTGCACACACGACACACCCCTTCTATCCATTTCCCAAGCACATCATCTCCATTTTTCACTAAGAGTATCGATTCTTTTCCCCACATTCTGCATCTCCTAGGAAGCTTGGACACATACACGTGCAACTAACCTCATCAATGGAAACCCTCTAAGTACATATATAGATGGGGGGACCATGGTAGGTGTGGAAGCCAACCTTATCTCCTGTATAACAATTGGCCATGGAACACCGCTTTGAAGAATATAAGCTCACCCTCAACTCTAATTTAACATAAACACAACCTCACCCTAGTCAACATATTAGCCATATATAAATCCAATCTCTAAGCATCAAGCTATGAGATCTTGGATTAATATCATGTTGTGCATGGTCCAGAGACTATTATCTAGATACCCATGAAACATCATTAAATGGTAGTCTTGGCAATAATTTAGCCAGTCAAAAGGTGCACCTAATTTAAAGGGCCCACCAAGCCCCTTCCACAACAATAGAAGGAGGCCTTTCATGAAGATGCATGCAGAACTTCTACTTCTATATCCTATCGTCGCGCATGGTTTGGGCACCATCTACCCATGCAAAATCATTGATAATAGTGGTCATTGGGTGATAACCCCATTGATCAAAAGGCGTGGGTTGCTTCTACCAAAATCATTCATGATAGTGGTCGTGTGGTGATAGCTCCATTAATCAGAAGGCATGGGTTTCTTCTACCTACCAGGTGATTTTGAAGGGACCAAGCCACCTCCACAATAGAAGGAGGCCTACATGAAAGAAATCTACTTCACATCTACCTCTTTATGCCACCTTGACTACCCCAAGGCTACCCAAAGATTATCATCAATTTGCCATACCTCTAAGTCACATATCACTTTAGAGTCTACCACTTATCCTGGCATGCCAATTTCACGTTATATCTTGGACCATCTACACCTCTTCAACTTGGGAGCTAGCTTCACCACCACTAACCTGGTGGGTGATGTGGTCATCTTTAGGAAGGGAGGGAGGGGGACATAGTTTCACCCAGGTTTCACCCACCTATAACACCACAAGGAGCTTTGCCGTCTTATTTGGTGGAAATAGCACATGTCATACCATATAAGGAGCTGTGCCATCTTATTTTTTTGAGTGATCTTTGCCAGCTTATTTGCTTGAGCGAGCACCTGTTTTTACAAGATAGCACTTTAGAGTATAAAGCAGCCTTATCACGAGCTTTAATGTCGAATTAGGGGAAGTCTAAAGTGACCTTACGACGATGAGCTTAATGCCAAACAGGGCACGTCTAAGAAACTTTTGTACATACTTACTTAGGACTCGTAATAGTGGTTGTACCATTTTTGATTTTTAACTAGCATAGCTATATAAGTCACTTTCCGTAATAAGCATTAAACGTTCATTCCCTTGCAACCATAGAATACTTAAGTTTTAACTTCCCTATATAAGTCAACTTCAATAATGATCATTACACATTCATTCCCTTGTATATAATACTTAAGATGTGTTCTCTTCTCTAATCTCGCTTGCTTGTGCGCTCTATTGAATCTTGCATGATTGATGGATGCTTGCTAGATAGGTTTGATTGTAGGTTTTTTCTTTCTTTCTTTTATTAGCTTCTTCCCCCCATTCTACCATTTGTGAGAGAAGACCACTCCAAAGGATATCCTCTTCTTGAATTAGAGTGAGGAAGAAGTGATTTTTCGTTCATGCATTTCATAATTTTGTTCTTAGCATTTCTAAATTCAAAGTGGAATAAACTAACCCAAAAACATAAGCCGCTTGTGCGTGAATTAGAGTGAGGAAGTTGTGAATTTTTTTGTTCATCCATTGCATAATTTTGTTCATTTCCATGGTGAAATTGGTAGCTTAGAGCATGTAAAATCAACAAAAAAACCAATAAACCACATGTAATCACTTTTATAGACACCATAAACGTGGATTCGAAATAATCCTTATAACCACCATCAAATCTTAAGAATCTCAAACACCTCAAAAAACCATGCCAAACCATCTCTCGGGTTGGGAGACGTAAGTCCATAGTCCCATGAAAAAAAACCATGAGTCAACACACATAAGCTTAGAGATGTGAGCCGCCGTGAGTCAACACGTGAGCTTAGAGACATGAGTTGTAAGCCTAGAGACATCCACTATGAGTCTAGAGGCATATAAGACATGAGTCATGAGCCAAGTCTAGAGTTGTGAGTCGTGAGTCTAGAGACGTAAGTCAATAGACATGAGTCTGAAGCTGCGAGTTAACAAACGCGAGTCTGGTCAACCTAATAGTATACCAGGCAATTCAAACAGTATGGTACTAATGTGATTCTAGGAAACCTAATATTATAACAATGAATTAAAAGTGTTTGGTAAAGCAGCTCTTGAAGACCTATAAAGACACACCTACCTTGTCATACGAATTACACAAAAAATTCTTGTCCTTTATAATTATTGGGGTGTAAGTACTACATGAGCCAGAACCTGTGAGTCCATAAGCATGAGCCTAGAGGCTTGAGCCCACTAGTAAGGGCGATGAGAGGCCAACTCATTAGATGTTTGTGAGCTTGTTTCTTCAAAAACTGTGTGAGCACACAAAAATGAGTCTAGAGCGCGAGTCTAGAGATGCACATAGGTCGTCCAGAGACATGAGTCTAGAGATGCGTGTGTGTGTCCAAAGGCATGAGTCCCATAGAAATAAGCCTCATGATCTTGACCCCCCAAGAGAAGCGAGTATATGCCAAGAAAAGCAATACAGAGCGTCAAAGAAAGCAAATTTGTTGGAAAAATCTGAGTGCACACACAAGACACACACCTTCTATACATTTCCCAAGCACATCATCTCCATTTTTCACTGAGAGTATCAATTATCTTTCCCACATTCTGCATCTCCTAGGAAGCGTGGACACGTACACGTGCAACTAACCTCATCAATGGAAACCCTCTAAGTACATATATAGATGGGGGGACCATGGTAGGTATGGGAGCCAACCTTATCTCTTGTATTACAATTGGCCATGTAAGTACCTCCAAAGCGCTTTAAAGAATATAACCTCACCCTCGACTCTATTTTAACATAAACACAACCTCACCCTAGTCCACATATTAGCCATATATAAATCCAATCTCTAAGCATCAAGTTATGAGATCTTGGATTAATATCATGTTGTGCATGGTCTAGAGACTATTATCTAGATACCCATGAAACATCATTAAATGGTAGTCTTGGCAATGATTTTGCCAATCAAAAGGTGCACCTAGTTTAAAGGGCCCACCAAGCCCCTTCCACAAAAATAGAAGGAGGCCTTTCATGAAGATGCATGCATAACTTCTACTTCTATATCCTATCGTCGCTCGTGCATGGTTTGGGCACCATCTACCCATGCAAAATCATTCATGATAGTGGTCATGGGGTGATAACCCCATTGATCAAAAGGCGTGGGTTGCTTCTACCAAAATCATTCATGATAGTGTACCTCTTTAGGCCACCTTGACTACCCCAAGGTACCCAAAGATTATCATCAATTTGCCATACATCTAGGTCACATATCACTTTAGAGTCTACCACTTATCCTGGCATGCCAATTTCACGTTATATCTTGGACCATCTACACCTCTTCAACTTGGGAGCTAGCTTCACCACTAACCTGGGTGATGTGGTCACCTTTAGGAAGGGAGGGAGGGGGACGTAGTTTCACCCACCTATCACACCTTAAGGAGCTTTGCCATCTTATTTGCTGGAGTTAGCACATGTCATACCATATAAGGAGCTGTGCCGTCTTATTTTTTTGAGTGATCTTTGCCAGTTTATTTGCTTGAGCGAGCACCTGTTTTTACAAGATAGCACTTTAGAATATAAAGGAGCCTTACCACACACGAGCATAATGTCAAATTAGGGGAAGTCTAAAGTGACCTTACGACGATGAGCTTAATGCCAAACAGGGCACGTCTAAGAAATTTGTGTTTAGGACTCGTAATAGTGGTTGTACCATTTTTAATTTTTAACTAGCCTATATAAGTGAATTTCCGTAATAAGCATTACACATTCATTCCCTTGCAACCATAGAATGCTTAAGTTTTAACTTCCCCATATAAGTCAACTTCAATAATGATCATTACACATTCATTCCCTTGTATATGATGTGAGCCTAAATCATTAGAACATAATGTGTAAGCCTATAGACATGAGTCTATAGGTATACATAAGCTTGAACCCGTGAGTATAAGCATGAGCCTAGAGGCTTGAGCCCACTAGTAAGTGTGATGAGAGGCCAGCTCATTAGATGTCTCTGAGCTTGTTTCTTCAAAAACTGTGTGAGCACACAAACATGAGTCTAGAGCGCGAGTCTAGAGATGCGCATAGGTCGTCCAGAGACATGAGTCTAGAGATGTGTGTGTGTGTCTAAAGGCGGGAGTCCCATAGAAATAAGCCTCATGATCTTGACTCCCCAAGAAAAGCGATATCTAGTAAATGCCAAGAAAAGCAATACAGAGCGTCAAAGAAAGCAAATTTGTTGGAAAAATCTGGGTGCACACACGACACACACCTTCTATCCATTTCCCAAGCACATCATCTCCATTTTTCACTAAGAGTATCGATTCTTTTCCCCACATTCTGCATCTCCTAGGAAGCTTGGACACATACACGTGCAACTAACCTCATCAATGGAAACCCTCTAAGTACATATATAGATGGGGGGACCATGGTAGGTGTGGAAGCCAACCTTATCTCCTGTATAACAATTGGCCATGGAACACCGCTTTGAAGAATATAAGCTCACCCTCAACTCTAATTTAACATAAACACAACCTCACCCTAGTCAACATATTAGCCATATATAAATCCAATCTCTAAGCATCAAGCTATGAGATCTTGGATTAATATCATGTTGTGCATGGTCCAGAGACTATTATCTAGATACCCATGAAACATCATTAAATGGTAGTCTTGGCAATAATTTAGCCAGTCAAAAGGTGCACCTAATTTAAAGGGCCCACCAAGCCCCTTCCACAACAATAGAAGGAGGCCTTTCATGAAGATGCATGCAGAACTTCTACTTCTATATCCTATCGTCGCGCATGGTTTGGGCACCATCTACCCATGCAAAATCATTGATAATAGTGGTCATTGGGTGATAACCCCATTGATCAAAAGGCGTGGGTTGCTTCTACCAAAATCATTCATGATAGTGGTCGTGTGGTGATAGCTCCATTAATCAGAAGGCATGGGTTTCTTCTACCTACCAGGTGATTTTGAAGGGACCAAGCCACCTCCACAATAGAAGGAGGCCTACATGAAAGAAATCTACTTCACATCTACCTCTTTATGCCACCTTGACTACCCCAAGGCTACCCAAAGATTATCATCAATTTGCCATACCTCTAAGTCACATATCACTTTAGAGTCTACCACTTATCCTGGCATGCCAATTTCACGTTATATCTTGGACCATCTACACCTCTTCAACTTGGGAGCTAGCTTCACCACCACTAACCTGGTGGGTGATGTGGTCATCTTTAGGAAGGGAGGGAGGGGGACATAGTTTCACCCAGGTTTCACCCACCTATAACACCACAAGGAGCTTTGCCGTCTTATTTGGTGGAAATAGCACATGTCATACCATATAAGGAGCTGTGCCATCTTATTTTTTTGAGTGATCTTTGCCAGCTTATTTGCTTGAGCGAGCACCTGTTTTTACAAGATAGCACTTTAGAGTATAAAGCAGCCTTATCACGAGCTTTAATGTCGAATTAGGGGAAGTCTAAAGTGACCTTACGACGATGAGCTTAATGCCAAACAGGGCACGTCTAAGAAACTTTTGTACATACTTACTTAGGACTCGTAATAGTGGTTGTACCATTTTTGATTTTTAACTAGCATAGCTATATAAGTCACTTTCCGTAATAAGCATTAAACGTTCATTCCCTTGCAACCATAGAATACTTAAGTTTTAACTTCCCTATATAAGTCAACTTCAATAATGATCATTACACATTCATTCCCTTGTATATAATACTTAAGATGTGTTCTCTTCTCTAATCTCGCTTGCTTGTGCGCTCTATTGAATCTTGCATGATTGATGGATGCTTGCTAGATAGGTTTGATTGTAGGTTTTTTCTTTCTTTCTTTTATTAGCTTCTTCCCCCCATTCTACCATTTGTGAGAGAAGACCACTCCAAAGGATATCCTCTTCTTGAATTAGAGTGCGGAAGAAGTGATTTTTCGTTCATGCATTTCATAATTTTGTTCTTAGCATTTCTAAATTCAAAGTGGAATAAACTAACCCAAAAACATAAGCCGCTTGTGCGTGAATTAGAGTGAGGAAGTTGTGAATTTTTTTGTTCATCCATTGCATAATTTTGTTCATTTCCATGGTGAAATTGGTAGCTTAGAGCATGTAAAATCAACAAAAAAACCAATAAACCACATGTAATCACTTTTATAGACACCATAAACGTGGATTCGAAATAATCCTTATAACCACCATCAAATCTTAAGAATCTCAAACACCTCAAAAAACCATGCCAAACCATCTCTCGGGTTGGGAGACGTAAGTCCATAGTCCCATGAAAAAAAACCATGAGTCAACACACATAAGCTTAGAGATGTGAGCCGTCGTGAGTCAACACGTGAGCTTAGAGACATGAGTTGTAAGCCTAGAGACATCCACTATGAGTCTAGAGGCATATAAGACATGAGTCGTGAGCCAAGTCTAGAGTTGTGAGTCGTGAGTCTAGAGACGTAAGTCAATAGACATGAGTCTGAAGCTGCGAGTTAACAAACGCGAGTCTGGTCAACCTAATAGTATACCAGGCAATTCAAACAGTATGGTACTAATGTGATTCTAGGAAACCTAATATTATAACAATGAATTAAAAGTGTTTGGTAAAGCAGCTCTTGAAGACCTATAAAGACACACCTACCTTGTCATACGAATTACACAAAAAATTCTTGTCCTTTATAATTATTGGGGTGTAAGTACTACATGAGCCAGAACCTGTGAGTCCATAAGCATGAGCCTAGAGGCTTGAGCCCACTAGTAAGGGCGATGAGAGGCCAACTCATTAGATGTTTGTGAGCTTGTTTCTTCAAAAACTGTGTGAGCACACAAAAATGAGTCTAGAGCGCGAGTCTAGAGATGCACATAGGTCGTCCAGAGACATGAGTCTAGAGATGCGTGTGTGTGTCCAAAGGCATGAGTCCCATAGAAATAAGCCTCATGATCTTGACCCCCCAAGAGAAGCGAGTATATGCCAAGAAAAGCAATACAGAGCGTCAAAGAAAGCAAATTTGTTGGAAAAATCTGAGTGCACACACAAGACACACACCTTCTATACATTTCCCAAGCACATCATCTCCATTTTTCACTGAGAGTATCAATTATCTTTCCCACATTCTGCATCTCCTAGGAAGCGTGGACACGTACACGTGCAACTAACCTCATCAATGGAAACCCTCTAAGTACATATATAGATGGGGGGACCATGGTAGGTATGGGAGCCAACCTTATCTCTTGTATTACAATTGGCCATGTAAGTACCTCCAAAGCGCTTTAAAGAATATAACCTCACCCTCGACTCTATTTTAACATAAACACAACCTCACCCTAGTCCACATATTAGCCATATATAAATCCAATCTCTAAGCATCAAGTTATGAGATCTTGGATTAATATCATGTTGTGCATGGTCTAGAGACTATTATCTAGATACCCATGAAACATCATTAAATGGTAGTCTTGGCAATGATTTTGCCAATCAAAAGGTGCACCTAGTTTAAAGGGCCCACCAAGCCCCTTCCACAAAAATAGAAGGAGGCCTTTCATGAAGATGCATGCATAACTTCTACTTCTATATCCTATCGTCGCTCGTGCATGGTTTGGGCACCATCTACCCATGCAAAATCATTCATGATAGTGGTCATGGGGTGATAACCCCATTGATCAAAAGGCGTGGGTTGCTTCTACCAAAATCATTCATGATAGTGTACCTCTTTAGGCCACCTTGACTACCCCAAGGTACCCAAAGATTATCATCAATTTGCCATACATCTAGGTCACATATCACTTTAGAGTCTACCACTTATCCTGGCATGCCAATTTCACGTTATATCTTGGACCATCTACACCTCTTCAACTTGGGAGCTAGCTTCACCACTAACCTGGGTGATGTGGTCACCTTTAGGAAGGGAGGGAGGGGGACGTAGTTTCACCCACCTATCACACCTTAAGGAGCTTTTCCATCTTATTTGCTGGAGTTAGCACATGTCATACCATATAAGGAGCTGTGCCGTCTTATTTTTTTGAGTGATCTTTGCCAGTTTATTTGCTTGAGCGAGCACCTGTTTTTACAAGATAGCACTTTAGAATATAAAGGAGCCTTACCACACACGAGCATAATGTCAAATTAGGGGAAGTCTAAAGTGACCTTACGACGATGAGCTTAATGCCAAACAGGGCACGTCTAAGAAATTTGTGTTTAGGACTCGTAATAGTGGTTGTACCATTTTTAATTTTTAACTAGCCTATATAAGTGAATTTCCGTAATAAGCATTACACATTCATTCCCTTGCAACCATAGAATGCTTAAGTTTTAACTTCCCCATATAAGTCAACTTCAATAATGATCATTACACATTCATTCCCTTGTATATGATGTGAGCCTAAATCATTAGAACATAATGTGTAAGCCTATAGACATGAGTCTATAGGTATACATAAGCTTGAACCCGTGAGTATAAGCATGAGCCTAGAGGCTTGAGCCCACTAGTAAGTGTGATGAGAGGCCAGCTCATTAGATGTCTCTGAGCTTGTTTCTTCAAAAACTGTGTGAGCACACAAACATGAGTCTAGAGCGCGAGTCTAGAGATGCGCATAGGTCGTCCAGAGACATGAGTCTAGAGATGTGTGTGTGTGTCTAAAGGCGGGAGTCCCATAGAAATAAGCCTCATGATCTTGACTCCCCAAGAAAAGCGATATCTAGTAAATGCCAAGAAAAGCAATACAGAGCGTCAAAGAAAGCAAATTTGTTGGAAAAATCTGGGTGCACACACGACACACACCTTCTATCCATTTCCCAAGCACATCATCTCCATTTTTCACTAAGAGTATCGATTCTTTTCCCCACATTCTGCATCTCCTAGGAAGCTTGGACACATACACGTGCAACTAACCTCATCAATGGAAACCCTCTAAGTACATATATAGATGGGGGGACCATGGTAGGTGTGGAAGCCAACCTTATCTCCTGTATAACAATTGGCCATGGAACACCGCTTTGAAGAATATAAGCTCACCCTCAACTCTAATTTAACATAAACACAACCTCACCCTAGTCAACATATTAGCCATATATAAATCCAATCTCTAAGCATCAAGCTATGAGATCTTGGATTAATATCATGTTGTGCATGGTCCAGAGACTATTATCTAGATACCCATGAAACATCATTAAATGGTAGTCTTGGCAATAATTTAGCCAGTCAAAAGGTGCACCTAATTTAAAGGGCCCACCAAGCCCCTTCCACAACAATAGAAGGAGGCCTTTCATGAAGATGCATGCAGAACTTCTACTTCTATATCCTATCGTCGCGCATGGTTTGGGCACCATCTACCCATGCAAAATCATTGATAATAGTGGTCATTGGGTGATAACCCCATTGATCAAAAGGCGTGGGTTGCTTCTACCAAAATCATTCATGATAGTGGTCGTGTGGTGATAGCTCCATTAATCAGAAGGCATGGGTTTCTTCTACCTACCAGGTGATTTTGAAGGGACCAAGCCACCTCCACAATAGAAGGAGGCCTACATGAAAGAAATCTACTTCACATCTACCTCTTTATGCCACCTTGACTACCCCAAGGCTACCCAAAGATTATCATCAATTTGCCATACCTCTAAGTCACATATCACTTTAGAGTCTACCACTTATCCTGGCATGCCAATTTCACGTTATATCTTGGACCATCTACACCTCTTCAACTTGGGAGCTAGCTTCACCACCACTAACCTGGTGGGTGATGTGGTCATCTTTAGGAAGGGAGGGAGGGGGACATAGTTTCACCCAGGTTTCACCCACCTATAACACCACAAGGAGCTTTGCCGTCTTATTTGGTGGAAATAGCACATGTCATACCATATAAGGAGCTGTGCCATCTTATTTTTTTGAGTGATCTTTGCCAGCTTATTTGCTTGAGCGAGCACCTGTTTTTACAAGATAGCACTTTAGAGTATAAAGCAGCCTTATCACGAGCTTTAATGTCGAATTAGGGGAAGTCTAAAGTGACCTTACGACGATGAGCTTAATGCCAAACAGGGCACGTCTAAGAAACTTTTGTACATACTTACTTAGGACTCGTAATAGTGGTTGTACCATTTTTGATTTTTAACTAGCATAGCTATATAAGTCACTTTCCGTAATAAGCATTAAACGTTCATTCCCTTGCAACCATAGAATACTTAAGTTTTAACTTCCCTATATAAGTCAACTTCAATAATGATCATTACACATTCATTCCCTTGTATATAATACTTAAGATGTGTTCTCTTCTCTAATCTCGCTTGCTTGTGCGCTCTATTGAATCTTGCATGATTGATGGATGCTTGCTAGATAGGTTTGATTGTAGGTTTTTTCTTTCTTTCTTTTATTAGCTTCTTCCCCCCATTCTACCATTTGTGAGAGAAGACCACTCCAAAGGATATCCTCTTCTTGAATTAGAGTGAGGAAGAAGTGATTTTTCGTTCATGCATTTCATAATTTTGTTCTTAGCATTTCTAAATTCAAAGTGGAATAAACTAACCCAAAAACATAAGCCGCTTGTGCGTGAATTAGAGTGAGGAAGTTGTGAATTTTTTTGTTCATCCATTGCATAATTTTGTTCATTTCCATGGTGAAATTGGTAGCTTAGAGCATGTAAAATCAACAAAAAAACCAATAAACCACATGTAATCACTTTTATAGACACCATAAACGTGGATTCGAAATAATCCTTATAACCACCATCAAATCTTAAGAATCTCAAACACCTCAAAAAACCATGCCAAACCATCTCTCGGGTTGGGAGACGTAAGTCCATAGTCCCATGAAAAAAAACCATGAGTCAACACACATAAGCTTAGAGATGTGAGCCGCCGTGAGTCAACACGTGAGCTTAGAGACATGAGTTGTAAGCCTAGAGACATCCACTATGAGTCTAGAGGCATATAAGACATGAGTCGTGAGCCAAGTCTAGAGTTGTGAGTCGTGAGTCTAGAGACGTAAGTCAATAGACATGAGTCTGAAGCTGCGAGTTAACAAACGCGAGTCTGGTCAACCTAATAGTATACCAGGCAATTCAAACAGTATGGTACTAATGTGATTCTAGGAAACCTAATATTATAACAATGAATTAAAAGTGTTTGGTAAAGCAGCTCTTGAAGACCTATAAAGACACACCTACCTTGTCATACGAATTACACAAAAAATTCTTGTCCTTTATAATTATTGGGGTGTAAGTACTACATGAGCCAGAACCTGTGAGTCCATAAGCATGAGCCTAGAGGCTTGAGCCCACTAGTAAGGGCGATGAGAGGCCAACTCATTAGATGTTTGTGAGCTTGCTTCTTCAAAAACTGTGTGAGCACACAAAAATGAGTCTAGAGCGCGAGTCTAGAGATGCACATAGGTCGTCCAGAGACATGAGTCTAGAGATGCGTGTGTGTGTCCAAAGGCATGAGTCCCATAGAAATAAGCCTCATGATCTTGACCCCCCAAGAGAAGCGAGTATATGCCAAGAAAAGCAATACAGAGCGTCAAAGAAAGCAAATTTGTTGGAAAAATCTGAGTGCACACACAAGACACACACCTTCTATACATTTCCCAAGCACATCATCTCCATTTTTCACTGAGAGTATCAATTATCTTTCCCACATTCTGCATCTCCTAGGAAGCGTGGACACGTACACGTGCAACTAACCTCATCAATGGAAACCCTCTAAGTACATATATAGATGGGGGGACCATGGTAGGTATGGGAGCCAACCTTATCTCTTGTATTACAATTGGCCATGTAAGTACCTCCAAAGCGCTTTAAAGAATATAACCTCACCCTCGACTCTATTTTAACATAAACACAACCTCACCCTAGTCCACATATTAGCCATATATAAATCCAATCTCTAAGCATCAAGTTATGAGATCTTGGATTAATATCATGTTGTGCATGGTCTAGAGACTATTATCTAGATACCCATGAAACATCATTAAATGGTAGTCTTGGCAATGATTTTGCCAATCAAAAGGTGCACCTAGTTTAAAGGGCCCACCAAGCCCCTTCCACAAAAATAGAAGGAGGCCTTTCATGAAGATGCATGCATAACTTCTACTTCTTTATCCATTCGTCGCTCGTGCATGGTTTGGGCACCATCTACCCATGCAAAATCATTCATGATAGTGGTCATGGGGTGATAACCCCATTGATCAAAAGGCGTGGGTTGCTTCTACCAAAATCATTCATGATAGTGTACCTCTTTAGGCCACCTTGACTACCCCAAGGTACCCAAAGATTATCATCAATTTGCCATACATCTAGGTCACATATCACTTTAGAGTCTACCACTTATCCTGGCATGCCAATTTCACGTTATATCTTGGACCATCTACACCTCTTCAACTTGGGAGCTAGCTTCACCACTAACCTGGGTGATGTGGTCACCTTTAGGAAGGGAGGGAGGGGGACGTAGTTTCACCCACCTATCACACCTTAAGGAGCTTTGCCATCTTATTTGCTGGAGTTAGCACATGTCATACCATATAAGGAGCTGTGCCGTCTTATTTTTTTGAGTGATCTTTGCCAGTTTATTTGCTTGAGCGAGCACCTGTTTTTACAAGATAGCACTTTAGAATATAAAGGAGCCTTACCACACACGAGCATAATGTCAAATTAGGGGAAGTCTAAAGTGACCTTACGACGATGAGCTTAATGCCAAACAGGGCACGTCTAAGAAATTTGTGTTTAGGACTCGTAATAGTGGTTGTACCATTTTTAATTTTTAACTAGCCTATATAAGTGAATTTCCGTAATAAGCATTACACATTCATTCCCTTGCAACCATAGAATGCTTAAGTTTTAACTTCCCCATATAAGTCAACTTCAATAATGATCATTACACATTCATTCCCTTGTATATGATGTGAGCCTAAATCATTAGAACATAATGTGTAAGCCTATAGACATGAGTCTATAGGTATACATAAGCTTGAACCCGTGAGTATAAGCATGAGCCTAGAGGCTTGAGCCCACTAGTAAGTGTGATGAGAGGCCAGCTCATTAGATGTCTCTGAGCTTGTTTCTTCAAAAACTGTGTGAGCACACAAACATGAGTCTAGAGCGCGAGTCTAGAGATGCGCATAGGTCGTCCAGAGACATGAGTCTAGAGATGTGTGTGTGTGTCTAAAGGCGGGAGTCCCATAGAAATAAGCCTCATGATCTTGACTCCCCAAGAAAAGCGATATCTAGTAAATGCCAAGAAAAGCAATACAGAGCGTCAAAGAAAGCAAATTTGTTGGAAAAATCTGGGTGCACACACGACACACACCTTCTATCCATTTCCCAAGCACATCATCTCCATTTTT
This sequence comes from Cibotium barometz, assembly GCF_041138505.1. NCBI lineage: Eukaryota > Viridiplantae > Streptophyta > Polypodiopsida > Cyatheales > Cibotiaceae > Cibotium > Cibotium barometz. Next base: position 3,081,815 of record NC_141075.1, read on the forward strand.
CACTAAGAGTATCGATTCTTTTCCCCACATTCTGCATCTCCTAGGAAGCTTGGACACATACACGTGCAACTAACCTCATCAATGGAAACCCTCTAAGTACATATATAGATGGGGGGACCATGGTAGGTGTGGAAGCCAACCTTATCTCCTGTATAACAATTGGCCATGGAACACCGCTTTGAAGAATATAAGCTCACCCTCAACTCTAATTTAACATAAACACAACCTCACCCTAGTCAACATATTAGCCATATATAAATCCAATCTCTAAGCATCAAGCTATGAGATCTTGGATTAATATCATGTTGTGCATGGTCCAGAGACTATTATCTAGATACCCATGAAACATCATTAAATGGTAGTCTTGGCAATAATTTAGCCAGTCAAAAGGTGCACCTAATTTAAAGGGCCCACCAAGCCCCTTCCACAACAATAGAAGGAGGCCTTTCATGAAGATGCATGCAGAACTTCTACTTCTATATCCTATCGTCGCGCATGGTTTGGGCACCATCTACCCATGCAAAATCATTGATAATAGTGGTCATTGGGTGATAACCCCATTGATCAAAAGGCGTGGGTTGCTTCTACCAAAATCATTCATGATAGTGGTCGTGTGGTGATAGCTCCATTAATCAGAAGGCATGGGTTTCTTCTACCTACCAGGTGATTTTGAAGGGACCAAGCCACCTCCACAATAGAAGGAGGCCTACATGAAAGAAATCTACTTCACATCTACCTCTTTATGCCACCTTGACTACCCCAAGGCTACCCAAAGATTATCATCAATTTGCCATACCTCTAAGTCACATATCACTTTAGAGTCTACCACTTATCCTGGCATGCCAATTTCACGTTATATCTTGGACCATCTACACCTCTTCAACTTGGGAGCTAGCTTCACCACCACTAACCTGGTGGGTGATGTGGTCATCTTTAGGAAGGGAGGGAGGGGGACATAGTTTCACCCAGGTTTCACCCACCTATAACACCACAAGGAGCTTTGCCGTCTTATTTGGTGGAAATAGCACATGTCATACCATATAAGGAGCTGTGCCATCTTATTTTTTTGAGTGATCTTTGCCAGCTTATTTGCTTGAGCGAGCACCTGTTTTTACAAGATAGCACTTTAGAGTATAAAGCAGCCTTATCACGAGCTTTAATGTCGAATTAGGGGAAGTCTAAAGTGACCTTACGACGATGAGCTTAATGCCAAACAGGGCACGTCTAAGAAACTTTTGTACATACTTACTTAGGACTCGTAATAGTGGTTGTACCATTTTTTATTTTTAACTAGCATAGCTATATAAGTCACTTTCCGTAATAAGCATTAAACGTTCATTCCCTTGCAACCATAGAATACTTAAGTTTTAACTTCCCTATATAAGTCAACTTCAATAATGATCATTACACATTCATTCCCTTGTATATAATACTTAAGATGTGTTCTCTTCTCTAATCTCGCTTGCTTGTGCGCTCTATTGAATCTTGCATGATTGATGGATGCTTGCTAGATAGGTTTGATTGTAGGTTTTTTCTTTCTTTCTTTTATTAGCTTCTTCCCCCCATTCTACCATTTGTGAGAGAAGACCACTCCAAAGGATATCCTCTTCTTGAATTAGAGTGAGGAAGAAGTGATTTTTCGTTCATGCATTTCATAATTTTGTTCTTAGCATTTCTAAATTCAAAGTGGAATAAACTAACCCAAAAACATAAGCCGCTTGTGCGTGAATTAGAGTGAGGAAGTTGTGAATTTTTTTGTTCATCCATTGCATAATTTTGTTCATTTCCATGGTGAAATTGGTAGCTTAGAGCATGTAAAATCAACAAAAAAACCAATAAACCACATGTAATCACTTTTATAGACACCATAAACGTGGATTCGAAATAATCCTTATAACCACCATCAAATCTTAAGAATCTCAAACACCTCAAAAAACCATGCCAAACCATCTCTCGGGTTGGGAGACGTAAGTCCATAGTCCCATGAAAAAAAACCATGAGTCAACACACATAAGCTTAGAGATGTGAGCCGCCGTGAGTCAACACGTGAGCTTAGAGACATGAGTTGTAAGCCTAGAGACATCCACTATGAGTCTAGAGGCATATAAGACATGAGTCGTGAGCCAAGTCTAGAGTTGTGAGTCGTGAGTCTAGAGACGTAAGTCAATAGACATGAGTCTGAAGCTGCGAGTTAACAAACGCGAGTCTGGTCAACCTAATAGTATACCAGGCAATTCAAACAGTATGGTACTAATGTGATTCTAGGAAACCTAATATTATAACAATGAATTAAAAGTGTTTGGTAAAGCAGCTCTTGAAGACCTATAAAGACACACCTACCTTGTCATACGAATTACACAAAAAATTCTTGTCCTTTATAATTATTGGGGTGTAAGTACTACATGAGCCAGAACCTGTGAGTCCATAAGCATGAGCCTAGAGGCTTGAGCCCACTAGTAAGGGCGATGAGAGGCCAACTCATTAGATGTTTGTGAGCTTGTTTCTTCAAAAACTGTGTGAGCACACAAAAATGAGTCTAGAGCGCGAGTCTAGAGATGCACATAGGTCGTCCAGAGACATGAGTCTAGAGATGCGTGTGTGTGTCCAAAGGCATGAGTCCCATAGAAATAAGCCTCATGATCTTGACCCCCCAAGAGAAGCGAGTATATGCCAAGAAAAGCAATACAGAGCGTCAAAGAAAGCAAATTTGTTGGAAAAATCTGAGTGCACACACAAGACACACACCTTCTATACATTTCCCAAGCACATCATCTCCATTTTTCACTGAGAGTATCAATTATCTTTCCCACATTCTGCATCTCCTAGGAAGCGTGGACACGTACACGTGCAACTAACCTCATCAATGGAAACCCTCTAAGTACATATATAGATGGGGGGACCATGGTAGGTATGGGAGCCAACCTTATCTCTTGTATTACAATTGGCCATGTAAGTACCTCCAAAGCGCTTTAAAGAATATAACCTCACCCTCGACTCTATTTTAACATAAACACAACCTCACCCTAGTCCACATATTAGCCATATATAAATCCAATCTCTAAGCATCAAGTTATGAGATCTTGGATTAATATCATGTTGTGCATGGTCTAGAGACTATTATCTAGATACCCATGAAACATCATTAAATGGTAGTCTTGGCAATGATTTTGCCAATCAAAAGGTGCACCTAGTTTAAAGGGCCCACCAAGCCCCTTCCACAAAAATAGAAGGAGGCCTTTCATGAAGATGCATGCATAACTTCTACTTCTATATCCTATCGTCGCTCGTGCATGGTTTGGGCACCATCTACCCATGCAAAATCATTCATGATAGTGGTCATGGGGTGATAACCCCATTGATCAAAAGGCGTGGGTTGCTTCTACCAAAATCATTCATGATAGTGTACCTCTTTAGGCCACCTTGACTACCCCAAGGTACCCAAAGATTATCATCAATTTGCCATACATCTAGGTCACATATCACTTTAGAGTCTACCACTTATCCTGGCATGCCAATTTCACGTTATATCTTGGACCATCTACACCTCTTCAACTTGGGAGCTAGCTTCACCACTAACCTGGGTGATGTGGTCACCTTTAGGAAGGGAGGGAGGGGGACGTAGTTTCACCCACCTATCACACCTTAAGGAGCTTTTCCATCTTATTTGCTGGAGTTAGCACATGTCATACCATATAAGGAGCTGTGCCGTCTTATTTTTTTGAGTGATCTTTGCCAGTTTATTTGCTTGAGCGAGCACCTGTTTTTACAAGATAGCACTTTAGAATATAAAGGAGCCTTACCACACACGAGCATAATGTCAAATTAGGGGAAGTCTAAAGTGACCTTACGACGATGAGCTTAATGCCAAACAGGGCACGTCTAAGAAATTTGTGTTTAGGACTCGTAATAGTGGTTGTACCATTTTTAATTTTTAACTAGCCTATATAAGTGAATTTCCGTAATAAGCATTACACATTCATTCCCTTGCAACCATAGAATGCTTAAGTTTTAACTTCCCCATATAAGTCAACTTCAATAATGATCATTACACATTCATTCCCTTGTATATGATGTGAGCCTAAATCATTAGAACATAATGTGTAAGCCTATAGACATGAGTCTATAGGTATACATAAGCTTGAACCCGTGAGTATAAGCATGAGCCTAGAGGCTTGAGCCCACTAGTAAGTGTGATGAGAGGCCAGCTCATTAGATGTCTCTGAGCTTGTTTCTTCAAAAACTGTGTGAGCACACAAACATGAGTCTAGAGCGCGAGTCTAGAGATGCGCATAGGTCGTCCAGAGACATGAGTCTAGAGATGTGTGTGTGTGTCTAAAGGCGGGAGTCCCATAGAAATAAGCCTCATGATCTTGACTCCCCAAGAAAAGCGATATCTAGTAAATGCCAAGAAAAGCAATACAGAGCGTCAAAGAAAGCAAATTTGTTGGAAAAATCTGGGTGCACACACGACACACACCTTCTATCCATTTCCCAAGCACATCATCTCCATTTTTCACTAAGAGTATCGATTCTTTTCCCCACATTCTGCATCTCCTAGGAAGCTTGGACACATACACGTGCAACTAACCTCATCAATGGAAACCCTCTAAGTACATATATAGATGGGGGGACCATGGTAGGTGTGGAAGCCAACCTTATCTCCTGTATAACAATTGGCCATGGAACACCGCTTTGAAGAATATAAGCTCACCCTCAACTCTAATTTAACATAAACACAACCTCACCCTAGTCAACATATTAGCCATATATAAATCCAATCTCTAAGCATCAAGCTATGAGATCTTGGATTAATATCATGTTGTGCATGGTCCAGAGACTATTATCTAGATACCCATGAAACATCATTAAATGGTAGTCTTGGCAATAATTTAGCCAGTCAAAAGGTGCACCTAATTTAAAGGGCCCACCAAGCCCCTTCCACAACAATAGAAGGAGGCCTTTCATGAAGATGCATGCAGAACTTCTACTTCTATATCCTATCGTCGCGCATGGTTTGGGCACCATCTACCCATGCAAAATCATTGATAATAGTGGTCATTGGGTGATAACCCCATTGATCAAAAGGCGTGGGTTGCTTCTACCAAAATCATTCATGATAGTGGTCGTGTGGTGATAGCTCCATTAATCAGAAGGCATGGGTTTCTTCTACCTACCAGGTGATTTTGAAGGGACCAAGCCACCTCCACAATAGAAGGAGGCCTACATGAAAGAAATCTACTTCACATCTACCTCTTTATGCCACCTTGACTACCCCAAGGCTACCCAAAGATTATCATCAATTTGCCATACCTCTAAGTCACATATCACTTTAGAGTCTACCACTTATCCTGGCATGCCAATTTCACGTTATATCTTGGACCATCTACACCTCTTCAACTTGGGAGCTAGCTTCACCACCACTAACCTGGTGGGTGATGTGGTCATCTTTAGGAAGGGAGGGAGGGGGACATAGTTTCACCCAGGTTTCACCCACCTATAACACCACAAGGAGCTTTGCCGTCTTATTTGGTGGAAATAGCACATGTCATACCATATAAGGAGCTGTGCCATCTTATTTTTTTGAGTGATCTTTGCCAGCTTATTTGCTTGAGCGAGCACCTGTTTTTACAAGATAGCACTTTAGAGTATAAAGCAGCCTTATCACGAGCTTTAATGTCGAATTAGGGGAAGTCTAAAGTGACCTTACGACGATGAGCTTAATGCCAAACAGGGCACGTCTAAGAAACTTTTGTACATACTTACTTAGGACTCGTAATAGTGGTTGTACCATTTTTGATTTTTAACTAGCATAGCTATATAAGTCACTTTCCGTAATAAGCATTAAACGTTCATTCCCTTGCAACCATAGAATACTTAAGTTTTAACTTCCCTATATAAGTCAACTTCAATAATGATCATTACACATTCATTCCCTTGTATATAATACTTAAGATGTGTTCTCTTCTCTAATCTCGCTTGCTTGTGCGCTCTATTGAATCTTGCATGATTGATGGATGCTTGCTAGATAGGTTTGATTGTAGGTTTTTTCTTTCTTTCTTTTATTAGCTTCTTCCCCCCATTCTACCATTTGTGAGAGAAGACCACTCCAAAGGATATCCTCTTCTTGAATTAGAGTGAGGAAGAAGTGATTTTTCGTTCATGCATTTCATAATTTTGTTCTTAGCATTTCTAAATTCAAAGTGGAATAAACTAACCCAAAAACATAAGCCGCTTGTGCGTGAATTAGAGTGAGGAAGTTGTGAATTTTTTTGTTCATCCATTGCATAATTTTGTTCATTTCCATGGTGAAATTGGTAGCTTAGAGCATGTAAAATCAACAAAAAAACCAATAAACCACATGTAATCACTTTTATAGACACCATAAACGTGGATTCGAAATAATCCTTATAACCACCATCAAATCTTAAGAATCTCAAACACCTCAAAAAACCATGCCAAACCATCTCTCGGGTTGGGAGACGTAAGTCCATAGTCCCATGAAAAAAAACCATGAGTCAACACACATAAGCTTAGAGATGTGAGCCGCCGTGAGTCAACACGTGAGCTTAGAGACATGAGTTGTAAGCCTAGAGACATCCACTATGAGTCTAGAGGCATATAAGACATGAGTCATGAGCCAAGTCTAGAGTTGTGAGTCGTGAGTCTAGAGACGTAAGTCAATAGACATGAGTCTGAAGCTGCGAGTTAACAAACGCGAGTCTGGTCAACCTAATAGTATACCAGGCAATTCAAACAGTATGGTACTAATGTGATTCTAGGAAACCTAATATTATAACAATGAATTAAAAGTGTTTGGTAAAGCAGCTCTTGAAGACCTATAAAGACACACCTACCTTGTCATACGAATTACACAAAAAATTCTTGTCCTTTATAATTATTGGGGTGTAAGTACTACATGAGCCAGAACCTGTGAGTCCATAAGCATGAGCCTAGAGGCTTGAGCCCACTAGTAAGGGCGATGAGAGGCCAACTCATTAGATGTTTGTGAGCTTGTTTCTTCAAAAACTGTGTGAGCACACAAAAATGAGTCTAGAGCGCGAGTCTAGAGATGCACATAGGTCGTCCAGAGACATGAGTCTAGAGATGCGTGTGTGTGTCCAAAGGCATGAGTCCCATAGAAATAAGCCTCATGATCTTGACCCCCCAAGAGAAGCGAGTATATGCCAAGAAAAGCAATACAGAGCGTCAAAGAAAGCAAATTTGTTGGAAAAATCTGAGTGCACACACAAGACACACACCTTCTATACATTTCCCAAGCACATCATCTCCATTTTTCACTGAGAGTATCAATTATCTTTCCCACATTCTGCATCTCCTAGGAAGCGTGGACACGTACACGTGCAACTAACCTCATCAATGGAAACCCTCTAAGTACATATATAGATGGGGGGACCATGGTAGGTATGGGAGCCAACCTTATCTCTTGTATTACAATTGGCCATGTAAGTACCTCCAAAGCGCTTTAAAGAATATAACCTCACCCTCGACTCTATTTTAACATAAACACAACCTCACCCTAGTCCACATATTAGCCATATATAAATCCAATCTCTAAGCATCAAGTTATGAGATCTTGGATTAATATCATGTTGTGCATGGTCTAGAGACTATTATCTAGATACCCATGAAACATCATTAAATGGTAGTCTTGGCAATGATTTTGCCAATCAAAAGGTGCACCTAGTTTAAAGGGCCCACCAAGCCCCTTCCACAAAAATAGAAGGAGGCCTTTCATGAAGATGCATGCATAACTTCTACTTCTTTATCCATTCGTCGCTCGTGCATGGTTTGGGCACCATCTACCCATGCAAAATCATTCATGATAGTGGTCATGGGGTGATAACCCCATTGATCAAAAGGCGTGGGTTGCTTCTACCAAAATCATTCATGATAGTGTACCTCTTTAGGCCACCTTGACTACCCCAAGGTACCCAAAGATTATCATCAATTTGCCATACATCTAGGTCACATATCACTTTAGAGTCTACCACTTATCCTGGCATGCCAATTTCACGTTATATCTTGGACCATCTACACCTCTTCAACTTGGGAGCTAGCTTCACCACTAACCTGGGTGATGTGGTCACCTTTAGGAAGGGAGGGAGGGGGACGTAGTTTCACCCACCTATCACACCTTAAGGAGCTTTGCCATCTTATTTGCTGGAGTTAGCACATGTCATACCATATAAGGAGCTGTGCCGTCTTATTTTTTTGAGTGATCTTTGCCAGTTTATTTGCTTGAGCGAGCACCTGTTTTTACAAGATAGCACTTTAGAATATAAAGGAGCCTTACCACACACGAGCATAATGTCAAATTAGGGGAAGTCTAAAGTGACCTTACGACGATGAGCTTAATGCCAAACAGGGCACGTCTAAGAAATTTGTGTTTAGGACTCGTAATAGTGGTTGTACCATTTTTAATTTTTAACTAGCCTATATAAGTGAATTTCCGTAATAAGCATTACACATTCATTCCCTTGCAACCATAGAATGCTTAAGTTTTAACTTCCCCATATAAGTCAACTTCAATAATGATCATTACACATTCATTCCCTTGTATATGATGTGAGCCTAAATCATTAGAACATAATGTGTAAGCCTATAGACATGAGTCTATAGGTATACATAAGCTTGAACCCGTGAGTATAAGCATGAGCCTAGAGGCTTGAGCCCACTAGTAAGTGTGATGAGAGGCCAGCTCATTAGATGTCTCTGAGCTTGTTTCTTCAAAAACTGTGTGAGCACACAAACATGAGTCTAGAGCGCGAGTCTAGAGATGCGCATAGGTCGTCCAGAGACATGAGTCTAGAGATGTGTGTGTGTGTCTAAAGGCGGGAGTCCCATAGAAATAAGCCTCATGATCTTGACTCCCCAAGAAAAGCGATATCTAGTAAATGCCAAGAAAAGCAATACAGAGCGTCAAAGAAAGCAAATTTGTTGGAAAAATCTGGGTGCACACACGACACACCCCTTCTATCCATTTCCCAAGCACATCATCTCCATTTTTCACTAAGAGTATCGATTCTTTTCCCCACATTCTGCATCTCCTAGGAAGCTTGGACACATACACGTGCAACTAACCTCATCAATGGAAACCCTCTAAGTACATATATAGATGGGGGGACCATGGTAGGTGTGGAAGCCAACCTTATCTCCTGTATAACAATTGGCCATGGAACACCGCTTTGAAGAATATAAGCTCACCCTCAACTCTAATTTAACATAAACACAACCTCACCCTAGTCAACATATTAGCCATATATAAATCCAATCTCTAAGCATCAAGCTATGAGATCTTGGATTAATATCATGTTGTGCATGGTCCAGAGACTATTATCTAGATACCCATGAAACATCATTAAATGGTAGTCTTGGCAATAATTTAGCCAGTCAAAAGGTGCACCTAATTTAAAGGGCCCACCAAGCCCCTTCCACAACAATAGAAGGAGGCCTTTCATGAAGATGCATGCAGAACTTCTACTTCTATATCCTATCGTCGCGCATGGTTTGGGCACCATCTACCCATGCAAAATCATTGATAATAGTGGTCATTGGGTGATAACCCCATTGATCAAAAGGCGTGGGTTGCTTCTACCAAAATCATTCATGATAGTGGTCGTGTGGTGATAGCTCCATTAATCAGAAGGCATGGGTTTCTTCTACCTACCAGGTGATTTTGAAGGGACCAAGCCACCTCCACAATAGAAGGAGGCCTACATGAAAGAAATCTACTTCACATCTACCTCTTTATGCCACCTTGACTACCCCAAGGCTACCCAAAGATTATCATCAATTTGCCATACCTCTAAGTCACATATCACTTTAGAGTCTACCACTTATCCTGGCATGCCAATTTCACGTTATATCTTGGACCATCTACACCTCTTCAACTTGGGAGCTAGCTTCACCACCACTAACCTGGTGGGTGATGTGGTCATCTTTAGGAAGGGAGGGAGGGGGACATAGTTTCACCCAGGTTTCACCCACCTATAACACCACAAGGAGCTTTGCCGTCTTATTTGGTGGAAATAGCACATGTCATACCATATAAGGAGCTGTGCCATCTTATTTTTTTGAGTGATCTTTGCCAGCTTATTTGCTTGAGCGAGCACCTGTTTTTACAAGATAGCACTTTAGAGTATAAAGCAGCCTTATCACGAGCTTTAATGTCGAATTAGGGGAAGTCTAAAGTGACCTTACGACGATGAGCTTAATGCCAAACAGGGCACGTCTAAGAAACTTTTGTACATACTTACTTAGGACTCGTAATAGTGGTTGTACCATTTTTGATTTTTAACTAGCATAGCTATATAAGTCACTTTCCGTAATAAGCATTAAACGTTCATTCCCTTGCAACCATAGAATACTTAAGTTTTAACTTCCCTATATAAGTCAACTTCAATAATGATCATTACACATTCATTCCCTTGTATATAATACTTAAGATGTGTTCTCTTCTCTAATCTCGCTTGCTTGTGCGCTCTATTGAATCTTGCATGATTGATGGATGCTTGCTAGATAGGTTTGATTGTAGGTTTTTTCTTTCTTTCTTTTATTAGCTTCTTCCCCCCATTCTACCATTTGTGAGAGAAGACCACTCCAAAGGATATCCTCTTCTTGAATTAGAGTGAGGAAGAAGTGATTTTTCGTTCATGCATTTCATAATTTTGTTCTTAGCATTTCTAAATTCAAAGTGGAATAAACTAACCCAAAAACATAAGCCGCTTGTGCGTGAATTAGAGTGAGGAAGTTGTGAATTTTTTTGTTCATCCATTGCATAATTTTGTTCATTTCCATGGTGAAATTGGTAGCTTAGAGCATGTAAAATCAACAAAAAAACCAATAAACCACATGTAATCACTTTTATAGACACCATAAACGTGGATTCGAAATAATCCTTATAACCACCATCAAATCTTAAGAATCTCAAACACCTCAAAAAACCATGCCAAACCATCTCTCGGGTTGGGAGACGTAAGTCCATAGTCCCATGAAAAAAAACCATGAGTCAACACACATAAGCTTAGAGATGTGAGCCGCCGTGAGTCAACACGTGAGCTTAGAGACATGAGTTGTAAGCCTAGAGACATCCACTATGAGTCTAGAGGCATATAAGACATGAGTCATGAGCCAAGTCTAGAGTTGTGAGTCGTGAGTCTAGAGACGTAAGTCAATAGACATGAGTCTGAAGCTGCGAGTTAACAAACGCGAGTCTGGTCAACCTAATAGTATACCAGGCAATTCAAACAGTATGGTACTAATGTGATTCTAGGAAACCTAATATTATAACAATGAATTAAAAGTGTTTGGTAAAGCAGCTCTTGAAGACCTATAAAGACACACCTACCTTGTCATACGAATTACACAAATAATTCTTGTCCTTTATAATTATTGGGGTGTAAGTACTACATGAGCCAGAACCTGTGAGTCCATAAGCATGAGCCTAGAGGCTTGAGCCCACTAGTAAGGGCGATGAGAGGCCAACTCATTAGATGTTTGTGAGCTTGTTTCTTCAAAAACTGTGTGAGCACACAAAAATGAGTCTAGAGCGCGAGTCTAGAGATGCACATAGGTCGTCCAGAGACATGAGTCTAGAGATGCGTGTGTGTGTCCAAAGGCATGAGTCCCATAGAAATAAGCCTCATGATCTTGACCCCCCAAGAGAAGCGAGTATATGCCAAGAGAAGCAATACAGAGCGTCAAAGAAAGCAAATTTGTTGGAAAAATCTGAGTGCACACACAAGACACACACCTTCTATACATTTCCCAAGCACATCATCTCCATTTTTCACTGAGAGTATCAATTATCTTTCCCACATTCTGCATCTCCTAGGAAGCGTGGACACGTACACGTGCAACTAACCTCATCAATGGAAACCCTCTAAGTACATATATAGATGGGGGGACCATGGTAGGTATGGGAGCCAACCTTATCTCTTGTATTACAATTGGCCATGTAAGTACCTCCAAAGCGCTTTAAAGAATATAACCTCACCCTCGACTCTATTTTAACATAAACACAACCTCACCCTAGTCCACATATTAGCCATATATAAATCCAATCTCTAAGCATCAAGTTATGAGATCTTGGATTAATATCATGTTGTGCATGGTCTAGAGACTATTATCTAGATACCCATGAAACATCATTAAATGGTAGTCTTGGCAATGATTTTGCCAATCAAAAGGTGCACCTAGTTTAAAGGGCCCACCAAGCCCCTTCCACAAAAATAGAAGGAGGCCTTTCATGAAGATGCATGCATAACTTCTACTTCTATATCCTATCGTCGCTCGTGCATGGTTTGGGCACCATCTACCCATGCAAAATCATTCATGATAGTGGTCATGGGGTGATAACCCCATTGATCAAAAGGCGTGGGTTGCTTCTACCAAAATCATTCATGATAGTGTACCTCTTTAGGCCACCTTGACTACCCCAAGGTACCCAAAGATTATCATCAATTTGCCATACATCTAGGTCACATATCACTTTAGAGTCTACCACTTATCCTGGCATGCCAATTTCACGTTATATCTTGGACCATCTACACCTCTTCAACTTGGGAGCTAGCTTCACCACTAACCTGGGTGATGTGGTCACCTTTAGGAAGGGAGGGAGGGGGACGTAGTTTCACCCACCTATCACACCTTAAGGAGCTTTGCCATCTTATTTGCTGGAGTTAGCACATGTCATACCATATAAGGAGCTGTGCCGTCTTATTTTTTTGAGTGATCTTTGCCAGTTTATTTGCTTGAGCGAGCACCTGTTTTTACAAGATAGCACTTTAGAATATAAAGGAGCCTTACCACACACGAGCATAATGTCAAATTAGGGGAAGTCTAAAGTGACCTTACGACGATGAGCTTAATGCCAAACAGGGCACGTCTAAGAAATTTGTGTTTAGGACTCGTAATAGTGGTTGTACCATTTTTAATTTTTAACTAGCCTATATAAGTGAATTTCCGTAATAAGCATTACACATTCATTCCCTTGCAACCATAGAATGCTTAAGTTTTAACTTCCCCATATAAGTCAACTTCAATAATGATCATTACACATTCATTCCCTTGTATATGATGTGAGCCTAAATCATTAGAACATAATGTGTAAGCCTATAGACATGAGTCTATAGGTATACATAAGCTTGAACCCGTGAGTATAAGCATGAGCCTAGAGGCTTGAGCCCACTAGTAAGTGTGATGAGAGGCCAGCTCATTAGATGTCTCTGAGCTTGTTTCTTCAAAAACTGTGTGAGCACACAAACATGAGTCTAGAGCGCGAGTCTAGAGATGCGCATAGGTCGTCCAGAGACATGAGTCTAGAGATGTGTGTGTGTGTCTAAAGGCGGGAGTCCCATAGAAATAAGCCTCATGATCTTGACTCCCCAAGAAAAGCGATATCTAGTAAATGCCAAGAAAAGCAATACAGAGCGTCAAAGAAAGCAAATTTGTTGGAAAAATCTGGGTGCACACACGACACACCCCTTCTATCCATTTCCCAAGCACATCATCTCCATTTTTCACTAAGAGTATCGATTCTTTTCCCCACATTCTGCATCTCCTAGGAAGCTTGGACACATACACGTGCAACTAACCTCATCAATGGAAACCCTCTAAGTACATATATAGATGGGGGGACCATGGTAGGTGTGGAAGCCAACCTTATCTCCTGTATAACAATTGGCCATGGAAGCACCTCCAAAGCGCTTTGAAGAATATAAGCTCACCCTCAACTCTAATTTAACATAAACACAACCTCACCCTAGTCAACATATTAGCCATATATAAATCCAATCTCTAAGCATCAAGCTATGAGATCTTGGATTAATATCATGTTGTGCATGGTCCAGAGACTATTATCTAGATACCCATGAAACATCATTAAATGGTAGTCTTGGCAATAATTTAGCCAGTCAAAAGGTGCACCTAATTTAAAGGGCCCACCAAGCCCCTTCCACAACAATAGAAGGAGGCCTTTCATGAAGATGCATGCAGAACTTCTACTTCTATATCCTATCGTCGCGCATGGTTTGGGCACCATCTACCCATGCAAAATCATTGATAATAGTGGTCATTGGGTGATAACCCCATTGATCAAAAGGCGTGGGTTGCTTCTACCAAAATCATTCATGATAGTGGTCGTGTGGTGATAGCTCCATTAATCAGAAGGCATGGGTTTCTTCTACCTACCAGGTGATTTTGAAGGGACCAAGCCACCTCCACAATAGAAGGAGGCCTACATGAAAGAAATCTACTTCACATCTACCTCTTTATGCCACCTTGACTACCCCAAGGCTACCCAAAGATTATCATCAATTTGCCATACCTCTAAGTCACATATCACTTTAGAGTCTACCACTTATCCTGGCATGCCAATTTCACGTTATATCTTGGACCATCTACACCTCTTCAACTTGGGAGCTAGCTTCACCACCACTAACCTGGTGGGTGATGTGGTCATCTTTAGGAAGGGAGGGAGGGGGACATAGTTTCACCCAGGTTTCACCCACCTATAACACCACAAGGAGCTTTGCCGTCTTATTTGGTGGAAATAGCACATGTCATACCATATAAGGAGCTGTGCCATCTTATTTTTTTGAGTGATCTTTGCCAGCTTATTTGCTTGAGCGAGCACCTGTTTTTACAAGATAGCACTTTAGAGTATAAAGCAGCCTTATCACGAGCTTTAATGTCGAATTAGGGGAAGTCTAAAGTGACCTTACGACGATGAGCTTAATGCCAAACAGGGCACGTCTAAGAAACTTTTGTACATACTTACTTAGGACTCGTAATAGTGGTTGTACCATTTTTGATTTTTAACTAGCATAGCTATATAAGTCACTTTCCGTAATAAGCATTAAACGTTCATTCCCTTGCAACCATAGAATACTTAAGTTTTAACTTCCCTATATAAGTCAACTTCAATAATGATCATTACACATTCATTCCCTTGTATATAATACTTAAGATGTGTTCTCTTCTCTAATCTCGCTTGCTTGTGCGCTCTATTGAATCTTGCATGATTGATGGATGCTTGCTAGATAGGTTTGATTGTAGGTTTTTTCTTTCTTTCTTTTATTAGCTTCTTCCCCCCATTCTACCATTTGTGAGAGAAGACCACTCCAAAGGATATCCTCTTCTTGAATTAGAGTGAGGAAGAAGTGATTTTTCGTTCATGCATTTCATAATTTTGTTCTTAGCATTTCTAAATTCAAAGTGGAATAAACTAACCCAAAAACATAAGCCGCTTGTGCGTGAATTAGAGTGAGGAAGTTGTGAATTTTTTTGTTCATCCATTGCATAATTTTGTTCATTTCCATGGTGAAATTGGTAGCTTAGAGCATGTAAAATCAACAAAAAAACCAATAAACCACATGTAATCACTTTTATAGACACCATAAACGTGGATTCGAAATAATCCTTATAACCACCATCAAATCTTAAGAATCTCAAACACCTCAAAAAACCATGCCAAACCATCTCTCGGGTTGGGAGACGTAAGTCCATAGTCCCATGAAAAAAAACCATGAGTCAACACACATAAGCTTAGAGATGTGAGCCGCCGTGAGTCAACACGTGAGCTTAGAGACATGAGTTGTAAGCCTAGAGACATCCACTATGAGTCTAGAGGCATATAAGACATGAGTCGTGAGCCAAGTCTAGAGTTGTGAGTCGTGAGTCTAGAGACGTAAGTCAATAGACATGAGTCTGAAGCTGCGAGTTAACAAACGCGAGTCTGGTCAACCTAATAGTATACCAGGCAATTCAAACAGTATGGTACTAATGTGATTCTAGGAAACCTAATATTATAACAATGAATTAAAAGTGTTTGGTAAAGCAGCTCTTGAAGACCTATAAAGACACACCTACCTTGTCATACGAATTACACAAAAAATTCTTGTCCTTTATAATTATTGGGGTGTAAGTACTACATGAGCCAGAACCTGTGAGTCCATAAGCATGAGCCTAGAGGCTTGAGCCCACTAGTAAGGGCGATGAGAGGCCAACTCATTAGATGTTTGTGAGCTTGTTTCTTCAAAAACTGTGTGAGCACACAAAAATGAGTCTAGAGCGCGAGTCTAGAGATGCACATAGGTCGTCCAGAGACATGAGTCTAGAGATGCGTGTGTGTGTCCAAAGGCATGAGTCCCATAGAAATAAGCCTCATGATCTTGACCCCCCAAGAGAAGCGAGTATATGCCAAGAGAAGCAATACAGAGCGTCAAAGAAAGCAAATTTGTTGGAAAAATCTGAGTGCACACACAAGACACACACCTTCTATACATTTCCCAAGCACATCATCTCCATTTTTCACTGAGAGTATCAATTATCTTTCCCACATTCTGCATCTCCTAGGAAGCGTGGACACGTACACGTGCAACTAACCTCATCAATGGAAACCCTCTAAGTACATATATAGATGGGGGGACCATGGTAGGTATGGGAGCCAACCTTATCTCTTGTATTACAATTGGCCATGTAAGTACCTCCAAAGCGCTTTAAAGAATATAACCTCACCCTCGACTCTATTTTAACATAAACACAACCTCACCCTAGTCCACATATTAGCCATATATAAATCCAATCTCTAAGCATCAAGTTATGAGATCTTGGATTAATATCATGTTGTGCATGGTCTAGAGACTATTATCTAGATACCCATGAAACATCATTAAATGGTAGTCTTGGCAATGATTTTGCCAATCAAAAGGTGCACCTAGTTTAAAGGGCCCACCAAGCCCCTTCCACAAAAATAGAAGGAGGCCTTTCATGAAGATGCATGCATAACTTCTACTTCTATATCCTATCGTCGCTCGTGCATGGTTTGGGCACCATCTACCCATGCAAAATCATTCATGATAGTGGTCATGGGGTGATAACCCCATTGATCAAAAGGCGTGGGTTGCTTCTACCAAAATCATTCATGATAGTGTACCTCTTTAGGCCACCTTGACTACCCCAAGGTACCCAAAGATTATCATCAATTTGCCATACATCTAGGTCACATATCACTTTAGAGTCTACCACTTATCCTGGCATGCCAATTTCACGTTATATCTTGGACCATCTACACCTCTTCAACTTGGGAGCTAGCTTCACCACTAACCTGGGTGATGTGGTCACCTTTAGGAAGGGAGGGAGGGGGACGTAGTTTCACCCACCTATCACACCTTAAGGAGCTTTGCCATCTTATTTGCTGGAGTTAGCACATGTCATACCATATAAGGAGCTGTGCCGTCTTATTTTTTTGAGTGATCTTTGCCAGTTTATTTGCTTGAGCGAGCACCTGTTTTTACAAGATAGCACTTTAGAATATAAAGGAGCCTTACCACACACGAGCATAATGTCAAATTAGGGGAAGTCTAAAGTGACCTTACGACGATGAGCTTAATGCCAAACAGGGCACGTCTAAGAAATTTGTGTTTAGGACTCGTAATAGTGGTTGTACCATTTTTAATTTTTAACTAGCCTATATAAGTGAATTTCCGTAATAAGCATTACACATTCATTCCCTTGCAACCATAGAATGCTTAAGTTTTAACTTCCCCATATAAGTCAACTTCAATAATGATCATTACACATTCATTCCCTTGTATATGATGTGAGCCTAAATCATTAGAACATAATGTGTAAGCCTATAGACATGAGTCTATAGGTATACATAAGCTTGAACCCGTGAGTATAAGCATGAGCCTAGAGGCTTGAGCCCACTAGTAAGTGTGATGAGAGGCCAGCTCATTAGATGTCTCTGAGCTTGTTTCTTCAAAAACTGTGTGAGCACACAAACATGAGTCTAGAGCGCGAGTCTAGAGATGCGCATAGGTCGTCCAGAGACATGAGTCTAGAGATGTGTGTGTGTGTCTAAAGGCGGGAGTCCCATAGAAATAAGCCTCATGATCTTGACTCCCCAAGAAAAGCGATATCTAGTAAATGCCAAGAAAAGCAATACAGAGCGTCAAAGAAAGCAAATTTGTTGGAAAAATCTGGGTGCACACACGACACACCCCTTCTATCCATTTCCCAAGCACATCATCTCCATTTTTCACTAAGAGTATCGATTCTTTTCCCCACATTCTGCATCTCCTAGGAAGCTTGGACACATACACGTGCAACTAACCTCATCAA
This sequence comes from Cibotium barometz, assembly GCF_041138505.1. NCBI lineage: Eukaryota > Viridiplantae > Streptophyta > Polypodiopsida > Cyatheales > Cibotiaceae > Cibotium > Cibotium barometz. The sequence goes on from NC_141075.1 coordinate 3,099,962, forward strand.
TGGAAACCCTCTAAGTACATATATAGATGGGGGGACCATGGTAGGTGTGGAAGCCAACCTTATCTCGTGTATAACAATTGGCCATGGAAGCACCTCCAAAGCGCTTTGAAGAATATAAGCTCACCCTCAACTCTAATTTAACATAAACACAACCTCACCCTAGTCAACATATTAGCCATATATAAATCCAATCTCTAAGCATCAAGCTATGAGATCTTGGATTAATATCATGTTGTGCATGGTCCAGAGACTATTATCTAGATACCCATGAAACATCATTAAATGGTAGTCTTGGCAATAATTTAGCCAGTCAAAAGGTGCACCTAATTTAAAGGGCCCACCAAGCCCCTTCCACAACAATAGAAGGAGGCCTTTCATGAAGATGCATGCAGAACTTCTACTTCTATATCCTATCGTCGCGCATGGTTTGGGCACCATCTACCCATGCAAAATCATTGATAATAGTGGTCATTGGGTGATAACCCCATTGATCAAAAGGCGTGGGTTGCTTCTACCAAAATCATTCATGATAGTGGTCGTGTGGTGATAGCTCCATTAATCAGAAGGCATGGGTTTCTTCTACCTACCAGGTGATTTTGAAGGGACCAAGCCACCTCCACAATAGAAGGAGGCCTACATGAAAGAAATCTACTTCACATCTACCTCTTTATGCCACCTTGACTACCCCAAGGCTACCCAAAGATTATCATCAATTTGCCATACCTCTAAGTCACATATCACTTTAGAGTCTACCACTTATCCTGGCATGCCAATTTCACGTTATATCTTGGACCATCTACACCTCTTCAACTTGGGAGCTAGCTTCACCACCACTAACCTGGTGGGTGATGTGGTCATCTTTAGGAAGGGAGGGAGGGGGACATAGTTTCACCCAGGTTTCACCCACCTATAACACCACAAGGAGCTTTGCCGTCTTATTTGGTGGAAATAGCACATGTCATACCATATAAGGAGCTGTGCCATCTTATTTTTTTGAGTGATCTTTGCCAGCTTATTTGCTTGAGCGAGCACCTGTTTTTACAAGATAGCACTTTAGAGTATAAAGCAGCCTTATCACGAGCTTTAATGTCGAATTAGGGGAAGTCTAAAGTGACCTTACGACGATGAGCTTAATGCCAAACAGGGCACGTCTAAGAAACTTTTGTACATACTTACTTAGGACTCGTAATAGTGGTTGTACCATTTTTGATTTTTAACTAGCATAGCTATATAAGTCACTTTCCGTAATAAGCATTAAACGTTCATTCCCTTGCAACCATAGAATACTTAAGTTTTAACTTCCCTATATAAGTCAACTTCAATAATGATCATTACACATTCATTCCCTTGTATATAATACTTAAGATGTGTTCTCTTCTCTAATCTCGCTTGCTTGTGCGCTCTATTGAATCTTGCATGATTGATGGATGCTTGCTAGATAGGTTTGATTGTAGGTTTTTTCTTTCTTTCTTTTATTAGCTTCTTCCCCCCATTCTACCATTTGTGAGAGAAGACCACTCCAAAGGATATCCTCTTCTTGAATTAGAGTGAGGAAGAAGTGATTTTTCGTTCATGCATTTCATAATTTTGTTCTTAGCATTTCTAAATTCAAAGTGGAATAAACTAACCCAAAAACATAAGCCGCTTGTGCGTGAATTAGAGTGAGGAAGTTGTGAATTTTTTTGTTCATCCATTGCATAATTTTGTTCATTTCCATGGTGAAATTGGTAGCTTAGAGCATGTAAAATCAACAAAAAAACCAATAAACCACATGTAATCACTTTTATAGACACCATAAACGTGGATTCGAAATAATCCTTATAACCACCATCAAATCTTAAGAATCTCAAACACCTCAAAAAACCATGCCAAACCATCTCTCGGGTTGGGAGACGTAAGTCCATAGTCCCATGAAAAAAAACCATGAGTCAACACACATAAGCTTAGAGATGTGAGCCGCCGTGAGTCAACACGTGAGCTTAGAGACATGAGTTGTAAGCCTAGAGACATCCACTATGAGTCTAGAGGCATATAAGACATGAGTCGTGAGCCAAGTCTAGAGTTGTGAGTCGTGAGTCTAGAGACGTAAGTCAATAGACATGAGTCTGAAGCTGCGAGTTAACAAACGCGAGTCTGGTCAACCTAATAGTATACCAGGCAATTCAAACAGTATGGTACTAATGTGATTCTAGGAAACCTAATATTATAACAATGAATTAAAAGTGTTTGGTAAAGCAGCTCTTGAAGACCTATAAAGACACACCTACCTTGTCATACGAATTACACAAAAAATTCTTGTCCTTTATAATTATTGGGGTGTAAGTACTACATGAGCCAGAACCTGTGAGTCCATAAGCATGAGCCTAGAGGCTTGAGCCCACTAGTAAGGGCGATGAGAGGCCAACTCATTAGATGTTTGTGAGCTTGTTTCTTCAAAAACTGTGTGAGCACACAAAAATGAGTCTAGAGCGCGAGTCTAGAGATGCACATAGGTCGTCTAGAGACATGAGTCTAGAGATGCGTGTGTGTGTCCAAAGGCATGAGTCCCATAGAAATAAGCCTCATGATCTTGACCCCCCAAGAGAAGCGAGTATATGCCAAGAAAAGCAATACAGAGCGTCAAAGAAAGCAAATTTGTTGGAAAAATCTGAGTGCACACACAAGACACACACCTTCTATACATTTCCCAAGCACATCATCTCCATTTTTCACTGAGAGTATCAATTATCTTTCCCACATTCTGCATCTCCTAGGAAGCGTGGACACGTACACGTGCAACTAACCTCATCAATGGAAACCCTCTAAGTACATATATAGATGGGGGGACCATGGTAGGTATGGGAGCCAACCTTATCTCTTGTATTACAATTGGCCATGTAAGTACCTCCAAAGCGCTTTAAAGAATATAACCTCACCCTCGACTCTATTTTAACATAAACACAACCTCACCCTAGTCCACATATTAGCCATATATAAATCCAATCTCTAAGCATCAAGTTATGAGATCTTGGATTAATATCATGTTGTGCATGGTCTAGAGACTATTATCTAGATACCCATGAAACATCATTAAATGGTAGTCTTGGCAATGATTTTGCCAATCAAAAGGTGCACCTAGTTTAAAGGGCCCACCAAGCCCCTTCCACAAAAATAGAAGGAGGCCTTTCATGAAGATGCATGCATAACTTCTACTTCTATATCCTATCGTCGCTCGTGCATGGTTTGGGCACCATCTACCCATGCAAAATCATTCATGATAGTGGTCATGGGGTGATAACCCCATTGATCAAAAGGCGTGGGTTGCTTCTACCAAAATCATTCATGATAGTGTACCTCTTTAGGCCACCTTGACTACCCCAAGGTACCCAAAGATTATCATCAATTTGCCATACATCTAGGTCACATATCACTTTAGAGTCTACCACTTATCCTGGCATGCCAATTTCACGTTATATCTTGGACCATCTACACCTCTTCAACTTGGGAGCTAGCTTCACCACTAACCTGGGTGATGTGGTCACCTTTAGGAAGGGAGGGAGGGGGACGTAGTTTCACCCACCTATCACACCTTAAGGAGCTTTGCCATCTTATTTGCTGGAGTTAGCACATGTCATACCATATAAGGAGCTGTGCCGTCTTATTTTTTTGAGTGATCTTTGCCAGTTTATTTGCTTGAGCGAGCACCTGTTTTTACAAGATAGCACTTTAGAATATAAAGGAGCCTTACCACACACGAGCATAATGTCAAATTAGGGGAAGTCTAAAGTGACCTTACGACGATGAGCTTAATGCCAAACAGGGCACGTCTAAGAAATTTGTGTTTAGGACTCGTAATAGTGGTTGTACCATTTTTAATTTTTAACTAGCCTATATAAGTGAATTTCCGTAATAAGCATTACACATTCATTCCCTTGCAACCATAGAATGCTTAAGTTTTAACTTCCCCATATAAGTCAACTTCAATAATGATCATTACACATTCATTCCCTTGTATATGATGTGAGCCTAAATCATTAGAACATAATGTGTAAGCCTATAGACATGAGTCTATAGGTATACATAAGCTTGAACCCGTGAGTATAAGCATGAGCCTAGAGGCTTGAGCCCACTAGTAAGTGTGATGAGAGGCCAGCTCATTAGATGTCTCTGAGCTTGTTTCTTCAAAAACTGTGTGAGCACACAAACATGAGTCTAGAGCGCGAGTCTAGAGATGCGCATAGGTCGTCCAGAGACATGAGTCTAGAGATGTGTGTGTGTGTCTAAAGGCGGGAGTCCCATAGAAATAAGCCTCATGATCTTGACTCCCCAAGAAAAGCGATATCTAGTAAATGCCAAGAAAAGCAATACAGAGCGTCAAAGAAAGCAAATTTGTTGGAAAAATCTGGGTGCACACACGACACACCCCTTCTATCCATTTCCCAAGCACATCATCTCCATTTTTCACTAAGAGTATCGATTCTTTTCCCCACATTCTGCATCTCCTAGGAAGCTTGGACACATACACGTGCAACTAACCTCATCAATGGAAACCCTCTAAGTACATATATAGATGGGGGGACCATGGTAGGTGTGGAAGCCAACCTTATCTCCTGTATAACAATTGGCCATGGAACACCGCTTTGAAGAATATAAGCTCACCCTCAACTCTAATTTAACATAAACACAACCTCACCCTAGTCAACATATTAGCCATATATAAATCCAATCTCTAAGCATCAAGCTATGAGATCTTGGATTAATATCATGTTGTGCATGGTCCAGAGACTATTATCTAGATACCCATGAAACATCATTAAATGGTAGTCTTGGCAATAATTTAGCCAGTCAAAAGGTGCACCTAATTTAAAGGGCCCACCAAGCCCCTTCCACAACAATAGAAGGAGGCCTTTCATGAAGATGCATGCAGAACTTCTACTTCTATATCCTATCGTCGCGCATGGTTTGGGCACCATCTACCCATGCAAAATCATTGATAATAGTGGTCATTGGGTGATAACCCCATTGATCAAAAGGCGTGGGTTGCTTCTACCAAAATCATTCATGATAGTGGTCGTGTGGTGATAGCTCCATTAATCAGAAGGCATGGGTTTCTTCTACCTACCAGGTGATTTTGAAGGGACCAAGCCACCTCCACAATAGAAGGAGGCCTACATGAAAGAAATCTACTTCACATCTACCTCTTTATGCCACCTTGACTACCCCAAGGCTACCCAAAGATTATCATCAATTTGCCATACCTCTAAGTCACATATCACTTTAGAGTCTACCACTTATCCTGGCATGCCAATTTCACGTTATATCTTGGACCATCTACACCTCTTCAACTTGGGAGCTAGCTTCACCACCACTAACCTGGTGGGTGATGTGGTCATCTTTAGGAAGGGAGGGAGGGGGACATAGTTTCACCCAGGTTTCACCCACCTATAACACCACAAGGAGCTTTGCCGTCTTATTTGGTGGAAATAGCACATGTCATACCATATAAGGAGCTGTGCCATCTTATTTTTTTGAGTGATCTTTGCCAGCTTATTTGCTTGAGCGAGCACCTGTTTTTACAAGATAGCACTTTAGAGTATAAAGCAGCCTTATCACGAGCTTTAATGTCGAATTAGGGGAAGTCTAAAGTGACCTTACGACGATGAGCTTAATGCCAAACAGGGCACGTCTAAGAAACTTTTGTACATACTTACTTAGGACTCGTAATAGTGGTTGTACCATTTTTGATTTTTAACTAGCCTATATAAGTCACTTTCCGTAATAAGCATTAAACGTTCATTCCCTTGCAACCATAGAATACTTAAGTTTTAACTTCCCTATATAAGTCAACTTCAATAATGATCATTACACATTCATTCCCTTGTATATAATACTTAAGATGTGTTCTCTTCTCTAATCTCGCTTGCTTGTGCGCTCTATTGAATCTTGCATGATTGATGGATGCTTGCTAGATAGGTTTGATTGTAGGTTTTTTCTTTCTTTCTTTTATTAGCTTCTTCCCCCCATTCTACCATTTGTGAGAGAAGACCACTCCAAAGGATATCCTCTTCTTGAATTAGAGTGAGGAAGAAGTGATTTTTCGTTCATGCATTTCATAATTTTGTTCTTAGCATTTCTAAATTCAAAGTGGAATAAACTAACCCAAAAACATAAGCCGCTTGTGCGTGAATTAGAGTGAGGAAGTTGTGAATTTTTTTGTTCATCCATTGCATAATTTTGTTCATTTCCATGGTGAAATTGGTAGCTTAGAGCATGTAAAATCAACAAAAAAACCAATAAACCACATGTAATCACTTTTATAGACACCATAAACGTGGATTCGAAATAATCCTTATAACCACCATCAAATCTTAAGAATCTCAAACACCTCAAAAAACCATGCCAAACCATCTCTCGGGTTGGGAGACGTAAGTCCATAGTCCCATGAAAAAAAACCATGAGTCAACACACATAAGCTTAGAGATGTGAGCCGCCGTGAGTCAACACGTGAGCTTAGAGACATGAGTTGTAAGCCTAGAGACATCCACTATGAGTCTAGAGGCATATAAGACATGAGTCATGAGCCAAGTCTAGAGTTGTGAGTCGTGAGTCTAGAGACGTAAGTCAATAGACATGAGTCTGAAGCTGCGAGTTAACAAACGCGAGTCTGGTCAACCTAATAGTATACCAGGCAATTCAAACAGTATGGTACTAATGTGATTCTAGGAAACCTAATATTATAACAATGAATTAAAAGTGTTTGGTAAAGCAGCTCTTGAAGACCTATAAAGACACACCTACCTTGTCATACGAATTACACAAATAATTCTTGTCCTTTATAATTATTGGGGTGTAAGTACTACATGAGCCAGAACCTGTGAGTCCATAAGCATGAGCCTAGAGGCTTGAGCCCACTAGTAAGGGCGATGAGAGGCCAACTCATTAGATGTTTGTGAGCTTGTTTCTTCAAAAACTGTGTGAGCACACAAAAATGAGTCTAGAGCGCGAGTCTAGAGATGCACATAGGTCGTCCAGAGACATGAGTCTAGAGATGCGTGTGTGTGTCCAAAGGCATGAGTCCCATAGAAATAAGCCTCATGATCTTGACCCCCCAAGAGAAGCGAGTATATGCCAAGAAAAGCAATACAGAGCGTCAAAGAAAGCAAATTTGTTGGAAAAATCTGAGTGCACACACAAGACACACACCTTCTATACATTTCCCAAGCACATCATCTCCATTTTTCACTGAGAGTATCAATTATCTTTCCCACATTCTGCATCTCCTAGGAAGCGTGGACACGTACACGTGCAACTAACCTCATCAATGGAAACCCTCTAAGTACATATATAGATGGGGGGACCATGGTAGGTATGGGAGCCAACCTTATCTCTTGTATTACAATTGGCCATGTAAGTACCTCCAAAGCGCTTTAAAGAATATAACCTCACCCTCGACTCTATTTTAACATAAACACAACCTCACCCTAGTCCACATATTAGCCATATATAAATCCAATCTCTAAGCATCAAGTTATGAGATCTTGGATTAATATCATGTTGTGCATGGTCTAGAGACTATTATCTAGATACCCATGAAACATCATTAAATGGTAGTCTTGGCAATGATTTTGCCAATCAAAAGGTGCACCTAGTTTAAAGGGCCCACCAAGCCCCTTCCACAAAAATAGAAGGAGGCCTTTCATGAAGATGCATGCATAACTTCTACTTCTATATCCTATCGTCGCTCGTGCATGGTTTGGGCACCATCTACCCATGCAAAATCATTCATGATAGTGGTCATGGGGTGATAACCCCATTGATCAAAAGGCGTGGGTTGCTTCTACCAAAATCATTCATGATAGTGTACCTCTTTAGGCCACCTTGACTACCCCAAGGTACCCAAAGATTATCATCAATTTGCCATACATCTAGGTCACATATCACTTTAGAGTCTACCACTTATCCTGGCATGCCAATTTCACGTTATATCTTGGACCATCTACACCTCTTCAACTTGGGAGCTAGCTTCACCACTAACCTGGGTGATGTGGTCACCTTTAGGAAGGGAGGGAGGGGGACGTAGTTTCACCCACCTATCACACCTTAAGGAGCTTTGCCATCTTATTTGCTGGAGTTAGCACATGTCATACCATATAAGGAGCTGTGCCGTCTTATTTTTTTGAGTGATCTTTGCCAGTTTATTTGCTTGAGCGAGCACCTGTTTTTACAAGATAGCACTTTAGAATATAAAGGAGCCTTACCACACACGAGCATAATGTCAAATTAGGGGAAGTCTAAAGTGACCTTACGACGATGAGCTTAATGCCAAACAGGGCACGTCTAAGAAATTTGTGTTTAGGACTCGTAATAGTGGTTGTACCATTTTTAATTTTTAACTAGCCTATATAAGTGAATTTCCGTAATAAGCATTACACATTCATTCCCTTGCAACCATAGAATGCTTAAGTTTTAACTTCCCCATATAAGTCAACTTCAATAATGATCATTACACATTCATTCCCTTGTATATGATGTGAGCCTAAATCATTAGAACATAATGTGTAAGCCTATAGACATGAGTCTATAGGTATACATAAGCTTGAACCCGTGAGTATAAGCATGAGCCTAGAGGCTTGAGCCCACTAGTAAGTGTGATGAGAGGCCAGCTCATTAGATGTCTCTGAGCTTGTTTCTTCAAAAACTGTGTGAGCACACAAACATGAGTCTAGAGCGCGAGTCTAGAGATGCGCATAGGTCGTCCAGAGACATGAGTCTAGAGATGTGTGTGTGTGTCTAAAGGCGGGAGTCCCATAGAAATAAGCCTCATGATCTTGACTCCCCAAGAAAAGCGATATCTAGTAAATGCCAAGAAAAGCAATACAGAGCGTCAAAGAAAGCAAATTTGTTGGAAAAATCTGGGTGCACACACGACACACCCCTTCTATCCATTTCCCAAGCACATCATCTCCATTTTTCACTAAGAGTATCGATTCTTTTCCCCACATTCTGCATCTCCTAGGAAGCTTGGACACATACACGTGCAACTAACCTCATCAATGGAAACCCTCTAAGTACATATATAGATGGGGGGACCATGGTAGGTGTGGAAGCCAACCTTATCTCCTGTATAACAATTGGCCATGGAACACCGCTTTGAAGAATATAAGCTCACCCTCAACTCTAATTTAACATAAACACAACCTCACCCTAGTCAACATATTAGCCATATATAAATCCAATCTCTAAGCATCAAGCTATGAGATCTTGGATTAATATCATGTTGTGCATGGTCCAGAGACTATTATCTAGATACCCATGAAACATCATTAAATGGTAGTCTTGGCAATAATTTAGCCAGTCAAAAGGTGCACCTAATTTAAAGGGCCCACCAAGCCCCTTCCACAACAATAGAAGGAGGCCTTTCATGAAGATGCATGCAGAACTTCTACTTCTATATCCTATCGTCGCGCATGGTTTGGGCACCATCTACCCATGCAAAATCATTGATAATAGTGGTCATTGGGTGATAACCCCATTGATCAAAAGGCGTGGGTTGCTTCTACCAAAATCATTCATGATAGTGGTCGTGTGGTGATAGCTCCATTAATCAGAAGGCATGGGTTTCTTCTACCTACCAGGTGATTTTGAAGGGACCAAGCCACCTCCACAATAGAAGGAGGCCTACATGAAAGAAATCTACTTCACATCTACCTCTTTATGCCACCTTGACTACCCCAAGGCTACCCAAAGATTATCATCAATTTGCCATACCTCTAAGTCACATATCACTTTAGAGTCTACCACTTATCCTGGCATGCCAATTTCACGTTATATCTTGGACCATCTACACCTCTTCAACTTGGGAGCTAGCTTCACCACCACTAACCTGGTGGGTGATGTGGTCATCTTTAGGAAGGGAGGGAGGGGGACATAGTTTCACCCAGGTTTCACCCACCTATAACACCACAAGGAGCTTTGCCGTCTTATTTGGTGGAAATAGCACATGTCATACCATATAAGGAGCTGTGCCATCTTATTTTTTTGAGTGATCTTTGCCAGCTTATTTGCTTGAGCGAGCACCTGTTTTTACAAGATAGCACTTTAGAGTATAAAGCAGCCTTATCACGAGCTTTAATGTCGAATTAGGGGAAGTCTAAAGTGACCTTACGACGATGAGCTTAATGCCAAACAGGGCACGTCTAAGAAACTTTTGTACATACTTACTTAGGACTCGTAATAGTGGTTGTACCATTTTTGATTTTTAACTAGCATAGCTATATAAGTCACTTTCCGTAATAAGCATTAAACGTTCATTCCCTTGCAACCATAGAATACTTAAGTTTTAACTTCCCTATATAAGTCAACTTCAATAATGATCATTACACATTCATTCCCTTGTATATAATACTTAAGATGTGTTCTCTTCTCTAATCTCGCTTGCTTGTGCGCTCTATTGAATCTTGCATGATTGATGGATGCTTGCTAGATAGGTTTGATTGTAGGTTTTTTCTTTCTTTCTTTTATTAGCTTCTTCCCCCCATTCTACCATTTGTGAGAGAAGACCACTCCAAAGGATATCCTCTTCTTGAATTAGAGTGAGGAAGAAGTGATTTTTCGTTCATGCATTTCATAATTTTGTTCTTAGCATTTCTAAATTCAAAGTGGAATAAACTAACCCAAAAACATAAGCCGCTTGTGCGTGAATTAGAGTGAGGAAGTTGTGAATTTTTTTGTTCATCCATTGCATAATTTTGTTCATTTCCATGGTGAAATTGGTAGCTTAGAGCATGTAAAATCAACAAAAAAAAAAATAAACCACATGTAATCACTTTTATAGACACCATAAACGTGGATTCGAAATAATCCTTATAACCACCATCAAATCTTAAGAATCTCAAACACCTCAAAAAACCATGCCAAACCATCTCTCGGGTTGGGAGACGTAAGTCCATAGTCCCATGAAAAAAAACCATGAGTCAACACACATAAGCTTAGAGATGTGAGCCGCCGTGAGTCAACACGTGAGCTTAGAGACATGAGTTGTAAGCCTAGAGACATCCACTATGAGTCTAGAGGCATATAAGACATGAGTCGTGAGCCAAGTCTAGAGTTGTGAGTCGTGAGTCTAGAGACGTAAGTCAATAGACATGAGTCTGAAGCTGCGAGTTAACAAACGCGAGTCTGGTCAACCTAATAGTATACCAGGCAATTCAAACAGTATGGTACTAATGTGATTCTAGGAAACCTAATATTATAACAATGAATTAAAAGTGTTTGGTAAAGCAGCTCTTGAAGACCTATAAAGACACACCTACCTTGTCATACGAATTACACAAAAAATTCTTGTCCTTTATAATTATTGGGGTGTAAGTACTACATGAGCCAGAACCTGTGAGTCCATAAGCATGAGCCTAGAGGCTTGAGCCCACTAGTAAGGGCGATGAGAGGCCAACTCATTAGATGTTTGTGAGCTTGTTTCTTCAAAAACTGTGTGAGCACACAAAAATGAGTCTAGAGCGCGAGTCTAGAGATGCACATAGGTCGTCCAGAGACATGAGTCTAGAGATGCGTGTGTGTGTCCAAAGGCATGAGTCCCATAGAAATAAGCCTCATGATCTTGACCCCCCAAGAGAAGCGAGTATATGCCAAGAGAAGCAATACAGAGCGTCAAAGAAAGCAAATTTGTTGGAAAAATCTGAGTGCACACACAAGACACACACCTTCTATACATTTCCCAAGCACATCATCTCCATTTTTCACTGAGAGTATCAATTATCTTTCCCACATTCTGCATCTCCTAGGAAGCGTGGACACGTACACGTGCAACTAACCTCATCAATGGAAACCCTCTAAGTACATATATAGATGGGGGGACCATGGTAGGTATGGGAGCCAACCTTATCTCTTGTATTACAATTGGCCATGTAAGTACCTCCAAAGCGCTTTAAAGAATATAACCTCACCCTCGACTCTATTTTAACATAAACACAACCTCACCCTAGTCCACATATTAGCCATATATAAATCCAATCTCTAAGCATCAAGTTATGAGATCTTGGATTAATATCATGTTGTGCATGGTCTAGAGACTATTATCTAGATACCCATGAAACATCATTAAATGGTAGTCTTGGCAATGATTTTGCCAATCAAAAGGTGCACCTAGTTTAAAGGGCCCACCAAGCCCCTTCCACAAAAATAGAAGGAGGCCTTTCATGAAGATGCATGCATAACTTCTACTTCTATATCCTATCGTCGCTCGTGCATGGTTTGGGCACCATCTACCCATGCAAAATCATTCATGATAGTGGTCATGGGGTGATAACCCCATTGATCAAAAGGCGTGGGTTGCTTCTACCAAAATCATTCATGATAGTGTACCTCTTTAGGCCACCTTGACTACCCCAAGGTACCCAAAGATTATCATCAATTTGCCATACATCTAGGTCACATATCACTTTAGAGTCTACCACTTATCCTGGCATGCCAATTTCACGTTATATCTTGGACCATCTACACCTCTTCAACTTGGGAGCTAGCTTCACCACTAACCTGGGTGATGTGGTCACCTTTAGGAAGGGAGGGAGGGGGACGTAGTTTCACCCACCTATCACACCTTAAGGAGCTTTGCCATCTTATTTGCTGGAGTTAGCACATGTCATACCATATAAGGAGCTGTGCCGTCTTATTTTTTTGAGTGATCTTTGCCAGTTTATTTGCTTGAGCGAGCACCTGTTTTTACAAGATAGCACTTTAGAATATAAAGGAGCCTTACCACACACGAGCATAATGTCAAATTAGGGGAAGTCTAAAGTGACCTTACGACGATGAGCTTAATGCCAAACAGGGCACGTCTAAGAAATTTGTGTTTAGGACTCGTAATAGTGGTTGTACCATTTTTAATTTTTAACTAGCCTATATAAGTGAATTTCCGTAATAAGCATTACACATTCATTCCCTTGCAACCATAGAATGCTTAAGTTTTAACTTCCCCATATAAGTCAACTTCAATAATGATCATTACACATTCATTCCCTTGTATATGATGTGAGCCTAAATCATTAGAACATAATGTGTAAGCCTATAGACATGAGTCTATAGGTATACATAAGCTTGAACCCGTGAGTATAAGCATGAGCCTAGAGGCTTGAGCCCACTAGTAAGTGTGATGAGAGGCCAGCTCATTAGATGTCTCTGAGCTTGTTTCTTCAAAAACTGTGTGAGCACACAAACATGAGTCTAGAGCGCGAGTCTAGAGATGCGCATAGGTCGTCCAGAGACATGAGTCTAGAGATGTGTGTGTGTGTCTAAAGGCGGGAGTCCCATAGAAATAAGCCTCATGATCTTGACTCCCCAAGAAAAGCGATATCTAGTAAATGCCAAGAAAAGCAATACAGAGCGTCAAAGAAAGCAAATTTGTTGGAAAAATCTGGGTGCACACACGACACACCCCTTCTATCCATTTCCCAAGCACATCATCTCCATTTTTCACTAAGAGTATCGATTCTTTTCCCCACATTCTGCATCTCCTAGGAAGCTTGGACACATACACGTGCAACTAACCTCATCAATGGAAACCCTCTAAGTACATATATAGATGGGGGGACCATGGTAGGTGTGGAAGCCAACCTTATCTCCTGTATAACAATTGGCCATGGAAGCACCTCCAAAGCGCTTTGAAGAATATAAGCTCACCCTCAACTCTAATTTAACATAAACACAACCTCACCCTAGTCAACATATTAGCCATATATAAATCCAATCTCTAAGCATCAAGCTATGAGATCTTGGATTAATATCATGTTGTGCATGGTCCAGAGACTATTATCTAGATACCCATGAAACATCATTAAATGGTAGTCTTGGCAATAATTTAGCCAGTCAAAAGGTGCACCTAATTTAAAGGGCCCACCAAGCCCCTTCCACAACAATAGAAGGAGGCCTTTCATGAAGATGCATGCAGAACTTCTACTTCTATATCCTATCGTCGCGCATGGTTTGGGCACCATCTACCCATGCAAAATCATTGATAATAGTGGTCATTGGGTGATAACCCCATTGATCAAAAGGCGTGGGTTGCTTCTACCAAAATCATTCATGATAGTGGTCGTGTGGTGATAGCTCCATTAATCAGAAGGCATGGGTTTCTTCTACCTACCAGGTGATTTTGAAGGGACCAAGCCACCTCCACAATAGAAGGAGGCCTACATGAAAGAAATCTACTTCACATCTACCTCTTTATGCCACCTTGACTACCCCAAGGCTACCCAAAGATTATCATCAATTTGCCATACCTCTAAGTCACATATCACTTTAGAGTCTACCACTTATCCTGGCATGCCAATTTCACGTTATATCTTGGACCATCTACACCTCTTCAACTTGGGAGCTAGCTTCACCACCACTAACCTGGTGGGTGATGTGGTCATCTTTAGGAAGGGAGGGAGGGGGACATAGTTTCACCCAGGTTTCACCCACCTATAACACCACAAGGAGCTTTGCCGTCTTATTTGGTGGAAATAGCACATGTCATACCATATAAGGAGCTGTGCCATCTTATTTTTTTGAGTGATCTTTGCCAGCTTATTTGCTTGAGCGAGCACCTGTTTTTACAAGATAGCACTTTAGAGTATAAAGCAGCCTTATCACGAGCTTTAATGTCGAATTAGGGGAAGTCTAAAGTGACCTTACGACGATGAGCTTAATGCCAAACAGGGCACGTCTAAGAAACTTTTGTACATACTTACTTAGGACTCGTAATAGTGGTTGTACCATTTTTGATTTTTAACTAGCATAGCTATATAAGTCACTTTCCGTAATAAGCATTAAACGTTCATTCCCTTGCAACCATAGAATACTTAAGTTTTAACTTCCCTATATAAGTCAACTTCAATAATGATCATTACACATTCATTCCCTTGTATATAATACTTAAGATGTGTTCTCTTCTCTAATCTCGCTTGCTTGTGCGCTCTATTGAATCTTGCATGATTGATGGATGCTTGCTAGATAGGTTTGATTGTAGGTTTTTTCTTTCTTTCTTTTATTAGCTTCTTCCCCCCATTCTACCATTTGTGAGAGAAGACCACTCCAAAGGATATCCTCTTCTTGAATTAGAGTGAGGAAGAAGTGATTTTTCGTTCATGCATTTCATAATTTTGTTCTTAGCATTTCTAAATTCAAAGTGGAATAAACTAACCCAAAAACATAAGCCGCTTGTGCGTGAATTAGAGTGAGGAAGTTGTGAATTTTTTTGTTCATCCATTGCATAATTTTGTTCATTTCCATGGTGAAATTGGTAGCTTAGAGCATGTAAAATCAACAAAAAAAAAAATAAACCACATGTAATCACTTTTATAGACACCATAAACGTGGATTCGAAATAATCCTTATAACCACCATCAAATCTTAAGAATCTCAAACACCTCAAAAAACCATGCCAAACCATCTCTCGGGTTGGGAGACGTAAGTCCATAGTCCCATGAAAAAAAACCATGAGTCAACACACATAAGCTTAGAGATGTGAGCCGCCGTGAGTCAACACGTGAGCTTAGAGACATGAGTTGTAAGCCTAGAGACATCCACTATGAGTCTAGAGGCATATAAGACATGAGTCGTGAGCCAAGTCTAGAGTTGTGAGTCGTGAGTCTAGAGACGTAAGTCAATAGACATGAGTCTGAAGCTGCGAGTTAACAAACGCGAGTCTGGTCAACCTAATAGTATACCAGGCAATTCAAACAGTATGGTACTAATGTGATTCTAGGAAACCTAATATTATAACAATGAATTAAAAGTGTTTGGTAAAGCAGCTCTTGAAGACCTATAAAGACACACCTACCTTGTCATACGAATTACACAAAAAATTCTTGTCCTTTATAATTATTGGGGTGTAAGTACTACATGAGCCAGAACCTGTGAGTCCATAAGCATGAGCCTAGAGGCTTGAGCCCACTAGTAAGGGCGATGAGAGGCCAACTCATTAGATGTTTGTGAGCTTGTTTCTTCAAAAACTGTGTGAGCACACAAAAATGAGTCTAGAGCGCGAGTCTAGAGATGCACATAGGTCGTCCAGAGACATGAGTCTAGAGATGCGTGTGTGTGTCCAAAGGCATGAGTCCCATAGAAATAAGCCTCATGATCTTGACCCCCCAAGAGAAGCGAGTATATGCCAAGAAAAGCAATACAGAGCGTCAAAGAAAGCAAATTTGTTGGAAAAATCTGAGTGCACACACAAGACACACACCTTCTATACATTTCCCAAGCACATCATCTCCATTTTTCACTGAGAGTATCAATTATCTTTCCCACATTCTGCATCTCCTAGGAAGCGTGGACACGTACACGTGCAACTAACCTCATCAATGGAAACCCTCTAAGTACATATATAGATGGGGGGACCATGGTAGGTATGGGAGCCAACCTTATCTCTTGTATTACAATTGGCCATGTAAGTACCTCCAAAGCACTTTAAAGAATATAACCTCACCCTCGACTCTATTTTAACATAAACACAACCTCACCCTAGTCCACATATTAGCCATATATAAATCCAATCTCTAAGCATCAAGTTATGAGATCTTGGATTAATATCATGTTGTGCATGGTCTAGAGACTATTATCTAGATACCCATGAAACATCATTAAATGGTAGTCTTGGCAATGATTTTGCCAATCAAAAGGTGCACCTAGTTTAAAGGGCCCACCAAGCCCCTTCCACAAAAATAGAAGGAGGCCTTTCATGAAGATGCATGCATAACTTCTACTTCTATATCCTATCGTCGCTCGTGCATGGTTTGGGCACCATCTACCCATGCAAAATCATTCATGATAGTGGTCATGGGGTGATAACCCCATTGATCAAAAGGCGTGGGTTGCTTCTACCAAAATCATTCATGATAGTGTACCTCTTTAGGCCACCTTGACTACCCCAAGGTACCCAAAGATTATCATCAATTTGCCATACATCTAGGTCACATATCACTTTAGAGTCTACCACTTATCCTGGCATGCCAATTTCACGTTATATCTTGGACCATCTACACCTCTTCAACTTGGGAGCTAGCTTCACCACTAACCTGGGTGATGTGGTCACCTTTAGGAAGGGAGGGAGGGGGACGTAGTTTCACCCACCTATCACACCTTAAGGAGCTTTGCCATCTTATTTGCTGGAGTTAGCACATGTCATACCATATAAGGAGCTGTGCCGTCTTATTTTTTTGAGTGATCTTTGCCAGTTTATTTGCTTGAGCGAGCACCTGTTTTTACAAGATAGCACTTTAGAATATAAAGGAGCCTTACCACACACGAGCATAATGTCAAATTAGGGGAAGTCTAAAGTGACCTTACGACGATGAGCTTAATGCCAAACAGGGCACGTCTAAGAAATTTGTGTTTAGGACTCGTAATAGTGGTTGTACCATTTTTAATTTTTAACTAGCCTATATAAGTGAATTTCCGTAATAAGCATTACACATTCATTCCCTTGCAACCATAGAATGCTTAAGTTTTAACTTCCCCATATAAGTCAACTTCAATAATGATCATTACACATTCATTCCCTTGTATATGATGTGAGCCTAAATCATTAGAACATAATGTGTAAGCCTATAGACATGAGTCTATAGGTATACATAAGCTTGAACCCGTGAGTATAAGCATGAGCCTAGAGGCTTGAGCCCACTAGTAAGTGTGATGAGAGGCCAGCTCATTAGATGTCTCTGAGCTTGTTTCTTCAAAAACTGTGTGAGCACACAAACATGAGTCTAGAGCGCGAGTCTAGAGATGCGCATAGGTCGTCCAGAGACATGAGTCTAGAGATGTGTGTGTGTGTCTAAAGGCGGGAGTCCCATAGAAATAAGCCTCATGATCTTGACTCCCCAAGAAAAGCGATATCTAGTAAATGCCAAGAAAAGCAATACAGAGCGTCAAAGAAAGCAAATTTGTTGGAAAAATCTGGGTGCACACACGACACACCCCTTCTATCCATTTCCCAAGCACATCATCTCCATTTTTCACTAAGAGTATCGATTCTTTTCCCCACATTCTGCATCTCCTAGGAAGCTTGGACACATACACGTGCAACTAACCTCATCAATGGAAACCCTCTAAGTACATATATAGATGGGGGGACCATGGTAGGTGTGGAAGCCAACCTTATCTCGTGTATAACAATTGGCCATGGAAGCACCTCCAAAGCGCTTTGAAGAATATAAGCTCACCCTCAACTCTAATTTAACATAAACACAACCTCACCCTAGTCAACATATTAGCCATATATAAATCCAATCTCTAAGCATCAAGCTATGAGATCTTGGATTAATATCATGTTGTGCATGGTCCAGAGACTATTATCTAGATACCCATGAAACATCATTAAATGGTAGTCTTGGCAATAATTTAGCCAGTCAAAAGGTGCACCTAATTTAAAGGGCCCACCAAGCCCCTTCCACAACAATAGAAGGAGGCCTTTCATGAAGATGCATGCAGAACTTCTACTTCTATATCCTATCGTCGCGCATGGTTTGGGCACCATCTACCCATGCAAAATCATTGATAATAGTGGTCATTGGGTGATAACCCCATTGATCAAAAGGCGTGGGTTGCTTCTACCAAAATCATTCATGATAGTGGTCGTGTGGTGATAGCTCCATTAATCAGAAGGCATGGGTTTCTTCTACCTACCAGGTGATTTTGAAGGGACCAAGCCACCTCCACAATAGAAGGAGGCCTACATGAAAGAAATCTACTTCACATCTACCTCTTTATGCCACCTTGACTACCCCAAGGCTACCCAAAGATTATCATCAATTTGCCATACCTCTAAGTCACATATCACTTTAGAGTCTACCACTTATCCTGGCATGCCAATTTCACGTTATATCTTGGACCATCTACACCTCTTCAACTTGGGAGCTAGCTTCACCACCACTAACCTGGTGGGTGATGTGGTCATCTTTAGGAAGGGAGGGAGGGGGACATAGTTTCACCCAGGTTTCACCCACCTATAACACCACAAGGAGCTTTGCCGTCTTATTTGGTGGAAATAGCACATGTCATACCATATAAGGAGCTGTGCCATCTTATTTTTTTGAGTGATCTTTGCCAGCTTATTTGCTTGAGCGAGCACCTGTTTTTACAAGATAGCACTTTAGAGTATAAAGCAGCCTTATCACGAGCTTTAATGTCGAATTAGGGGAAGTCTAAAGTGACCTTACGACGATGAGCTTAATGCCAAACAGGGCACGTCTAAGAAACTTTTGTACATACTTACTTAGGACTCGTAATAGTGGTTGTACCATTTTTGATTTTTAACTAGCATAGCTATATAAGTCACTTTCCGTAATAAGCATTAAACGTTCATTCCCTTGCAACCATAGAATACTTAAGTTTTAACTTCCCTATATAAGTCAACTTCAATAATGATCATTACACATTCATTCCCTTGTATATAATACTTAAGATGTGTTCTCTTCTCTAATCTCGCTTGCTTGTGCGCTCTATTGAATCTTGCATGATTGATGGATGCTTGCTAGATAGGTTTGATTGTAGGTTTTTTCTTTCTTTCTTTTATTAGCTTCTTCCCCCCATTCTACCATTTGTGAGAGAAGACCACTCCAAAGGATATCCTCTTCTTGAATTAGAGTGAGGAAGAAGTGATTTTTCGTTCATGCATTTCATAATTTTGTTCTTAGCATTTCTAAATTCAAAGTGGAATAAACTAACCCAAAAACATAAGCCGCTTGTGCGTGAATTAGAGTGAGGAAGTTGTGAATTTTTTTGTTCATCCATTGCATAATTTTGTTCATTTCCATGGTGAAATTGGTAGCTTAGAGCATGTAAAATCAACAAAAAAAAAAATAAACCACATGTAATCACTTTTATAGACACCATAAACGTGGATTCGAAATAATCCTTATAACCACCATCAAATCTTAAGAATCTCAAACACCTCAAAAAACCATGCCAAACCATCTCTCGGGTTGGGAGACGTAAGTCCATAGTCCCATGAAAAAAAACCATGAGTCAACACACATAAGCTTAGAGATGTGAGCCGCCGTGAGTCAACACGTGAGCTTAGAGACATGAGTTGTAAGCCTAGAGACATCCACTATGAGTCTAGAGGCATATAAGACATGAGTCGTGAGCCAAGTCTAGAGTTGTGAGTCGTGAGTCTAGAGACGTAAGTCAATAGACATGAGTCTGAAGCTGCGAGTTAACAAACGCGAGTCTGGTCAACCTAATAGTATACCAGGCAATTCAAACAGTATGGTACTAATGTGATTCTAGGAAACCTAATATTATAACAATGAATTAAAAGTGTTTGGTAAAGCAGCTCTTGAAGACCTATAAAGACACACCTACCTTGTCATACGAATTACACAAAAAATTCTTGTCCTTTATAATTATTGGGGTGTAAGTACTACATGAGCCAGAACCTGTGAGTCCATAAGCATGAGCCTAGAGGCTTGAGCCCACTAGTAAGGGCGATGAGAGGCCAACTCATTAGATGTTTGTGAGCTTGTTTCTTCAAAAACTGTGTGAGCACACAAAAATGAGTCTAGAGCGCGAGTCTAGAGATGCACATAGGTCGTCCAGAGACATGAGTCTAGAGATGCGTGTGTGTGTCCAAAGGCATGAGTCCCATAGAAATAAGCCTCATGATCTTGACCCCCCAAGAGAAGCGAGTATATGCCAAGAGAAGCAATACAGAGCGTCAAAGAAAGCAAATTTGTTGGAAAAATCTGAGTGCACACACAAGACACACACCTTCTATACATTTCCCAAGCACATCATCTCCATTTTTCACTGAGAGTATCAATTATCTTTCCCACATTCTGCATCTCCTAGGAAGCGTGGACACGTACACGTGCAACTAACCTCATCAATGGAAACCCTCTAAGTACATATATAGATGGGGGGACCATGGTAGGTATGGGAGCCAACCTTATCTCTTGTATTACAATTGGCCATGTAAGTACCTCCAAAGCGCTTTAAAGAATATAACCTCACCCTCGACTCTATTTTAACATAAACACAACCTCACCCTAGTCCACATATTAGCCATATATAAATCCAATCTCTAAGCATCAAGTTATGAGATCTTGGATTAATATCATGTTGTGCATGGTCTAGAGACTATTATCTAGATACCCATGAAACATCATTAAATGGTAGTCTTGGCAATGATTTTGCCAATCAAAAGGTGCACCTAGTTTAAAGGGCCCACCAAGCCCCTTCCACAAAAATAGAAGGAGGCCTTTCATGAAGATGCATGCATAACTTCTACTTCTATATCCTATCGTCGCTCGTGCATGGTTTGGGCACCATCTACCCATGCAAAATCATTCATGATAGTGGTCATGGGGTGATAACCCCATTGATCAAAAGGCGTGGGTTGCTTCTACCAAAATCATTCATGATAGTGTACCTCTTTAGGCCACCTTGACTACCCCAAGGTACCCAAAGATTATCATCAATTTGCCATACATCTAGGTCACATATCACTTTAGAGTCTACCACTTATCCTGGCATGCCAATTTCACGTTATATCTTGGACCATCTACACCTCTTCAACTTGGGAGCTAGCTTCACCACTAACCTGGGTGATGTGGTCACCTTTAGGAAGGGAGGGAGGGGGACGTAGTTTCACCCACCTATCACACCTTAAGGAGCTTTGCCATCTTATTTGCTGGAGTTAGCACATGTCATACCATATAAGGAGCTGTGCCGTCTTATTTTTTTGAGTGATCTTTGCCAGTTTATTTGCTTGAGCGAGCACCTGTTTTTACAAGATAGCACTTTAGAATATAAAGGAGCCTTACCACACACGAGCATAATGTCAAATTAGGGGAAGTCTAAAGTGACCTTACGACGATGAGCTTAATGCCAAACAGGGCACGTCTAAGAAATTTGTGTTTAGGACTCGTAATAGTGGTTGTACCATTTTTAATTTTTAACTAGCCTATATAAGTGAATTTCCGTAATAAGCATTACACATTCATTCCCTTGCAACCATAGAATGCTTAAGTTTTAACTTCCCCATATAAGTCAACTTCAATAATGATCATTACACATTCATTCCCTTGTATATGATGTGAGCCTAAATCATTAGAACATAATGTGTAAGCCTATAGACATGAGTCTATAGGTATACATAAGCTTGAACCCGTGAGTATAAGCATGAGCCTAGAGGCTTGAGCCCACTAGTAAGTGTGATGAGAGGCCAGCTCATTAGATGTCTCTGAGCTTGTTTCTTCAAAAACTGTGTGAGCACACAAACATGAGTCTAGAGCGCGAGTCTAGAGATGCGCATAGGTCGTCCAGAGACATGAGTCTAGAGATGTGTGTGTGTGTCTAAAGGCGGGAGTCCCATAGAAATAAGCCTCATGATCTTGACTCCCCAAGAAAAGCGATATCTAGTAAATGCCAAGAAAAGCAATACAGAGCGTCAAAGAAAGCAAATTTGTTGGAAAAATCTGGGTGCACACACGACACACCCCTTCTATCCATTTCCCAAGCACATCATCTCCATTTTTCACTAAGAGTATCGATTCTTTTCCCCACATTCTGCATCTCCTAGGAAGCTTGGACACATACACGTGCAACTAACCTCATCAATGGAAACCCTCTAAGTACATATATAGATGGGGGGACCATGGTAGGTGTGGAAGCCAACCTTATCTCCTGTATAACAATTGGCCATGGAAGCACCTCCAAAGCGCTTTGAAGAATATAAGCTCACCCTCAACTCTAATTTAACATAAACACAACCTCACCCTAGTCAACATATTAGCCATATATAAATCCAATCTCTAAGCATCAAGCTATGAGATCTTGGATTAATATCATGTTGTGCATGGTCCAGAGACTATTATCTAGATACCCATGAAACATCATTAAATGGTAGTCTTGGCAATAATTTAGCCAGTCAAAAGGTGCACCTAATTTAAAGGGCCCACCAAGCCCCTTCCACAACAATAGAAGGAGGCCTTTCATGAAGATGCATGCAGAACTTCTACTTCTATATCCTATCGTCGCGCATGGTTTGGGCACCATCTACCCATGCAAAATCATTGATAATAGTGGTCATTGGGTGATAACCCCATTGATCAAAAGGCGTGGGTTGCTTCTACCAAAATCATTCATGATAGTGGTCGTGTGGTGATAGCTCCATTAATCAGAAGGCATGGGTTTCTTCTACCTACCAGGTGATTTTGAAGGGACCAAGCCACCTCCACAATAGAAGGAGGCCTACATGAAAGAAATCTACTTCACATCTACCTCTTTATGCCACCTTGACTACCCCAAGGCTACCCAAAGATTATCATCAATTTGCCATACCTCTAAGTCACATATCACTTTAGAGTCTACCACTTATCCTGGCATGCCAATTTCACGTTATATCTTGGACCATCTACACCTCTTCAACTTGGGAGCTAGCTTCACCACCACTAACCTGGTGGGTGATGTGGTCATCTTTAGGAAGGGAGGGAGGGGGACATAGTTTCACCCAGGTTTCACCCACCTATAACACCACAAGGAGCTTTGCCGTCTTATTTGGTGGAAATAGCACATGTCATACCATATAAGGAGCTGTGCCATCTTATTTTTTTGAGTGATCTTTGCCAGCTTATTTGCTTGAGCGAGCACCTGTTTTTACAAGATAGCACTTTAGAGTATAAAGCAGCCTTATCACGAGCTTTAATGTCGAATTAGGGGAAGTCTAAAGTGACCTTACGACGATGAGCTTAATGCCAAACAGGGCACGTCTAAGAAACTTTTGTACATACTTACTTAGGACTCGTAATAGTGGTTGTACCATTTTTGATTTTTAACTAGCATAGCTATATAAGTCACTTTCCGTAATAAGCATTAAACGTTCATTCCCTTGCAACCATAGAATACTTAAGTTTTAACTTCCCTATATAAGTCAACTTCAATAATGATCATTACACATTCATTCCCTTGTATATAATACTTAAGATGTGTTCTCTTCTCTAATCTCGCTTGCTTGTGCGCTCTATTGAATCTTGCATGATTGATGGATGCTTGCTAGATAGGTTTGATTGTAGGTTTTTTCTTTCTTTCTTTTATTAGCTTCTTCCCCCCATTCTACCATTTGTGAGAGAAGACCACTCCAAAGGATATCCTCTTCTTGAATTAGAGTGAGGAAGAAGTGATTTTTCGTTCATGCATTTCATAATTTTGTTCTTAGCATTTCTAAATTCAAAGTGGAATAAACTAACCCAAAAACATAAGCCGCTTGTGCGTGAATTAGAGTGAGGAAGTTGTGAATTTTTTTGTTCATCCATTGCATAATTTTGTTCATTTCCATGGTGAAATTGGTAGCTTAGAGCATGTAAAATCAACAAAAAAACCAATAAACCACATGTAATCACTTTTATAGACACCATAAACGTGGATTCGAAATAATCCTTATAACCACCATCAAATCTTAAGAATCTCAAACACCTCAAAAAACCATGCCAAACCATCTCTCGGGTTGGGAGACGTAAGTCCATAGTCCCATGAAAAAAAACCATGAGTCAACACACATAAGCTTAGAGATGTGAGCCGCCGTGAGTCAACACGTGAGCTTAGAGACATGAGTTGTAAGCCTAGAGACATCCACTATGAGTCTAGAGGCATATAAGACATGAGTCGTGAGCCAAGTCTAGAGTTGTGAGTCGTGAGTCTAGAGACGTAAGTCAATAGACATGAGTCTGAAGCTGCGAGTTAACAAACGCGAGTCTGGTCAACCTAATAGTATACCAGGCAATTCAAACAGTATGGTACTAATGTGATTCTAGGAAACCTAATATTATAACAATGAATTAAAAGTGTTTGGTAAAGCAGCTCTTGAAGACCTATAAAGACACACCTACCTTGTCATACGAATTACACAAAAAATTCTTGTCCTTTATAATTATTGGGGTGTAAGTACTACATGAGCCAGAACCTGTGAGTCCATAAGCATGAGCCTAGAGGCTTGAGCCCACTAGTAAGGGCGATGAGAGGCCAACTCATTAGATGTTTGTGAGCTTGTTTCTTCAAAAACTGTGTGAGCACACAAAAATGAGTCTAGAGCGCGAGTCTAGAGATGCACATAGGTCGTCCAGAGACATGAGTCTAGAGATGCGTGTGTGTGTCCAAAGGCATGAGTCCCATAGAAATAAGCCTCATGATCTTGACCCCCCAAGAGAAGCGAGTATATGCCAAGAGAAGCAATACAGAGCGTCAAAGAAAGCAAATTTGTTGGAAAAATCTGAGTGCACACACAAGACACACACCTTCTATACATTTCCCAAGCACATCATCTCCATTTTTCACTGAGAGTATCAATTATCTTTCCCACATTCTGCATCTCCTAGGAAGCGTGGACACGTACACGTGCAACTAACCTCATCAATGGAAACCCTCTAAGTACATATATAGATGGGGGGACCATGGTAGGTATGGGAGCCAACCTTATCTCTTGTATTACAATTGGCCATGTAAGTACCTCCAAAGCGCTTTAAAGAATATAACCTCACCCTCGACTCTATTTTAACATAAACACAACCTCACCCTAGTCCACATATTAGCCATATATAAATCCAATCTCTAAGCATCAAGTTATGAGATCTTGGATTAATATCATGTTGTGCATGGTCTAGAGACTATTATCTAGATACCCATGAAACATCATTAAATGGTAGTCTTGGCAATGATTTTGCCAATCAAAAGGTGCACCTAGTTTAAAGGGCCCACCAAGCCCCTTCCACAAAAATAGAAGGAGGCCTTTCATGAAGATGCATGCATAACTTCTACTTCTATATCCTATCGTCGCTCGTGCATGGTTTGGGCACCATCTACCCATGCAAAATCATTCATGATAGTGGTCATGGGGTGATAACCCCATTGATCAAAAGGCGTGGGTTGCTTCTACCAAAATCATTCATGATAGTGTACCTCTTTAGGCCACCTTGACTACCCCAAGGTACCCAAAGATTATCATCAATTTGCCATACATCTAGGTCACATATCACTTTAGAGTCTACCACTTATCCTGGCATGCCAATTTCACGTTATATCTTGGACCATCTACACCTCTTCAACTTGGGAGCTAGCTTCACCACTAACCTGGGTGATGTGGTCACCTTTAGGAAGGGAGGGAGGGGGACGTAGTTTCACCCACCTATCACACCTTAAGGAGCTTTGCCATCTTATTTGCTGGAGTTAGCACATGTCATACCATATAAGGAGCTGTGCCGTCTTATTTTTTTGAGTGATCTTTGCCAGTTTATTTGCTTGAGCGAGCACCTGTTTTTACAAGATAGCACTTTAGAATATAAAGGAGCCTTACCACACACGAGCATAATGTCAAATTAGGGGAAGTCTAAAGTGACCTTACGACGATGAGCTTAATGCCAAACAGGGCACGTCTAAGAAATTTGTGTTTAGGACTCGTAATAGTGGTTGTACCATTTTTAATTTTTAACTAGCCTATATAAGTGAATTTCCGTAATAAGCATTACACATTCATTCCCTTGCAACCATAGAATGCTTAAGTTTTAACTTCCCCATATAAGTCAACTTCAATAATGATCATTACACATTCATTCCCTTGTATATGATGTGAGCCTAAATCATTAGAACATAATGTGTAAGCCTATAGACATGAGTCTATAGGTATACATAAGCTTGAACCCGTGAGTATAAGCATGAGCCTAGAGGCTTGAGCCCACTAGTAAGTGTGATGAGAGGCCAGCTCATTAGATGTCTCTGAGCTTGTTTCTTCAAAAACTGTGTGAGCACACAAACATGAGTCTAGAGCGCGAGTCTAGAGATGCGCATAGGTCGTCCAGAGACATGAGTCTAGAGATGTGTGTGTGTGTCTAAAGGCGGGAGTCCCATAGAAATAAGCCTCATGATCTTGACTCCCCAAGAAAAGCGATATCTAGTAAATGCCAAGAAAAGCAATACAGAGCGTCAAAGAAAGCAAATTTGTTGGAAAAATCTGGGTGCACACACGACACACCCCTTCTATCCATTTCCCAAGCACATCATCTCCATTTTTCACTAAGAGTATCGATTCTTTTCCCCACATTCTGCATCTCCTAGGAAGCTTGGACACATACACGTGCAACTAACCTCATCAATGGAAACCCTCTAAGTACATATATAGATGGGGGGACCATGGTAGGTGTGGAAGCCAACCTTATCTCGTGTATAACAATTGGCCATGGAAGCACCTCCAAAGCGCTTTGAAGAATATAAGCTCACCCTCAACTCTAATTTAACATAAACACAACCTCACCCTAGTCAACATATTAGCCATATATAAATCCAATCTCTAAGCATCAAGCTATGAGATCTTGGATTAATATCATGTTGTGCATGGTCCAGAGACTATTATCTAGATACCCATGAAACATCATTAAATGGTAGTCTTGGCAATAATTTAGCCAGTCAAAAGGTGCACCTAATTTAAAGGGCCCACCAAGCCCCTTCCACAACAATAGAAGGAGGCCTTTCATGAAGATGCATGCAGAACTTCTACTTCTATATCCTATCGTCGCGCATGGTTTGGGCACCATCTACCCATGCAAAATCATTGATAATAGTGGTCATTGGGTGATAACCCCATTGATCAAAAGGCGTGGGTTGCTTCTACCAAAATCATTCATGATAGTGGTCGTGTGGTGATAGCTCCATTAATCAGAAGGCATGGGTTTCTTCTACCTACCAGGTGATTTTGAAGGGACCAAGCCACCTCCACAATAGAAGGAGGCCTACATGAAAGAAATCTACTTCACATCTACCTCTTTATGCCACCTTGACTACCCCAAGGCTACCCAAAGATTATCATCAATTTGCCATACCTCTAAGTCACATATCACTTTAGAGTCTACCACTTATCCTGGCATGCCAATTTCACGTTATATCTTGGACCATCTACACCTCTTCAACTTGGGAGCTAGCTTCACCACCACTAACCTGGTGGGTGATGTGGTCATCTTTAGGAAGGGAGGGAGGGGGACATAGTTTCACCCAGGTTTCACCCACCTATAACACCACAAGGAGCTTTGCCGTCTTATTTGGTGGAAATAGCACATGTCATACCATATAAGGAGCTGTGCCATCTTATTTTTTTGAGTGATCTTTGCCAGCTTATTTGCTTGAGCGAGCACCTGTTTTTACAAGATAGCACTTTAGAGTATAAAGCAGCCTTATCACGAGCTTTAATGTCGAATTAGGGGAAGTCTAAAGTGACCTTACGACGATGAGCTTAATGCCAAACAGGGCACGTCTAAGAAACTTTTGTACATACTTACTTAGGACTCGTAATAGTGGTTGTACCATTTTTGATTTTTAACTAGCATAGCTATATAAGTCACTTTCCGTAATAAGCATTAAACGTTCATTCCCTTGCAACCATAGAATACTTAAGTTTTAACTTCCCTATATAAGTCAACTTCAATAATGATCATTACACATTCATTCCCTTGTATATAATACTTAAGATGTGTTCTCTTCTCTAATCTCGCTTGCTTGTGCGCTCTATTGAATCTTGCATGATTGATGGATGCTTGCTAGATAGGTTTGATTGTAGGTTTTTTCTTTCTTTCTTTTATTAGCTTCTTCCCCCCATTCTACCATTTGTGAGAGAAGACCACTCCAAAGGATATCCTCTTCTTGAATTAGAGTGAGGAAGAAGTGATTTTTCGTTCATGCATTTCATAATTTTGTTCTTAGCATTTCTAAATTCAAAGTGGAATAAACTAACCCAAAAACATAAGCCGCTTGTGCGTGAATTAGAGTGAGGAAGTTGTGAATTTTTTTGTTCATCCATTGCATAATTTTGTTCATTTCCATGGTGAAATTGGTAGCTTAGAGCATGTAAAATCAACAAAAAAACCAATAAACCACATGTAATCACTTTTATAGACACCATAAACGTGGATTCGAAATAATCCTTATAACCACCATCAAATCTTAAGAATCTCAAACACCTCAAAAAACCATGCCAAACCATCTCTCGGGTTGGGAGACGTAAGTCCATAGTCCCATGAAAAAAAACCATGAGTCAACACACATAAGCTTAGAGATGTGAGCCGCCGTGAGTCAACACGTGAGCTTAGAGACATGAGTTGTAAGCCTAGAGACATCCACTATGAGTCTAGAGGCATATAAGACATGAGTCGTGAGCCAAGTCTAGAGTTGTGAGTCGTGAGTCTAGAGACGTAAGTCAATAGACATGAGTCTGAAGCTGCGAGTTAACAAACGCGAGTCTGGTCAACCTAATAGTATACCAGGCAATTCAAACAGTATGGTACTAATGTGATTCTAGGAAACCTAATATTATAACAATGAATTAAAAGTGTTTGGTAAAGCAGCTCTTGAAGACCTATAAAGACACACCTACCTTGTCATACGAATTACACAAAAAATTCTTGTCCTTTATAATTATTGGGGTGTAAGTACTACATGAGCCAGAACCTGTGAGTCCATAAGCATGAGCCTAGAGGCTTGAGCCCACTAGTAAGGGCGATGAGAGGCCAACTCATTAGATGTTTGTGAGCTTGTTTCTTCAAAAACTGTGTGAGCACACAAAAATGAGTCTAGAGCGCGAGTCTAGAGATGCACATAGGTCGTCCAGAGACATGAGTCTAGAGATGCGTGTGTGTGTCCAAAGGCATGAGTCCCATAGAAATAAGCCTCATGATCTTGACCCCCCAAGAGAAGCGAGTATATGCCAAGAGAAGCAATACAGAGCGTCAAAGAAAGCAAATTTGTTGGAAAAATCTGAGTGCACACACAAGACACACACCTTCTATACATTTCCCAAGCACATCATCTCCATTTTTCACTGAGAGTATCAATTATCTTTCCCACATTCTGCATCTCCTAGGAAGCGTGGACACGTACACGTGCAACTAACCTCATCAATGGAAACCCTCTAAGTACATATATAGATGGGGGGACCATGGTAGGTATGGGAGCCAACCTTATCTCTTGTATTACAATTGGCCATGTAAGTACCTCCAAAGCGCTTTAAAGAATATAACCTCACCCTCGACTCTATTTTAACATAAACACAACCTCACCCTAGTCCACATATTAGCCATATATAAATCCAATCTCTAAGCATCAAGTTATGAGATCTTGGATTAATATCATGTTGTGCATGGTCTAGAGACTATTATCTAGATACCCATGAAACATCATTAAATGGTAGTCTTGGCAATGATTTTGCCAATCAAAAGGTGCACCTAGTTTAAAGGGCCCACCAAGCCCCTTCCACAAAAATAGAAGGAGGCCTTTCATGAAGATGCATGCATAACTTCTACTTCTATATCCTATCGTCGCTCGTGCATGGTTTGGGCACCATCTACCCATGCAAAATCATTCATGATAGTGGTCATGGGGTGATAACCCCATTGATCAAAAGGCGTGGGTTGCTTCTACCAAAATCATTCATGATAGTGTACCTCTTTAGGCCACCTTGACTACCCCAAGGTACCCAAAGATTATCATCAATTTGCCATACATCTAGGTCACATATCACTTTAGAGTCTACCACTTATCCTGGCATGCCAATTTCACGTTATATCTTGGACCATCTACACCTCTTCAACTTGGGAGCTAGCTTCACCACTAACCTGGGTGATGTGGTCACCTTTAGGAAGGGAGGGAGGGGGACGTAGTTTCACCCACCTATCACACCTTAAGGAGCTTTGCCATCTTATTTGCTGGAGTTAGCACATGTCATACCATATAAGGAGCTGTGCCGTCTTATTTTTTTGAGTGATCTTTGCCAGTTTATTTGCTTGAGCGAGCACCTGTTTTTACAAGATAGCACTTTAGAATATAAAGGAGCCTTACCACACACGAGCATAATGTCAAATTAGGGGAAGTCTAAAGTGACCTTACGACGATGAGCTTAATGCCAAACAGGGCACGTCTAAGAAATTTGTGTTTAGGACTCGTAATAGTGGTTGTACCATTTTTAATTTTTAACTAGCCTATATAAGTGAATTTCCGTAATAAGCATTACACATTCATTCCCTTGCAACCATAGAATGCTTAAGTTTTAACTTCCCCATATAAGTCAACTTCAATAATGATCATTACACATTCATTCCCTTGTATATGATGTGAGCCTAAATCATTAGAACATAATGTGTAAGCCTATAGACATGAGTCTATAGGTATACATAAGCTTGAACCCGTGAGTATAAGCATGAGCCTAGAGGCTTGAGCCCACTAGTAAGTGTGATGAGAGGCCAGCTCATTAGATGTCTCTGAGCTTGTTTCTTCAAAAACTGTGTGAGCACACAAACATGAGTCTAGAGCGCGAGTCTAGAGATGCGCATAGGTCGTCCAGAGACATGAGTCTAGAGATGTGTGTGTGTGTCTAAAGGCGGGAGTCCCATAGAAATAAGCCTCATGATCTTGACTCCCCAAGAAAAGCGATATCTAGTAAATGCCAAGAAAAGCAATACAGAGCGTCAAAGAAAGCAAATTTGTTGGAAAAATCTGGGTGCACACACGACACACCCCTTCTATCCATTTCCCAAGCACATCATCTCCATTTTTCACTAAGAGTATCGATTCTTTTCCCCACATTCTGCATCTCCTAGGAAGCTTGGACACATACACGTGCAACTAACCTCATCAATGGAAACCCTCTAAGTACATATATAGATGGGGGGACCATGGTAGGTGTGGAAGCCAACCTTATCTCCTGTATAACAATTGGCCATGGAAGCACCTCCAAAGCGCTTTGAAGAATATAAGCTCACCCTCAACTCTAATTTAACATAAACACAACCTCACCCTAGTCAACATATTAGCCATATATAAATCCAATCTCTAAGCATCAAGCTATGAGATCTTGGATTAATATCATGTTGTGCATGGTCCAGAGACTATTATCTAGATACCCATGAAACATCATTAAATGGTAGTCTTGGCAATAATTTAGCCAGTCAAAAGGTGCACCTAATTTAAAGGGCCCACCAAGCCCCTTCCACAACAATAGAAGGAGGCCTTTCATGAAGATGCATGCAGAACTTCTACTTCTATATCCTATCGTCGCGCATGGTTTGGGCACCATCTACCCATGCAAAATCATTGATAATAGTGGTCATTGGGTGATAACCCCATTGATCAAAAGGCGTGGGTTGCTTCTACCAAAATCATTCATGATAGTGGTCGTGTGGTGATAGCTCCATTAATCAGAAGGCATGGGTTTCTTCTACCTACCAGGTGATTTTGAAGGGACCAAGCCACCTCCACAATAGAAGGAGGCCTACATGAAAGAAATCTACTTCACATCTACCTCTTTATGCCACCTTGACTACCCCAAGGCTACCCAAAGATTATCATCAATTTGCCATACCTCTAAGTCACATATCACTTTAGAGTCTACCACTTATCCTGGCATGCCAATTTCACGTTATATCTTGGACCATCTACACCTCTTCAACTTGGGAGCTAGCTTCACCACCACTAACCTGGTGGGTGATGTGGTCATCTTTAGGAAGGGAGGGAGGGGGACATAGTTTCACCCAGGTTTCACCCACCTATAACACCACAAGGAGCTTTGCCGTCTTATTTGGTGGAAATAGCACATGTCATACCATATAAGGAGCTGTGCCATCTTATTTTTTTGAGTGATCTTTGCCAGCTTATTTGCTTGAGCGAGCACCTGTTTTTACAAGATAGCACTTTAGAGTATAAAGCAGCCTTATCACGAGCTTTAATGTCGAATTAGGGGAAGTCTAAAGTGACCTTACGACGATGAGCTTAATGCCAAACAGGGCACGTCTAAGAAACTTTTGTACATACTTACTTAGGACTCGTAATAGTGGTTGTACCATTTTTGATTTTTAACTAGCATAGCTATATAAGTCACTTTCCGTAATAAGCATTAAACGTTCATTCCCTTGCAACCATAGAATACTTAAGTTTTAACTTCCCTATATAAGTCAACTTCAATAATGATCATTACACATTCATTCCCTTGTATATAATACTTAAGATGTGTTCTCTTCTCTAATCTCGCTTGCTTGTGCGCTCTATTGAATCTTGCATGATTGATGGATGCTTGCTAGATAGGTTTGATTGTAGGTTTTTTCTTTCTTTCTTTTATTAGCTTCTTCCCCCCATTCTACCATTTGTGAGAGAAGACCACTCCAAAGGATATCCTCTTCTTGAATTAGAGTGAGGAAGAAGTGATTTTTCGTTCATGCATTTCATAATTTTGTTCTTAGCATTTCTAAATTCAAAGTGGAATAAACTAACCCAAAAACATAAGCCGCTTGTGCGTGAATTAGAGTGAGGAAGTTGTGAATTTTTTTGTTCATCCATTGCATAATTTTGTTCATTTCCATGGTGAAATTGGTAGCTTAGAGCATGTAAAATCAACAAAAAAACCAATAAACCACATGTAATCACTTTTATAGACACCATAAACGTGGATTCGAAATAATCCTTATAACCACCATCAAATCTTAAGAATCTCAAACACCTCAAAAAACCATGCCAAACCATCTCTCGGGTTGGGAGACGTAAGTCCATAGTCCCATGAAAAAAAACCATGAGTCAACACACATAAGCTTAGAGATGTGAGCCGCCGTGAGTCAACACGTGAGCTTAGAGACATGAGTTGTAAGCCTAGAGACATCCACTATGAGTCTAGAGGCATATAAGACATGAGTCGTGAGCCAAGTCTAGAGTTGTGAGTCGTGAGTCTAGAGACGTAAGTCAATAGACATGAGTCTGAAGCTGCGAGTTAACAAACGCGAGTCTGGTCAACCTAATAGTATACCAGGCAATTCAAACAGTATGGTACTAATGTGATTCTAGGAAACCTAATATTATAACAATGAATTAAAAGTGTTTGGTAAAGCAGCTCTTGAAGACCTATAAAGACACACCTACCTTGTCATACGAATTACACAAAAAATTCTTGTCCTTTATAATTATTGGGGTGTAAGTACTACATGAGCCAGAACCTGTGAGTCCATAAGCATGAGCCTAGAGGCTTGAGCCCACTAGTAAGGGCGATGAGAGGCCAACTCATTAGATGTTTGTGAGCTTGTTTCTTCAAAAACTGTGTGAGCACACAAAAATGAGTCTAGAGCGCGAGTCTAGAGATGCACATAGGTCGTCCAGAGACATGAGTCTAGAGATGCGTGTGTGTGTCCAAAGGCATGAGTCCCATAGAAATAAGCCTCATGATCTTGACCCCCCAAGAGAAGCGAGTATATGCCAAGAGAAGCAATACAGAGCGTCAAAGAAAGCAAATTTGTTGGAAAAATCTGAGTGCACACACAAGACACACACCTTCTATACATTTCCCAAGCACATCATCTCCATTTTTCACTGAGAGTATCAATTATCTTTCCCACATTCTGCATCTCCTAGGAAGCGTGGACACGTACACGTGCAACTAACCTCATCAATGGAAACCCTCTAAGTACATATATAGATGGGGGGACCATGGTAGGTATGGGAGCCAACCTTATCTCTTGTATTACAATTGGCCATGTAAGTACCTCCAAAGCGCTTTAAAGAATATAACCTCACCCTCGACTCTATTTTAACATAAACACAACCTCACCCTAGTCCACATATTAGCCATATATAAATCCAATCTCTAAGCATCAAGTTATGAGATCTTGGATTAATATCATGTTGTGCATGGTCTAGAGACTATTATCTAGATACCCATGAAACATCATTAAATGGTAGTCTTGGCAATGATTTTGCCAATCAAAAGGTGCACCTAGTTTAAAGGGCCCACCAAGCCCCTTCCACAAAAATAGAAGGAGGCCTTTCATGAAGATGCATGCATAACTTCTACTTCTATATCCTATCGTCGCTCGTGCATGGTTTGGGCACCATCTACCCATGCAAAATCATTCATGATAGTGGTCATGGGGTGATAACCCCATTGATCAAAAGGCGTGGGTTGCTTCTACCAAAATCATTCATGATAGTGTACCTCTTTAGGCCACCTTGACTACCCCAAGGTACCCAAAGATTATCATCAATTTGCCATACATCTAGGTCACATATCACTTTAGAGTCTACCACTTATCCTGGCATGCCAATTTCACGTTATATCTTGGACCATCTACACCTCTTCAACTTGGGAGCTAGCTTCACCACTAACCTGGGTGATGTGGTCACCTTTAGGAAGGGAGGGAGGGGGACGTAGTTTCACCCACCTATCACACCTTAAGGAGCTTTGCCATCTTATTTGCTGGAGTTAGCACATGTCATACCATATAAGGAGCTGTGCCGTCTTATTTTTTTGAGTGATCTTTGCCAGTTTATTTGCTTGAGCGAGCACCTGTTTTTACAAGATAGCACTTTAGAATATAAAGGAGCCTTACCACACACGAGCATAATGTCAAATTAGGGGAAGTCTAAAGTGACCTTACGACGATGAGCTTAATGCCAAACAGGGCACGTCTAAGAAATTTGTGTTTAGGACTCGTAATAGTGGTTGTACCATTTTTAATTTTTAACTAGCCTATATAAGTGAATTTCCGTAATAAGCATTACACATTCATTCCCTTGCAACCATAGAATGCTTAAGTTTTAACTTCCCCATATAAGTCAACTTCAATAATGATCATTACACATTCATTCCCTTGTATATGATGTGAGCGTAAATCATTAGAACATAATGTGTAAGCCTATAGACATGAGTCTATAGGTATACATAAGCTTGAACCCGTGAGTATAAGCATGAGCCTAGAGGCTTGAGCCCACTAGTAAGTGTGATGAGAGGCCAGCTCATTAGATGTCTCTGAGCTTGTTTCTTCAAAAACTGTGTGAGCACACAAACATGAGTCTAGAGCGCGAGTCTAGAGATGCGCATAGGTCGTCCAGAGACATGAGTCTAGAGATGTGTGTGTGTGTCTAAAGGCGGGAGTCCCATAGAAATAAGCCTCATGATCTTGACTCCCCAAGAAAAGCGATATCTAGTAAATGCCAAGAAAAGCAATACAGAGCGTCAAAGAAAGCAAATTTGTTGGAAAAATCTGGGTGCACACACGACACACCCCTTCTATCCATTTCCCAAGCACATCATCTCCATTTTTCACTAAGAGTATCGATTCTTTTCCCCACATTCTGCATCTCCTAGGAAGCTTGGACACATACACGTGCAACTAACCTCATCAATGGAAACCCTCTAAGTACATATATAGATGGGGGGACCATGGTAGGTGTGGAAGCCAACCTTATCTCCTGTATAACAATTGGCCATGGAAGCACCTCCAAAGCGCTTTGAAGAATATAAGCTCACCCTCAACTCTAATTTAACATAAACACAACCTCACCCTAGTCAACATATTAGCCATATATAAATCCAATCTCTAAGCATCAAGCTATGAGATCTTGGATTAATATCATGTTGTGCATGGTCCAGAGACTATTATCTAGATACCCATGAAACATCATTAAATGGTAGTCTTGGCAATAATTTAGCCAGTCAAAAGGTGCACCTAATTTAAAGGGCCCACCAAGCCCCTTCCACAACAATAGAAGGAGGCCTTTCATGAAGATGCATGCAGAACTTCTACTTCTATATCCTATCGTCGCGCATGGTTTGGGCACCATCTACCCATGCAAAATCATTGATAATAGTGGTCATTGGGTGATAACCCCATTGATCAAAAGGCGTGGGTTGCTTCTACCAAAATCATTCATGATAGTGGTCGTGTGGTGATAGCTCCATTAATCAGAAGGCATGGGTTTCTTCTACCTACCAGGTGATTTTGAAGGGACCAAGCCACCTCCACAATAGAAGGAGGCCTACATGAAAGAAATCTACTTCACATCTACCTCTTTATGCCACCTTGACTACCCCAAGGCTACCCAAAGATTATCATCAATTTGCCATACCTCTAAGTCACATATCACTTTAGAGTCTACCACTTATCCTGGCATGCCAATTTCACGTTATATCTTGGACCATCTACACCTCTTCAACTTGGGAGCTAGCTTCACCACCACTAACCTGGTGGGTGATGTGGTCATCTTTAGGAAGGGAGGGAGGGGGACATAGTTTCACCCAGGTTTCACCCACCTATAACACCACAAGGAGCTTTGCCGTCTTATTTGGTGGAAATAGCACATGTCATACCATATAAGGAGCTGTGCCATCTTATTTTTTTGAGTGATCTTTGCCAGCTTATTTGCTTGAGCGAGCACCTGTTTTTACAAGATAGCACTTTAGAGTATAAAGCAGCCTTATCACGAGCTTTAATGTCGAATTAGGGGAAGTCTAAAGTGACCTTACGACGATGAGCTTAATGCCAAACAGGGCACGTCTAAGAAACTTTTGTACATACTTACTTAGGACTCGTAATAGTGGTTGTACCATTTTTGATTTTTAACTAGCATAGCTATATAAGTCACTTTCCGTAATAAGCATTAAACGTTCATTCCCTTGCAACCATAGAATACTTAAGTTTTAACTTCCCTATATAAGTCAACTTCAATAATGATCATTACACATTCATTCCCTTGTATATAATACTTAAGATGTGTTCTCTTCTCTAATCTCGCTTGCTTGTGCGCTCTATTGAATCTTGCATGATTGATGGATGCTTGCTAGATAGGTTTGATTGTAGGTTTTTTCTTTCTTTCTTTTATTAGCTTCTTCCCCCCATTCTACCATTTGTGAGAGAAGACCACTCCAAAGGATATCCTCTTCTTGAATTAGAGTGAGGAAGAAGTGATTTTTCGTTCATGCATTTCATAATTTTGTTCTTAGCATTTCTAAATTCAAAGTGGAATAAACTAACCCAAAAACATAAGCCGCTTGTGCGTGAATTAGAGTGAGGAAGTTGTGAATTTTTTTGTTCATCCATTGCATAATTTTGTTCATTTCCATGGTGAAATTGGTAGCTTAGAGCATGTAAAATCAACAAAAAAACCAATAAACCACATGTAATCACTTTTATAGACACCATAAACGTGGATTCGAAATAATCCTTATAACCACCATCAAATCTTAAGAATCTCAAACACCTCAAAAAACCATGCCAAACCATCTCTCGGGTTGGGAGACGTAAGTCCATAGTCCCATGAAAAAAAACCATGAGTCAACACACATAAGCTTAGAGATGTGAGCCGCCGTGAGTCAACACGTGAGCTTAGAGACATGAGTTGTAAGCCTAGAGACATCCACTATGAGTCTAGAGGCATATAAGACATGAGTCGTGAGCCAAGTCTAGAGTTGTGAGTCGTGAGTCTAGAGACGTAAGTCAATAGACATGAGTCTGAAGCTGCGAGTTAACAAACGCGAGTCTGGTCAACCTAATAGTATACCAGGCAATTCAAACAGTATGGTACTAATGTGATTCTAGGAAACCTAATATTATAACAATGAATTAAAAGTGTTTGGTAAAGCAGCTCTTGAAGACCTATAAAGACACACCTACCTTGTCATACGAATTACACAAAAAATTCTTGTCCTTTATAATTATTGGGGTGTAAGTACTACATGAGCCAGAACCTGTGAGTCCATAAGCATGAGCCTAGAGGCTTGAGCCCACTAGTAAGGGCGATGAGAGGCCAACTCATTAGATGTTTGTGAGCTTGTTTCTTCAAAAACTGTGTGAGCACACAAAAATGAGTCTAGAGCGCGAGTCTAGAGATGCACATAGGTCGTCCAGAGACATGAGTCTAGAGATGCGTGTGTGTGTCCAAAGGCATGAGTCCCATAGAAATAAGCCTCATGATCTTGACCCCCCAAGAGAAGCGAGTATATGCCAAGAGAAGCAATACAGAGCGTCAAAGAAAGCAAATTTGTTGGAAAAATCTGAGTGCACACACAAGACACACACCTTCTATACATTTCCCAAGCACATCATCTCCATTTTTCACTGAGAGTATCAATTATCTTTCCCACATTCTGCATCTCCTAGGAAGCGTGGACACGTACACGTGCAACTAACCTCATCAATGGAAACCCTCTAAGTACATATATAGATGGGGGGACCATGGTAGGTATGGGAGCCAACCTTATCTCTTGTATTACAATTGGCCATGTAAGTACCTCCAAAGCGCTTTAAAGAATATAACCTCACCCTCGACTCTATTTTAACATAAACACAACCTCACCCTAGTCCACATATTAGCCATATATAAATCCAATCTCTAAGCATCAAGTTATGAGATCTTGGATTAATATCATGTTGTGCATGGTCTAGAGACTATTATCTAGATACCCATGAAACATCATTAAATGGTAGTCTTGGCAATGATTTTGCCAATCAAAAGGTGCACCTAGTTTAAAGGGCCCACCAAGCCCCTTCCACAAAAATAGAAGGAGGCCTTTCATGAAGATGCATGCATAACTTCTACTTCTATATCCTATCGTCGCTCGTGCATGGTTTGGGCACCATCTACCCATGCAAAATCATTCATGATAGTGGTCATGGGGTGATAACCCCATTGATCAAAAGGCGTGGGTTGCTTCTACCAAAATCATTCATGATAGTGTACCTCTTTAGGCCACCTTGACTACCCCAAGGTACCCAAAGATTATCATCAATTTGCCATACATCTAGGTCACATATCACTTTAGAGTCTACCACTTATCCTGGCATGCCAATTTCACGTTATATCTTGGACCATCTACACCTCTTCAACTTGGGAGCTAGCTTCACCACTAACCTGGGTGATGTGGTCACCTTTAGGAAGGGAGGGAGGGGGACGTAGTTTCACCCACCTATCACACCTTAAGGAGCTTTGCCATCTTATTTGCTGGAGTTAGCACATGTCATACCATATAAGGAGCTGTGCCGTCTTATTTTTTTGAGTGATCTTTGCCAGTTTATTTGCTTGAGCGAGCACCTGTTTTTACAAGATAGCACTTTAGAATATAAAGGAGCCTTACCACACACGAGCATAATGTCAAATTAGGGGAAGTCTAAAGTGACCTTACGACGATGAGCTTAATGCCAAACAGGGCACGTCTAAGAAATTTGTGTTTAGGACTCGTAATAGTGGTTGTACCATTTTTAATTTTTAACTAGCCTATATAAGTGAATTTCCGTAATAAGCATTACACATTCATTCCCTTGCAACCATAGAATGCTTAAGTTTTAACTTCCCCATATAAGTCAACTTCAATAATGATCATTACACATTCATTCCCTTGTATATGATGTGAGCCTAAATCATTAGAACATAATGTGTAAGCCTATAGACATGAGTCTATAGGTATACATAAGCTTGAACCCGTGAGTATAAGCATGAGCCTAGAGGCTTGAGCCCACTAGTAAGTGTGATGAGAGGCCAGCTCATTAGATGTCTCTGAGCTTGTTTCTTCAAAAACTGTGTGAGCACACAAACATGAGTCTAGAGCGCGAGTCTAGAGATGCGCATAGGTCGTCCAGAGACATGAGTCTAGAGATGTGTGTGTGTGTGTCTAAAGGCGGGAGTCCCATAGAAATAAGCCTCATGATCTTGACTCCCCAAGAAAAGCGATATCTAGTAAATGCCAAGAAAAGCAATACAGAGCGTCAAAGAAAGCAAATTTGTTGGAAAAATCTGGGTGCACACACGACACACCCCTTCTATCCATTTCCCAAGCACATCATCTCCATTTTTCACTAAGAGTATCGATTCTTTTCCCCACATTCTGCATCTCCTAGGAAGCTTGGACACATACACGTGCAACTAACCTCATCAATGGAAACCCTCTAAGTACATATATAGATGGGGGGACCATGGTAGGTGTGGAAGCCAACCTTATCTCCTGTATAACAATTGGCCATGGAAGCACCTCCAAAGCGCTTTGAAGAATATAAGCTCACCCTCAACTCTAATTTAACATAAACACAACCTCACCCTAGTCAACATATTAGCCATATATAAATCCAATCTCTAAGCATCAAGCTATGAGATCTTGGATTAATATCATGTTGTGCATGGTCCAGAGACTATTATCTAGATACCCATGAAACATCATTAAATGGTAGTCTTGGCAATAATTTAGCCAGTCAAAAGGTGCACCTAATTTAAAGGGCCCACCAAGCCCCTTCCACAACAATAGAAGGAGGCCTTTCATGAAGATGCATGCAGAACTTCTACTTCTATATCCTATCGTCGCGCATGGTTTGGGCACCATCTACCCATGCAAAATCATTGATAATAGTGGTCATTGGGTGATAACCCCATTGATCAAAAGGCGTGGGTTGCTTCTACCAAAATCATTCATGATAGTGGTCGTGTGGTGATAGCTCCATTAATCAGAAGGCATGGGTTTCTTCTACCTACCAGGTGATTTTGAAGGGACCAAGCCACCTCCACAATAGAAGGAGGCCTACATGAAAGAAATCTACTTCACATCTACCTCTTTATGCCACCTTGACTACCCCAAGGCTACCCAAAGATTATCATCAATTTGCCATACCTCTAAGTCACATATCACTTTAGAGTCTACCACTTATCCTGGCATGCCAATTTCACGTTATATCTTGGACCATCTACACCTCTTCAACTTGGGAGCTAGCTTCACCACCACTAACCTGGTGGGTGATGTGGTCATCTTTAGGAAGGGAGGGAGGGGGACATAGTTTCACCCAGGTTTCACCCACCTATAACACCACAAGGAGCTTTGCCGTCTTATTTGGTGGAAATAGCACATGTCATACCATATAAGGAGCTGTGCCATCTTATTTTTTTGAGTGATCTTTGCCAGCTTATTTGCTTGAGCGAGCACCTGTTTTTACAAGATAGCACTTTAGAGTATAAAGCAGCCTTATCACGAGCTTTAATGTCGAATTAGGGGAAGTCTAAAGTGACCTTACGACGATGAGCTTAATGCCAAACAGGGCACGTCTAAGAAACTTTTGTACATACTTACTTAGGACTCGTAATAGTGGTTGTACCATTTTTGATTTTTAACTAGCATAGCTATATAAGTCACTTTCCGTAATAAGCATTAAACGTTCATTCCCTTGCAACCATAGAATACTTAAGTTTTAACTTCCCTATATAAGTCAACTTCAATAATGATCATTACACATTCATTCCCTTGTATATAATACTTAAGATGTGTTCTCTTCTCTAATCTCGCTTGCTTGTGCGCTCTATTGAATCTTGCATGA
This sequence comes from Cibotium barometz, assembly GCF_041138505.1. NCBI lineage: Eukaryota > Viridiplantae > Streptophyta > Polypodiopsida > Cyatheales > Cibotiaceae > Cibotium > Cibotium barometz. Next base: position 3,142,069 of record NC_141075.1, read on the forward strand.
TTGATGGATGCTTGCTAGATAGGTTTGATTGTAGGTTTTTTCTTTCTTTCTTTTATTAGCTTCTTCCCCCCATTCTACCATTTGTGAGAGAAGACCACTCCAAAGGATATCCTCTTCTTGAATTAGAGTGAGGAAGAAGTGATTTTTCGTTCATGCATTTCATAATTTTGTTCTTAGCATTTCTAAATTCAAAGTGGAATAAACTAACCCAAAAACATAAGCCGCTTGTGCGTGAATTAGAGTGAGGAAGTTGTGAATTTTTTTGTTCATCCATTGCATAATTTTGTTCATTTCCATGGTGAAATTGGTAGCTTAGAGCATGTAAAATCAACAAAAAAACCAATAAACCACATGTAATCACTTTTATAGACACCATAAACGTGGATTCGAAATAATCCTTATAACCACCATCAAATCTTAAGAATCTCAAACACCTCAAAAAACCATGCCAAACCATCTCTCGGGTTGGGAGACGTAAGTCCATAGTCCCATGAAAAAAAACCATGAGTCAACACACATAAGCTTAGAGATGTGAGCCGCCGTGAGTCAACACGTGAGCTTAGAGACATGAGTTGTAAGCCTAGAGACATCCACTATGAGTCTAGAGGCATATAAGACATGAGTCGTGAGCCAAGTCTAGAGTTGTGAGTCGTGAGTCTAGAGACGTAAGTCAATAGACATGAGTCTGAAGCTGCGAGTTAACAAACGCGAGTCTGGTCAACCTAATAGTATACCAGGCAATTCAAACAGTATGGTACTAATGTGATTCTAGGAAACCTAATATTATAACAATGAATTAAAAGTGTTTGGTAAAGCAGCTCTTGAAGACCTATAAAGACACACCTACCTTGTCATACGAATTACACAAAAAATTCTTGTCCTTTATAATTATTGGGGTGTAAGTACTACATGAGCCAGAACCTGTGAGTCCATAAGCATGAGCCTAGAGGCTTGAGCCCACTAGTAAGGGCGATGAGAGGCCAACTCATTAGATGTTTGTGAGCTTGTTTCTTCAAAAACTGTGTGAGCACACAAAAATGAGTCTAGAGCGCGAGTCTAGAGATGCACATAGGTCGTCCAGAGACATGAGTCTAGAGATGCGTGTGTGTGTCCAAAGGCATGAGTCCCATAGAAATAAGCCTCATGATCTTGACCCCCCAAGAGAAGCGAGTATATGCCAAGAGAAGCAATACAGAGCGTCAAAGAAAGCAAATTTGTTGGAAAAATCTGAGTGCACACACAAGACACACACCTTCTATACATTTCCCAAGCACATCATCTCCATTTTTCACTGAGAGTATCAATTATCTTTCCCACATTCTGCATCTCCTAGGAAGCGTGGACACGTACACGTGCAACTAACCTCATCAATGGAAACCCTCTAAGTACATATATAGATGGGGGGACCATGGTAGGTATGGGAGCCAACCTTATCTCTTGTATTACAATTGGCCATGTAAGTACCTCCAAAGCGCTTTAAAGAATATAACCTCACCCTCGACTCTATTTTAACATAAACACAACCTCACCCTAGTCCACATATTAGCCATATATAAATCCAATCTCTAAGCATCAAGTTATGAGATCTTGGATTAATATCATGTTGTGCATGGTCTAGAGACTATTATCTAGATACCCATGAAACATCATTAAATGGTAGTCTTGGCAATGATTTTGCCAATCAAAAGGTGCACCTAGTTTAAAGGGCCCACCAAGCCCCTTCCACAAAAATAGAAGGAGGCCTTTCATGAAGATGCATGCATAACTTCTACTTCTATATCCTATCGTCGCTCGTGCATGGTTTGGGCACCATCTACCCATGCAAAATCATTCATGATAGTGGTCATGGGGTGATAACCCCATTGATCAAAAGGCGTGGGTTGCTTCTACCAAAATCATTCATGATAGTGTACCTCTTTAGGCCACCTTGACTACCCCAAGGTACCCAAAGATTATCATCAATTTGCCATACATCTAGGTCACATATCACTTTAGAGTCTACCACTTATCCTGGCATGCCAATTTCACGTTATATCTTGGACCATCTACACCTCTTCAACTTGGGAGCTAGCTTCACCACTAACCTGGGTGATGTGGTCACCTTTAGGAAGGGAGGGAGGGGGACGTAGTTTCACCCACCTATCACACCTTAAGGAGCTTTGCCATCTTATTTGCTGGAGTTAGCACATGTCATACCATATAAGGAGCTGTGCCGTCTTATTTTTTTGAGTGATCTTTGCCAGTTTATTTGCTTGAGCGAGCACCTGTTTTTACAAGATAGCACTTTAGAATATAAAGGAGCCTTACCACACACGAGCATAATGTCAAATTAGGGGAAGTCTAAAGTGACCTTACGACGATGAGCTTAATGCCAAACAGGGCACGTCTAAGAAATTTGTGTTTAGGACTCGTAATAGTGGTTGTACCATTTTTAATTTTTAACTAGCCTATATAAGTGAATTTCCGTAATAAGCATTACACATTCATTCCCTTGCAACCATAGAATGCTTAAGTTTTAACTTCCCCATATAAGTCAACTTCAATAATGATCATTACACATTCATTCCCTTGTATATGATGTGAGCCTAAATCATTAGAACATAATGTGTAAGCCTATAGACATGAGTCTATAGGTATACATAAGCTTGAACCCGTGAGTATAAGCATGAGCCTAGAGGCTTGAGCCCACTAGTAAGTGTGATGAGAGGCCAGCTCATTAGATGTCTCTGAGCTTGTTTCTTCAAAAACTGTGTGAGCACACAAACATGAGTCTAGAGCGCGAGTCTAGAGATGCGCATAGGTCGTCCAGAGACATGAGTCTAGAGATGTGTGTGTGTGTCTAAAGGCGGGAGTCCCATAGAAATAAGCCTCATGATCTTGACTCCCCAAGAAAAGCGATATCTAGTAAATGCCAAGAAAAGCAATACAGAGCGTCAAAGAAAGCAAATTTGTTGGAAAAATCTGGGTGCACACACGACACACCCCTTCTATCCATTTCCCAAGCACATCATCTCCATTTTTCACTAAGAGTATCGATTCTTTTCCCCACATTCTGCATCTCCTAGGAAGCTTGGACACATACACGTGCAACTAACCTCATCAATGGAAACCCTCTAAGTACATATATAGATGGGGGGACCATGGTAGGTGTGGAAGCCAACCTTATCTCCTGTATAACAATTGGCCATGGAAGCACCTCCAAAGCGCTTTGAAGAATATAAGCTCACCCTCAACTCTAATTTAACATAAACACAACCTCACCCTAGTCAACATATTAGCCATATATAAATCCAATCTCTAAGCATCAAGCTATGAGATCTTGGATTAATATCATGTTGTGCATGGTCCAGAGACTATTATCTAGATACCCATGAAACATCATTAAATGGTAGTCTTGGCAATAATTTAGCCAGTCAAAAGGTGCACCTAATTTAAAGGGCCCACCAAGCCCCTTCCACAACAATAGAAGGAGGCCTTTCATGAAGATGCATGCAGAACTTCTACTTCTATATCCTATCGTCGCGCATGGTTTGGGCACCATCTACCCATGCAAAATCATTGATAATAGTGGTCATTGGGTGATAACCCCATTGATCAAAAGGCGTGGGTTGCTTCTACCAAAATCATTCATGATAGTGGTCGTGTGGTGATAGCTCCATTAATCAGAAGGCATGGGTTTCTTCTACCTACCAGGTGATTTTGAAGGGACCAAGCCACCTCCACAATAGAAGGAGGCCTACATGAAAGAAATCTACTTCACATCTACCTCTTTATGCCACCTTGACTACCCCAAGGCTACCCAAAGATTATCATCAATTTGCCATACCTCTAAGTCACATATCACTTTAGAGTCTACCACTTATCCTGGCATGCCAATTTCACGTTATATCTTGGACCATCTACACCTCTTCAACTTGGGAGCTAGCTTCACCACCACTAACCTGGTGGGTGATGTGGTCATCTTTAGGAAGGGAGGGAGGGGGACATAGTTTCACCCAGGTTTCACCCACCTATAACACCACAAGGAGCTTTGCCGTCTTATTTGGTGGAAATAGCACATGTCATACCATATAAGGAGCTGTGCCATCTTATTTTTTTGAGTGATCTTTGCCAGCTTATTTGCTTGAGCGAGCACCTGTTTTTACAAGATAGCACTTTAGAGTATAAAGCAGCCTTATCACGAGCTTTAATGTCGAATTAGGGGAAGTCTAAAGTGACCTTACGACGATGAGCTTAATGCCAAACAGGGCACGTCTAAGAAACTTTTGTACATACTTACTTAGGACTCGTAATAGTGGTTGTACCATTTTTGATTTTTAACTAGCATAGCTATATAAGTCACTTTCCGTAATAAGCATTAAACGTTCATTCCCTTGCAACCATAGAATACTTAAGTTTTAACTTCCCTATATAAGTCAACTTCAATAATGATCATTACACATTCATTCCCTTGTATATAATACTTAAGATGTGTTCTCTTCTCTAATCTCGCTTGCTTGTGCGCTCTATTGAATCTTGCATGATTGATGGATGCTTGCTAGATAGGTTTGATTGTAGGTTTTTTCTTTCTTTCTTTTATTAGCTTCTTCCCCCCATTCTACCATTTGTGAGAGAAGACCACTCCAAAGGATATCCTCTTCTTGAATTAGAGTGAGGAAGAAGTGATTTTTCGTTCATGCATTTCATAATTTTGTTCTTAGCATTTCTAAATTCAAAGTGGAATAAACTAACCCAAAAACATAAGCCGCTTGTGCGTGAATTAGAGTGAGGAAGTTGTGAATTTTTTTGTTCATCCATTGCATAATTTTGTTCATTTCCATGGTGAAATTGGTAGCTTAGAGCATGTAAAATCAACAAAAAAACCAATAAACCACATGTAATCACTTTTATAGACACCATAAACGTGGATTCGAAATAATCCTTATAACCACCATCAAATCTTAAGAATCTCAAACACCTCAAAAAACCATGCCAAACCATCTCTCGGGTTGGGAGACGTAAGTCCATAGTCCCATGAAAAAAAACCATGAGTCAACACACATAAGCTTACAGATGTGAGCCGCCGTGAGTCAACACGTGAGCTTAGAGACATGAGTTGTAAGCCTAGAGACATCCACTATGAGTCTAGAGGCATATAAGACATGAGTCGTGAGCCAAGTCTAGAGTTGTGAGTCGTGAGTCTAGAGACGTAAGTCAATAGACATGAGTCTGAAGCTGCGAGTTAACAAACGCGAGTCTGGTCAACCTAATAGTATACCAGGCAATTCAAACAGTATGGTACTAATGTGATTCTAGGAAACCTAATATTATAACAATGAATTAAAAGTGTTTGGTAAAGCAGCTCTTGAAGACCTATAAAGACACACCTACCTTGTCATACGAATTACACAAAAAATTCTTGTCCTTTATAATTATTGGGGTGTAAGTACTACATGAGCCAGAACCTGTGAGTCCATAAGCATGAGCCTAGAGGCTTGAGCCCACTAGTAAGGGCGATGAGAGGCCAACTCATTAGATGTTTGTGAGCTTGTTTCTTCAAAAACTGTGTGAGCACACAAAAATGAGTCTAGAGCGCGAGTCTAGAGATGCACATAGGTCGTCCAGAGACATGAGTCTAGAGATGCGTGTGTGTGTCCAAAGGCATGAGTCCCATAGAAATAAGCCTCATGATCTTGACCCCCCAAGAGAAGCGAGTATATGCCAAGAAAAGCAATACAGAGCGTCAAAGAAAGCAAATTTGTTGGAAAAATCTGAGTGCACACACAAGACACACACCTTCTATACATTTCCCAAGCACATCATCTCCATTTTTCACTGAGAGTATCAATTATCTTTCCCACATTCTGCATCTCCTAGGAAGCGTGGACACGTACACGTGCAACTAACCTCATCAATGGAAACCCTCTAAGTACATATATAGATGGGGGGACCATGGTAGGTATGGGAGCCAACCTTATCTCTTGTATTACAATTGGCCATGTAAGTACCTCCAAAGCGCTTTAAAGAATATAACCTCACCCTCGACTCTATTTTAACATAAACACAACCTCACCCTAGTCCACATATTAGCCATATATAAATCCAATCTCTAAGCATCAAGTTATGAGATCTTGGATTAATATCATGTTGTGCATGGTCTAGAGACTATTATCTAGATACCCATGAAACATCATTAAATGGTAGTCTTGGCAATGATTTTGCCAATCAAAAGGTGCACCTAGTTTAAAGGGCCCACCAAGCCCCTTCCACAAAAATAGAAGGAGGCCTTTCATGAAGATGCATGCATAACTTCTACTTCTATATCCTATCGTCGCTCGTGCATGGTTTGGGCACCATCTACCCATGCAAAATCATTCATGATAGTGGTCATGGGGTGATAACCCCATTGATCAAAAGGCGTGGGTTGCTTCTACCAAAATCATTCATGATAGTGTACCTCTTTAGGCCACCTTGACTACCCCAAGGTACCCAAAGATTATCATCAATTTGCCATACATCTAGGTCACATATCACTTTAGAGTCTACCACTTATCCTGGCATGCCAATTTCACGTTATATCTTGGACCATCTACACCTCTTCAACTTGGGAGCTAGCTTCACCACTAACCTGGGTGATGTGGTCACCTTTAGGAAGGGAGGGAGGGGGACGTAGTTTCACCCACCTATCACACCTTAAGGAGCTTTGCCATCTTATTTGCTGGAGTTAGCACATGTCATACCATATAAGGAGCTGTGCCGTCTTATTTTTTTGAGTGATCTTTGCCAGTTTATTTGCTTGAGCGAGCACCTGTTTTTACAAGATAGCACTTTAGAATATAAAGGAGCCTTACCACACACGAGCATAATGTCAAATTAGGGGAAGTCTAAAGTGACCTTACGACGATGAGCTTAATGCCAAACAGGGCACGTCTAAGAAATTTGTGTTTAGGACTCGTAATAGTGGTTGTACCATTTTTAATTTTTAACTAGCCTATATAAGTGAATTTCCGTAATAAGCATTACACATTCATTCCCTTGCAACCATAGAATGCTTAAGTTTTAACTTCCCCATATAAGTCAACTTCAATAATGATCATTACACATTCATTCCCTTGTATATGATGTGAGCCTAAATCATTAGAACATAATGTGTAAGCCTATAGACATGAGTCTATAGGTATACATAAGCTTGAACCCGTGAGTATAAGCATGAGCCTAGAGGCTTGAGCCCACTAGTAAGTGTGATGAGAGGCCAGCTCATTAGATGTCTCTGAGCTTGTTTCTTCAAAAACTGTGTGAGCACACAAACATGAGTCTAGAGCGCGAGTCTAGAGATGCGCATAGGTCGTCCAGAGACATGAGTCTAGAGATGTGTGTGTGTGTGTCTAAAGGCGGGAGTCCCATAGAAATAAGCCTCATGATCTTGACTCCCCAAGAAAAGCGATATCTAGTAAATGCCAAGAAAAGCAATACAGAGCGTCAAAGAAAGCAAATTTGTTGGAAAAATCTGGGTGCACACACGACACACCCCTTCTATCCATTTCCCAAGCACATCATCTCCATTTTTCACTAAGAGTATCGATTCTTTTCCCCACATTCTGCATCTCCTAGGAAGCTTGGACACATACACGTGCAACTAACCTCATCAATGGAAACCCTCTAAGTACATATATAGATGGGGGGACCATGGTAGGTGTGGAAGCCAACCTTATCTCCTGTATAACAATTGGCCATGGAAGCACCTCCAAAGCGCTTTGAAGAATATAAGCTCACCCTCAACTCTAATTTAACATAAACACAACCTCACCCTAGTCAACATATTAGCCATATATAAATCCAATCTCTAAGCATCAAGCTATGAGATCTTGGATTAATATCATGTTGTGCATGGTCCAGAGACTATTATCTAGATACCCATGAAACATCATTAAATGGTAGTCTTGGCAATAATTTAGCCAGTCAAAAGGTGCACCTAATTTAAAGGGCCCACCAAGCCCCTTCCACAACAATAGAAGGAGGCCTTTCATGAAGATGCATGCAGAACTTCTACTTCTATATCCTATCGTCGCGCATGGTTTGGGCACCATCTACCCATGCAAAATCATTGATAATAGTGGTCATTGGGTGATAACCCCATTGATCAAAAGGCGTGGGTTGCTTCTACCAAAATCATTCATGATAGTGGTCGTGTGGTGATAGCTCCATTAATCAGAAGGCATGGGTTTCTTCTACCTACCAGGTGATTTTGAAGGGACCAAGCCACCTCCACAATAGAAGGAGGCCTACATGAAAGAAATCTACTTCACATCTACCTCTTTATGCCACCTTGACTACCCCAAGGCTACCCAAAGATTATCATCAATTTGCCATACCTCTAAGTCACATATCACTTTAGAGTCTACCACTTATCCTGGCATGCCAATTTCACGTTATATCTTGGACCATCTACACCTCTTCAACTTGGGAGCTAGCTTCACCACCACTAACCTGGTGGGTGATGTGGTCATCTTTAGGAAGGGAGGGAGGGGGACATAGTTTCACCCAGGTTTCACCCACCTATAACACCACAAGGAGCTTTGCCGTCTTATTTGGTGGAAATAGCACATGTCATACCATATAAGGAGCTGTGCCATCTTATTTTTTTGAGTGATCTTTGCCAGCTTATTTGCTTGAGCGAGCACCTGTTTTTACAAGATAGCACTTTAGAGTATAAAGCAGCCTTATCACGAGCTTTAATGTCGAATTAGGGGAAGTCTAAAGTGACCTTACGACGATGAGCTTAATGCCAAACAGGGCACGTCTAAGAAACTTTTGTACATACTTACTTAGGACTCGTAATAGTGGTTGTACCATTTTTGATTTTTAACTAGCATAGCTATATAAGTCACTTTCCGTAATAAGCATTAAACGTTCATTCCCTTGCAACCATAGAATACTTAAGTTTTAACTTCCCTATATAAGTCAACTTCAATAATGATCATTACACATTCATTCCCTTGTATATAATACTTAAGATGTGTTCTCTTCTCTAATCTCGCTTGCTTGTGCGCTCTATTGAATCTTGCATGATTGATGGATGCTTGCTAGATAGGTTTGATTGTAGGTTTTTTCTTTCTTTCTTTTATTAGCTTCTTCCCCCCATTCTACCATTTGTGAGAGAAGACCACTCCAAAGGATATCCTCTTCTTGAATTAGAGTGAGGAAGAAGTGATTTTTCGTTCATGCATTTCATAATTTTGTTCTTAGCATTTCTAAATTCAAAGTGGAATAAACTAACCCAAAAACATAAGCCGCTTGTGCGTGAATTAGAGTGAGGAAGTTGTGAATTTTTTTGTTCATCCATTGCATAATTTTGTTCATTTCCATGGTGAAATTGGTAGCTTAGAGCATGTAAAATCAACAAAAAAACCAATAAACCACATGTAATCACTTTTATAGACACCATAAACGTGGATTCGAAATAATCCTTATAACCACCATCAAATCTTAAGAATCTCAAACACCTCAAAAAACCATGCCAAACCATCTCTCGGGTTGGGAGACGTAAGTCCATAGTCCCATGAAAAAAAACCATGAGTCAACACACATAAGCTTAGAGATGTGAGCCGCCGTGAGTCAACACGTGAGCTTAGAGACATGAGTTGTAAGCCTAGAGACATCCACTATGAGTCTAGAGGCATATAAGACATGAGTCGTGAGCCAAGTCTAGAGTTGTGAGTCGTGAGTCTAGAGACGTAAGTCAATAGACATGAGTCTGAAGCTGCGAGTTAACAAACGCGAGTCTGGTCAACCTAATAGTATACCAGGCAATTCAAACAGTATGGTACTAATGTGATTCTAGGAAACCTAATATTATAACAATGAATTAAAAGTGTTTGGTAAAGCAGCTCTTGAAGACCTATAAAGACACACCTACCTTGTCATACGAATTACACAAAAAATTCTTGTCCTTTATAATTATTGGGGTGTAAGTACTACATGAGCCAGAACCTGTGAGTCCATAAGCATGAGCCTAGAGGCTTGAGCCCACTAGTAAGGGCGATGAGAGGCCAACTCATTAGATGTTTGTGAGCTTGTTTCTTCAAAAACTGTGTGAGCACACAAAAATGAGTCTAGAGCGCGAGTCTAGAGATGCACATAGGTCGTCCAGAGACATGAGTCTAGAGATGCGTGTGTGTGTCCAAAGGCATGAGTCCCATAGAAATAAGCCTCATGATCTTGACCCCCCAAGAGAAGCGAGTATATGCCAAGAGAAGCAATACAGAGCGTCAAAGAAAGCAAATTTGTTGGAAAAATCTGAGTGCACACACAAGACACACACCTTCTATACATTTCCCAAGCACATCATCTCCATTTTTCACTGAGAGTATCAATTATCTTTCCCACATTCTGCATCTCCTAGGAAGCGTGGACACGTACACGTGCAACTAACCTCATCAATGGAAACCCTCTAAGTACATATATAGATGGGGGGACCATGGTAGGTATGGGAGCCAACCTTATCTCTTGTATTACAATTGGCCATGTAAGTACCTCCAAAGCGCTTTAAAGAATATAACCTCACCCTCGACTCTATTTTAACATAAACACAACCTCACCCTAGTCCACATATTAGCCATATATAAATCCAATCTCTAAGCATCAAGTTATGAGATCTTGGATTAATATCATGTTGTGCATGGTCTAGAGACTATTATCTAGATACCCATGAAACATCATTAAATGGTAGTCTTGGCAATGATTTTGCCAATCAAAAGGTGCACCTAGTTTAAAGGGCCCACCAAGCCCCTTCCACAAAAATAGAAGGAGGCCTTTCATGAAGATGCATGCATAACTTCTACTTCTATATCCTATCGTCGCTCGTGCATGGTTTGGGCACCATCTACCCATGCAAAATCATTCATGATAGTGGTCATGGGGTGATAACCCCATTGATCAAAAGGCGTGGGTTGCTTCTACCAAAATCATTCATGATAGTGTACCTCTTTAGGCCACCTTGACTACCCCAAGGTACCCAAAGATTATCATCAATTTGCCATACATCTAGGTCACATATCACTTTAGAGTCTACCACTTATCCTGGCATGCCAATTTCACGTTATATCTTGGACCATCTACACCTCTTCAACTTGGGAGCTAGCTTCACCACTAACCTGGGTGATGTGGTCACCTTTAGGAAGGGAGGGAGGGGGACGTAGTTTCACCCACCTATCACACCTTAAGGAGCTTTGCCATCTTATTTGCTGGAGTTAGCACATGTCATACCATATAAGGAGCTGTGCCGTCTTATTTTTTTGAGTGATCTTTGCCAGTTTATTTGCTTGAGCGAGCACCTTTTTTTACAAGATAGCACTTTAGAATATAAAGGAGCCTTACCACACACGAGCATAATGTCAAATTAGGGGAAGTCTAAAGTGACCTTACGACGATGAGCTTAATGCCAAACAGGGCACGTCTAAGAAATTTGTGTTTAGGACTCGTAATAGTGGTTGTACCATTTTTAATTTTTAACTAGCCTATATAAGTGAATTTCCGTAATAAGCATTACACATTCATTCCCTTGCAACCATAGAATGCTTAAGTTTTAACTTCCCCATATAAGTCAACTTCAATAATGATCATTACACATTCATTCCCTTGTATATGATGTGAGCGTAAATCATTAGAACATAATGTGTAAGCCTATAGACATGAGTCTATAGGTATACATAAGCTTGAACCCGTGAGTATAAGCATGAGCCTAGAGGCTTGAGCCCACTAGTAAGTGTGATGAGAGGCCAGCTCATTAGATGTCTCTGAGCTTGTTTCTTCAAAAACTGTGTGAGCACACAAACATGAGTCTAGAGCGCGAGTCTAGAGATGCGCATAGGTCGTCCAGAGACATGAGTCTAGAGATGTGTGTGTGTGTCTAAAGGCGGGAGTCCCATAGAAATAAGCCTCATGATCTTGACTCCCCAAGAAAAGCGATATCTAGTAAATGCCAAGAAAAGCAATACAGAGCGTCAAAGAAAGCAAATTTGTTGGAAAAATCTGGGTGCACACACGACACACCCCTTCTATCCATTTCCCAAGCACATCATCTCCATTTTTCACTAAGAGTATCGATTCTTTTCCCCACATTCTGCATCTCCTAGGAAGCTTGGACACATACACGTGCAACTAACCTCATCAATGGAAACCCTCTAAGTACATATATAGATGGGGGGACCATGGTAGGTGTGGAAGCCAACCTTATCTCCTGTATAACAATTGGCCATGGAAGCACCTCCAAAGCGCTTTGAAGAATATAAGCTCACCCTCAACTCTAATTTAACATAAACACAACCTCACCCTAGTCAACATATTAGCCATATATAAATCCAATCTCTAAGCATCAAGCTATGAGATCTTGGATTAATATCATGTTGTGCATGGTCCAGAGACTATTATCTAGATACCCATGAAACATCATTAAATGGTAGTCTTGGCAATAATTTAGCCAGTCAAAAGGTGCACCTAATTTAAAGGGCCCACCAAGCCCCTTCCACAACAATAGAAGGAGGCCTTTCATGAAGATGCATGCAGAACTTCTACTTCTATATCCTATCGTCGCGCATGGTTTGGGCACCATCTACCCATGCAAAATCATTGATAATAGTGGTCATTGGGTGATAACCCCATTGATCAAAAGGCGTGGGTTGCTTCTACCAAAATCATTCATGATAGTGGTCGTGTGGTGATAGCTCCATTAATCAGAAGGCATGGGTTTCTTCTACCTACCAGGTGATTTTGAAGGGACCAAGCCACCTCCACAATAGAAGGAGGCCTACATGAAAGAAATCTACTTCACATCTACCTCTTTATGCCACCTTGACTACCCCAAGGCTACCCAAAGATTATCATCAATTTGCCATACCTCTAAGTCACATATCACTTTAGAGTCTACCACTTATCCTGGCATGCCAATTTCACGTTATATCTTGGACCATCTACACCTCTTCAACTTGGGAGCTAGCTTCACCACCACTAACCTGGTGGGTGATGTGGTCATCTTTAGGAAGGGAGGGAGGGGGACATAGTTTCACCCAGGTTTCACCCACCTATAACACCACAAGGAGCTTTGCCGTCTTATTTGGTGGAAATAGCACATGTCATACCATATAAGGAGCTGTGCCATCTTATTTTTTTGAGTGATCTTTGCCAGCTTATTTGCTTGAGCGAGCACCTGTTTTTACAAGATAGCACTTTAGAGTATAAAGCAGCCTTATCACGAGCTTTAATGTCGAATTAGGGGAAGTCTAAAGTGACCTTACGACGATGAGCTTAATGCCAAACAGGGCACGTCTAAGAAACTTTTGTACATACTTACTTAGGACTCGTAATAGTGGTTGTACCATTTTTGATTTTTAACTAGCATAGCTATATAAGTCACTTTCCGTAATAAGCATTAAACGTTCATTCCCTTGCAACCATAGAATACTTAAGTTTTAACTTCCCTATATAAGTCAACTTCAATAATGATCATTACACATTCATTCCCTTGTATATAATACTTAAGATGTGTTCTCTTCTCTAATCTCGCTTGCTTGTGCGCTCTATTGAATCTTGCATGATTGATGGATGCTTGCTAGATAGGTTTGATTGTAGGTTTTTTCTTTCTTTCTTTTATTAGCTTCTTCCCCCCATTCTACCATTTGTGAGAGAAGACCACTCCAAAGGATATCCTCTTCTTGAATTAGAGTGAGGAAGAAGTGATTTTTCGTTCATGCATTTCATAATTTTGTTCTTAGCATTTCTAAATTCAAAGTGGAATAAACTAACCCAAAAACATAAGCCGCTTGTGCGTGAATTAGAGTGAGGAAGTTGTGAATTTTTTTGTTCATCCATTGCATAATTTTGTTCATTTCCATGGTGAAATTGGTAGCTTAGAGCATGTAAAATCAACAAAAAAACCAATAAACCACATGTAATCACTTTTATAGACACCATAAACGTGGATTCGAAATAATCCTTATAACCACCATCAAATCTTAAGAATCTCAAACACCTCAAAAAACCATGCCAAACCATCTCTCGGGTTGGGAGACGTAAGTCCATAGTCCCATGAAAAAAAACCATGAGTCAACACACATAAGCTTAGAGATGTGAGCCGCCGTGAGTCAACACGTGAGCTTAGAGACATGAGTTGTAAGCCTAGAGACATCCACTATGAGTCTAGAGGCATATAAGACATGAGTCGTGAGCCAAGTCTAGAGTTGTGAGTCGTGAGTCTAGAGACGTAAGTCAATAGACATGAGTCTGAAGCTGCGAGTTAACAAACGCGAGTCTGGTCAACCTAATAGTATACCAGGCAATTCAAACAGTATGGTACTAATGTGATTCTAGGAAACCTAATATTATAACAATGAATTAAAAGTGTTTGGTAAAGCAGCTCTTGAAGACCTATAAAGACACACCTACCTTGTCATACGAATTACACAAAAAATTCTTGTCCTTTATAATTATTGGGGTGTAAGTACTACATGAGCCAGAACCTGTGAGTCCATAAGCATGAGCCTAGAGGCTTGAGCCCACTAGTAAGGGCGATGAGAGGCCAACTCATTAGATGTTTGTGAGCTTGTTTCTTCAAAAACTGTGTGAGCACACAAAAATGAGTCTAGAGCGCGAGTCTAGAGATGCACATAGGTCGTCCAGAGACATGAGTCTAGAGATGCGTGTGTGTGTCCAAAGGCATGAGTCCCATAGAAATAAGCCTCATGATCTTGACCCCCCAAGAGAAGCGAGTATATGCCAAGAGAAGCAATACAGAGCGTCAAAGAAAGCAAATTTGTTGGAAAAATCTGAGTGCACACACAAGACACACACCTTCTATACATTTCCCAAGCACATCATCTCCATTTTTCACTGAGAGTATCAATTATCTTTCCCACATTCTGCATCTCCTAGGAAGCGTGGACACGTACACGTGCAACTAACCTCATCAATGGAAACCCTCTAAGTACATATATAGATGGGGGGACCATGGTAGGTATGGGAGCCAACCTTATCTCTTGTATTACAATTGGCCATGTAAGTACCTCCAAAGCGCTTTAAAGAATATAACCTCACCCTCGACTCTATTTTAACATAAACACAACCTCACCCTAGTCCACATATTAGCCATATATAAATCCAATCTCTAAGCATCAAGTTATGAGATCTTGGATTAATATCATGTTGTGCATGGTCTAGAGACTATTATCTAGATACCCATGAAACATCATTAAATGGTAGTCTTGGCAATGATTTTGCCAATCAAAAGGTGCACCTAGTTTAAAGGGCCCACCAAGCCCCTTCCACAAAAATAGAAGGAGGCCTTTCATGAAGATGCATGCATAACTTCTACTTCTATATCCTATCGTCGCTCGTGCATGGTTTGGGCACCATCTACCCATGCAAAATCATTCATGATAGTGGTCATGGGGTGATAACCCCATTGATCAAAAGGCGTGGGTTGCTTCTACCAAAATCATTCATGATAGTGTACCTCTTTAGGCCACCTTGACTACCCCAAGGTACCCAAAGATTATCATCAATTTGCCATACATCTAGGTCACATATCACTTTAGAGTCTACCACTTATCCTGGCATGCCAATTTCACGTTATATCTTGGACCATCTACACCTCTTCAACTTGGGAGCTAGCTTCACCACTAACCTGGGTGATGTGGTCACCTTTAGGAAGGGAGGGAGGGGGACGTAGTTTCACCCACCTATCACACCTTAAGGAGCTTTGCCATCTTATTTGCTGGAGTTAGCACATGTCATACCATATAAGGAGCTGTGCCGTCTTATTTTTTTGAGTGATCTTTGCCAGTTTATTTGCTTGAGCGAGCACCTGTTTTTACAAGATAGCACTTTAGAATATAAAGGAGCCTTACCACACACGAGCATAATGTCAAATTAGGGGAAGTCTAAAGTGACCTTACGACGTGAGCTTAATGCCAAACAGGGCACGTCTAAGAAATTTGTGTTTAGGACTCGTAATAGTGGTTGTACCATTTTTAATTTTTAACTAGCCTATATAAGTGAATTTCCGTAATAAGCATTACACATTCATTCCCTTGCAACCATAGAATGCTTAAGTTTTAACTTCCCCATATAAGTCAACTTCAATAATGATCATTACACATTCATTCCCTTGTATATGATGTGAGCGTAAATCATTAGAACATAATGTGTAAGCCTATAGACATGAGTCTATAGGTATACATAAGCTTGAACCCGTGAGTATAAGCATGAGCCTAGAGGCTTGAGCCCACTAGTAAGTGTGATGAGAGGCCAGCTCATTAGATGTCTCTGAGCTTGTTTCTTCAAAAACTGTGTGAGCACACAAACATGAGTCTAGAGCGCGAGTCTAGAGATGCGCATAGGTCGTCCAGAGACATGAGTCTAGAGATGTGTGTGTGTGTCTAAAGGCGGGAGTCCCATAGAAATAAGCCTCATGATCTTGACTCCCCAAGAAAAGCGATATCTAGTAAATGCCAAGAAAAGCAATACAGAGCGTCAAAGAAAGCAAATTTGTTGGAAAAATCTGGGTGCACACACGACACACCCCTTCTATCCATTTCCCAAGCACATCATCTCCATTTTTCACTAAGAGTATCGATTCTTTTCCCCACATTCTGCATCTCCTAGGAAGCTTGGACACATACACGTGCAACTAACCTCATCAATGGAAACCCTCTAAGTACATATATAGATGGGGGGACCATGGTAGGTGTGGAAGCCAACCTTATCTCCTGTATAACAATTGGCCATGGAAGCACCTCCAAAGCGCTTTGAAGAATATAAGCTCACCCTCAACTCTAATTTAACATAAACACAACCTCACCCTAGTCAACATATTAGCCATATATAAATCCAATCTCTAAGCATCAAGCTATGAGATCTTGGATTAATATCATGTTGTGCATGGTCCAGAGACTATTATCTAGATACCCATGAAACATCATTAAATGGTAGTCTTGGCAATAATTTAGCCAGTCAAAAGGTGCACCTAATTTAAAGGGCCCACCAAGCCCCTTCCACAACAATAGAAGGAGGCCTTTCATGAAGATGCATGCAGAACTTCTACTTCTATATCCTATCGTCGCGCATGGTTTGGGCACCATCTACCCATGCAAAATCATTGATAATAGTGGTCATTGGGTGATAACCCCATTGATCAAAAGGCGTGGGTTGCTTCTACCAAAATCATTCATGATAGTGGTCGTGTGGTGATAGCTCCATTAATCAGAAGGCATGGGTTTCTTCTACCTACCAGGTGATTTTGAAGGGACCAAGCCACCTCCACAATAGAAGGAGGCCTACATGAAAGAAATCTACTTCACATCTACCTCTTTATGCCACCTTGACTACCCCAAGGCTACCCAAAGATTATCATCAATTTGCCATACCTCTAAGTCACATATCACTTTAGAGTCTACCACTTATCCTGGCATGCCAATTTCACGTTATATCTTGGACCATCTACACCTCTTCAACTTGGGAGCTAGCTTCACCACCACTAACCTGGTGGGTGATGTGGTCATCTTTAGGAAGGGAGGGAGGGGGACATAGTTTCACCCAGGTTTCACCCACCTATAACACCACAAGGAGCTTTGCCGTCTTATTTGGTGGAAATAGCACATGTCATACCATATAAGGAGCTGTGCCATCTTATTTTTTTGAGTGATCTTTGCCAGCTTATTTGCTTGAGCGAGCACCTGTTTTTACAAGATAGCACTTTAGAGTATAAAGCAGCCTTATCACGAGCTTTAATGTCGAATTAGGGGAAGTCTAAAGTGACCTTACGACGATGAGCTTAATGCCAAACAGGGCACGTCTAAGAAACTTTTGTACATACTTACTTAGGACTCGTAATAGTGGTTGTACCATTTTTGATTTTTAACTAGCATAGCTATATAAGTCACTTTCCGTAATAAGCATTAAACGTTCATTCCCTTGCAACCATAGAATACTTAAGTTTTAACTTCCCTATATAAGTCAACTTCAATAATGATCATTACACATTCATTCCCTTGTATATAATACTTAAGATGTGTTCTCTTCTCTAATCTCGCTTGCTTGTGCGCTCTATTGAATCTTGCATGATTGATGGATGCTTGCTAGATAGGTTTGATTGTAGGTTTTTTCTTTCTTTCTTTTATTAGCTTCTTCCCCCCATTCTACCATTTGTGAGAGAAGACCACTCCAAAGGATATCCTCTTCTTGAATTAGAGTGAGGAAGAAGTGATTTTTCGTTCATGCATTTCATAATTTTGTTCTTAGCATTTCTAAATTCAAAGTGGAATAAACTAACCCAAAAACATAAGCCGCTTGTGCGTGAATTAGAGTGAGGAAGTTGTGAATTTTTTTGTTCATCCATTGCATAATTTTGTTCATTTCCATGGTGAAATTGGTAGCTTAGAGCATGTAAAATCAACAAAAAAACCAATAAACCACATGTAATCACTTTTATAGACACCATAAACGTGGATTCGAAATAATCCTTATAACCACCATCAAATCTTAAGAATCTCAAACACCTCAAAAAACCATGCCAAACCATCTCTCGGGTTGGGAGACGTAAGTCCATAGTCCCATGAAAAAAAACCATGAGTCAACACACATAAGCTTAGAGATGTGAGCCGCCGTGAGTCAACACGTGAGCTTAGAGACATGAGTTGTAAGCCTAGAGACATCCACTATGAGTCTAGAGGCATATAAGACATGAGTCGTGAGCCAAGTCTAGAGTTGTGAGTCGTGAGTCTAGAGACGTAAGTCAATAGACATGAGTCTGAAGCTGCGAGTTAACAAACGCGAGTCTGGTCAACCTAATAGTATACCAGGCAATTCAAACAGTATGGTACTAATGTGATTCTAGGAAACCTAATATTATAACAATGAATTAAAAGTGTTTGGTAAAGCAGCTCTTGAAGACCTATAAAGACACACCTACCTTGTCATACGAATTACACAAAAAATTCTTGTCCTTTATAATTATTGGGGTGTAAGTACTACATGAGCCAGAACCTGTGAGTCCATAAGCATGAGCCTAGAGGCTTGAGCCCACTAGTAAGGGCGATGAGAGGCCAACTCATTAGATGTTTGTGAGCTTGTTTCTTCAAAAACTGTGTGAGCACACAAAAATGAGTCTAGAGCGCGAGTCTAGAGATGCACATAGGTCGTCCAGAGACATGAGTCTAGAGATGCGTGTGTGTGTCCAAAGGCATGAGTCCCATAGAAATAAGCCTCATGATCTTGACCCCCCAAGAGAAGCGAGTATATGCCAAGAGAAGCAATACAGAGCGTCAAAGAAAGCAAATTTGTTGGAAAAATCTGAGTGCACACACAAGACACACACCTTCTATACATTTCCCAAGCACATCATCTCCATTTTTCACTGAGAGTATCAATTATCTTTCCCACATTCTGCATCTCCTAGGAAGCGTGGACACGTACACGTGCAACTAACCTCATCAATGGAAACCCTCTAAGTACATATATAGATGGGGGGACCATGGTAGGTATGGGAGCCAACCTTATCTCTTGTATTACAATTGGCCATGTAAGTACCTCCAAAGCGCTTTAAAGAATATAACCTCACCCTCGACTCTATTTTAACATAAACACAACCTCACCCTAGTCCACATATTAGCCATATATAAATCCAATCTCTAAGCATCAAGTTATGAGATCTTGGATTAATATCATGTTGTGCATGGTCTAGAGACTATTATCTAGATACCCATGAAACATCATTAAATGGTAGTCTTGGCAATGATTTTGCCAATCAAAAGGTGCACCTAGTTTAAAGGGCCCACCAAGCCCCTTCCACAAAAATAGAAGGAGGCCTTTCATGAAGATGCATGCATAACTTCTACTTCTATATCCTATCGTCGCTCGTGCATGGTTTGGGCACCATCTACCCATGCAAAATCATTCATGATAGTGGTCATGGGGTGATAACCCCATTGATCAAAAGGCGTGGGTTGCTTCTACCAAAATCATTCATGATAGTGTACCTCTTTAGGCCACCTTGACTACCCCAAGGTACCCAAAGATTATCATCAATTTGCCATACATCTAGGTCACATATCACTTTAGAGTCTACCACTTATCCTGGCATGCCAATTTCACGTTATATCTTGGACCATCTACACCTCTTCAACTTGGGAGCTAGCTTCACCACTAACCTGGGTGATGTGGTCACCTTTAGGAAGGGAGGGAGGGGGACGTAGTTTCACCCACCTATCACACCTTAAGGAGCTTTGCCATCTTATTTGCTGGAGTTAGCACATGTCATACCATATAAGGAGCTGTGCCGTCTTATTTTTTTGAGTGATCTTTGCCAGTTTATTTGCTTGAGCGAGCACCTGTTTTTACAAGATAGCACTTTAGAATATAAAGGAGCCTTACCACACACGAGCATAATGTCAAATTAGGGGAAGTCTAAAGTGACCTTACGACGTGAGCTTAATGCCAAACAGGGCACGTCTAAGAAATTTGTGTTTAGGACTCGTAATAGTGGTTGTACCATTTTTAATTTTTAACTAGCCTATATAAGTGAATTTCCGTAATAAGCATTACACATTCATTCCCTTGCAACCATAGAATGCTTAAGTTTTAACTTCCCCATATAAGTCAACTTCAATAATGATCATTACACATTCATTCCCTTGTATATGATGTGAGCGTAAATCATTAGAACATAATGTGTAAGCCTATAGACATGAGTCTATAGGTATACATAAGCTTGAACCCGTGAGTATAAGCATGAGCCTAGAGGCTTGAGCCCACTAGTAAGTGTGATGAGAGGCCAGCTCATTAGATGTCTCTGAGCTTGTTTCTTCAAAAACTGTGTGAGCACACAAACATGAGTCTAGAGCGCGAGTCTAGAGATGCGCATAGGTCGTCCAGAGACATGAGTCTAGAGATGTGTGTGTGTGTGTCTAAAGGCGGGAGTCCCATAGAAATAAGCCTCATGATCTTGACTCCCCAAGAAAAGCGATATCTAGTAAATGCCAAGAAAAGCAATACAGAGCGTCAAAGAAAGCAAATTTGTTGGAAAAATCTGGGTGCACACACGACACACCCCTTCTATCCATTTCCCAAGCACATCATCTCCATTTTTCACTAAGAGTATCGATTCTTTTCCCCACATTCTGCATCTCCTAGGAAGCTTGGACACATACACGTGCAACTAACCTCATCAATGGAAACCCTCTAAGTACATATATAGATGGGGGGACCATGGTAGGTGTGGAAGCCAACCTTATCTCCTGTATAACAATTGGCCATGGAAGCACCTCCAAAGCGCTTTGAAGAATATAAGCTCACCCTCAACTCTAATTTAACATAAACACAACCTCACCCTAGTCAACATATTAGCCATATATAAATCCAATCTCTAAGCATCAAGCTATGAGATCTTGGATTAATATCATGTTGTGCATGGTCCAGAGACTATTATCTAGATACCCATGAAACATCATTAAATGGTAGTCTTGGCAATAATTTAGCCAGTCAAAAGGTGCACCTAATTTAAAGGGCCCACCAAGCCCCTTCCACAACAATAGAAGGAGGCCTTTCATGAAGATGCATGCAGAACTTCTACTTCTATATCCTATCGTCGCGCATGGTTTGGGCACCATCTACCCATGCAAAATCATTGATAATAGTGGTCATTGGGTGATAACCCCATTGATCAAAAGGCGTGGGTTGCTTCTACCAAAATCATTCATGATAGTGGTCGTGTGGTGATAGCTCCATTAATCAGAAGGCATGGGTTTCTTCTACCTACCAGGTGATTTTGAAGGGACCAAGCCACCTCCACAATAGAAGGAGGCCTACATGAAAGAAATCTACTTCACATCTACCTCTTTATGCCACCTTGACTACCCCAAGGCTACCCAAAGATTATCATCAATTTGCCATACCTCTAAGTCACATATCACTTTAGAGTCTACCACTTATCCTGGCATGCCAATTTCACGTTATATCTTGGACCATCTACACCTCTTCAACTTGGGAGCTAGCTTCACCACCACTAACCTGGTGGGTGATGTGGTCATCTTTAGGAAGGGAGGGAGGGGGACATAGTTTCACCCAGGTTTCACCCACCTATAACACCACAAGGAGCTTTGCCGTCTTATTTGGTGGAAATAGCACATGTCATACCATATAAGGAGCTGTGCCATCTTATTTTTTTGAGTGATCTTTGCCAGCTTATTTGCTTGAGCGAGCACCTGTTTTTACAAGATAGCACTTTAGAGTATAAAGCAGCCTTATCACGAGCTTTAATGTCGAATTAGGGGAAGTCTAAAGTGACCTTACGACGATGAGCTTAATGCCAAACAGGGCACGTCTAAGAAACTTTTGTACATACTTACTTAGGACTCGTAATAGTGGTTGTACCATTTTTGATTTTTAACTAGCATAGCTATATAAGTCACTTTCCGTAATAAGCATTAAACGTTCATTCCCTTGCAACCATAGAATACTTAAGTTTTAACTTCCCTATATAAGTCAACTTCAATAATGATCATTACACATTCATTCCCTTGTATATAATACTTAAGATGTGTTCTCTTCTCTAATCTCGCTTGCTTGTGCGCTCTATTGAATCTTGCATGATTGATGGATGCTTGCTAGATAGGTTTGATTGTAGGTTTTTTCTTTCTTTCTTTTATTAGCTTCTTCCCCCCATTCTACCATTTGTGAGAGAAGACCACTCCAAAGGATATCCTCTTCTTGAATTAGAGTGAGGAAGAAGTGATTTTTCGTTCATGCATTTCATAATTTTGTTCTTAGCATTTCTAAATTCAAAGTGGAATAAACTAACCCAAAAACATAAGCCGCTTGTGCGTGAATTAGAGTGAGGAAGTTGTGAATTTTTTTGTTCATCCATTGCATAATTTTGTTCATTTCCATGGTGAAATTGGTAGCTTAGAGCATGTAAAATCAACAAAAAAACCAATAAACCACATGTAATCACTTTTATAGACACCATAAACGTGGATTCGAAATAATCCTTATAACCACCATCAAATCTTAAGAATCTCAAACACCTCAAAAAACCATGCCAAACCATCTCTCGGGTTGGGAGACGTAAGTCCATAGTCCCATGAAAAAAAACCATGAGTCAACACACATAAGCTTAGAGATGTGAGCCGCCGTGAGTCAACACGTGAGCTTAGAGACATGAGTTGTAAGCCTAGAGACATCCACTATGAGTCTAGAGGCATATAAGACATGAGTCGTGAGCCAAGTCTAGAGTTGTGAGTCGTGAGTCTAGAGACGTAAGTCAATAGACATGAGTCTGAAGCTGCGAGTTAACAAACGCGAGTCTGGTCAACCTAATAGTATACCAGGCAATTCAAACAGTATGGTACTAATGTGATTCTAGGAAACCTAATATTATAACAATGAATTAAAAGTGTTTGGTAAAGCAGCTCTTGAAGACCTATAAAGACACACCTACCTTGTCATACGAATTACACAAAAAATTCTTGTCCTTTATAATTATTGGGGTGTAAGTACTACATGAGCCAGAACCTGTGAGTCCATAAGCATGAGCCTAGAGGCTTGAGCCCACTAGTAAGGGCGATGAGAGGCCAACTCATTAGATGTTTGTGAGCTTGTTTCTTCAAAAACTGTGTGAGCACACAAAAATGAGTCTAGAGCGCGAGTCTAGAGATGCACATAGGTCGTCCAGAGACATGAGTCTAGAGATGCGTGTGTGTGTCCAAAGGCATGAGTCCCATAGAAATAAGCCTCATGATCTTGACCCCCCAAGAGAAGCGAGTATATGCCAAGAGAAGCAATACAGAGCGTCAAAGAAAGCAAATTTGTTGGAAAAATCTGAGTGCACACACAAGACACACACCTTCTATACATTTCCCAAGCACATCATCTCCATTTTTCACTGAGAGTATCAATTATCTTTCCCACATTCTGCATCTCCTAGGAAGCGTGGACACGTACACGTGCAACTAACCTCATCAATGGAAACCCTCTAAGTACATATATAGATGGGGGGACCATGGTAGGTATGGGAGCCAACCTTATCTCTTGTATTACAATTGGCCATGTAAGTACCTCCAAAGCGCTTTAAAGAATATAACCTCACCCTCGACTCTATTTTAACATAAACACAACCTCACCCTAGTCCACATATTAGCCATATATAAATCCAATCTCTAAGCATCAAGTTATGAGATCTTGGATTAATATCATGTTGTGCATGGTCTAGAGACTATTATCTAGATACCCATGAAACATCATTAAATGGTAGTCTTGGCAATGATTTTGCCAATCAAAAGGTGCACCTAGTTTAAAGGGCCCACCAAGCCCCTTCCACAAAAATAGAAGGAGGCCTTTCATGAAGATGCATGCATAACTTCTACTTCTATATCCTATCGTCGCTCGTGCATGGTTTGGGCACCATCTACCCATGCAAAATCATTCATGATAGTGGTCATGGGGTGATAACCCCATTGATCAAAAGGCGTGGGTTGCTTCTACCAAAATCATTCATGATAGTGTACCTCTTTAGGCCACCTTGACTACCCCAAGGTACCCAAAGATTATCATCAATTTGCCATACATCTAGGTCACATATCACTTTAGAGTCTACCACTTATCCTGGCATGCCAATTTCACGTTATATCTTGGACCATCTACACCTCTTCAACTTGGGAGCTAGCTTCACCACTAACCTGGGTGATGTGGTCACCTTTAGGAAGGGAGGGAGGGGGACGTAGTTTCACCCACCTATCACACCTTAAGGAGCTTTGCCATCTTATTTGCTGGAGTTAGCACATGTCATACCATATAAGGAGCTGTGCCGTCTTATTTTTTTGAGTGATCTTTGCCAGTTTATTTGCTTGAGCGAGCACCTGTTTTTACAAGATAGCACTTTAGAATATAAAGGAGCCTTACCACACACGAGCATAATGTCAAATTAGGGGAAGTCTAAAGTGACCTTACGACGATGAGCTTAATGCCAAACAGGGCACGTCTAAGAAATTTGTGTTTAGGACTCGTAATAGTGGTTGTACCATTTTTAATTTTTAACTAGCCTATATAAGTGAATTTCCGTAATAAGCATTACACATTCATTCCCTTGCAACCATAGAATGCTTAAGTTTTAACTTCCCCATATAAGTCAACTTCAATAATGATCATTACACATTCATTCCCTTGTATATGATGTGAGCCTAAATCATTAGAACATAATGTGTAAGCCTATAGACATGAGTCTATAGGTATACATAAGCTTGAACCCGTGAGTATAAGCATGAGCCTAGAGGCTTGAGCCCACTAGTAAGTGTGATGAGAGGCCAGCTCATTAGATGTCTCTGAGCTTGTTTCTTCAAAAACTGTGTGAGCACACAAACATGAGTCTAGAGCGCGAGTCTAGAGATGCGCATAGGTCGTCCAGAGACATGAGTCTAGAGATGTGTGTGTGTGTCTAAAGGCGGGAGTCCCATAGAAATAAGCCTCATGATCTTGACTCCCCAAGAAAAGCGATATCTAGTAAATGCCAAGAAAAGCAATACAGAGCGTCAAAGAAAGCAAATTTGTTGGAAAAATCTGGGTGCACACACGACACACCCCTTCTATCCATTTCCCAAGCACATCATCTCCATTTTTCACTAAGAGTATCGATTCTTTTCCCCACATTCTGCATCTCCTAGGAAGCTTGGACACATACACGTGCAACTAACCTCATCAATGGAAACCCTCTAAGTACATATATAGATGGGGGGACCATGGTAGGTGTGGAAGCCAACCTTATCTCCTGTATAACAATTGGCCATGGAAGCACCTCCAAAGCGCTTTGAAGAATATAAGCTCACCCTCAACTCTAATTTAACATAAACACAACCTCACCCTAGTCAACATATTAGCCATATATAAATCCAATCTCTAAGCATCAAGCTATGAGATCTTGGATTAATATCATGTTGTGCATGGTCCAGAGACTATTATCTAGATACCCATGAAACATCATTAAATGGTAGTCTTGGCAATAATTTAGCCAGTCAAAAGGTGCACCTAATTTAAAGGGCCCACCAAGCCCCTTCCACAACAATAGAAGGAGGCCTTTCATGAAGATGCATGCAGAACTTCTACTTCTATATCCTATCGTCGCGCATGGTTTGGGCACCATCTACCCATGCAAAATCATTGATAATAGTGGTCATTGGGTGATAACCCCATTGATCAAAAGGCGTGGGTTGCTTCTACCAAAATCATTCATGATAGTGGTCGTGTGGTGATAGCTCCATTAATCAGAAGGCATGGGTTTCTTCTACCTACCAGGTGATTTTGAAGGGACCAAGCCACCTCCACAATAGAAGGAGGCCTACATGAAAGAAATCTACTTCACATCTACCTCTTTATGCCACCTTGACTACCCCAAGGCTACCCAAAGATTATCATCAATTTGCCATACCTCTAAGTCACATATCACTTTAGAGTCTACCACTTATCCTGGCATGCCAATTTCACGTTATATCTTGGACCATCTACACCTCTTCAACTTGGGAGCTAGCTTCACCACCACTAACCTGGTGGGTGATGTGGTCATCTTTAGGAAGGGAGGGAGGGGGACATAGTTTCACCCAGGTTTCACCCACCTATAACACCACAAGGAGCTTTGCCGTCTTATTTGGTGGAAATAGCACATGTCATACCATATAAGGAGCTGTGCCATCTTATTTTTTTGAGTGATCTTTGCCAGCTTATTTGCTTGAGCGAGCACCTGTTTTTACAAGATAGCACTTTAGAGTATAAAGCAGCCTTATCACGAGCTTTAATGTCGAATTAGGGGAAGTCTAAAGTGACCTTACGACGATGAGCTTAATGCCAAACAGGGCACGTCTAAGAAACTTTTGTACATACTTACTTAGGACTCGTAATAGTGGTTGTACCATTTTTGATTTTTAACTAGCATAGCTATATAAGTCACTTTCCGTAATAAGCATTAAACGTTCATTCCCTTGCAACCATAGAATACTTAAGTTTTAACTTCCCTATATAAGTCAACTTCAATAATGATCATTACACATTCATTCCCTTGTATATAATACTTAAGATGTGTTCTCTTCTCTAATCTCGCTTGCTTGTGCGCTCTATTGAATCTTGCATGATTGATGGATGCTTGCTAGATAGGTTTGATTGTAGGTTTTTTCTTTCTTTCTTTTATTAGCTTCTTCCCCCCATTCTACCATTTGTGAGAGAAGACCACTCCAAAGGATATCCTCTTCTTGAATTAGAGTGAGGAAGAAGTGATTTTTCGTTCATGCATTTCATAATTTTGTTCTTAGCATTTCTAAATTCAAAGTGGAATAAACTAACCCAAAAACATAAGCCGCTTGTGCGTGAATTAGAGTGAGGAAGTTGTGAATTTTTTTGTTCATCCATTGCATAATTTTGTTCATTTCCATGGTGAAATTGGTAGCTTAGAGCATGTAAAATCAACAAAAAAACCAATAAACCACATGTAATCACTTTTATAGACACCATAAACGTGGATTCGAAATAATCCTTATAACCACCATCAAATCTTAAGAATCTCAAACACCTCAAAAAACCATGCCAAACCATCTCTCGGGTTGGGAGACGTAAGTCCATAGTCCCATGAAAAAAAACCATGAGTCAACACACATAAGCTTAGAGATGTGAGCCGCCGTGAGTCAACACGTGAGCTTAGAGACATGAGTTGTAAGCCTAGAGACATCCACTATGAGTCTAGAGGCATATAAGACATGAGTCGTGAGCCAAGTCTAGAGTTGTGAGTCGTGAGTCTAGAGACGTAAGTCAATAGACATGAGTCTGAAGCTGCGAGTTAACAAACGCGAGTCTGGTCAACCTAATAGTATACCAGGCAATTCAAACAGTATGGTACTAATGTGATTCTAGGAAACCTAATATTATAACAATGAATTAAAAGTGTTTGGTAAAGCAGCTCTTGAAGACCTATAAAGACACACCTACCTTGTCATACGAATTACACAAAAAATTCTTGTCCTTTATAATTATTGGGGTGTAAGTACTACATGAGCCAGAACCTGTGAGTCCATAAGCATGAGCCTAGAGGCTTGAGCCCACTAGTAAGGGCGATGAGAGGCCAACTCATTAGATGTTTGTGAGCTTGTTTCTTCAAAAACTGTGTGAGCACACAAAAATGAGTCTAGAGCGCGAGTCTAGAGATGCACATAGGTCGTCCAGAGACATGAGTCTAGAGATGCGTGTGTGTGTCCAAAGGCATGAGTCCCATAGAAATAAGCCTCATGATCTTGACCCCCCAAGAGAAGCGAGTATATGCCAAGAGAAGCAATACAGAGCGTCAAAGAAAGCAAATTTGTTGGAAAAATCTGAGTGCACACACAAGACACACACCTTCTATACATTTCCCAAGCACATCATCTCCATTTTTCACTGAGAGTATCAATTATCTTTCCCACATTCTGCATCTCCTAGGAAGCGTGGACACGTACACGTGCAACTAACCTCATCAATGGAAACCCTCTAAGTACATATATAGATGGGGGGACCATGGTAGGTATGGGAGCCAACCTTATCTCTTGTATTACAATTGGCCATGTAAGTACCTCCAAAGCGCTTTAAAGAATATAACCTCACCCTCGACTCTATTTTAACATAAACACAACCTCACCCTAGTCCACATATTAGCCATATATAAATCCAATCTCTAAGCATCAAGTTATGAGATCTTGGATTAATATCATGTTGTGCATGGTCTAGAGACTATTATCTAGATACCCATGAAACATCATTAAATGGTAGTCTTGGCAATGATTTTGCCAATCAAAAGGTGCACCTAGTTTAAAGGGCCCACCAAGCCCCTTCCACAAAAATAGAAGGAGGCCTTTCATGAAGATGCATGCATAACTTCTACTTCTATATCCTATCGTCGCTCGTGCATGGTTTGGGCACCATCTACCCATGCAAAATCATTCATGATAGTGGTCATGGGGTGATAACCCCATTGATCAAAAGGCGTGGGTTGCTTCTACCAAAATCATTCATGATAGTGTACCTCTTTAGGCCACCTTGACTACCCCAAGGTACCCAAAGATTATCATCAATTTGCCATACATCTAGGTCACATATCACTTTAGAGTCTACCACTTATCCTGGCATGCCAATTTCACGTTATATCTTGGACCATCTACACCTCTTCAACTTGGGAGCTAGCTTCACCACTAACCTGGGTGATGTGGTCACCTTTAGGAAGGGAGGGAGGGGGACGTAGTTTCACCCACCTATCACACCTTAAGGAGCTTTGCCATCTTATTTGCTGGAGTTAGCACATGTCATACCATATAAGGAGCTGTGCCGTCTTATTTTTTTGAGTGATCTTTGCCAGTTTATTTGCTTGAGCGAGCACCTGTTTTTACAAGATAGCACTTTAGAATATAAAGGAGCCTTACCACACACGAGCATAATGTCAAATTAGGGGAAGTCTAAAGTGACCTTACGACGTGAGCTTAATGCCAAACAGGGCACGTCTAAGAAATTTGTGTTTAGGACTCGTAATAGTGGTTGTACCATTTTTAATTTTTAACTAGCCTATATAAGTGAATTTCCGTAATAAGCATTACACATTCATTCCCTTGCAACCATAGAATGCTTAAGTTTTAACTTCCCCATATAAGTCAACTTCAATAATGATCATTACACATTCATTCCCTTGTATATGATGTGAGCGTAAATCATTAGAACATAATGTGTAAGCCTATAGACATGAGTCTATAGGTATACATAAGCTTGAACCCGTGAGTATAAGCATGAGCCTAGAGGCTTGAGCCCACTAGTAAGTGTGATGAGAGGCCAGCTCATTAGATGTCTCTGAGCTTGTTTCTTCAAAAACTGTGTGAGCACACAAACATGAGTCTAGAGCGCGAGTCTAGAGATGCGCATAGGTCGTCCAGAGACATGAGTCTAGAGATGTGTGTGTGTGTCTAAAGGCGGGAGTCCCATAGAAATAAGCCTCATGATCTTGACTCCCCAAGAAAAGCGATATCTAGTAAATGCCAAGAAAAGCAATACAGAGCGTCAAAGAAAGCAAATTTGTTGGAAAAATCTGGGTGCACACACGACACACCCCTTCTATCCATTTCCCAAGCACATCATCTCCATTTTTCACTAAGAGTATCGATTCTTTTCCCCACATTCTGCATCTCCTAGGAAGCTTGGACACATACACGTGCAACTAACCTCATCAATGGAAACCCTCTAAGTACATATATAGATGGGGGGACCATGGTAGGTGTGGAAGCCAACCTTATCTCCTGTATAACAATTGGCCATGGAAGCACCTCCAAAGCGCTTTGAAGAATATAAGCTCACCCTCAACTCTAATTTAACATAAACACAACCTCACCCTAGTCAACATATTAGCCATATATAAATCCAATCTCTAAGCATCAAGCTATGAGATCTTGGATTAATATCATGTTGTGCATGGTCCAGAGACTATTATCTAGATACCCATGAAACATCATTAAATGGTAGTCTTGGCAATAATTTAGCCAGTCAAAAGGTGCACCTAATTTAAAGGGCCCACCAAGCCCCTTCCACAACAATAGAAGGAGGCCTTTCATGAAGATGCATGCAGAACTTCTACTTCTATATCCTATCGTCGCGCATGGTTTGGGCACCATCTACCCATGCAAAATCATTGATAATAGTGGTCATTGGGTGATAACCCCATTGATCAAAAGGCGTGGGTTGCTTCTACCAAAATCATTCATGATAGTGGTCGTGTGGTGATAGCTCCATTAATCAGAAGGCATGGGTTTCTTCTACCTACCAGGTGATTTTGAAGGGACCAAGCCACCTCCACAATAGAAGGAGGCCTACATGAAAGAAATCTACTTCACATCTACCTCTTTATGCCACCTTGACTACCCCAAGGCTACCCAAAGATTATCATCAATTTGCCATACCTCTAAGTCACATATCACTTTAGAGTCTACCACTTATCCTGGCATGCCAATTTCACGTTATATCTTGGACCATCTACACCTCTTCAACTTGGGAGCTAGCTTCACCACCACTAACCTGGTGGGTGATGTGGTCATCTTTAGGAAGGGAGGGAGGGGGACATAGTTTCACCCAGGTTTCACCCACCTATAACACCACAAGGAGCTTTGCCGTCTTATTTGGTGGAAATAGCACATGTCATACCATATAAGGAGCTGTGCCATCTTATTTTTTTGAGTGATCTTTGCCAGCTTATTTGCTTGAGCGAGCACCTGTTTTTACAAGATAGCACTTTAGAGTATAAAGCAGCCTTATCACGAGCTTTAATGTCGAATTAGGGGAAGTCTAAAGTGACCTTACGACGATGAGCTTAATGCCAAACAGGGCACGTCTAAGAAACTTTTGTACATACTTACTTAGGACTCGTAATAGTGGTTGTACCATTTTTGATTTTTAACTAGCATAGCTATATAAGTCACTTTCCGTAATAAGCATTAAACGTTCATTCCCTTGCAACCATAGAATACTTAAGTTTTAACTTCCCTATATAAGTCAACTTCAATAATGATCATTACACATTCATTCCCTTGTATATAATACTTAAGATGTGTTCTCTTCTCTAATCTCGCTTGCTTGTGCGCTCTATTGAATCTTGCATGATTGATGGATGCTTGCTAGATAGGTTTGATTGTAGGTTTTTTCTTTCTTTCTTTTATTAGCTTCTTCCCCCCATTCTACCATTTGTGAGAGAAGACCACTCCAAAGGATATCCTCTTCTTGAATTAGAGTGAGGAAGAAGTGATTTTTCGTTCATGCATTTCATAATTTTGTTCTTAGCATTTCTAAATTCAAAGTGGAATAAACTAACCCAAAAACATAAGCCGCTTGTGCGTGAATTAGAGTGAGGAAGTTGTGAATTTTTTTGTTCATCCATTGCATAATTTTGTTCATTTCCATGGTGAAATTGGTAGCTTAGAGCATGTAAAATCAACAAAAAAACCAATAAACCACATGTAATCACTTTTATAGACACCATAAACGTGGATTCGAAATAATCCTTATAACCACCATCAAATCTTAAGAATCTCAAACACCTCAAAAAACCATGCCAAACCATCTCTCGGGTTGGGAGACGTAAGTCCATAGTCCCATGAAAAAAAACCATGAGTCAACACACATAAGCTTAGAGATGTGAGCCGCCGTGAGTCAACACGTGAGCTTAGAGACATGAGTTGTAAGCCTAGAGACATCCACTATGAGTCTAGAGGCATATAAGACATGAGTCGTGAGCCAAGTCTAGAGTTGTGAGTCGTGAGTCTAGAGACGTAAGTCAATAGACATGAGTCTGAAGCTGCGAGTTAACAAACGCGAGTCTGGTCAACCTAATAGTATACCAGGCAATTCAAACAGTATGGTACTAATGTGATTCTAGGAAACCTAATATTATAACAATGAATTAAAAGTGTTTGGTAAAGCAGCTCTTGAAGACCTATAAAGACACACCTACCTTGTCATACGAATTACACAAAAAATTCTTGTCCTTTATAATTATTGGGGTGTAAGTACTACATGAGCCAGAACCTGTGAGTCCATAAGCATGAGCCTAGAGGCTTGAGCCCACTAGTAAGGGCGATGAGAGGCCAACTCATTAGATGTTTGTGAGCTTGTTTCTTCAAAAACTGTGTGAGCACACAAAAATGAGTCTAGAGCGCGAGTCTAGAGATGCACATAGGTCGTCCAGAGACATGAGTCTAGAGATGCGTGTGTGTGTCCAAAGGCATGAGTCCCATAGAAATAAGCCTCATGATCTTGACCCCCCAAGAGAAGCGAGTATATGCCAAGAGAAGCAATACAGAGCGTCAAAGAAAGCAAATTTGTTGGAAAAATCTGAGTGCACACACAAGACACACACCTTCTATACATTTCCCAAGCACATCATCTCCATTTTTCACTGAGAGTATCAATTATCTTTCCCACATTCTGCATCTCCTAGGAAGCGTGGACACGTACACGTGCAACTAACCTCATCAATGGAAACCCTCTAAGTACATATATAGATGGGGGGACCATGGTAGGTATGGGAGCCAACCTTATCTCTTGTATTACAATTGGCCATGTAAGTACCTCCAAAGCGCTTTAAAGAATATAACCTCACCCTCGACTCTATTTTAACATAAACACAACCTCACCCTAGTCCACATATTAGCCATATATAAATCCAATCTCTAAGCATCAAGTTATGAGATCTTGGATTAATATCATGTTGTGCATGGTCTAGAGACTATTATCTAGATACCCATGAAACATCATTAAATGGTAGTCTTGGCAATGATTTTGCCAATCAAAAGGTGCACCTAGTTTAAAGGGCCCACCAAGCCCCTTCCACAAAAATAGAAGGAGGCCTTTCATGAAGATGCATGCATAACTTCTACTTCTATATCCTATCGTCGCTCGTGCATGGTTTGGGCACCATCTACCCATGCAAAATCATTCATGATAGTGGTCATGGGGTGATAACCCCATTGATCAAAAGGCGTGGGTTGCTTCTACCAAAATCATTCATGATAGTGTACCTCTTTAGGCCACCTTGACTACCCCAAGGTACCCAAAGATTATCATCAATTTGCCATACATCTAGGTCACATATCACTTTAGAGTCTACCACTTATCCTGGCATGCCAATTTCACGTTATATCTTGGACCATCTACACCTCTTCAACTTGGGAGCTAGCTTCACCACTAACCTGGGTGATGTGGTCACCTTTAGGAAGGGAGGGAGGGGGACGTAGTTTCACCCACCTATCACACCTTAAGGAGCTTTGCCATCTTATTTGCTGGAGTTAGCACATGTCATACCATATAAGGAGCTGTGCCGTCTTATTTTTTTGAGTGATCTTTGCCAGTTTATTTGCTTGAGCGAGCACCTGTTTTTACAAGATAGCACTTTAGAATATAAAGGAGCCTTACCACACACGAGCATAATGTCAAATTAGGGGAAGTCTAAAGTGACCTTACGACGATGAGCTTAATGCCAAACAGGGCACGTCTAAGAAATTTGTGTTTAGGACTCGTAATAGTGGTTGTACCATTTTTAATTTTTAACTAGCCTATATAAGTGAATTTCCGTAATAAGCATTACACATTCATTCCCTTGCAACCATAGAATGCTTAAGTTTTAACTTCCCCATATAAGTCAACTTCAATAATGATCATTACACATTCATTCCCTTGTATATGATGTGAGCCTAAATCATTAGAACATAATGTGTAAGCCTATAGACATGAGTCTATAGGTATACATAAGCTTGAACCCGTGAGTATAAGCATGAGCCTAGAGGCTTGAGCCCACTAGTAAGTGTGATGAGAGGCCAGCTCATTAGATGTCTCTGAGCTTGTTTCTTCAAAAACTGTGTGAGCACACAAACATGAGTCTAGAGCGCGAGTCTAGAGATGCGCATAGGTCGTCCAGAGACATGAGTCTAGAGATGTGTGTGTGTGTCTAAAGGCGGGAGTCCCATAGAAATAAGCCTCATGATCTTGACTCCCCAAGAAAAGCGATATCTAGTAAATGCCAAGAAAAGCAATACAGAGCGTCAAAGAAAGCAAATTTGTTGGAAAAATCTGGGTGCACACACGACACACCCCTTCTATCCATTTCCCAAGCACATCATCTCCATTTTTCACTAAGAGTATCGATTCTTTTCCCCACATTCTGCATCTCCTAGGAAGCTTGGACACATACACGTGCAACTAACCTCATCAATGGAAACCCTCTAAGTACATATATAGATGGGGGGACCATGGTAGGTGTGGAAGCCAACCTTATCTCCTGTATAACAATTGGCCATGGAAGCACCTCCAAAGCGCTTTGAAGAATATAAGCTCACCCTCAACTCTAATTTAACATAAACACAACCTCACCCTAGTCAACATATTAGCCATATATAAATCCAATCTCTAAGCATCAAGCTATGAGATCTTGGATTAATATCATGTTGTGCATGGTCCAGAGACTATTATCTAGATACCCATGAAACATCATTAAATGGTAGTCTTGGCAATAATTTAGCCAGTCAAAAGGTGCACCTAATTTAAAGGGCCCACCAAGCCCCTTCCACAACAATAGAAGGAGGCCTTTCATGAAGATGCATGCAGAACTTCTACTTCTATATCCTATCGTCGCGCATGGTTTGGGCACCATCTACCCATGCAAAATCATTGATAATAGTGGTCATTGGGTGATAACCCCATTGATCAAAAGGCGTGGGTTGCTTCTACCAAAATCATTCATGATAGTGGTCGTGTGGTGATAGCTCCATTAATCAGAAGGCATGGGTTTCTTCTACCTACCAGGTGATTTTGAAGGGACCAAGCCACCTCCACAATAGAAGGAGGCCTACATGAAAGAAATCTACTTCACATCTACCTCTTTATGCCACCTTGACTACCCCAAGGCTACCCAAAGATTATCATCAATTTGCCATACCTCTAAGTCACATATCACTTTAGAGTCTACCACTTATCCTGGCATGCCAATTTCACGTTATATCTTGGACCATCTACACCTCTTCAACTTGGGAGCTAGCTTCACCACCACTAACCTGGTGGGTGATGTGGTCATCTTTAGGAAGGGAGGGAGGGGGACATAGTTTCACCCAGGTTTCACCCACCTATAACACCACAAGGAGCTTTGCCGTCTTATTTGGTGGAAATAGCACATGTCATACCATATAAGGAGCTGTGCCATCTTATTTTTTTGAGTGATCTTTGCCAGCTTATTTGCTTGAGCGAGCACCTGTTTTTACAAGATAGCACTTTAGAGTATAAAGCAGCCTTATCACGAGCTTTAATGTCGAATTAGGGGAAGTCTAAAGTGACCTTACGACGATGAGCTTAATGCCAAACAGGGCACGTCTAAGAAACTTTTGTACATACTTACTTAGGACTCGTAATAGTGGTTGTACCATTTTTGATTTTTAACTAGCATAGCTATATAAGTCACTTTCCGTAATAAGCATTAAACGTTCATTCCCTTGCAACCATAGAATACTTAAGTTTTAACTTCCCTATATAAGTCAACTTCAATAATGATCATTACACATTCATTCCCTTGTATATAATACTTAAGATGTGTTCTCTTCTCTAATCTCGCTTGCTTGTGCGCTCTATTGAATCTTGCATGATTGATGGATGCTTGCTAGATAGGTTTGATTGTAGGTTTTTTCTTTCTTTCTTTTATTAGCTTCTTCCCCCCATTCTACCATTTGTGAGAGAAGACCACTCCAAAGGATATCCTCTTCTTGAATTAGAGTGAGGAAGAAGTGATTTTTCGTTCATGCATTTCATAATTTTGTTCTTAGCATTTCTAAATTCAAAGTGGAATAAACTAACCCAAAAACATAAGCCGCTTGTGCGTGAATTAGAGTGAGGAAGTTGTGAATTTTTTTGTTCATCCATTGCATAATTTTGTTCATTTCCATGGTGAAATTGGTAGCTTAGAGCATGTAAAATCAACAAAAAAACCAATAAACCACATGTAATCACTTTTATAGACACCATAAACGTGGATTCGAAATAATCCTTATAACCACCATCAAATCTTAAGAATCTCAAACACCTCAAAAAACCATGCCAAACCATCTCTCGGGTTGGGAGACGTAAGTCCATAGTCCCATGAAAAAAAACCATGAGTCAACACACATAAGCTTAGAGATGTGAGCCGCCGTGAGTCAACACGTGAGCTTAGAGACATGAGTTGTAAGCCTAGAGACATCCACTATGAGTCTAGAGGCATATAAGACATGAGTCGTGAGCCAAGTCTAGAGTTGTGAGTCGTGAGTCTAGAGACGTAAGTCAATAGACATGAGTCTGAAGCTGCGAGTTAACAAACGCGAGTCTGGTCAACCTAATAGTATACCAGGCAATTCAAACAGTATGGTACTAATGTGATTCTAGGAAACCTAATATTATAACAATGAATTAAAAGTGTTTGGTAAAGCAGCTCTTGAAGACCTATAAAGACACACCTACCTTGTCATACGAATTACACAAAAAATTCTTGTCCTTTATAATTATTGGGGTGTAAGTACTACATGAGCCAGAACCTGTGAGTCCATAAGCATGAGCCTAGAGGCTTGAGCCCACTAGTAAGGGCGATGAGAGGCCAACTCATTAGATGTTTGTGAGCTTGTTTCTTCAAAAACTGTGTGAGCACACAAAAATGAGTCTAGAGCGCGAGTCTAGAGATGCACATAGGTCGTCCAGAGACATGAGTCTAGAGATGCGTGTGTGTGTCCAAAGGCATGAGTCCCATAGAAATAAGCCTCATGATCTTGACCCCCCAAGAGAAGCGAGTATATGCCAAGAGAAGCAATACAGAGCGTCAAAGAAAGCAAATTTGTTGGAAAAATCTGAGTGCACACACAAGACACACACCTTCTATACATTTCCCAAGCACATCATCTCCATTTTTCACTGAGAGTATCAATTATCTTTCCCACATTCTGCATCTCCTAGGAAGCGTGGACACGTACACGTGCAACTAACCTCATCAATGGAAACCCTCTAAGTACATATATAGATGGGGGGACCATGGTAGGTATGGGAGCCAACCTTATCTCTTGTATTACAATTGGCCATGTAAGTACCTCCAAAGCGCTTTAAAGAATATAACCTCACCCTCGACTCTATTTTAACATAAACACAACCTCACCCTAGTCCACATATTAGCCATATATAAATCCAATCTCTAAGCATCAAGTTATGAGATCTTGGATTAATATCATGTTGTGCATGGTCTAGAGACTATTATCTAGATACCCATGAAACATCATTAAATGGTAGTCTTGGCAATGATTTTGCCAATCAAAAGGTGCACCTAGTTTAAAGGGCCCACCAAGCCCCTTCCACAAAAATAGAAGGAGGCCTTTCATGAAGATGCATGCATAACTTCTACTTCTATATCCTATCGTCGCTCGTGCATGGTTTGGGCACCATCTACCCATGCAAAATCATTCATGATAGTGGTCATGGGGTGATAACCCCATTGATCAAAAGGCGTGGGTTGCTTCTACCAAAATCATTCATGATAGTGTACCTCTTTAGGCCACCTTGACTACCCCAAGGTACCCAAAGATTATCATCAATTTGCCATACATCTAGGTCACATATCACTTTAGAGTCTACCACTTATCCTGGCATGCCAATTTCACGTTATATCTTGGACCATCTACACCTCTTCAACTTGGGAGCTAGCTTCACCACTAACCTGGGTGATGTGGTCACCTTTAGGAAGGGAGGGAGGGGGACGTAGTTTCACCCACCTATCACACCTTAAGGAGCTTTGCCATCTTATTTGCTGGAGTTAGCACATGTCATACCATATAAGGAGCTGTGCCGTCTTATTTTTTTGAGTGATCTTTGCCAGTTTATTTGCTTGAGCGAGCACCTGTTTTTACAAGATAGCACTTTAGAATATAAAGGAGCCTTACCACACACGAGCATAATGTCAAATTAGGGGAAGTCTAAAGTGACCTTACGACGATGAGCTTAATGCCAAACAGGGCACGTCTAAGAAATTTGTGTTTAGGACTCGTAATAGTGGTTGTACCATTTTTAATTTTTAACTAGCCTATATAAGTGAATTTCCGTAATAAGCATTACACATTCATTCCCTTGCAACCATAGAATGCTTAAGTTTTAACTTCCCCATATAAGTCAACTTCAATAATGATCATTACACATTCATTCCCTTGTATATGATGTGAGCCTAAATCATTAGAACATAATGTGTAAGCCTATAGACATGAGTCTATAGGTATACATAAGCTTGAACCCGTGAGTATAAGCATGAGCCTAGAGGCTTGAGCCCACTAGTAAGTGTGATGAGAGGCCAGCTCATTAGATGTCTCTGAGCTTGTTTCTTCAAAAACTGTGTGAGCACACAAACATGAGTCTAGAGCGCGAGTCTAGAGATGCGCATAGGTCGTCCAGAGACATGAGTCTAGAGATGTGTGTGTGTGTCTAAAGGCGGGAGTCCCATAGAAATAAGCCTCATGATCTTGACTCCCCAAGAAAAGCGATATCTAGTAAATGCCAAGAAAAGCAATACAGAGCGTCAAAGAAAGCAAATTTGTTGGAAAAATCTGGGTGCACACACGACACACCCCTTCTATCCATTTCCCAAGCACATCATCTCCATTTTTCACTAAGAGTATCGATTCTTTTCCCCACATTCTGCATCTCCTAGGAAGCTTGGACACATACACGTGCAACTAACCTCATCAATGGAAACCCTCTAAGTACATATATAGATGGGGGGACCATGGTAGGTGTGGAAGCCAACCTTATCTCGTGTATAACAATTGGCCATGGAAGCACCTCCAAAGCGCTTTGAAGAATATAAGCTCACCCTCAACTCTAATTTAACATAAACACAACCTCACCCTAGTCAACATATTAGCCATATATAAATCCAATCTCTAAGCATCAAGCTATGAGATCTTGGATTAATATCATGTTGTGCATGGTCCAGAGACTATTATCTAGATACCCATGAAACATCATTAAATGGTAGTCTTGGCAATAATTTAGCCAGTCAAAAGGTGCACCTAATTTAAAGGGCCCACCAAGCCCCTTCCACAACAATAGAAGGAGGCCTTTCATGAAGATGCATGCAGAACTTCTACTTCTATATCCTATCGTCGCGCATGGTTTGGGCACCATCTACCCATGCAAAATCATTGATAATAGTGGTCATTGGGTGATAACCCCATTGATCAAAAGGCGTGGGTTGCTTCTACCAAAATCATTCATGATAGTGGTCGTGTGGTGATAGCTCCATTAATCAGAAGGCATGGGTTTCTTCTACCTACCAGGTGATTTTGAAGGGACCAAGCCACCTCCACAATAGAAGGAGGCCTACATGAAAGAAATCTACTTCACATCTACCTCTTTATGCCACCTTGACTACCCCAAGGCTACCCAAAGATTATCATCAATTTGCCATACCTCTAAGTCACATATCACTTTAGAGTCTACCACTTATCCTGGCATGCCAATTTCACGTTATATCTTGGACCATCTACACCTCTTCAACTTGGGAGCTAGCTTCACCACCACTAACCTGGTGGGTGATGTGGTCATCTTTAGGAAGGGAGGGAGGGGGACATAGTTTCACCCAGGTTTCACCCACCTATAACACCACAAGGAGCTTTGCCGTCTTATTTGGTGGAAATAGCACATGTCATACCATATAAGGAGCTGTGCCATCTTATTTTTTTGAGTGATCTTTGCCAGCTTATTTGCTTGAGCGAGCACCTGTTTTTACAAGATAGCACTTTAGAGTATAAAGCAGCCTTATCACGAGCTTTAATGTCGAATTAGGGGAAGTCTAAAGTGACCTTACGACGATGAGCTTAATGCCAAACAGGGCACGTCTAAGAAACTTTTGTACATACTTACTTAGGACTCGTAATAGTGGTTGTACCATTTTTGATTTTTAACTAGCATAGCTATATAAGTCACTTTCCGTAATAAGCATTAAACGTTCATTCCCTTGCAACCATAGAATACTTAAGTTTTAACTTCCCTATATAAGTCAACTTCAATAATGATCATTACACATTCATTCCCTTGTATATAATACTTAAGATGTGTTCTCTTCTCTAATCTCGCTTGCTTGTGCGCTCTATTGAATCTTGCATGATTGATGGATGCTTGCTAGATAGGTTTGATTGTAGGTTTTTTCTTTCTTTCTTTTATTAGCTTCTTCCCCCCATTCTACCATTTGTGAGAGAAGACCACTCCAAAGGATATCCTCTTCTTGAATTAGAGTGAGGAAGAAGTGATTTTTCGTTCATGCATTTCATAATTTTGTTCTTAGCATTTCTAAATTCAAAGTGGAATAAACTAACCCAAAAACATAAGCCGCTTGTGCGTGAATTAGAGTGAGGAAGTTGTGAATTTTTTTGTTCATCCATTGCATAATTTTGTTCATTTCCATGGTGAAATTGGTAGCTTAGAGCATGTAAAATCAACAAAAAAACCAATAAACCACATGTAATCACTTTTATAGACACCATAAACGTGGATTCGAAATAATCCTTATAACCACCATCAAATCTTAAGAATCTCAAACACCTCAAAAAACCATGCCAAACCATCTCTCGGGTTGGGAGACGTAAGTCCATAGTCCCATGAAAAAAAACCATGAGTCAACACACATAAGCTTAGAGATGTGAGCCGCCGTGAGTCAACACGTGAGCTTAGAGACATGAGTTGTAAGCCTAGAGACATCCACTATGAGTCTAGAGGCATATAAGACATGAGTCATGAGCCAAGTCTAGAGTTGTGAGTCGTGAGTCTAGAGACGTAAGTCAATAGACATGAGTCTGAAGCTGCGAGTTAACAAACGCGAGTCTGGTCAACCTAATAGTATACCAGGCAATTCAAACAGTATGGTACTAATGTGATTCTAGGAAACCTAATATTATAACAATGAATTAAAAGTGTTTGGTAAAGCAGCTCTTGAAGACCTATAAAGACACACCTACCTTGTCATACGAATTACACAAATAATTCTTGTCCTTTATAATTATTGGGGTGTAAGTACTACATGAGCCAGAACCTGTGAGTCCATAAGCATGAGCCTAGAGGCTTGAGCCCACTAGTAAGGGCGATGAGAGGCCAACTCATTAGATGTTTGTGAGCTTGTTTCTTCAAAAACTGTGTGAGCACACAAAAATGAGTCTAGAGCGCGAGTCTAGAGATGCACATAGGTCGTCCAGAGACATGAGTCTAGAGATGCGTGTGTGTGTCCAAAGGCATGAGTCCCATAGAAATAAGCCTCATGATCTTGACCCCCCAAGAGAAGCGAGTATATGCCAAGAGAAGCAATACAGAGCGTCAAAGAAAGCAAATTTGTTGGAAAAATCTGAGTGCACACACAAGACACACACCTTCTATACATTTCCCAAGCACATCATCTCCATTTTTCACTGAGAGTATCAATTATCTTTCCCACATTCTGCATCTCCTAGGAAGCGTGGACACGTACACGTGCAACTAACCTCATCAATGGAAACCCTCTAAGTACATATATAGATGGGGGGACCATGGTAGGTATGGGAGCCAACCTTATCTCTTGTATTACAATTGGCCATGTAAGTACCTCCAAAGCGCTTTAAAGAATATAACCTCACCCTCGACTCTATTTTAACATAAACACAACCTCACCCTAGTCCACATATTAGCCATATATAAATCCAATCTCTAAGCATCAAGTTATGAGATCTTGGATTAATATCATGTTGTGCATGGTCTAGAGACTATTATCTAGATACCCATGAAACATCATTAAATGGTAGTCTTGGCAATGATTTTGCCAATCAAAAGGTGCACCTAGTTTAAAGGGCCCACCAAGCCCCTTCCACAAAAATAGAAGGAGGCCTTTCATGAAGATGCATGCATAACTTCTACTTCTATATCCTATCGTCGCTCGTGCATGGTTTGGGCACCATCTACCCATGCAAAATCATTCATGATAGTGGTCATGGGGTGATAACCCCATTGATCAAAAGGCGTGGGTTGCTTCTACCAAAATCATTCATGATAGTGTACCTCTTTAGGCCACCTTGACTACCCCAAGGTACCCAAAGATTATCATCAATTTGCCATACATCTAGGTCACATATCACTTTAGAGTCTACCACTTATCCTGGCATGCCAATTTCACGTTATATCTTGGACCATCTACACCTCTTCAACTTGGGAGCTAGCTTCACCACTAACCTGGGTGATGTGGTCACCTTTAGGAAGGGAGGGAGGGGGACGTAGTTTCACCCACCTATCACACCTTAAGGAGCTTTGCCATCTTATTTGCTGGAGTTAGCACATGTCATACCATATAAGGAGCTGTGCCGTCTTATTTTTTTGAGTGATCTTTGCCAGTTTATTTGCTTGAGCGAGCACCTGTTTTTACAAGATAGCACTTTAGAATATAAAGGAGCCTTACCACACACGAGCATAATGTCAAATTAGGGGAAGTCTAAAGTGACCTTACGACGATGAGCTTAATGCCAAACAGGGCACGTCTAAGAAATTTGTGTTTAGGACTCGTAATAGTGGTTGTACCATTTTTAATTTTTAACTAGCCTATATAAGTGAATTTCCGTAATAAGCATTACACATTCATTCCCTTGCAACCATAGAATGCTTAAGTTTTAACTTCCCCATATAAGTCAACTTCAATAATGATCATTACACATTCATTCCCTTGTATATGATGTGAGCCTAAATCATTAGAACATAATGTGTAAGCCTATAGACATGAGTCTATAGGTATACATAAGCTTGAACCCGTGAGTATAAGCATGAGCCTAGAGGCTTGAGCCCACTAGTAAGTGTGATGAGAGGCCAGCTCATTAGATGTCTCTGAGCTTGTTTCTTCAAAAACTGTGTGAGCACACAAACATGAGTCTAGAGCGCGAGTCTAGAGATGCGCATAGGTCGTCCAGAGACATGAGTCTAGAGATGTGTGTGTGTGTCTAAAGGCGGGAGTCCCATAGAAATAAGCCTCATGATCTTGACTCCCCAAGAAAAGCGATATCTAGTAAATGCCAAGAAAAGCAATACAGAGCGTCAAAGAAAGCAAATTTGTTGGAAAAATCTGGGTGCACACACGACACACCCCTTCTATCCATTTCCCAAGCACATCATCTCCATTTTTCACTAAGAGTATCGATTCTTTTCCCCACATTCTGCATCTCCTAGGAAGCTTGGACACATACACGTGCAACTAACCTCATCAATGGAAACCCTCTAAGTACATATATAGATGGGGGGACCATGGTAGGTGTGGAAGCCAACCTTATCTCCTGTATAACAATTGGCCATGGAAGCACCTCCAAAGCGCTTTGAAGAATATAAGCTCACCCTCAACTCTAATTTAACATAAACACAACCTCACCCTAGTCAACATATTAGCCATATATAAATCCAATCTCTAAGCATCAAGCTATGAGATCTTGGATTAATATCATGTTGTGCATGGTCCAGAGACTATTATCTAGATACCCATGAAACATCATTAAATGGTAGTCTTGGCAATAATTTAGCCAGTCAAAAGGTGCACCTAATTTAAAGGGCCCACCAAGCCCCTTCCACAACAATAGAAGGAGGCCTTTCATGAAGATGCATGCAGAACTTCTACTTCTATATCCTATCGTCGCGCATGGTTTGGGCACCATCTACCCATGCAAAATCATTGATAATAGTGGTCATTGGGTGATAACCCCATTGATCAAAAGGCGTGGGTTGCTTCTACCAAAATCATT
Source organism: Cibotium barometz (assembly GCF_041138505.1). Taxonomy (NCBI): domain Eukaryota; kingdom Viridiplantae; phylum Streptophyta; class Polypodiopsida; order Cyatheales; family Cibotiaceae; genus Cibotium; species Cibotium barometz. Next base: position 3,186,405 of record NC_141075.1, read on the forward strand.
CATGATAGTGGTCGTGTGGTGATAGCTCCATTAATCAGAAGGCATGGGTTTCTTCTACCTACCAGGTGATTTTGAAGGGACCAAGCCACCTCCACAATAGAAGGAGGCCTACATGAAAGAAATCTACTTCACATCTACCTCTTTATGCCACCTTGACTACCCCAAGGCTACCCAAAGATTATCATCAATTTGCCATACCTCTAAGTCACATATCACTTTAGAGTCTACCACTTATCCTGGCATGCCAATTTCACGTTATATCTTGGACCATCTACACCTCTTCAACTTGGGAGCTAGCTTCACCACCACTAACCTGGTGGGTGATGTGGTCATCTTTAGGAAGGGAGGGAGGGGGACATAGTTTCACCCAGGTTTCACCCACCTATAACACCACAAGGAGCTTTGCCGTCTTATTTGGTGGAAATAGCACATGTCATACCATATAAGGAGCTGTGCCATCTTATTTTTTTGAGTGATCTTTGCCAGCTTATTTGCTTGAGCGAGCACCTGTTTTTACAAGATAGCACTTTAGAGTATAAAGCAGCCTTATCACGAGCTTTAATGTCGAATTAGGGGAAGTCTAAAGTGACCTTACGACGATGAGCTTAATGCCAAACAGGGCACGTCTAAGAAACTTTTGTACATACTTACTTAGGACTCGTAATAGTGGTTGTACCATTTTTGATTTTTAACTAGCATAGCTATATAAGTCACTTTCCGTAATAAGCATTAAACGTTCATTCCCTTGCAACCATAGAATACTTAAGTTTTAACTTCCCTATATAAGTCAACTTCAATAATGATCATTACACATTCATTCCCTTGTATATAATACTTAAGATGTGTTCTCTTCTCTAATCTCGCTTGCTTGTGCGCTCTATTGAATCTTGCATGATTGATGGATGCTTGCTAGATAGGTTTGATTGTAGGTTTTTTCTTTCTTTCTTTTATTAGCTTCTTCCCCCCATTCTACCATTTGTGAGAGAAGACCACTCCAAAGGATATCCTCTTCTTGAATTAGAGTGAGGAAGAAGTGATTTTTCGTTCATGCATTTCATAATTTTGTTCTTAGCATTTCTAAATTCAAAGTGGAATAAACTAACCCAAAAACATAAGCCGCTTGTGCGTGAATTAGAGTGAGGAAGTTGTGAATTTTTTTGTTCATCCATTGCATAATTTTGTTCATTTCCATGGTGAAATTGGTAGCTTAGAGCATGTAAAATCAACAAAAAAACCAATAAACCACATGTAATCACTTTTATAGACACCATAAACGTGGATTCGAAATAATCCTTATAACCACCATCAAATCTTAAGAATCTCAAACACCTCAAAAAACCATGCCAAACCATCTCTCGGGTTGGGAGACGTAAGTCCATAGTCCCATGAAAAAAAACCATGAGTCAACACACATAAGCTTAGAGATGTGAGCCGCCGTGAGTCAACACGTGAGCTTAGAGACATGAGTTGTAAGCCTAGAGACATCCACTATGAGTCTAGAGGCATATAAGACATGAGTCATGAGCCAAGTCTAGAGTTGTGAGTCGTGAGTCTAGAGACGTAAGTCAATAGACATGAGTCTGAAGCTGCGAGTTAACAAACGCGAGTCTGGTCAACCTAATAGTATACCAGGCAATTCAAACAGTATGGTACTAATGTGATTCTAGGAAACCTAATATTATAACAATGAATTAAAAGTGTTTGGTAAAGCAGCTCTTGAAGACCTATAAAGACACACCTACCTTGTCATACGAATTACACAAAAAATTCTTGTCCTTTATAATTATTGGGGTGTAAGTACTACATGAGCCAGAACCTGTGAGTCCATAAGCATGAGCCTAGAGGCTTGAGCCCACTAGTAAGGGCGATGAGAGGCCAACTCATTAGATGTTTGTGAGCTTGTTTCTTCAAAAACTGTGTGAGCACACAAAAATGAGTCTAGAGCGCGAGTCTAGAGATGCACATAGGTCGTCCAGAGACATGAGTCTAGAGATGCGTGTGTGTGTCCAAAGGCATGAGTCCCATAGAAATAAGCCTCATGATCTTGACCCCCCAAGAGAAGCGAGTATATGCCAAGAGAAGCAATACAGAGCGTCAAAGAAAGCAAATTTGTTGGAAAAATCTGAGTGCACACACAAGACACACACCTTCTATACATTTCCCAAGCACATCATCTCCATTTTTCACTGAGAGTATCAATTATCTTTCCCACATTCTGCATCTCCTAGGAAGCGTGGACACGTACACGTGCAACTAACCTCATCAATGGAAACCCTCTAAGTACATATATAGATGGGGGGACCATGGTAGGTATGGGAGCCAACCTTATCTCTTGTATTACAATTGGCCATGTAAGTACCTCCAAAGCGCTTTAAAGAATATAACCTCACCCTCGACTCTATTTTAACATAAACACAACCTCACCCTAGTCCACATATTAGCCATATATAAATCCAATCTCTAAGCATCAAGTTATGAGATCTTGGATTAATATCATGTTGTGCATGGTCTAGAGACTATTATCTAGATACCCATGAAACATCATTAAATGGTAGTCTTGGCAATGATTTTGCCAATCAAAAGGTGCACCTAGTTTAAAGGGCCCACCAAGCCCCTTCCACAAAAATAGAAGGAGGCCTTTCATGAAGATGCATGCATAACTTCTACTTCTATATCCTATCGTCGCTCGTGCATGGTTTGGGCACCATCTACCCATGCAAAATCATTCATGATAGTGGTCATGGGGTGATAACCCCATTGATCAAAAGGCGTGGGTTGCTTCTACCAAAATCATTCATGATAGTGTACCTCTTTAGGCCACCTTGACTACCCCAAGGTACCCAAAGATTATCATCAATTTGCCATACATCTAGGTCACATATCACTTTAGAGTCTACCACTTATCCTGGCATGCCAATTTCACGTTATATCTTGGACCATCTACACCTCTTCAACTTGGGAGCTAGCTTCACCACTAACCTGGGTGATGTGGTCACCTTTAGGAAGGGAGGGAGGGGGACGTAGTTTCACCCACCTATCACACCTTAAGGAGCTTTGCCATCTTATTTGCTGGAGTTAGCACATGTCATACCATATAAGGAGCTGTGCCGTCTTATTTTTTTGAGTGATCTTTGCCAGTTTATTTGCTTGAGCGAGCACCTGTTTTTACAAGATAGCACTTTAGAATATAAAGGAGCCTTACCACACACGAGCATAATGTCAAATTAGGGGAAGTCTAAAGTGACCTTACGACGATGAGCTTAATGCCAAACAGGGCACGTCTAAGAAATTTGTGTTTAGGACTCGTAATAGTGGTTGTACCATTTTTAATTTTTAACTAGCCTATATAAGTGAATTTCCGTAATAAGCATTACACATTCATTCCCTTGCAACCATAGAATGCTTAAGTTTTAACTTCCCCATATAAGTCAACTTCAATAATGATCATTACACATTCATTCCCTTGTATATGATGTGAGCCTAAATCATTAGAACATAATGTGTAAGCCTATAGACATGAGTCTATAGGTATACATAAGCTTGAACCCGTGAGTATAAGCATGAGCCTAGAGGCTTGAGCCCACTAGTAAGTGTGATGAGAGGCCAGCTCATTAGATGTCTCTGAGCTTGTTTCTTCAAAAACTGTGTGAGCACACAAACATGAGTCTAGAGCGCGAGTCTAGAGATGCGCATAGGTCGTCCAGAGACATGAGTCTAGAGATGTGTGTGTGTGTCTAAAGGCGGGAGTCCCATAGAAATAAGCCTCATGATCTTGACTCCCCAAGAAAAGCGATATCTAGTAAATGCCAAGAAAAGCAATACAGAGCGTCAAAGAAAGCAAATTTGTTGGAAAAATCTGGGTGCACACACGACACACCCCTTCTATCCATTTCCCAAGCACATCATCTCCATTTTTCACTAAGAGTATCGATTCTTTTCCCCACATTCTGCATCTCCTAGGAAGCTTGGACACATACACGTGCAACTAACCTCATCAATGGAAACCCTCTAAGTACATATATAGATGGGGGGACCATGGTAGGTGTGGAAGCCAACCTTATCTCCTGTATAACAATTGGCCATGGAAGCACCTCCAAAGCGCTTTGAAGAATATAAGCTCACCCTCAACTCTAATTTAACATAAACACAACCTCACCCTAGTCAACATATTAGCCATATATAAATCCAATCTCTAAGCATCAAGCTATGAGATCTTGGATTAATATCATGTTGTGCATGGTCCAGAGACTATTATCTAGATACCCATGAAACATCATTAAATGGTAGTCTTGGCAATAATTTAGCCAGTCAAAAGGTGCACCTAATTTAAAGGGCCCACCAAGCCCCTTCCACAACAATAGAAGGAGGCCTTTCATGAAGATGCATGCAGAACTTCTACTTCTATATCCTATCGTCGCGCATGGTTTGGGCACCATCTACCCATGCAAAATCATTGATAATAGTGGTCATTGGGTGATAACCCCATTGATCAAAAGGCGTGGGTTGCTTCTACCAAAATCATTCATGATAGTGGTCGTGTGGTGATAGCTCCATTAATCAGAAGGCATGGGTTTCTTCTACCTACCAGGTGATTTTGAAGGGACCAAGCCACCTCCACAATAGAAGGAGGCCTACATGAAAGAAATCTACTTCACATCTACCTCTTTATGCCACCTTGACTACCCCAAGGCTACCCAAAGATTATCATCAATTTGCCATACCTCTAAGTCACATATCACTTTAGAGTCTACCACTTATCCTGGCATGCCAATTTCACGTTATATCTTGGACCATCTACACCTCTTCAACTTGGGAGCTAGCTTCACCACCACTAACCTGGTGGGTGATGTGGTCATCTTTAGGAAGGGAGGGAGGGGGACATAGTTTCACCCAGGTTTCACCCACCTATAACACCACAAGGAGCTTTGCCGTCTTATTTGGTGGAAATAGCACATGTCATACCATATAAGGAGCTGTGCCATCTTATTTTTTTGAGTGATCTTTGCCAGCTTATTTGCTTGAGCGAGCACCTGTTTTTACAAGATAGCACTTTAGAGTATAAAGCAGCCTTATCACGAGCTTTAATGTCGAATTAGGGGAAGTCTAAAGTGACCTTACGACGATGAGCTTAATGCCAAACAGGGCACGTCTAAGAAACTTTTGTACATACTTACTTAGGACTCGTAATAGTGGTTGTACCATTTTTGATTTTTAACTAGCATAGCTATATAAGTCACTTTCCGTAATAAGCATTAAACGTTCATTCCCTTGCAACCATAGAATACTTAAGTTTTAACTTCCCTATATAAGTCAACTTCAATAATGATCATTACACATTCATTCCCTTGTATATAATACTTAAGATGTGTTCTCTTCTCTAATCTCGCTTGCTTGTGCGCTCTATTGAATCTTGCATGATTGATGGATGCTTGCTAGATAGGTTTGATTGTAGGTTTTTTCTTTCTTTCTTTTATTAGCTTCTTCCCCCCATTCTACCATTTGTGAGAGAAGACCACTCCAAAGGATATCCTCTTCTTGAATTAGAGTGAGGAAGAAGTGATTTTTCGTTCATGCATTTCATAATTTTGTTCTTAGCATTTCTAAATTCAAAGTGGAATAAACTAACCCAAAAACATAAGCCGCTTGTGCGTGAATTAGAGTGAGGAAGTTGTGAATTTTTTTGTTCATCCATTGCATAATTTTGTTCATTTCCATGGTGAAATTGGTAGCTTAGAGCATGTAAAATCAACAAAAAAACCAATAAACCACATGTAATCACTTTTATAGACACCATAAACGTGGATTCGAAATAATCCTTATAACCACCATCAAATCTTAAGAATCTCAAACACCTCAAAAAACCATGCCAAACCATCTCTCGGGTTGGGAGACGTAAGTCCATAGTCCCATGAAAAAAAACCATGAGTCAACACACATAAGCTTAGAGATGTGAGCCGCCGTGAGTCAACACGTGAGCTTAGAGACATGAGTTGTAAGCCTAGAGACATCCACTATGAGTCTAGAGGCATATAAGACATGAGTCGTGAGCCAAGTCTAGAGTTGTGAGTCGTGAGTCTAGAGACGTAAGTCAATAGACATGAGTCTGAAGCTGCGAGTTAACAAACGCGAGTCTGGTCAACCTAATAGTATACCAGGCAATTCAAACAGTATGGTACTAATGTGATTCTAGGAAACCTAATATTATAACAATGAATTAAAAGTGTTTGGTAAAGCAGCTCTTGAAGACCTATAAAGACACACCTACCTTGTCATACGAATTACACAAAAAATTCTTGTCCTTTATAATTATTGGGGTGTAAGTACTACATGAGCCAGAACCTGTGAGTCCATAAGCATGAGCCTAGAGGCTTGAGCCCACTAGTAAGGGCGATGAGAGGCCAACTCATTAGATGTTTGTGAGCTTGTTTCTTCAAAAACTGTGTGAGCACACAAAAATGAGTCTAGAGCGCGAGTCTAGAGATGCACATAGGTCGTCCAGAGACATGAGTCTAGAGATGCGTGTGTGTGTCCAAAGGCATGAGTCCCATAGAAATAAGCCTCATGATCTTGACCCCCCAAGAGAAGCGAGTATATGCCAAGAGAAGCAATACAGAGCGTCAAAGAAAGCAAATTTGTTGGAAAAATCTGAGTGCACACACAAGACACACACCTTCTATACATTTCCCAAGCACATCATCTCCATTTTTCACTGAGAGTATCAATTATCTTTCCCACATTCTGCATCTCCTAGGAAGCGTGGACACGTACACGTGCAACTAACCTCATCAATGGAAACCCTCTAAGTACATATATAGATGGGGGGACCATGGTAGGTATGGGAGCCAACCTTATCTCTTGTATTACAATTGGCCATGTAAGTACCTCCAAAGCGCTTTAAAGAATATAACCTCACCCTCGACTCTATTTTAACATAAACACAACCTCACCCTAGTCCACATATTAGCCATATATAAATCCAATCTCTAAGCATCAAGTTATGAGATCTTGGATTAATATCATGTTGTGCATGGTCTAGAGACTATTATCTAGATACCCATGAAACATCATTAAATGGTAGTCTTGGCAATGATTTTGCCAATCAAAAGGTGCACCTAGTTTAAAGGGCCCACCAAGCCCCTTCCACAAAAATAGAAGGAGGCCTTTCATGAAGATGCATGCATAACTTCTACTTCTATATCCTATCGTCGCTCGTGCATGGTTTGGGCACCATCTACCCATGCAAAATCATTCATGATAGTGGTCATGGGGTGATAACCCCATTGATCAAAAGGCGTGGGTTGCTTCTACCAAAATCATTCATGATAGTGTACCTCTTTAGGCCACCTTGACTACCCCAAGGTACCCAAAGATTATCATCAATTTGCCATACATCTAGGTCACATATCACTTTAGAGTCTACCACTTATCCTGGCATGCCAATTTCACGTTATATCTTGGACCATCTACACCTCTTCAACTTGGGAGCTAGCTTCACCACTAACCTGGGTGATGTGGTCACCTTTAGGAAGGGAGGGAGGGGGACGTAGTTTCACCCACCTATCACACCTTAAGGAGCTTTGCCATCTTATTTGCTGGAGTTAGCACATGTCATACCATATAAGGAGCTGTGCCGTCTTATTTTTTTGAGTGATCTTTGCCAGTTTATTTGCTTGAGCGAGCACCTGTTTTTACAAGATAGCACTTTAGAATATAAAGGAGCCTTACCACACACGAGCATAATGTCAAATTAGGGGAAGTCTAAAGTGACCTTACGACGATGAGCTTAATGCCAAACAGGGCACGTCTAAGAAATTTGTGTTTAGGACTCGTAATAGTGGTTGTACCATTTTTAATTTTTAACTAGCCTATATAAGTGAATTTCCGTAATAAGCATTACACATTCATTCCCTTGCAACCATAGAATGCTTAAGTTTTAACTTCCCCATATAAGTCAACTTCAATAATGATCATTACACATTCATTCCCTTGTATATGATGTGAGCCTAAATCATTAGAACATAATGTGTAAGCCTATAGACATGAGTCTATAGGTATACATAAGCTTGAACCCGTGAGTATAAGCATGAGCCTAGAGGCTTGAGCCCACTAGTAAGTGTGATGAGAGGCCAGCTCATTAGATGTCTCTGAGCTTGTTTCTTCAAAAACTGTGTGAGCACACAAACATGAGTCTAGAGCGCGAGTCTAGAGATGCGCATAGGTCGTCCAGAGACATGAGTCTAGAGATGTGTGTGTGTGTCTAAAGGCGGGAGTCCCATAGAAATAAGCCTCATGATCTTGACTCCCCAAGAAAAGCGATATCTAGTAAATGCCAAGAAAAGCAATACAGAGCGTCAAAGAAAGCAAATTTGTTGGAAAAATCTGGGTGCACACACGACACACCCCTTCTATCCATTTCCCAAGCACATCATCTCCATTTTTCACTAAGAGTATCGATTCTTTTCCCCACATTCTGCATCTCCTAGGAAGCTTGGACACATACACGTGCAACTAACCTCATCAATGGAAACCCTCTAAGTACATATATAGATGGGGGGACCATGGTAGGTGTGGAAGCCAACCTTATCTCCTGTATAACAATTGGCCATGGAAGCACCTCCAAAGCGCTTTGAAGAATATAAGCTCACCCTCAACTCTAATTTAACATAAACACAACCTCACCCTAGTCAACATATTAGCCATATATAAATCCAATCTCTAAGCATCAAGCTATGAGATCTTGGATTAATATCATGTTGTGCATGGTCCAGAGACTATTATCTAGATACCCATGAAACATCATTAAATGGTAGTCTTGGCAATAATTTAGCCAGTCAAAAGGTGCACCTAATTTAAAGGGCCCACCAAGCCCCTTCCACAACAATAGAAGGAGGCCTTTCATGAAGATGCATGCAGAACTTCTACTTCTATATCCTATCGTCGCGCATGGTTTGGGCACCATCTACCCATGCAAAATCATTGATAATAGTGGTCATTGGGTGATAACCCCATTGATCAAAAGGCGTGGGTTGCTTCTACCAAAATCATTCATGATAGTGGTCGTGTGGTGATAGCTCCATTAATCAGAAGGCATGGGTTTCTTCTACCTACCAGGTGATTTTGAAGGGACCAAGCCACCTCCACAATAGAAGGAGGCCTACATGAAAGAAATCTACTTCACATCTACCTCTTTATGCCACCTTGACTACCCCAAGGCTACCCAAAGATTATCATCAATTTGCCATACCTCTAAGTCACATATCACTTTAGAGTCTACCACTTATCCTGGCATGCCAATTTCACGTTATATCTTGGACCATCTACACCTCTTCAACTTGGGAGCTAGCTTCACCACCACTAACCTGGTGGGTGATGTGGTCATCTTTAGGAAGGGAGGGAGGGGGACATAGTTTCACCCAGGTTTCACCCACCTATAACACCACAAGGAGCTTTGCCGTCTTATTTGGTGGAAATAGCACATGTCATACCATATAAGGAGCTGTGCCATCTTATTTTTTTGAGTGATCTTTGCCAGCTTATTTGCTTGAGCGAGCACCTGTTTTTACAAGATAGCACTTTAGAGTATAAAGCAGCCTTATCACGAGCTTTAATGTCGAATTAGGGGAAGTCTAAAGTGACCTTACGACGATGAGCTTAATGCCAAACAGGGCACGTCTAAGAAACTTTTGTACATACTTACTTAGGACTCGTAATAGTGGTTGTACCATTTTTGATTTTTAACTAGCATAGCTATATAAGTCACTTTCCGTAATAAGCATTAAACGTTCATTCCCTTGCAACCATAGAATACTTAAGTTTTAACTTCCCTATATAAGTCAACTTCAATAATGATCATTACACATTCATTCCCTTGTATATAATACTTAAGATGTGTTCTCTTCTCTAATCTCGCTTGCTTGTGCGCTCTATTGAATCTTGCATGATTGATGGATGCTTGCTAGATAGGTTTGATTGTAGGTTTTTTCTTTCTTTCTTTTATTAGCTTCTTCCCCCCATTCTACCATTTGTGAGAGAAGACCACTCCAAAGGATCCTCTTCTTGAATTAGAGTGAGGAAGAAGTGATTTTTCGTTCATGCATTTCATAATTTTGTTCTTAGCATTTCTAAATTCAAAGTGGAATAAACTAACCCAAAAACATAAGCCGCTTGTGCGTGAATTAGAGTGAGGAAGTTGTGAATTTTTTTGTTCATCCATTGCATAATTTTGTTCATTTCCATGGTGAAATTGGTAGCTTAGAGCATGTAAAATCAACAAAAAAACCAATAAACCACATGTAATCACTTTTATAGACACCATAAACGTGGATTCGAAATAATCCTTATAACCACCATCAAATCTTAAGAATCTCAAACACCTCAAAAAACCATGCCAAACCATCTCTCGGGTTGGGAGACGTAAGTCCATAGTCCCATGAAAAAAAACCATGAGTCAACACACATAAGCTTAGAGATGTGAGCCGCCGTGAGTCAACACGTGAGCTTAGAGACATGAGTTGTAAGCCTAGAGACATCCACTATGAGTCTAGAGGCATATAAGACATGAGTCATGAGCCAAGTCTAGAGTTGTGAGTCGTGAGTCTAGAGACGTAAGTCAATAGACATGAGTCTGAAGCTGCGAGTTAACAAACGCGAGTCTGGTCAACCTAATAGTATACCAGGCAATTCAAACAGTATGGTACTAATGTGATTCTAGGAAACCTAATATTATAACAATGAATTAAAAGTGTTTGGTAAAGCAGCTCTTGAAGACCTATAAAGACACACCTACCTTGTCATACGAATTACACAAAAAATTCTTGTCCTTTATAATTATTGGGGTGTAAGTACTACATGAGCCAGAACCTGTGAGTCCATAAGCATGAGCCTAGAGGCTTGAGCCCACTAGTAAGGGCGATGAGAGGCCAACTCATTAGATGTTTGTGAGCTTGTTTCTTCAAAAACTGTGTGAGCACACAAAAATGAGTCTAGAGCGCGAGTCTAGAGATGCACATAGGTCGTCCAGAGACATGAGTCTAGAGATGCGTGTGTGTGTCCAAAGGCATGAGTCCCATAGAAATAAGCCTCATGATCTTGACCCCCCAAGAGAAGCGAGTATATGCCAAGAGAAGCAATACAGAGCGTCAAAGAAAGCAAATTTGTTGGAAAAATCTGAGTGCACACACAAGACACACACCTTCTATACATTTCCCAAGCACATCATCTCCATTTTTCACTGAGAGTATCAATTATCTTTCCCACATTCTGCATCTCCTAGGAAGCGTGGACACGTACACGTGCAACTAACCTCATCAATGGAAACCCTCTAAGTACATATATAGATGGGGGGACCATGGTAGGTATGGGAGCCAACCTTATCTCTTGTATTACAATTGGCCATGTAAGTACCTCCAAAGCGCTTTAAAGAATATAACCTCACCCTCGACTCTATTTTAACATAAACACAACCTCACCCTAGTCCACATATTAGCCATATATAAATCCAATCTCTAAGCATCAAGTTATGAGATCTTGGATTAATATCATGTTGTGCATGGTCTAGAGACTATTATCTAGATACCCATGAAACATCATTAAATGGTAGTCTTGGCAATGATTTTGCCAATCAAAAGGTGCACCTAGTTTAAAGGGCCCACCAAGCCCCTTCCACAAAAATAGAAGGAGGCCTTTCATGAAGATGCATGCATAACTTCTACTTCTATATCCTATCGTCGCTCGTGCATGGTTTGGGCACCATCTACCCATGCAAAATCATTCATGATAGTGGTCATGGGGTGATAACCCCATTGATCAAAAGGCGTGGGTTGCTTCTACCAAAATCATTCATGATAGTGTACCTCTTTAGGCCACCTTGACTACCCCAAGGTACCCAAAGATTATCATCAATTTGCCATACATCTAGGTCACATATCACTTTAGAGTCTACCACTTATCCTGGCATGCCAATTTCACGTTATATCTTGGACCATCTACACCTCTTCAACTTGGGAGCTAGCTTCACCACTAACCTGGGTGATGTGGTCACCTTTAGGAAGGGAGGGAGGGGGACGTAGTTTCACCCACCTATCACACCTTAAGGAGCTTTGCCATCTTATTTGCTGGAGTTAGCACATGTCATACCATATAAGGAGCTGTGCCGTCTTATTTTTTTGAGTGATCTTTGCCAGTTTATTTGCTTGAGCGAGCACCTGTTTTTACAAGATAGCACTTTAGAATATAAAGGAGCCTTACCACACACGAGCATAATGTCAAATTAGGGGAAGTCTAAAGTGACCTTACGACGATGAGCTTAATGCCAAACAGGGCACGTCTAAGAAATTTGTGTTTAGGACTCGTAATAGTGGTTGTACCATTTTTAATTTTTAACTAGCCTATATAAGTGAATTTCCGTAATAAGCATTACACATTCATTCCCTTGCAACCATAGAATGCTTAAGTTTTAACTTCCCCATATAAGTCAACTTCAATAATGATCATTACACATTCATTCCCTTGTATATGATGTGAGCCTAAATCATTAGAACATAATGTGTAAGCCTATAGACATGAGTCTATAGGTATACATAAGCTTGAACCCGTGAGTATAAGCATGAGCCTAGAGGCTTGAGCCCACTAGTAAGTGTGATGAGAGGCCAGCTCATTAGATGTCTCTGAGCTTGTTTCTTCAAAAACTGTGTGAGCACACAAACATGAGTCTAGAGCGCGAGTCTAGAGATGCGCATAGGTCGTCCAGAGACATGAGTCTAGAGATGTGTGTGTGTGTCTAAAGGCGGGAGTCCCATAGAAATAAGCCTCATGATCTTGACTCCCCAAGAAAAGCGATATCTAGTAAATGCCAAGAAAAGCAATACAGAGCGTCAAAGAAAGCAAATTTGTTGGAAAAATCTGGGTGCACACACGACACACCCCTTCTATCCATTTCCCAAGCACATCATCTCCATTTTTCACTAAGAGTATCGATTCTTTTCCCCACATTCTGCATCTCCTAGGAAGCTTGGACACATACACGTGCAACTAACCTCATCAATGGAAACCCTCTAAGTACATATATAGATGGGGGGACCATGGTAGGTGTGGAAGCCAACCTTATCTCGTGTATAACAATTGGCCATGGAAGCACCTCCAAAGCGCTTTGAAGAATATAAGCTCACCCTCAACTCTAATTTAACATAAACACAACCTCACCCTAGTCAACATATTAGCCATATATAAATCCAATCTCTAAGCATCAAGCTATGAGATCTTGGATTAATATCATGTTGTGCATGGTCCAGAGACTATTATCTAGATACCCATGAAACATCATTAAATGGTAGTCTTGGCAATAATTTAGCCAGTCAAAAGGTGCACCTAATTTAAAGGGCCCACCAAGCCCCTTCCACAACAATAGAAGGAGGCCTTTCATGAAGATGCATGCAGAACTTCTACTTCTATATCCTATCGTCGCGCATGGTTTGGGCACCATCTACCCATGCAAAATCATTGATAATAGTGGTCATTGGGTGATAACCCCATTGATCAAAAGGCGTGGGTTGCTTCTACCAAAATCATTCATGATAGTGGTCGTGTGGTGATAGCTCCATTAATCAGAAGGCATGGGTTTCTTCTACCTACCAGGTGATTTTGAAGGGACCAAGCCACCTCCACAATAGAAGGAGGCCTACATGAAAGAAATCTACTTCACATCTACCTCTTTATGCCACCTTGACTACCCCAAGGCTACCCAAAGATTATCATCAATTTGCCATACCTCTAAGTCACATATCACTTTAGAGTCTACCACTTATCCTGGCATGCCAATTTCACGTTATATCTTGGACCATCTACACCTCTTCAACTTGGGAGCTAGCTTCACCACCACTAACCTGGTGGGTGATGTGGTCATCTTTAGGAAGGGAGGGAGGGGGACATAGTTTCACCCAGGTTTCACCCACCTATAACACCACAAGGAGCTTTGCCGTCTTATTTGGTGGAAATAGCACATGTCATACCATATAAGGAGCTGTGCCATCTTATTTTTTTGAGTGATCTTTGCCAGCTTATTTGCTTGAGCGAGCACCTGTTTTTACAAGATAGCACTTTAGAGTATAAAGCAGCCTTATCACGAGCTTTAATGTCGAATTAGGGGAAGTCTAAAGTGACCTTACGACGATGAGCTTAATGCCAAACAGGGCACGTCTAAGAAACTTTTGTACATACTTACTTAGGACTCGTAATAGTGGTTGTACCATTTTTGATTTTTAACTAGCATAGCTATATAAGTCACTTTCCGTAATAAGCATTAAACGTTCATTCCCTTGCAACCATAGAATACTTAAGTTTTAACTTCCCTATATAAGTCAACTTCAATAATGATCATTACACATTCATTCCCTTGTATATAATACTTAAGATGTGTTCTCTTCTCTAATCTCGCTTGCTTGTGCGCTCTATTGAATCTTGCATGATTGATGGATGCTTGCTAGATAGGTTTGATTGTAGGTTTTTTCTTTCTTTCTTTTATTAGCTTCTTCCCCCCATTCTACCATTTGTGAGAGAAGACCACTCCAAAGGATATCCTCTTCTTGAATTAGAGTGAGGAAGAAGTGATTTTTCGTTCATGCATTTCATAATTTTGTTCTTAGCATTTCTAAATTCAAAGTGGAATAAACTAACCCAAAAACATAAGCCGCTTGTGCGTGAATTAGAGTGAGGAAGTTGTGAATTTTTTTGTTCATCCATTGCATAATTTTGTTCATTTCCATGGTGAAATTGGTAGCTTAGAGCATGTAAAATCAACAAAAAAACCAATAAACCACATGTAATCACTTTTATAGACACCATAAACGTGGATTCGAAATAATCCTTATAACCACCATCAAATCTTAAGAATCTCAAACACCTCAAAAAACCATGCCAAACCATCTCTCGGGTTGGGAGACGTAAGTCCATAGTCCCATGAAAAAAAACCATGAGTCAACACACATAAGCTTAGAGATGTGAGCCGCCGTGAGTCAACACGTGAGCTTAGAGACATGAGTTGTAAGCCTAGAGACATCCACTATGAGTCTAGAGGCATATAAGACATGAGTCATGAGCCAAGTCTAGAGTTGTGAGTCGTGAGTCTAGAGACGTAAGTCAATAGACATGAGTCTGAAGCTGCGAGTTAACAAACGCGAGTCTGGTCAACCTAATAGTATACCAGGCAATTCAAACAGTATGGTACTAATGTGATTCTAGGAAACCTAATATTATAACAATGAATTAAAAGTGTTTGGTAAAGCAGCTCTTGAAGACCTATAAAGACACACCTACCTTGTCATACGAATTACACAAATAATTCTTGTCCTTTATAATTATTGGGGTGTAAGTACTACATGAGCCAGAACCTGTGAGTCCATAAGCATGAGCCTAGAGGCTTGAGCCCACTAGTAAGGGCGATGAGAGGCCAACTCATTAGATGTTTGTGAGCTTGTTTCTTCAAAAACTGTGTGAGCACACAAAAATGAGTCTAGAGCGCGAGTCTAGAGATGCACATAGGTCGTCCAGAGACATGAGTCTAGAGATGCGTGTGTGTGTCCAAAGGCATGAGTCCCATAGAAATAAGCCTCATGATCTTGACCCCCCAAGAGAAGCGAGTATATGCCAAGAAAAGCAATACAGAGCGTCAAAGAAAGCAAATTTGTTGGAAAAATCTGAGTGCACACACAAGACACACACCTTCTATACATTTCCCAAGCACATCATCTCCATTTTTCACTGAGAGTATCAATTATCTTTCCCACATTCTGCATCTCCTAGGAAGCGTGGACACGTACACGTGCAACTAACCTCATCAATGGAAACCCTCTAAGTACATATATAGATGGGGGGACCATGGTAGGTATGGGAGCCAACCTTATCTCTTGTATTACAATTGGCCATGTAAGTACCTCCAAAGCGCTTTAAAGAATATAACCTCACCCTCGACTCTATTTTAACATAAACACAACCTCACCCTAGTCCACATATTAGCCATATATAAATCCAATCTCTAAGCATCAAGCTATGAGATCTTGGATTAATATCATGTTGTGCATGGTCCAGAGACTATTATCTAGATACCCATGAAACATCATTAAATGGTAGTCTTGGCAATAATTTAGCCAGTCAAAAGGTGCACCTAATTTAAAGGGCCCACCAAGCCCCTTCCACAACAATAGAAGGAGGCCTTTCATGAAGATGCATGCAGAACTTCTACTTCTATATCCTATCGTCGCTCGTGCATGGTTTGGGCACCATCTACCCATGCAAAATCATTCATGATAGTGGTCATGGGGTGATAACCCCATTGATCAAAAGGCGTGGGTTGCTTCTACCAAAATCATTCATGATAGTGTACCTCTTTAGGCCACCTTGACTACCCCAAGGTACCCAAAGATTATCATCAATTTGCCATACATCTAGGTCACATATCACTTTAGAGTCTACCACTTATCCTGGCATGCCAATTTCACGTTATATCTTGGACCATCTACACCTCTTCAACTTGGGAGCTAGCTTCACCACTAACCTGGGTGATGTGGTCACCTTTAGGAAGGGAGGGAGGGGGACGTAGTTTCACCCACCTATCACACCTTAAGGAGCTTTGCCATCTTATTTGCTGGAGTTAGCACATGTCATACCATATAAGGAGCTGTGCCGTCTTATTTTTTTGAGTGATCTTTGCCAGTTTATTTGCTTGAGCGAGCACCTGTTTTTACAAGATAGCACTTTAGAATATAAAGGAGCCTTACCACACACGAGCATAATGTCAAATTAGGGGAAGTCTAAAGTGACCTTACGACGATGAGCTTAATGCCAAACAGGGCACGTCTAAGAAATTTGTGTTTAGGACTCGTAATAGTGGTTGTACCATTTTTAATTTTTAACTAGCCTATATAAGTGAATTTCCGTAATAAGCATTACACATTCATTCCCTTGCAACCATAGAATGCTTAAGTTTTAACTTCCCCATATAAGTCAACTTCAATAATGATCATTACACATTCATTCCCTTGTATATGATGTGAGCCTAAATCATTAGAACATAATGTGTAAGCCTATAGACATGAGTCTATAGGTATACATAAGCTTGAACCCGTGAGTATAAGCATGAGCCTAGAGGCTTGAGCCCACTAGTAAGTGTGATGAGAGGCCAGCTCATTAGATGTCTCTGAGCTTGTTTCTTCAAAAACTGTGTGAGCACACAAACATGAGTCTAGAGCGCGAGTCTAGAGATGCGCATAGGTCATCCAGAGACATGAGTCTAGAGATGTGTGTGTGTGTCTAAAGGCGGGAGTCCCATAGAAATAAGCCTCATGATCTTGACTCCCCAAGAAAAGCGATATCTAGTAAATGCCAAGAAAAGCAATACAGAGCGTCAAAGAAAGCAAATTTGTTGGAAAAATCTGGGTGCACACACGACACACCCCTTCTATCCATTTCCCAAGCACATCATCTCCATTTTTCACTAAGAGTATCGATTCTTTTCCCCACATTCTGCATCTCCTAGGAAGCTTGGACACATACACGTGCAACTAACCTCATCAATGGAAACCCTCTAAGTACATATATAGATGGGGGGACCATGGTAGGTGTGGAAGCCAACCTTATCTCCTGTATAACAATTGGCCATGGAAGCACCTCCAAAGCGCTTTGAAGAATATAAGCTCACCCTGAACTCTAATTTAACATAAACACAACCTCACCCTAGTCAACATATTAGCCATATATAAATCCAATCTCTAAGCATCAAGCTATGAGATCTTGGATTAATATCATGTTGTGCATGGTCCAGAGACTATTATCTAGATACCCATGAAACATCATTAAATGGTAGTCTTGGCAATAATTTAGCCAGTCAAAAGGTGCACCTAATTTAAAGGGCCCACCAAGCCCCTTCCACAACAATAGAAGGAGGCCTTTCATGAAGATGCATGCAGAACTTCTACTTCTATATCCTATCGTCGCGCATGGTTTGGGCACCATCTACCCATGCAAAATCATTGATAATAGTGGTCATTGGGTGATAACCCCATTGATCAAAAGGCGTGGGTTGCTTCTACCAAAATCATTCATGATAGTGGTCGTGTGGTGATAGCTCCATTAATCAGAAGGCATGGGTTTCTTCTACCTACCAGGTGATTTTGAAGGGACCAAGCCACCTCCACAATAGAAGGGGGCCTACATGAAAGAAATCTACTTCACATCTACCTCTTTATGCCACCTTGACTACCCCAAGGCTACCCAAAGATTATCATCAATTTGCCATACCTCTAAGTCACATATCACTTTAGAGTCTACCACTTATCCTGGCATGCCAATTTCACGTTATATCTTGGACCATCTACACCTCTTCAACTTGGGAGCTAGCTTCACCACCACTAACCTGGTGGGTGATGTGGTCATCTTTAGGAAGGGAGGGAGGGGGACATAGTTTCACCCAGGTTTCACCCACCTATAACACCACAAGGAGCTTTGCCGTCTTATTTGGTGGAAATAGCACATGTCATACCATATAAGGAGCTGTGCCATCTTATTTTTTTGAGTGATCTTTGCCAGCTTATTTGCTTGAGCGAGCACCTGTTTTTACAAGATAGCACTTTAGAGTATAAAGCAGCCTTATCACGAGCTTTAATGTCGAATTAGGGGAAGTCTAAAGTGACCTTACGACGATGAGCTTAATGCCAAACAGGGCACGTCTAAGAAACTTTTGTACATACTTACTTAGGACTCGTAATAGTGGTTGTACCATTTTTGATTTTTAACTAGCATAGCTATATAAGTCACTTTCCGTAATAAGCATTAAACGTTCATTCCCTTGCAACCATAGAATACTTAAGTTTTAACTTCCCTATATAAGTCAACTTCAATAATGATCATTACACATTCATTCCCTTGTATATAATACTTAAGATGTGTTCTCTTCTCTAATCTCGCTTGCTTGTGCGCTCTATTGAATCTTGCATGATTGATGGATGCTTGCTAGATAGGTTTGATTGTAGGTTTTTTCTTTCTTTCTTTTATTAGCTTCTTCCCCCCATTCTACCATTTGTGAGAGAAGACCACTCCAAAGGATATCCTCTTCTTGAATTAGAGTGAGGAAGAAGTGATTTTTCGTTCATGCATTTCATAATTTTGTTCTTAGCATTTCTAAATTCAAAGTGGAATAAACTAACCCAAAAACATAAGCCGCTTGTGCGTGAATTAGAGTGAGGAAGTTGTGAATTTTTTTGTTCATCCATTGCATAATTTTGTTCATTTCCATGGTGAAATTGGTAGCTTAGAGCATGTAAAATCAACAAAAAAACCAATAAACCACATGTAATCACTTTTATAGACACCATAAACGTGGATTCGAAATAATCCTTATAACCACCATCAAATCTTAAGAATCTCAAACACCTCAAAAAACCATGCCAAACCATCTCTCGGGTTGGGAGACGTAAGTCCATAGTCCCATGAAAAAAAACCATGAGTCAACACACATAAGCTTAGAGATGTGAGCCGCCGTGAGTCAACACGTGAGCTTAGAGACATGAGTTGTAAGCCTAGAGACATCCACTATGAGTCTAGAGGCATATAAGACATGAGTCATGAGCCAAGTCTAGAGTTGTGAGTCGTGAGTCTAGAGACGTAAGTCAATAGACATGAGTCTGAAGCTGCGAGTTAACAAACGCGAGTCTGGTCAACCTAATAGTATACCAGGCAATTCAAACAGTATGGTACTAATGTGATTCTAGGAAACCTAATATTATAACAATGAATTAAAAGTGTTTGGTAAAGCAGCTCTTGAAGACCTATAAAGACACACCTACCTTGTCATACGAATTACACAAATAATTCTTGTCCTTTATAATTATTGGGGTGTAAGTACTACATGAGCCAGAACCTGTGAGTCCATAAGCATGAGCCTAGAGGCTTGAGCCCACTAGTAAGGGCGATGAGAGGCCAACTCATTAGATGTTTGTGAGCTTGTTTCTTCAAAAACTGTGTGAGCACACAAAAATGAGTCTAGAGCGCGAGTCTAGAGATGCACATAGGTCGTCCAGAGACATGAGTCTAGAGATGCGTGTGTGTGTCCAAAGGCATGAGTCCCATAGAAATAAGCCTCATGATCTTGACCCCCCAAGAGAAGCGAGTATATGCCAAGAAAAGCAATACAGAGCGTCAAAGAAAGCAAATTTGTTGGAAAAATCTGAGTGCACACACAAGACACACACCTTCTATACATTTCCCAAGCACATCATCTCCATTTTTCACTGAGAGTATCAATTATCTTTCCCACATTCTGCATCTCCTAGGAAGCGTGGACACGTACACGTGCAACTAACCTCATCAATGGAAACCCTCTAAGTACATATATAGATGGGGGGACCATGGTAGGTATGGGAGCCAACCTTATCTCTTGTATTACAATTGGCCATGTAAGTACCTCCAAAGCGCTTTAAAGAATATAACCTCACCCTCGACTCTATTTTAACATAAACACAACCTCACCCTAGTCCACATATTAGCCATATATAAATCCAATCTCTAAGCATCAAGCTATGAGATCTTGGATTAATATCATGTTGTGCATGGTCCAGAGACTATTATCTAGATACCCATGAAACATCATTAAATGGTAGTCTTGGCAATAATTTAGCCAGTCAAAAGGTGCACCTAATTTAAAGGGCCCACCAAGCCCCTTCCACAACAATAGAAGGAGGCCTTTCATGAAGATGCATGCAGAACTTCTACTTCTATATCCTATCGTCGCTCGTGCATGGTTTGGGCACCATCTACCCATGCAAAATCATTCATGATAGTGGTCATGGGGTGATAACCCCATTGATCAAAAGGCGTGGGTTGCTTCTACCAAAATCATTCATGATAGTGTACCTCTTTAGGCCACCTTGACTACCCCAAGGTACCCAAAGATTATCATCAATTTGCCATACATCTAGGTCACATATCACTTTAGAGTCTACCACTTATCTTGGCATGCCAATTTCACGTTATATCTTGGACCATCTACACCTCTTCAACTTGGGAGCTAGCTTCACCACTAACCTGGGTGATGTGGTCACCTTTAGGAAGGGAGGGAGGGGGACGTAGTTTCACCCACCTATCACACCTTAAGGAGCTTTGCCATCTTATTTGCTGGAGTTAGCACATGTCATACCATATAAGGAGCTGTGCCGTCTTATTTTTTTGAGTGATCTTTGCCAGTTTATTTGCTTGAGCGAGCACCTGTTTTTACAAGATAGCACTTTAGAATATAAAGGAGCCTTACCACACACGAGCATAATGTCAAATTAGGGGAAGTCTAAAGTGACCTTACGACGATGAGCTTAATGCCAAACAGGGCACGTCTAAGAAATTTGTGTTTAGGACTCGTAATAGTGGTTGTACCATTTTTAATTTTTAACTAGCCTATATAAGTGAATTTCCGTAATAAGCATTACACATTCATTCCCTTGCAACCATAGAATGCTTAAGTTTTAACTTCCCCATATAAGTCAACTTCAATAATGATCATTACACATTCATTCCCTTGTATATGATGTGAGCCTAAATCATTAGAACATAATGTGTAAGCCTATAGACATGAGTCTATAGGTATACATAAGCTTGAACCCGTGAGTATAAGCATGAGCCTAGAGGCTTGAGCCCACTAGTAAGTGTGATGAGAGGCCAGCTCATTAGATGTCTCTGAGCTTGTTTCTTCAAAAACTGTGTGAGCACACAAACATGAGTCTAGAGCGCGAGTCTAGAGATGCGCATAGGTCGTCCAGAGACATGAGTCTAGAGATGTGTGTGTGTGTCTAAAGGCGGGAGTCCCATAGAAATAAGCCTCATGATCTTGACTCCCCAAGAAAAGCGATATCTAGTAAATGCCAAGAAAAGCAATACAGAGCGTCAAAGAAAGCAAATTTGTTGGAAAAATCTGGGTGCACACACGACACACCCCTTCTATCCATTTCCCAAGCACATCATCTCCATTTTTCACTAAGAGTATCGATTCTTTTCCCCACATTCTGCATCTCCTAGGAAGCTTGGACACATACACGTGCAACTAACCTCATCAATGGAAACCCTCTAAGTACATATATAGATGGGGGGACCATGGTAGGTGTGGAAGCCAACCTTATCTCCTGTATAACAATTGGCCATGGAAGCACCTCCAAAGCGCTTTGAAGAATATAAGCTCACCCTCAACTCTAATTTAACATAAACACAACCTCACCCTAGTCAACATATTAGCCATATATAAATCCAATCTCTAAGCATCAAGCTATGAGATCTTGGATTAATATCATGTTGTGCATGGTCCAGAGACTATTATCTAGATACCCATGAAACATCATTAAATGGTAGTCTTGGCAATAATTTAGCCAGTCAAAAGGTGCACCTAATTTAAAGGGCCCACCAAGCCCCTTCCACAACAATAGAAGGAGGCCTTTCATGAAGATGCATGCAGAACTTCTACTTCTATATCCTATCGTCGCGCATGGTTTGGGCACCATCTACCCATGCAAAATCATTGATAATAGTGGTCATTGGGTGATAACCCCATTGATCAAAAGGCGTGGGTTGCTTCTACCAAAATCATTCATGATAGTGGTCGTGTGGTGATAGCTCCATTAATCAGAAGGCATGGGTTTCTTCTACCTACCAGGTGATTTTGAAGGGACCAAGCCACCTCCACAATAGAAGGGGGCCTACATGAAAGAAATCTACTTCACATCTACCTCTTTATGCCACCTTGACTACCCCAAGGCTACCCAAAGATTATCATCAATTTGCCATACCTCTAAGTCACATATCACTTTAGAGTCTACCACTTATCCTGGCATGCCAATTTCACGTTATATCTTGGACCATCTACACCTCTTCAACTTGGGAGCTAGCTTCACCACCACTAACCTGGTGGGTGATGTGGTCATCTTTAGGAAGGGAGGGAGGGGGACATAGTTTCACCCAGGTTTCACCCACCTATAACACCACAAGGAGCTTTGCCGTCTTATTTGGTGGAAATAGCACATGTCATACCATATAAGGAGCTGTGCCATCTTATTTTTTTGAGTGATCTTTGCCAGCTTATTTGCTTGAGCGAGCACCTGTTTTTACAAGATAGCACTTTAGAGTATAAAGCAGCCTTATCACGAGCTTTAATGTCGAATTAGGGGAAGTCTAAAGTGACCTTACGACGATGAGCTTAATGCCAAACAGGGCACGTCTAAGAAACTTTTGTACATACTTACTTAGGACTCGTAATAGTGGTTGTACCATTTTTGATTTTTAACTAGCATAGCTATATAAGTCACTTTCCGTAATAAGCATTAAACGTTCATTCCCTTGCAACCATAGAATACTTAAGTTTTAACTTCCCTATATAAGTCAACTTCAATAATGATCATTACACATTCATTCCCTTGTATATAATACTTAAGATGTGTTCTCTTCTCTAATCTCGCTTGCTTGTGCGCTCTATTGAATCTTGCATGATTGATGGATGCTTGCTAGATAGGTTTGATTGTAGGTTTTTTCTTTCTTTCTTTTATTAGCTTCTTCCCCCCATTCTACCATTTGTGAGAGAAGACCACTCCAAAGGATATCCTCTTCTTGAATTAGAGTGAGGAAGAAGTGATTTTTCGTTCATGCATTTCATAATTTTGTTCTTAGCATTTCTAAATTCAAAGTGGAATAAACTAACCCAAAAACATAAGCCGCTTGTGCGTGAATTAGAGTGAGGAAGTTGTGAATTTTTTTGTTCATCCATTGCATAATTTTGTTCATTTCCATGGTGAAATTGGTAGCTTAGAGCATGTAAAATCAACAAAAAAACCAATAAACCACATGTAATCACTTTTATAGACACCATAAACGTGGATTCGAAATAATCCTTATAACCACCATCAAATCTTAAGAATCTCAAACACCTCAAAAAACCATGCCAAACCATCTCTCGGGTTGGGAGACGTAAGTCCATAGTCCCATGAAAAAAAACCATGAGTCAACACACATAAGCTTAGAGATGTGAGCCGCCGTGAGTCAACACGTGAGCTTAGAGACATGAGTTGTAAGCCTAGAGACATCCACTATGAGTCTAGAGGCATATAAGACATGAGTCATGAGCCAAGTCTAGAGTTGTGAGTCGTGAGTCTAGAGACGTAAGTCAATAGACATGAGTCTGAAGCTGCGAGTTAACAAACGCGAGTCTGGTCAACCTAATAGTATACCAGGCAATTCAAACAGTATGGTACTAATGTGATTCTAGGAAACCTAATATTATAACAATGAATTAAAAGTGTTTGGTAAAGCAGCTCTTGAAGACCTATAAAGACACACCTACCTTGTCATACGAATTACACAAATAATTCTTGTCCTTTATAATTATTGGGGTGTAAGTACTACATGAGCCAGAACCTGTGAGTCCATAAGCATGAGCCTAGAGGCTTGAGCCCACTAGTAAGGGCGATGAGAGGCCAACTCATTAGATGTTTGTGAGCTTGTTTCTTCAAAAACTGTGTGAGCACACAAAAATGAGTCTAGAGCGCGAGTCTAGAGATGCACATAGGTCGTCCAGAGACATGAGTCTAGAGATGCGTGTGTGTGTCCAAAGGCATGAGTCCCATAGAAATAAGCCTCATGATCTTGACCCCCCAAGAGAAGCGAGTATATGCCAAGAAAAGCAATACAGAGCGTCAAAGAAAGCAAATTTGTTGGAAAAATCTGAGTGCACACACAAGACACACACCTTCTATACATTTCCCAAGCACATCATCTCCATTTTTCACTGAGAGTATCAATTATCTTTCCCACATTCTGCATCTCCTAGGAAGCGTGGACACGTACACGTGCAACTAACCTCATCAATGGAAACCCTCTAAGTACATATATAGATGGGGGGACCATGGTAGGTATGGGAGCCAACCTTATCTCTTGTATTACAATTGGCCATGTAAGTACCTCCAAAGCGCTTTAAAGAATATAACCTCACCCTCGACTCTATTTTAACATAAACACAACCTCACCCTAGTCCACATATTAGCCATATATAAATCCAATCTCTAAGCATCAAGTTATGAGATCTTGGATTAATATCATGTTGTGCATGGTCTAGAGACTATTATCTAGATACCCATGAAACATCATTAAATGGTAGTCTTGGCAATGATTTTGCCAATCAAAAGGTGCACCTAGTTTAAAGGGCCCACCAAGCCCCTTCCACAAAAATAGAAGGAGGCCTTTCATGAAGATGCATGCATAACTTCTACTTCTTTATCCATTCGTCGCTCGTGCATGGTTTGGGCACCATCTACCCATGCAAAATCATTCATGATAGTGGTCATGGGGTGATAACCCCATTGATCAAAAGGCGTGGGTTGCTTCTACCAAAATCATTCATGATAGTGTACCTCTTTAGGCCACCTTGACTACCCCAAGGTACCCAAAGATTATCATCAATTTGCCATACATCTAGGTCACATATCACTTTAGAGTCTACCACTTATCTTGGCATGCCAATTTCACGTTATATCTTGGACCATCTACACCTCTTCAACTTGGGAGCTAGCTTCACCACTAACCTGGGTGATGTGGTCACCTTTAGGAAGGGAGGGAGGGGGACGTAGTTTCACCCACCTATCACACCTTAAGGAGCTTTTCCATCTTATTTGCTGGAGTTAGCACATGTCATACCATATAAGGAGCTGTGCCGTCTTATTTTTTTGAGTGATCTTTGCCAGTTTATTTGCTTGAGCGAGCACCTGTTTTTACAAGATAGCACTTTAGAATATAAAGGAGCCTTACCACACACGAGCATAATGTCAAATTAGGGGAAGTCTAAAGTGACCTTACGACGATGAGCTTAATGCCAAACAGGGCACGTCTAAGAAATTTGTGTTTAGGACTCGTAATAGTGGTTGTACCATTTTTAATTTTTAACTAGCCTATATAAGTGAATTTCCGTAATAAGCATTACACATTCATTCCCTTGCAACCATAGAATGCTTAAGTTTTAACTTCCCCATATAAGTCAACTTCAATAATGATCATTACACATTCATTCCCTTGTATATGATGTGAGCCTAAATCATTAGAACATAATGTGTAAGCCTATAGACATGAGTCTATAGGTATACATAAGCTTGAACCCGTGAGTATAAGCATGAGCCTAGAGGCTTGAGCCCACTAGTAAGTGTGATGAGAGGCCAGCTCATTAGATGTCTCTGAGCTTGTTTCTTCAAAAACTGTGTGAGCACACAAACATGAGTCTAGAGCGCGAGTCTAGAGATGCGCATAGGTCGTCCAGAGACATGAGTCTAGAGATGTGTGTGTGTGTCTAAAGGCGGGAGTCCCATAGAAATAAGCCTCATGATCTTGACTCCCCAAGAAAAGCGATATCTAGTAAATGCCAAGAAAAGCAATACAGAGCGTCAAAGAAAGCAAATTTGTTGGAAAAATCTGGGTGCACACACGACACACCCCTTCTATCCATTTCCCAAGCACATCATCTCCATTTTTCACTAAGAGTATCGATTCTTTTCCCCACATTCTGCATCTCCTAGGAAGCTTGGACACATACACGTGCAACTAACCTCATCAATGGAAACCCTCTAAGTACATATATAGATGGGGGGGACCATGGTAGGTGTGGAAGCCAACCTTATCTCGTGTATAACAATTGGCCATGGAAGCACCTCCAAAGCGCTTTGAAGAATATAAGCTCACCCTCAACTCTAATTTAACATAAACACAACCTCACCCTAGTCAACATATTAGCCATATATAAATCCAATCTCTAAGCATCAAGCTATGAGATCTTGGATTAATATCATGTTGTGCATGGTCCAGAGACTATTATCTAGATACCCATGAAACATCATTAAATGGTAGTCTTGGCAATAATTTAGCCAGTCAAAAGGTGCACCTAATTTAAAGGGCCCACCAAGCCCCTTCCACAACAATAGAAGGAGGCCTTTCATGAAGATGCATGCAGAACTTCTACTTCTATATCCTATCGTCGCGCATGGTTTGGGCACCATCTACCCATGCAAAATCATTGATAATAGTGGTCATTGGGTGATAACCCCATTGATCAAAAGGCGTGGGTTGCTTCTACCAAAATCATTCATGATAGTGGTCGTGTGGTGATAGCTCCATTAATCAGAAGGCATGGGTTTCTTCTACCTACCAGGTGATTTTGAAGGGACCAAGCCACCTCCACAATAGAAGGAGGCCTACATGAAAGAAATCTACTTCACATCTACCTCTTTATGCCACCTTGACTACCCCAAGGCTACCCAAAGATTATCATCAATTTGCCATACCTCTAAGTCACATATCACTTTAGAGTCTACCACTTATCCTGGCATGCCAATTTCACGTTATATCTTGGACCATCTACACCTCTTCAACTTGGGAGCTAGCTTCACCACCACTAACCTGGTGGGTGATGTGGTCATCTTTAGGAAGGGAGGGAGGGGGACATAGTTTCACCCAGGTTTCACCCACCTATAACACCACAAGGAGCTTTGCCGTCTTATTTGGTGGAAATAGCACATGTCATACCATATAAGGAGCTGTGCCATCTTATTTTTTTGAGTGATCTTTGCCAGCTTATTTGCTTGAGCGAGCACCTGTTTTTACAAGATAGCACTTTAGAGTATAAAGCAGCCTTATCACGAGCTTTAATGTCGAATTAGGGGAAGTCTAAAGTGACCTTACGACGATGAGCTTAATGCCAAACAGGGCACGTCTAAGAAACTTTTGTACATACTTACTTAGGACTCGTAATAGTGGTTGTACCATTTTTGATTTTTAACTAGCATAGCTATATAAGTCACTTTCCGTAATAAGCATTAAACGTTCATTCCCTTGCAACCATAGAATACTTAAGTTTTAACTTCCCTATATAAGTCAACTTCAATAATGATCATTACACATTCATTCCCTTGTATATAATACTTAAGATGTGTTCTCTTCTCTAATCTCGCTTGCTTGTGCGCTCTATTGAATCTTGCATGATTGATGGATGCTTGCTAGATAGGTTTGATTGTAGGTTTTTTCTTTCTTTCTTTTATTAGCTTCTTCCCCCCATTCTACCATTTGTGAGAGAAGACCACTCCAAAGGATATCCTCTTCTTGAATTAGAGTGAGGAAGAAGTGATTTTTCGTTCATGCATTTCATAATTTTGTTCTTAGCATTTCTAAATTCAAAGTGGAATAAACTAACCCAAAAACATAAGCCGCTTGTGCGTGAATTAGAGTGAGGAAGTTGTGAATTTTTTTGTTCATCCATTGCATAATTTTGTTCATTTCCATGGTGAAATTGGTAGCTTAGAGCATGTAAAATCAACAAAAAAACCAATAAACCACATGTAATCACTTTTATAGACACCATAAACGTGGATTCGAAATAATCCTTATAACCACCATCAAATCTTAAGAATCTCAAACACCTCAAAAAACCATGCCAAACCATCTCTCGGGTTGGGAGACGTAAGTCCATAGTCCCATGAAAAAAAACCATGAGTCAACACACATAAGCTTAGAGATGTGAGCCGCCGTGAGTCAACACATGAGCTTAGAGACATGAGTTGTAAGCCTAGAGACATCCACTATGAGTCTAGAGGCATATAAGACATGAGTCATGAGCCAAGTCTAGAGTTGTGAGTCGTGAGTCTAGAGACGTAAGTCAATAGACATGAGTCTGAAGCTGCGAGTTAACAAACGCGAGTCTGGTCAACCTAATAGTATACCAGGCAATTCAAACAGTATGGTACTAATGTGATTCTAGGAAACCTAATATTATAACAATGAATTAAAAGTGTTTGGTAAAGCAGCTCTTGAAGACCTATAAAGACACACCTACCTTGTCATACGAATTACACAAATAATTCTTGTCCTTTATAATTATTGGGGTGTAAGTACTACATGAGCCAAAACCTGTGAGTCCATAAGCATGAGCCTAGAGGCTTGAGCCCACTAGTAAGGGCGATGAGAGGCCAACTCATTAGATGTTTGTGAGCTTGTTTCTTCAAAAACTGTGTGAGCACACAAAAATGAGTCTAGAGCGCGAGTCTAGAGATGCACATAGGTCGTCCAGAGACATGAGTCTAGAGATGCGTGTGTGTGTCCAAAGGCATGAGTCCCATAGAAATAAGCCTCATGATCTTGACCCCCCAAGAGAAGCGAGTATATGCCAAGAAAAGCAATACAGAGCGTCAAAGAAAGCAAATTTGTTGGAAAAATCTGAGTGCACACACAAGACACACACCTTCTATACATTTCCCAAGCACATCATCTCCATTTTTCACTGAGAGTATCAATTATCTTTTCCACATTCTGCATCTCCTAGGAAGCGTGGACACGTACACGTGCAACTAACCTCATCAATGGAAACCCTCTAAGTACATATATAGATGGGGGGACCATGGTAGGTATGGGAGCCAACCTTATCTCTTGTATTACAATTGGCCATGTAAGTACCTCCAAAGCGCTTTAAAGAATATAACCTCACCCTCGACTCTATTTTAACATAAACACAACCTCACCCTAGTCCACATATTAGCCATATATAAATCCAATCTCTAAGCATCAAGTTATGAGATCTTGGATTAATATCATGTTGTGCATAACTTCTACTTCTATATCCTATCGTCGCTCGTGCATGGTTTGGGCACCATCTACCCATGCAAAATCATTCATGATAGTGGTCATGGGGTGATAACCCCATTGATCAAAAGGCGTGGGTTGCTTCTACCAAAATCATTCATGATAGTGTACCTCTTTAGGCCACCTTGACTACCCCAAGGTACCCAAAGATTATCATCAATTTGCCATACATCTAGGTCACATATCACTTTAGAGTCTACCACTTATCCTGGCATGCCAATTTCACGTTATATCTTGGACCATCTACACCTCTTCAACTTGGGAGCTAGCTTCACCACTAACCTGGGTGATGTGGTCACCTTTAGGAAGGGAGGGAGGGGGACGTAGTTTCACCCACCTATCACACCTTAAGGAGCTTTTCCATCTTATTTGCTGGAGTTAGCACATGTCATACCATATAAGGAGCTGTGCCGTCTTATTTTTTTGAGTGATCTTTGCCAGTTTATTTGCTTGAGCGAGCACCTGTTTTTACAAGATAGCACTTTAGAATATAAAGGAGCCTTACCACACACGAGCATAATGTCAAATTAGGGGAAGTCTAAAGTGACCTTACGACGATGAGCTTAATGCCAAACAGGGCACGTCTAAGAAATTTGTGTTTAGGACTCGTAATAGTGGTTGTACCATTTTTAATTTTTAACTAGCCTATATAAGTGAATTTCCGTAATAAGCATTACACATTCATTCCCTTGCAACCATAGAATGCTTAAGTTTTAACTTCCCCATATAAGTCAACTTCAATAATGATCATTACACATTCATTCCCTTGTATATGATGTGAGCCTAAATCATTAGAACATAATGTGTAAGCCTATAGACATGAGTCTATAGGTATACATAAGCTTGAACCCGTGAGTATAAGCATGAGCCTAGAGGCTTGAGCCCACTAGTAAGTGTGATGAGAGGCCAGCTCATTAGATGTCTCTGAGCTTGTTTCTTCAAAAACTGTGTGAGCACACAAACATGAGTCTAGAGCGCGAGTCTAGAGATGCGCATAGGTCGTCCAGAGACATGAGTCTAGAGATGTGTGTGTGTGTCTAAAGGCGGGAGTCCCATAGAAATAAGCCTCATGATCTTGACTCCCCAAGAAAAGCGATATCTAGTAAATGCCAAGAAAAGCAATACAGAGCGTCAAAGAAAGCAAATTTGTTGGAAAAATCTGGGTGCACACACGACACACCCCTTCTATCCATTTCCCAAGCACATCATCTCCATTTTTCACTAAGAGTATCGATTCTTTTCCCCACATTCTGCATCTCCTAGGAAGCTTGGACACATACACGTGCAACTAACCTCATCAATGGAAACCCTCTAAGTACATATATAGATGGGGGGGACCATGGTAGGTGTGGAAGCCAACCTTATCTCCTGTATAACAATTGGCCATGGAAGCACCTCCAAAGCGCTTTGAAGAATATAAGCTCACCCTCAACTCTAATTTAACATAAACACAACCTCACCCTAGTCAACATATTAGCCATATATAAATCCAATCTCTAAGCATCAAGCTATGAGATCTTGGATTAATATCATGTTGTGCATGGTCCAGAGACTATTATCTAGATACCCATGAAACATCATTAAATGGTAGTCTTGGCAATAATTTAGCCAGTCAAAAGGTGCACCTAATTTAAAGGGCCCACCAAGCCCCTTCCACAACAATAGAAGGAGGCCTTTCATGAAGATGCATGCAGAACTTCTACTTCTATATCCTATCGTCGCGCATGGTTTGGGCACCATCTACCCATGCAAAATCATTGATAATAGTGGTCATTGGGTGATAACCCCATTGATCAAAAGGCGTGGGTTGCTTCTACCAAAATCATTCATGATAGTGGTCGTGTGGTGATAGCTCCATTAATCAGAAGGCATGGGTTTCTTCTACCTACCAGGTGATTTTGAAGGGACCAAGCCACCTCCACAATAGAAGGAGGCCTACATGAAAGAAATCTACTTCACATCTACCTCTTTATGCCACCTTGACTACCCCAAGGCTACCCAAAGATTATCATCAATTTGCCATACCTCTAAGTCACATATCACTTTAGAGTCTACCACTTATCCTGGCATGCCAATTTCACGTTATATCTTGGACCATCTACACCTCTTCAACTTGGGAGCTAGCTTCACCACCACTAACCTGGTGGGTGATGTGGTCATCTTTAGGAAGGGAGGGAGGGGGACATAGTTTCACCCAGGTTTCACCCACCTATAACACCACAAGGAGCTTTGCCGTCTTATTTGGTGGAAATAGCACATGTCATACCATATAAGGAGCTGTGCCATCTTATTTTTTTGAGTGATCTTTGCCAGCTTATTTGCTTGAGCGAGCACCTGTTTTTACAAGATAGCACTTTAGAGTATAAAGCAGCCTTATCACGAGCTTTAATGTCGAATTAGGGGAAGTCTAAAGTGACCTTACGACGATGAGCTTAATGCCAAACAGGGCACGTCTAAGAAACTTTTGTACATACTTACTTAGGACTCGTAATAGTGGTTGTACCATTTTTGATTTTTAACTAGCATAGCTATATAAGTCACTTTCCGTAATAAGCATTAAACGTTCATTCCCTTGCAACCATAGAATACTTAAGTTTTAACTTCCCTATATAAGTCAACTTCAATAATGATCATTACACATTCATTCCCTTGTATATAATACTTAAGATGTGTTCTCTTCTCTAATCTCGCTTGCTTGTGCGCTCTATTGAATCTTGCATGATTGATGGATGCTTGCTAGATAGGTTTGATTGTAGGTTTTTTCTTTCTTTCTTTTATTAGCTTCTTCCCCCCATTCTACCATTTGTGAGAGAAGACCACTCCAAAGGATATCCTCTTCTTGAATTAGAGTGAGGAAGAAGTGATTTTTCGTTCATGCATTTCATAATTTTGTTCTTAGCATTTCTAAATTCAAAGTGGAATAAACTAACCCAAAAACATAAGCCGCTTGTGCGTGAATTAGAGTGAGGAAGTTGTGAATTTTTTTGTTCATCCATTGCATAATTTTGTTCATTTCCATGGTGAAATTGGTAGCTTAGAGCATGTAAAATCAACAAAAAAACCAATAAACCACATGTAATCACTTTTATAGACACCATAAACGTGGATTCGAAATAATCCTTATAACCACCATCAAATCTTAAGAATCTCAAACACCTCAAAAAACCATGCCAAACCATCTCTCGGGTTGGGAGGCGTAAGTCCATAGTCCCATGAAAAAAAACCATGAGTCAACACACATAAGCTTAGAGATGTGAGCCGCCGTGAGTCAACACGTGAGCTTAGAGACATGAGTTGTAAGCCTAGAGACATCCACTATGAGTCTAGAGGCATATAAGACATGAGTCATGAGCCAAGTCTAGAGTTGTGAGTCGTGAGTCTAGAGACGTAAGTCAATAGACATGAGTCTGAAGCTGCGAGTTAACAAACGCGAGTCTGGTCAACCTAATAGTATACCAGGCAATTCAAACAGTATGGTACTAATGTGATTCTAGGAAACCTAATATTATAACAATGAATTAAAAGTGTTTGGTAAAGCAGCTCTTGAAGACCTATAAAGACACACCTACCTTGTCATACGAATTACACAAATAATTCTTGTCCTTTATAATTATTGGGGTGTAAGTACTACATGAGCCAGAACCTGTGAGTCCATAAGCATGAGCCTAGAGGCTTGAGCCCACTAGTAAGGGCGATGAGAGGCCAACTCATTAGATGTTTGTGAGCTTGTTTCTTCAAAAACTGTGTGAGCACACAAAAATGAGTCTAGAGCGCGAGTCTAGAGATGCACATAGGTCGTCCAGAGACATGAGTCTAGAGATGCGTGTGTGTGTCCAAAGGCATGAGTCCCATAGAAATAAGCCTCATGATCTTGACCCCCCAAGAGAAGCGAGTATATGCCAAGAAAAGCAATACAGAGCGTCAAAGAAAGCAAATTTGTTGGAAAAATCTGAGTGCACACACAAGACACACACCTTCTATACATTTCCCAAGCACATCATCTCCATTTTTCACTGAGAGTATCAATTATCTTTCCCACATTCTGCATCTCCTAGGAAGCGTGGACACGTACGTACACGTGCAACTAACCTCATCAATGGAAACCCTCTAAGTACATATATAGATGGGGGGACCATGGTAGGTATGGGAGCCAACCTTATCTCTTGTATTACAATTGGCCATGTAAGTACCTCCAAAGCGCTTTAAAGAATATAACCTCACCCTCGACTCTATTTTAACATAAACACAACCTCACCCTAGTCCACATATTAGCCATATATAAATCCAATCTCTAAGCATCAAGTTATGAGATCTTGGATTAATATCATGTTGTGCATGGTCTAGAGACTATTATCTAGATACCCATGAAACATCATTAAATGGTAGTCTTGGCAATGATTTTGCCAATCAAAAGGTGCACCTAGTTTAAAGGGCCCACCAAGCCCCTTCCACAAAAATAGAAGGAGGCCTTTCATGAAGATGCATGCATAACTTCTACTTCTATATCCTATCGTCGCTCGTGCATGGTTTGGGCACCATCTACCCATGCAAAATCATTCATGATAGTGGTCATGGGGTGATAACCCCATTGATCAAAAGGCGTGGGTTGCTTCTACCAAAATCATTCATGATAGTGTACCTCTTTAGGCCACCTTGACTACCCCAAGGTACCCAAAGATTATCATCAATTTGCCATACATCTAGGTCACATATCACTTTAGAGTCTACCACTTATCCTGGCATGCCAATTTCACGTTATATCTTGGACCATCTACACCTCTTCAACTTGGGAGCTAGCTTCACCACTAACCTGGGTGATGTGGTCACCTTTAGGAAGGGAGGGAGGGGGACGTAGTTTCACCCACCTATCACACCTTAAGGAGCTTTGCCATCTTATTTGCTGGAGTTAGCACATGTCATACCATATAAGGAGCTGTGCCGTCTTATTTTTTTGAGTGATCTTTGCCAGTTTATTTGCTTGAGCGAGCACCTGTTTTTACAAGATAGCACTTTAGAATATAAAGGAGCCTTACCACACACGAGCATAATGTCAAATTAGGGGAAGTCTAAAGTGACCTTACGACGATGAGCTTAATGCCAAACAGGGCACGTCTAAGAAATTTGTGTTTAGGACTCGTAATAGTGGTTGTACCATTTTTAATTTTTAACTAGCCTATATAAGTGAATTTCCGTAATAAGCATTACACATTCATTCCCTTGCAACCATAGAATGCTTAAGTTTTAACTTCCCCATATAAGTCAACTTCAATAATGATCATTACACATTCATTCCCTTGTATATGATGTGAGCCTAAATCATTAGAACATAATGTGTAAGCCTATAGACATGAGTCTATAGGTATACATAAGCTTGAACCCGTGAGTATAAGCATGAGCCTAGAGGCTTGAGCCCACTAGTAAGTGTGATGAGAGGCCAGCTCATTAGATGTCTCTGAGCTTGTTTCTTCAAAAACTGTGTGAGCACACAAACATGAGTCTAGAGCGCGAGTCTAGAGATGCGCATAGGTCGTCTAGAGACATGAGTCTAGAGATGTGTGTGTGTGTCTAAAGGCGGGAGTCCCATAGAAATAAGCCTCATGATCTTGACTCCCCAAGAAAAGCGATATCTAGTAAATGCCAAGAAAAGCAATACAGAGCGTCAAAGAAAGCAAATTTGTTGGAAAAATCTGGGTGCACACACGACACACCCCTTCTATCCATTTCCCAAGCACATCATCTCCATTTTTCACTAAGAGTATCGATTCTTTTCCCCACATTCTGCATCTCCTAGGAAGCTTGGACACATACACGTGCAACTAACCTCATCAATGGAAACCCTCTAAGTACATATATAGATGGGGGGACCATGGTAGGTGTGGAAGCCAACCTTATCTCGTGTATAACAATTGGCCATGGAAGCACCTCCAAAGCGCTTTGAAGAATATAAGCTCACCCTCAACTCTAATTTAACATAAACACAACCTCACCCTAGTCAACATATTAGCCATATATAAATCCAATCTCTAAGCATCAAGCTATGAGATCTTGGATTAATATCATGTTGTGCATGGTCCAGAGACTATTATCTAGATACCCATGAAACATCATTAAATGGTAGTCTTGGCAATAATTTAGCCAGTCAAAAGGTGCACCTAATTTAAAGGGCCCACCAAGCCCCTTCCACAACAATAGAAGGAGGCCTTTCATGAAGATGCATGCAGAACTTCTACTTCTATATCCTATCGTCGCGCATGGTTTGGGCACCATCTACCCATGCAAAATCATTGATAATAGTGGTCATTGGGTGATAACCCCATTGATCAAAAGGCGTGGGTTGCTTCTACCAAAATCATTCATGATAGTGGTCGTGTGGTGATAGCTCCATTAATCAGAAGGCATGGGTTTCTTCTACCTACCAGGTGATTTTGAAGGGACCAAGCCACCTCCACAATAGAAGGAGGCCTACATGAAAGAAATCTACTTCACATCTACCTCTTTATGCCACCTTGACTACCCCAAGGCTACCCAAAGATTATCATCAATTTGCCATACCTCTAAGTCACATATCACTTTAGAGTCTACCACTTATCCTGGCATGCCAATTTCACGTTATATCTTGGACCATCTACACCTCTTCAACTTGGGAGCTAGCTTCACCACCACTAACCTGGTGGGTGATGTGGTCATCTTTAGGAAGGGAGGGAGGGGGACATAGTTTCACCCAGGTTTCACCCACCTATAACACCACAAGGAGCTTTGCCGTCTTATTTGGTGGAAATAGCACATGTCATACCATATAAGGAGCTGTGCCATCTTATTTTTTTGAGTGATCTTTGCCAGCTTATTTGCTTGAGCGAGCACCTGTTTTTACAAGATAGCACTTTAGAGTATAAAGCAGCCTTATCACGAGCTTTAATGTCGAATTAGGGGAAGTCTAAAGTGACCTTACGACGATGAGCTTAATGCCAAACAGGGCACGTCTAAGAAACTTTTGTACATACTTACTTAGGACTCGTAATAGTGGTTGTACCATTTTTGATTTTTAACTAGCATAGCTATATAAGTCACTTTCCGTAATAAGCATTAAACGTTCATTCCCTTGCAACCATAGAATACTTAAGTTTTAACTTCCCTATATAAGTCAACTTCAATAATGATCATTACACATTCATTCCCTTGTATATAATACTTAAGATGTGTTCTCTTCTCTAATCTCGCTTGCTTGTGCGCTCTATTGAATCTTGCATGATTGATGGATGCTTGCTAGATAGGTTTGATTGTAGGTTTTTTCTTTCTTTCTTTTATTAGCTTCTTCCCCCCATTCTACCATTTGTGAGAGAAGACCACTCCAAAGGATATCCTCTTCTTGAATTAGAGTGAGGAAGAAGTGATTTTTCGTTCATGCATTTCATAATTTTGTTCTTAGCATTTCTAAATTCAAAGTGGAATAAACTAACCCAAAAACATAAGCCGCTTGTGCGTGAATTAGAGTGAGGAAGTTGTGAATTTTTTTGTTCATCCATTGCATAATTTTGTTCATTTCCATGGTGAAATTGGTAGCTTAGAGCATGTAAAATCAACAAAAAAACCAATAAACCACATGTAATCACTTTTATAGACACCATAAACGTGGATTCGAAATAATCCTTATAACCACCATCAAATCTTAAGAATCTCAAACACCTCAAAAAACCATGCCAAACCATCTCTCGGGTTGGGAGACGTAAGTCCATAGTCCCATGAAAAAAAACCATGAGTCAACACACATAAGCTTAGAGATGTGAGCCGCCGTGAGTCAACACGTGAGCTTAGAGACATGAGTTGTAAGCCTAGAGACATCCACTATGAGTCTAGAGGCATATAAGACATGAGTCATGAGCCAAGTCTAGAGTTGTGAGTCGTGAGTCTAGAGACGTAAGTCAATAGACATGAGTCTGAAGCTGCGAGTTAACAAACGCGAGTCTGGTCAACCTAATAGTATACCAGGCAATTCAAACAGTATGGTACTAATGTGATTCTAGGAAACCTAATATTATAACAATGAATTAAAAGTGTTTGGTAAAGCAGCTCTTGAAGACCTATAAAGACACACCTACCTTGTCATACGAATTACACAAATAATTCTTGTCCTTTATAATTATTGGGGTGTAAGTACTACATGAGCCAGAACCTGTGAGTCCATAAGCATGAGCCTAGAGGCTTGAGCCCACTAGTAAGGGCGATGAGAGGCCAACTCATTAGATGTTTGTGAGCTTGTTTCTTCAAAAACTGTGTGAGCACACAAAAATGAGTCTAGAGCGCGAGTCTAGAGATGCACATAGGTCGTCCAGAGACATGAGTCTAGAGATGCGTGTGTGTGTCCAAAGGCATGAGTCCCATAGAAATAAGCCTCATGATCTTGACCCCCCAAGAGAAGCGAGTATATGCCAAGAAAAGCAATACAGAGCGTCAAAGAAAGCAAATTTGTTGGAAAAATCTGAGTGCACACACAAGACACACACCTTCTATACATTTCCCAAGCACATCATCTCCATTTTTCACTGAGAGTATCAATTATCTTTCCCACATTCTGCATCTCCTAGGAAGCGTGGACACGTACACGTGCAACTAACCTCATCAATGGAAACCCTCTAAGTACATATATAGATGGGGGGACCATGGTAGGTATGGGAGCCAACCTTATCTCTTGTATTACAATTGGCCATGTAAGTACCTCCAAAGCGCTTTAAAGAATATAACCTCACCCTCGACTCTATTTTAACATAAACACAACCTCACCCTAGTCCACATATTAGCCATATATAAATCCAATCTCTAAGCATCAAGCTATGAGATCTTGGATTAATATCATGTTGTGCATGGTCCAGAGACTATTATCTAGATACCCATGAAACATCATTAAATGGTAGTCTTGGCAATAATTTAGCCAGTCAAAAGGTGCACCTAATTTAAAGGGCCCACCAAGCCCCTTCCACAACAATAGAAGGAGGCCTTTCATGAAGATGCATGCAGAACTTCTACTTCTATATCCTATCGTCGCTCGTGCATGGTTTGGGCACCATCTACCCATGCAAAATCATTCATGATAGTGGTCATGGGGTGATAACCCCATTGATCAAAAGGCGTGGGTTGCTTCTACCAAAATCATTCATGATAGTGTACCTCTTTAGGCCACCTTGACTACCCCAAGGTACCCAAAGATTATCATCAATTTGCCATACATCTAGGTCACATATCACTTTAGAGTCTACCACTTATCCTGGCATGCCAATTTCACGTTATATCTTGGACCATCTACACCTCTTCAACTTGGGAGCTAGCTTCACCACTAACCTGGGTGATGTGGTCACCTTTAGGAAGGGAGGGAGGGGGACGTAGTTTCACCCACCTATCACACCTTAAGGAGCTTTGCCATCTTATTTGCTGGAGTTAGCACATGTCATACCATATAAGGAGCTGTGCCGTCTTATTTTTTTGAGTGATCTTTGCCAGTTTATTTGCTTGAGCGAGCACCTGTTTTTACAAGATAGCACTTTAGAATATAAAGGAGCCTTACCACACACGAGCATAATGTCAAATTAGGGGAAGTCTAAAGTGACCTTACGACGATGAGCTTAATGCCAAACAGGGCACGTCTAAGAAATTTGTGTTTAGGACTCGTAATAGTGGTTGTACCATTTTTAATTTTTAACTAGCCTATATAAGTGAATTTCCGTAATAAGCATTACACATTCATTCCCTTGCAACCATAGAATGCTTAAGTTTTAACTTCCCCATATAAGTCAACTTCAATAATGATCATTACACATTCATTCCCTTGTATATGATGTGAGCCTAAATCATTAGAACATAATGTGTAAGCCTATAGACATGAGTCTATAGGTATACATAAGCTTGAACCCGTGAGTATAAGCATGAGCCTAGAGGCTTGAGCCCACTAGTAAGTGTGATGAGAGGCCAGCTCATTAGATGTCTCTGAGCTTGTTTCTTCAAAAACTGTGTGAGCACACAAACATGAGTCTAGAGCGCGAGTCTAGAGATGCGCATAGGTCATCCAGAGACATGAGTCTAGAGATGTGTGTGTGTGTCTAAAGGCGGGAGTCCCATAGAAATAAGCCTCATGATCTTGACTCCCCAAGAAAAGCGATATCTAGTAAATGCCAAGAAAAGCAATACAGAGCGTCAAAGAAAGCAAATTTGTTGGAAAAATCTGGGTGCACACACGACACACCCCTTCTATCCATTTCCCAAGCACATCATCTCCATTTTTCACTAAGAGTATCGATTCTTTTCCCCACATTCTGCATCTCCTAGGAAGCTTGGACACATACACGTGCAACTAACCTCATCAATGGAAACCCTCTAAGTACATATATAGATGGGGGGACCATGGTAGGTGTGGAAGCCAACCTTATCTCCTGTATAACAATTGGCCATGGAAGCACCTCCAAAGCGCTTTGAAGAATATAAGCTCACCCTGAACTCTAATTTAACATAAACACAACCTCACCCTAGTCAACATATTAGCCATATATAAATCCAATCTCTAAGCATCAAGCTATGAGATCTTGGATTAATATCATGTTGTGCATGGTCCAGAGACTATTATCTAGATACCCATGAAACATCATTAAATGGTAGTCTTGGCAATAATTTAGCCAGTCAAAAGGTGCACCTAATTTAAAGGGCCCACCAAGCCCCTTCCACAACAATAGAAGGAGGCCTTTCATGAAGATGCATGCAGAACTTCTACTTCTATATCCTATCGTCGCGCATGGTTTGGGCACCATCTACCCATGCAAAATCATTGATAATAGTGGTCATTGGGTGATAACCCCATTGATCAAAAGGCGTGGGTTGCTTCTACCAAAATCATTCATGATAGTGGTCGTGTGGTGATAGCTCCATTAATCAGAAGGCATGGGTTTCTTCTACCTACCAGGTGATTTTGAAGGGACCAAGCCACCTCCACAATAGAAGGGGGCCTACATGAAAGAAATCTACTTCACATCTACCTCTTTATGCCACCTTGACTACCCCAAGGCTACCCAAAGATTATCATCAATTTGCCATACCTCTAAGTCACATATCACTTTAGAGTCTACCACTTATCCTGGCATGCCAATTTCACGTTATATCTTGGACCATCTACACCTCTTCAACTTGGGAGCTAGCTTCACCACCACTAACCTGGTGGGTGATGTGGTCATCTTTAGGAAGGGAGGGAGGGGGACATAGTTTCACCCAGGTTTCACCCACCTATAACACCACAAGGAGCTTTGCCGTCTTATTTGGTGGAAATAGCACATGTCATACCATATAAGGAGCTGTGCCATCTTATTTTTTTGAGTGATCTTTGCCAGCTTATTTGCTTGAGCGAGCACCTGTTTTTACAAGATAGCACTTTAGAGTATAAAGCAGCCTTATCACGAGCTTTAATGTCGAATTAGGGGAAGTCTAAAGTGACCTTACGACGATGAGCTTAATGCCAAACAGGGCACGTCTAAGAAACTTTTGTACATACTTACTTAGGACTCGTAATAGTGGTTGTACCATTTT
Source organism: Cibotium barometz (assembly GCF_041138505.1). Classification (NCBI taxonomy): domain Eukaryota; kingdom Viridiplantae; phylum Streptophyta; class Polypodiopsida; order Cyatheales; family Cibotiaceae; genus Cibotium; species Cibotium barometz. The sequence continues at coordinate 3,227,646 of NC_141075.1, forward strand.
TGATTTTTAACTAGCATAGCTATATAAGTCACTTTCCGTAATAAGCATTAAACGTTCATTCCCTTGCAACCATAGAATACTTAAGTTTTAACTTCCCTATATAAGTCAACTTCAATAATGATCATTACACATTCATTCCCTTGTATATAATACTTAAGATGTGTTCTCTTCTCTAATCTCGCTTGCTTGTGCGCTCTATTGAATCTTGCATGATTGATGGATGCTTGCTAGATAGGTTTGATTGTAGGTTTTTTCTTTCTTTCTTTTATTAGCTTCTTCCCCCCATTCTACCATTTGTGAGAGAAGACCACTCCAAAGGATATCCTCTTCTTGAATTAGAGTGAGGAAGAAGTGATTTTTCGTTCATGCATTTCATAATTTTGTTCTTAGCATTTCTAAATTCAAAGTGGAATAAACTAACCCAAAAACATAAGCCGCTTGTGCGTGAATTAGAGTGAGGAAGTTGTGAATTTTTTTGTTCATCCATTGCATAATTTTGTTCATTTCCATGGTGAAATTGGTAGCTTAGAGCATGTAAAATCAACAAAAAAACCAATAAACCACATGTAATCACTTTTATAGACACCATAAACGTGGATTCGAAATAATCCTTATAACCACCATCAAATCTTAAGAATCTCAAACACCTCAAAAAACCATGCCAAACCATCTCTCGGGTTGGGAGACGTAAGTCCATAGTCCCATGAAAAAAAACCATGAGTCAACACACATAAGCTTAGAGATGTGAGCCGCCGTGAGTCAACACGTGAGCTTAGAGACATGAGTTGTAAGCCTAGAGACATCCACTATGAGTCTAGAGGCATATAAGACATGAGTCATGAGCCAAGTCTAGAGTTGTGAGTCGTGAGTCTAGAGACGTAAGTCAATAGACATGAGTCTGAAGCTGCGAGTTAACAAACGCGAGTCTGGTCAACCTAATAGTATACCAGGCAATTCAAACAGTATGGTACTAATGTGATTCTAGGAAACCTAATATTATAACAATGAATTAAAAGTGTTTGGTAAAGCAGCTCTTGAAGACCTATAAAGACACACCTACCTTGTCATACGAATTACACAAATAATTCTTGTCCTTTATAATTATTGGGGTGTAAGTACTACATGAGCCAGAACCTGTGAGTCCATAAGCATGAGCCTAGAGGCTTGAGCCCACTAGTAAGGGCGATGAGAGGCCAACTCATTAGATGTTTGTGAGCTTGTTTCTTCAAAAACTGTGTGAGCACACAAAAATGAGTCTAGAGCGCGAGTCTAGAGATGCACATAGGTCGTCCAGAGACATGAGTCTAGAGATGCGTGTGTGTGTCCAAAGGCATGAGTCCCATAGAAATAAGCCTCATGATCTTGACCCCCCAAGAGAAGCGAGTATATGCCAAGAAAAGCAATACAGAGCGTCAAAGAAAGCAAATTTGTTGGAAAAATCTGAGTGCACACACAAGACACACACCTTCTATACATTTCCCAAGCACATCATCTCCATTTTTCACTGAGAGTATCAATTATCTTTCCCACATTCTGCATCTCCTAGGAAGCGTGGACACGTACACGTGCAACTAACCTCATCAATGGAAACCCTCTAAGTACATATATAGATGGGGGGACCATGGTAGGTATGGGAGCCAACCTTATCTCTTGTATTACAATTGGCCATGTAAGTACCTCCAAAGCGCTTTAAAGAATATAACCTCACCCTCGACTCTATTTTAACATAAACACAACCTCACCCTAGTCCACATATTAGCCATATATAAATCCAATCTCTAAGCATCAAGCTATGAGATCTTGGATTAATATCATGTTGTGCATGGTCCAGAGACTATTATCTAGATACCCATGAAACATCATTAAATGGTAGTCTTGGCAATAATTTAGCCAGTCAAAAGGTGCACCTAATTTAAAGGGCCCACCAAGCCCCTTCCACAACAATAGAAGGAGGCCTTTCATGAAGATGCATGCAGAACTTCTACTTCTATATCCTATCGTCGCTCGTGCATGGTTTGGGCACCATCTACCCATGCAAAATCATTCATGATAGTGGTCATGGGGTGATAACCCCATTGATCAAAAGGCGTGGGTTGCTTCTACCAAAATCATTCATGATAGTGTACCTCTTTAGGCCACCTTGACTACCCCAAGGTACCCAAAGATTATCATCAATTTGCCATACATCTAGGTCACATATCACTTTAGAGTCTACCACTTATCTTGGCATGCCAATTTCACGTTATATCTTGGACCATCTACACCTCTTCAACTTGGGAGCTAGCTTCACCACTAACCTGGGTGATGTGGTCACCTTTAGGAAGGGAGGGAGGGGGACGTAGTTTCACCCACCTATCACACCTTAAGGAGCTTTGCCATCTTATTTGCTGGAGTTAGCACATGTCATACCATATAAGGAGCTGTGCCGTCTTATTTTTTTGAGTGATCTTTGCCAGTTTATTTGCTTGAGCGAGCACCTGTTTTTACAAGATAGCACTTTAGAATATAAAGGAGCCTTACCACACACGAGCATAATGTCAAATTAGGGGAAGTCTAAAGTGACCTTACGACGATGAGCTTAATGCCAAACAGGGCACGTCTAAGAAATTTGTGTTTAGGACTCGTAATAGTGGTTGTACCATTTTTAATTTTTAACTAGCCTATATAAGTGAATTTCCGTAATAAGCATTACACATTCATTCCCTTGCAACCATAGAATGCTTAAGTTTTAACTTCCCCATATAAGTCAACTTCAATAATGATCATTACACATTCATTCCCTTGTATATGATGTGAGCCTAAATCATTAGAACATAATGTGTAAGCCTATAGACATGAGTCTATAGGTATACATAAGCTTGAACCCGTGAGTATAAGCATGAGCCTAGAGGCTTGAGCCCACTAGTAAGTGTGATGAGAGGCCAGCTCATTAGATGTCTCTGAGCTTGTTTCTTCAAAAACTGTGTGAGCACACAAACATGAGTCTAGAGCGCGAGTCTAGAGATGCGCATAGGTCGTCCAGAGACATGAGTCTAGAGATGTGTGTGTGTGTCTAAAGGCGGGAGTCCCATAGAAATAAGCCTCATGATCTTGACTCCCCAAGAAAAGCGATATCTAGTAAATGCCAAGAAAAGCAATACAGAGCGTCAAAGAAAGCAAATTTGTTGGAAAAATCTGGGTGCACACACGACACACCCCTTCTATCCATTTCCCAAGCACATCATCTCCATTTTTCACTAAGAGTATCGATTCTTTTCCCCACATTCTGCATCTCCTAGGAAGCTTGGACACATACACGTGCAACTAACCTCATCAATGGAAACCCTCTAAGTACATATATAGATGGGGGGACCATGGTAGGTGTGGAAGCCAACCTTATCTCCTGTATAACAATTGGCCATGGAAGCACCTCCAAAGCGCTTTGAAGAATATAAGCTCACCCTCAACTCTAATTTAACATAAACACAACCTCACCCTAGTCAACATATTAGCCATATATAAATCCAATCTCTAAGCATCAAGCTATGAGATCTTGGATTAATATCATGTTGTGCATGGTCCAGAGACTATTATCTAGATACCCATGAAACATCATTAAATGGTAGTCTTGGCAATAATTTAGCCAGTCAAAAGGTGCACCTAATTTAAAGGGCCCACCAAGCCCCTTCCACAACAATAGAAGGAGGCCTTTCATGAAGATGCATGCAGAACTTCTACTTCTATATCCTATCGTCGCGCATGGTTTGGGCACCATCTACCCATGCAAAATCATTGATAATAGTGGTCATTGGGTGATAACCCCATTGATCAAAAGGCGTGGGTTGCTTCTACCAAAATCATTCATGATAGTGGTCGTGTGGTGATAGCTCCATTAATCAGAAGGCATGGGTTTCTTCTACCTACCAGGTGATTTTGAAGGGACCAAGCCACCTCCACAATAGAAGGGGGCCTACATGAAAGAAATCTACTTCACATCTACCTCTTTATGCCACCTTGACTACCCCAAGGCTACCCAAAGATTATCATCAATTTGCCATACCTCTAAGTCACATATCACTTTAGAGTCTACCACTTATCCTGGCATGCCAATTTCACGTTATATCTTGGACCATCTACACCTCTTCAACTTGGGAGCTAGCTTCACCACCACTAACCTGGTGGGTGATGTGGTCATCTTTAGGAAGGGAGGGAGGGGGACATAGTTTCACCCAGGTTTCACCCACCTATAACACCACAAGGAGCTTTGCCGTCTTATTTGGTGGAAATAGCACATGTCATACCATATAAGGAGCTGTGCCATCTTATTTTTTTGAGTGATCTTTGCCAGCTTATTTGCTTGAGCGAGCACCTGTTTTTACAAGATAGCACTTTAGAGTATAAAGCAGCCTTATCACGAGCTTTAATGTCGAATTAGGGGAAGTCTAAAGTGACCTTACGACGATGAGCTTAATGCCAAACAGGGCACGTCTAAGAAACTTTTGTACATACTTACTTAGGACTCGTAATAGTGGTTGTACCATTTTTGATTTTTAACTAGCATAGCTATATAAGTCACTTTCCGTAATAAGCATTAAACGTTCATTCCCTTGCAACCATAGAATACTTAAGTTTTAACTTCCCTATATAAGTCAACTTCAATAATGATCATTACACATTCATTCCCTTGTATATAATACTTAAGATGTGTTCTCTTCTCTAATCTCGCTTGCTTGTGCGCTCTATTGAATCTTGCATGATTGATGGATGCTTGCTAGATAGGTTTGATTGTAGGTTTTTTCTTTCTTTCTTTTATTAGCTTCTTCCCCCCATTCTACCATTTGTGAGAGAAGACCACTCCAAAGGATATCCTCTTCTTGAATTAGAGTGAGGAAGAAGTGATTTTTCGTTCATGCATTTCATAATTTTGTTCTTAGCATTTCTAAATTCAAAGTGGAATAAACTAACCCAAAAACATAAGCCGCTTGTGCGTGAATTAGAGTGAGGAAGTTGTGAATTTTTTTGTTCATCCATTGCATAATTTTGTTCATTTCCATGGTGAAATTGGTAGCTTAGAGCATGTAAAATCAACAAAAAAACCAATAAACCACATGTAATCACTTTTATAGACACCATAAACGTGGATTCGAAATAATCCTTATAACCACCATCAAATCTTAAGAATCTCAAACACCTCAAAAAACCATGCCAAACCATCTCTCGGGTTGGGAGACGTAAGTCCATAGTCCCATGAAAAAAAACCATGAGTCAACACACATAAGCTTAGAGATGTGAGCCGCCGTGAGTCAACACGTGAGCTTAGAGACATGAGTTGTAAGCCTAGAGACATCCACTATGAGTCTAGAGGCATATAAGACATGAGTCATGAGCCAAGTCTAGAGTTGTGAGTCGTGAGTCTAGAGACGTAAGTCAATAGACATGAGTCTGAAGCTGCGAGTTAACAAACGCGAGTCTGGTCAACCTAATAGTATACCAGGCAATTCAAACAGTATGGTACTAATGTGATTCTAGGAAACCTAATATTATAACAATGAATTAAAAGTGTTTGGTAAAGCAGCTCTTGAAGACCTATAAAGACACACCTACCTTGTCATACGAATTACACAAATAATTCTTGTCCTTTATAATTATTGGGGTGTAAGTACTACATGAGCCAGAACCTGTGAGTCCATAAGCATGAGCCTAGAGGCTTGAGCCCACTAGTAAGGGCGATGAGAGGCCAACTCATTAGATGTTTGTGAGCTTGTTTCTTCAAAAACTGTGTGAGCACACAAAAATGAGTCTAGAGCGCGAGTCTAGAGATGCACATAGGTCGTCCAGAGACATGAGTCTAGAGATGCGTGTGTGTGTCCAAAGGCATGAGTCCCATAGAAATAAGCCTCATGATCTTGACCCCCCAAGAGAAGCGAGTATATGCCAAGAAAAGCAATACAGAGCGTCAAAGAAAGCAAATTTGTTGGAAAAATCTGAGTGCACACACAAGACACACACCTTCTATACATTTCCCAAGCACATCATCTCCATTTTTCACTGAGAGTATCAATTATCTTTCCCACATTCTGCATCTCCTAGGAAGCGTGGACACGTACACGTGCAACTAACCTCATCAATGGAAACCCTCTAAGTACATATATAGATGGGGGGACCATGGTAGGTATGGGAGCCAACCTTATCTCTTGTATTACAATTGGCCATGTAAGTACCTCCAAAGCGCTTTAAAGAATATAACCTCACCCTCGACTCTATTTTAACATAAACACAACCTCACCCTAGTCCACATATTAGCCATATATAAATCCAATCTCTAAGCATCAAGTTATGAGATCTTGGATTAATATCATGTTGTGCATGGTCTAGAGACTATTATCTAGATACCCATGAAACATCATTAAATGGTAGTCTTGGCAATGATTTTGCCAATCAAAAGGTGCACCTAGTTTAAAGGGCCCACCAAGCCCCTTCCACAAAAATAGAAGGAGGCCTTTCATGAAGATGCATGCATAACTTCTACTTCTTTATCCATTCGTCGCTCGTGCATGGTTTGGGCACCATCTACCCATGCAAAATCATTCATGATAGTGGTCATGGGGTGATAACCCCATTGATCAAAAGGCGTGGGTTGCTTCTACCAAAATCATTCATGATAGTGTACCTCTTTAGGCCACCTTGACTACCCCAAGGTACCCAAAGATTATCATCAATTTGCCATACATCTAGGTCACATATCACTTTAGAGTCTACCACTTATCTTGGCATGCCAATTTCACGTTATATCTTGGACCATCTACACCTCTTCAACTTGGGAGCTAGCTTCACCACTAACCTGGGTGATGTGGTCACCTTTAGGAAGGGAGGGAGGGGGACGTAGTTTCACCCACCTATCACACCTTAAGGAGCTTTTCCATCTTATTTGCTGGAGTTAGCACATGTCATACCATATAAGGAGCTGTGCCGTCTTATTTTTTTGAGTGATCTTTGCCAGTTTATTTGCTTGAGCGAGCACCTGTTTTTACAAGATAGCACTTTAGAATATAAAGGAGCCTTACCACACACGAGCATAATGTCAAATTAGGGGAAGTCTAAAGTGACCTTACGACGATGAGCTTAATGCCAAACAGGGCACGTCTAAGAAATTTGTGTTTAGGACTCGTAATAGTGGTTGTACCATTTTTAATTTTTAACTAGCCTATATAAGTGAATTTCCGTAATAAGCATTACACATTCATTCCCTTGCAACCATAGAATGCTTAAGTTTTAACTTCCCCATATAAGTCAACTTCAATAATGATCATTACACATTCATTCCCTTGTATATGATGTGAGCCTAAATCATTAGAACATAATGTGTAAGCCTATAGACATGAGTCTATAGGTATACATAAGCTTGAACCCGTGAGTATAAGCATGAGCCTAGAGGCTTGAGCCCACTAGTAAGTGTGATGAGAGGCCAGCTCATTAGATGTCTCTGAGCTTGTTTCTTCAAAAACTGTGTGAGCACACAAACATGAGTCTAGAGCGCGAGTCTAGAGATGCGCATAGGTCGTCCAGAGACATGAGTCTAGAGATGTGTGTGTGTGTCTAAAGGCGGGAGTCCCATAGAAATAAGCCTCATGATCTTGACTCCCCAAGAAAAGCGATATCTAGTAAATGCCAAGAAAAGCAATACAGAGCGTCAAAGAAAGCAAATTTGTTGGAAAAATCTGGGTGCACACACGACACACCCCTTCTATCCATTTCCCAAGCACATCATCTCCATTTTTCACTAAGAGTATCGATTCTTTTCCCCACATTCTGCATCTCCTAGGAAGCTTGGACACATACACGTGCAACTAACCTCATCAATGGAAACCCTCTAAGTACATATATAGATGGGGGGGACCATGGTAGGTGTGGAAGCCAACCTTATCTCCTGTATAACAATTGGCCATGGAAGCACCTCCAAAGCGCTTTGAAGAATATAAGCTCACCCTCAACTCTAATTTAACATAAACACAACCTCACCCTAGTCAACATATTAGCCATATATAAATCCAATCTCTAAGCATCAAGCTATGAGATCTTGGATTAATATCATGTTGTGCATGGTCCAGAGACTATTATCTAGATACCCATGAAACATCATTAAATGGTAGTCTTGGCAATAATTTAGCCAGTCAAAAGGTGCACCTAATTTAAAGGGCCCACCAAGCCCCTTCCACAACAATAGAAGGAGGCCTTTCATGAAGATGCATGCAGAACTTCTACTTCTATATCCTATCGTCGCGCATGGTTTGGGCACCATCTACCCATGCAAAATCATTGATAATAGTGGTCATTGGGTGATAACCCCATTGATCAAAAGGCGTGGGTTGCTTCTACCAAAATCATTCATGATAGTGGTCGTGTGGTGATAGCTCCATTAATCAGAAGGCATGGGTTTCTTCTACCTACCAGGTGATTTTGAAGGGACCAAGCCACCTCCACAATAGAAGGAGGCCTACATGAAAGAAATCTACTTCACATCTACCTCTTTATGCCACCTTGACTACCCCAAGGCTACCCAAAGATTATCATCAATTTGCCATACCTCTAAGTCACATATCACTTTAGAGTCTACCACTTATCCTGGCATGCCAATTTCACGTTATATCTTGGACCATCTACACCTCTTCAACTTGGGAGCTAGCTTCACCACCACTAACCTGGTGGGTGATGTGGTCATCTTTAGGAAGGGAGGGAGGGGGACATAGTTTCACCCAGGTTTCACCCACCTATAACACCACAAGGAGCTTTGCCGTCTTATTTGGTGGAAATAGCACATGTCATACCATATAAGGAGCTGTGCCATCTTATTTTTTTGAGTGATCTTTGCCAGCTTATTTGCTTGAGCGAGCACCTGTTTTTACAAGATAGCACTTTAGAGTATAAAGCAGCCTTATCACGAGCTTTAATGTCGAATTAGGGGAAGTCTAAAGTGACCTTACGACGATGAGCTTAATGCCAAACAGGGCACGTCTAAGAAACTTTTGTACATACTTACTTAGGACTCGTAATAGTGGTTGTACCATTTTTGATTTTTAACTAGCATAGCTATATAAGTCACTTTCCGTAATAAGCATTAAACGTTCATTCCCTTGCAACCATAGAATACTTAAGTTTTAACTTCCCTATATAAGTCAACTTCAATAATGATCATTACACATTCATTCCCTTGTATATAATACTTAAGATGTGTTCTCTTCTCTAATCTCGCTTGCTTGTGCGCTCTATTGAATCTTGCATGATTGATGGATGCTTGCTAGATAGGTTTGATTGTAGGTTTTTTCTTTCTTTCTTTTATTAGCTTCTTCCCCCCATTCTACCATTTGTGAGAGAAGACCACTCCAAAGGATATCCTCTTCTTGAATTAGAGTGAGGAAGAAGTGATTTTTCGTTCATGCATTTCATAATTTTGTTCTTAGCATTTCTAAATTCAAAGTGGAATAAACTAACCCAAAAACATAAGCCGCTTGTGCGTGAATTAGAGTGAGGAAGTTGTGAATTTTTTTGTTCATCCATTGCATAATTTTGTTCATTTCCATGGTGAAATTGGTAGCTTAGAGCATGTAAAATCAACAAAAAAACCAATAAACCACATGTAATCACTTTTATAGACACCATAAACGTGGATTCGAAATAATCCTTATAACCACCATCAAATCTTAAGAATCTCAAACACCTCAAAAAACCATGCCAAACCATCTCTCGGGTTGGGAGACGTAAGTCCATAGTCCCATGAAAAAAAACCATGAGTCAACACACATAAGCTTAGAGATGTGAGCCGCCGTGAGTCAACACATGAGCTTAGAGACATGAGTTGTAAGCCTAGAGACATCCACTATGAGTCTAGAGGCATATAAGACATGAGTCATGAGCCAAGTCTAGAGTTGTGAGTCGTGAGTCTAGAGACGTAAGTCAATAGACATGAGTCTGAAGCTGCGAGTTAACAAACGCGAGTCTGGTCAACCTAATAGTATACCAGGCAATTCAAACAGTATGGTACTAATGTGATTCTAGGAAACCTAATATTATAACAATGAATTAAAAGTGTTTGGTAAAGCAGCTCTTGAAGACCTATAAAGACACACCTACCTTGTCATACGAATTACACAAATAATTCTTGTCCTTTATAATTATTGGGGTGTAAGTACTACATGAGCCAAAACCTGTGAGTCCATAAGCATGAGCCTAGAGGCTTGAGCCCACTAGTAAGGGCGATGAGAGGCCAACTCATTAGATGTTTGTGAGCTTGTTTCTTCAAAAACTGTGTGAGCACACAAAAATGAGTCTAGAGCGCGAGTCTAGAGATGCACATAGGTCGTCCAGAGACATGAGTCTAGAGATGCGTGTGTGTGTCCAAAGGCATGAGTCCCATAGAAATAAGCCTCATGATCTTGACCCCCCAAGAGAAGCGAGTATATGCCAAGAAAAGCAATACAGAGCGTCAAAGAAAGCAAATTTGTTGGAAAAATCTGAGTGCACACACAAGACACACACCTTCTATACATTTCCCAAGCACATCATCTCCATTTTTCACTGAGAGTATCAATTATCTTTTCCACATTCTGCATCTCCTAGGAAGCGTGGACACGTACACGTGCAACTAACCTCATCAATGGAAACCCTCTAAGTACATATATAGATGGGGGGACCATGGTAGGTATGGGAGCCAACCTTATCTCTTGTATTACAATTGGCCATGTAAGTACCTCCAAAGCGCTTTAAAGAATATAACCTCACCCTCGACTCTATTTTAACATAAACACAACCTCACCCTAGTCCACATATTAGCCATATATAAATCCAATCTCTAAGCATCAAGTTATGAGATCTTGGATTAATATCATGTTGTGCATAACTTCTACTTCTATATCCTATCGTCGCTCGTGCATGGTTTGGGCACCATCTACCCATGCAAAATCATTCATGATAGTGGTCATGGGGTGATAACCCCATTGATCAAAAGGCGTGGGTTGCTTCTACCAAAATCATTCATGATAGTGTACCTCTTTAGGCCACCTTGACTACCCCAAGGTACCCAAAGATTATCATCAATTTGCCATACATCTAGGTCACATATCACTTTAGAGTCTACCACTTATCCTGGCATGCCAATTTCACGTTATATCTTGGACCATCTACACCTCTTCAACTTGGGAGCTAGCTTCACCACTAACCTGGGTGATGTGGTCACCTTTAGGAAGGGAGGGAGGGGGACGTAGTTTCACCCACCTATCACACCTTAAGGAGCTTTTCCATCTTATTTGCTGGAGTTAGCACATGTCATACCATATAAGGAGCTGTGCCGTCTTATTTTTTTGAGTGATCTTTGCCAGTTTATTTGCTTGAGCGAGCACCTGTTTTTACAAGATAGCACTTTAGAATATAAAGGAGCCTTACCACACACGAGCATAATGTCAAATTAGGGGAAGTCTAAAGTGACCTTACGACGATGAGCTTAATGCCAAACAGGGCACGTCTAAGAAATTTGTGTTTAGGACTCGTAATAGTGGTTGTACCATTTTTAATTTTTAACTAGCCTATATAAGTGAATTTCCGTAATAAGCATTACACATTCATTCCCTTGCAACCATAGAATGCTTAAGTTTTAACTTCCCCATATAAGTCAACTTCAATAATGATCATTACACATTCATTCCCTTGTATATGATGTGAGCCTAAATCATTAGAACATAATGTGTAAGCCTATAGACATGAGTCTATAGGTATACATAAGCTTGAACCCGTGAGTATAAGCATGAGCCTAGAGGCTTGAGCCCACTAGTAAGTGTGATGAGAGGCCAGCTCATTAGATGTCTCTGAGCTTGTTTCTTCAAAAACTGTGTGAGCACACAAACATGAGTCTAGAGCGCGAGTCTAGAGATGCGCATAGGTCGTCCAGAGACATGAGTCTAGAGATGTGTGTGTGTGTCTAAAGGCGGGAGTCCCATAGAAATAAGCCTCATGATCTTGACTCCCCAAGAAAAGCGATATCTAGTAAATGCCAAGAAAAGCAATACAGAGCGTCAAAGAAAGCAAATTTGTTGGAAAAATCTGGGTGCACACACGACACACCCCTTCTATCCATTTCCCAAGCACATCATCTCCATTTTTCACTAAGAGTATCGATTCTTTTCCCCACATTCTGCATCTCCTAGGAAGCTTGGACACATACACGTGCAACTAACCTCATCAATGGAAACCCTCTAAGTACATATATAGATGGGGGGGACCATGGTAGGTGTGGAAGCCAACCTTATCTCCTGTATAACAATTGGCCATGGAAGCACCTCCAAAGCGCTTTGAAGAATATAAGCTCACCCTCAACTCTAATTTAACATAAACACAACCTCACCCTAGTCAACATATTAGCCATATATAAATCCAATCTCTAAGCATCAAGCTATGAGATCTTGGATTAATATCATGTTGTGCATGGTCCAGAGACTATTATCTAGATACCCATGAAACATCATTAAATGGTAGTCTTGGCAATAATTTAGCCAGTCAAAAGGTGCACCTAATTTAAAGGGCCCACCAAGCCCCTTCCACAACAATAGAAGGAGGCCTTTCATGAAGATGCATGCAGAACTTCTACTTCTATATCCTATCGTCGCGCATGGTTTGGGCACCATCTACCCATGCAAAATCATTGATAATAGTGGTCATTGGGTGATAACCCCATTGATCAAAAGGCGTGGGTTGCTTCTACCAAAATCATTCATGATAGTGGTCGTGTGGTGATAGCTCCATTAATCAGAAGGCATGGGTTTCTTCTACCTACCAGGTGATTTTGAAGGGACCAAGCCACCTCCACAATAGAAGGAGGCCTACATGAAAGAAATCTACTTCACATCTACCTCTTTATGCCACCTTGACTACCCCAAGGCTACCCAAAGATTATCATCAATTTGCCATACCTCTAAGTCACATATCACTTTAGAGTCTACCACTTATCCTGGCATGCCAATTTCACGTTATATCTTGGACCATCTACACCTCTTCAACTTGGGAGCTAGCTTCACCACCACTAACCTGGTGGGTGATGTGGTCATCTTTAGGAAGGGAGGGAGGGGGACATAGTTTCACCCAGGTTTCACCCACCTATAACACCACAAGGAGCTTTGCCGTCTTATTTGGTGGAAATAGCACATGTCATACCATATAAGGAGCTGTGCCATCTTATTTTTTTGAGTGATCTTTGCCAGCTTATTTGCTTGAGCGAGCACCTGTTTTTACAAGATAGCACTTTAGAGTATAAAGCAGCCTTATCACGAGCTTTAATGTCGAATTAGGGGAAGTCTAAAGTGACCTTACGACGATGAGCTTAATGCCAAACAGGGCACGTCTAAGAAACTTTTGTACATACTTACTTAGGACTCGTAATAGTGGTTGTACCATTTTTGATTTTTAACTAGCATAGCTATATAAGTCACTTTCCGTAATAAGCATTAAACGTTCATTCCCTTGCAACCATAGAATACTTAAGTTTTAACTTCCCTATATAAGTCAACTTCAATAATGATCATTACACATTCATTCCCTTGTATATAATACTTAAGATGTGTTCTCTTCTCTAATCTCGCTTGCTTGTGCGCTCTATTGAATCTTGCATGATTGATGGATGCTTGCTAGATAGGTTTGATTGTAGGTTTTTTCTTTCTTTCTTTTATTAGCTTCTTCCCCCCATTCTACCATTTGTGAGAGAAGACCACTCCAAAGGATATCCTCTTCTTGAATTAGAGTGAGGAAGAAGTGATTTTTCGTTCATGCATTTCATAATTTTGTTCTTAGCATTTCTAAATTCAAAGTGGAATAAACTAACCCAAAAACATAAGCCGCTTGTGCGTGAATTAGAGTGAGGAAGTTGTGAATTTTTTTGTTCATCCATTGCATAATTTTGTTCATTTCCATGGTGAAATTGGTAGCTTAGAGCATGTAAAATCAACAAAAAAACCAATAAACCACATGTAATCACTTTTATAGACACCATAAACGTGGATTCGAAATAATCCTTATAACCACCATCAAATCTTAAGAATCTCAAACACCTCAAAAAACCATGCCAAACCATCTCTCGGGTTGGGAGACGTAAGTCCATAGTCCCATGAAAAAAAACCATGAGTCAACACACATAAGCTTAGAGATGTGAGCCGCCGTGAGTCAACACATGAGCTTAGAGACATGAGTTGTAAGCCTAGAGACATCCACTATGAGTCTAGAGGCATATAAGACATGAGTCATGAGCCAAGTCTAGAGTTGTGAGTCGTGAGTCTAGAGACGTAAGTCAATAGACATGAGTCTGAAGCTGCGAGTTAACAAACGCGAGTCTGGTCAACCTAATAGTATACCAGGCAATTCAAACAGTATGGTACTAATGTGATTCTAGGAAACCTAATATTATAACAATGAATTAAAAGTGTTTGGTAAAGCAGCTCTTGAAGACCTATAAAGACACACCTACCTTGTCATACGAATTACACAAATAATTCTTGTCCTTTATAATTATTGGGGTGTAAGTACTACATGAGCCAAAACCTGTGAGTCCATAAGCATGAGCCTAGAGGCTTGAGCCCACTAGTAAGGGCGATGAGAGGCCAACTCATTAGATGTTTGTGAGCTTGTTTCTTCAAAAACTGTGTGAGCACACAAAAATGAGTCTAGAGCGCGAGTCTAGAGATGCACATAGGTCGTCCAGAGACATGAGTCTAGAGATGCGTGTGTGTGTCCAAAGGCATGAGTCCCATAGAAATAAGCCTCATGATCTTGACCCCCCAAGAGAAGCGAGTATATGCCAAGAAAAGCAATACAGAGCGTCAAAGAAAGCAAATTTGTTGGAAAAATCTGAGTGCACACACAAGACACACACCTTCTATACATTTCCCAAGCACATCATCTCCATTTTTCACTGAGAGTATCAATTATCTTTTCCACATTCTGCATCTCCTAGGAAGCGTGGACACGTACACGTGCAACTAACCTCATCAATGGAAACCCTCTAAGTACATATATAGATGGGGGGACCATGGTAGGTATGGGAGCCAACCTTATCTCTTGTATTACAATTGGCCATGTAAGTACCTCCAAAGCGCTTTAAAGAATATAACCTCACCCTCGACTCTATTTTAACATAAACACAACCTCACCCTAGTCCACATATTAGCCATATATAAATCCAATCTCTAAGCATCAAGTTATGAGATCTTGGATTAATATCATGTTGTGCATAACTTCTACTTCTATATCCTATCGTCGCTCGTGCATGGTTTGGGCACCATCTACCCATGCAAAATCATTCATGATAGTGGTCATGGGGTGATAACCCCATTGATCAAAAGGCGTGGGTTGCTTCTACCAAAATCATTCATGATAGTGTACCTCTTTAGGCCACCTTGACTACCCCAAGGTACCCAAAGATTATCATCAATTTGCCATACATCTAGGTCACATATCACTTTAGAGTCTACCACTTATCCTGGCATGCCAATTTCACGTTATATCTTGGACCATCTACACCTCTTCAACTTGGGAGCTAGCTTCACCACTAACCTGGGTGATGTGGTCACCTTTAGGAAGGGAGGGAGGGGGACGTAGTTTCACCCACCTATCACACCTTAAGGAGCTTTTCCATCTTATTTGCTGGAGTTAGCACATGTCATACCATATAAGGAGCTGTGCCGTCTTATTTTTTTGAGTGATCTTTGCCAGTTTATTTGCTTGAGCGAGCACCTGTTTTTACAAGATAGCACTTTAGAATATAAAGGAGCCTTACCACACACGAGCATAATGTCAAATTAGGGGAAGTCTAAAGTGACCTTACGACGATGAGCTTAATGCCAAACAGGGCACGTCTAAGAAATTTGTGTTTAGGACTCGTAATAGTGGTTGTACCATTTTTAATTTTTAACTAGCCTATATAAGTGAATTTCCGTAATAAGCATTACACATTCATTCCCTTGCAACCATAGAATGCTTAAGTTTTAACTTCCCCATATAAGTCAACTTCAATAATGATCATTACACATTCATTCCCTTGTATATGATGTGAGCCTAAATCATTAGAACATAATGTGTAAGCCTATAGACATGAGTCTATAGGTATACATAAGCTTGAACCCGTGAGTATAAGCATGAGCCTAGAGGCTTGAGCCCACTAGTAAGTGTGATGAGAGGCCAGCTCATTAGATGTCTCTGAGCTTGTTTCTTCAAAAACTGTGTGAGCACACAAACATGAGTCTAGAGCGCGAGTCTAGAGATGCGCATAGGTCGTCCAGAGACATGAGTCTAGAGATGTGTGTGTGTGTCTAAAGGCGGGAGTCCCATAGAAATAAGCCTCATGATCTTGACTCCCCAAGAAAAGCGATATCTAGTAAATGCCAAGAAAAGCAATACAGAGCGTCAAAGAAAGCAAATTTGTTGGAAAAATCTGGGTGCACACACGACACACCCCTTCTATCCATTTCCCAAGCACATCATCTCCATTTTTCACTAAGAGTATCGATTCTTTTCCCCACATTCTGCATCTCCTAGGAAGCTTGGACACATACACGTGCAACTAACCTCATCAATGGAAACCCTCTAAGTACATATATAGATGGGGGGGACCATGGTAGGTGTGGAAGCCAACCTTATCTCCTGTATAACAATTGGCCATGGAAGCACCTCCAAAGCGCTTTGAAGAATATAAGCTCACCCTCAACTCTAATTTAACATAAACACAACCTCACCCTAGTCAACATATTAGCCATATATAAATCCAATCTCTAAGCATCAAGCTATGAGATCTTGGATTAATATCATGTTGTGCATGGTCCAGAGACTATTATCTAGATACCCATGAAACATCATTAAATGGTAGTCTTGGCAATAATTTAGCCAGTCAAAAGGTGCACCTAATTTAAAGGGCCCACCAAGCCCCTTCCACAACAATAGAAGGAGGCCTTTCATGAAGATGCATGCAGAACTTCTACTTCTATATCCTATCGTCGCGCATGGTTTGGGCACCATCTACCCATGCAAAATCATTGATAATAGTGGTCATTGGGTGATAACCCCATTGATCAAAAGGCGTGGGTTGCTTCTACCAAAATCATTCATGATAGTGGTCGTGTGGTGATAGCTCCATTAATCAGAAGGCATGGGTTTCTTCTACCTACCAGGTGATTTTGAAGGGACCAAGCCACCTCCACAATAGAAGGAGGCCTACATGAAAGAAATCTACTTCACATCTACCTCTTTATGCCACCTTGACTACCCCAAGGCTACCCAAAGATTATCATCAATTTGCCATACCTCTAAGTCACATATCACTTTAGAGTCTACCACTTATCCTGGCATGCCAATTTCACGTTATATCTTGGACCATCTACACCTCTTCAACTTGGGAGCTAGCTTCACCACCACTAACCTGGTGGGTGATGTGGTCATCTTTAGGAAGGGAGGGAGGGGGACATAGTTTCACCCAGGTTTCACCCACCTATAACACCACAAGGAGCTTTGCCGTCTTATTTGGTGGAAATAGCACATGTCATACCATATAAGGAGCTGTGCCATCTTATTTTTTTGAGTGATCTTTGCCAGCTTATTTGCTTGAGCGAGCACCTGTTTTTACAAGATAGCACTTTAGAGTATAAAGCAGCCTTATCACGAGCTTTAATGTCGAATTAGGGGAAGTCTAAAGTGACCTTACGACGATGAGCTTAATGCCAAACAGGGCACGTCTAAGAAACTTTTGTACATACTTACTTAGGACTCGTAATAGTGGTTGTACCATTTTTGATTTTTAACTAGCATAGCTATATAAGTCACTTTCCGTAATAAGCATTAAACGTTCATTCCCTTGCAACCATAGAATACTTAAGTTTTAACTTCCCTATATAAGTCAACTTCAATAATGATCATTACACATTCATTCCCTTGTATATAATACTTAAGATGTGTTCTCTTCTCTAATCTCGCTTGCTTGTGCGCTCTATTGAATCTTGCATGATTGATGGATGCTTGCTAGATAGGTTTGATTGTAGGTTTTTTCTTTCTTTCTTTTATTAGCTTCTTCCCCCCATTCTACCATTTGTGAGAGAAGACCACTCCAAAGGATATCCTCTTCTTGAATTAGAGTGAGGAAGAAGTGATTTTTCGTTCATGCATTTCATAATTTTGTTCTTAGCATTTCTAAATTCAAAGTGGAATAAACTAACCCAAAAACATAAGCCGCTTGTGCGTGAATTAGAGTGAGGAAGTTGTGAATTTTTTTGTTCATCCATTGCATAATTTTGTTCATTTCCATGGTGAAATTGGTAGCTTAGAGCATGTAAAATCAACAAAAAAACCAATAAACCACATGTAATCACTTTTATAGACACCATAAACGTGGATTCGAAATAATCCTTATAACCACCATCAAATCTTAAGAATCTCAAACACCTCAAAAAACCATGCCAAACCATCTCTCGGGTTGGGAGGCGTAAGTCCATAGTCCCATGAAAAAAAACCATGAGTCAACACACATAAGCTTAGAGATGTGAGCCGCCGTGAGTCAACACGTGAGCTTAGAGACATGAGTTGTAAGCCTAGAGACATCCACTATGAGTCTAGAGGCATATAAGACATGAGTCATGAGCCAAGTCTAGAGTTGTGAGTCGTGAGTCTAGAGACGTAAGTCAATAGACATGAGTCTGAAGCTGCGAGTTAACAAACGCGAGTCTGGTCAACCTAATAGTATACCAGGCAATTCAAACAGTATGGTACTAATGTGATTCTAGGAAACCTAATATTATAACAATGAATTAAAAGTGTTTGGTAAAGCAGCTCTTGAAGACCTATAAAGACACACCTACCTTGTCATACGAATTACACAAATAATTCTTGTCCTTTATAATTATTGGGGTGTAAGTACTACATGAGCCAGAACCTGTGAGTCCATAAGCATGAGCCTAGAGGCTTGAGCCCACTAGTAAGGGCGATGAGAGGCCAACTCATTAGATGTTTGTGAGCTTGTTTCTTCAAAAACTGTGTGAGCACACAAAAATGAGTCTAGAGCGCGAGTCTAGAGATGCACATAGGTCGTCCAGAGACATGAGTCTAGAGATGCGTGTGTGTGTCCAAAGGCATGAGTCCCATAGAAATAAGCCTCATGATCTTGACCCCCCAAGAGAAGCGAGTATATGCCAAGAAAAGCAATACAGAGCGTCAAAGAAAGCAAATTTGTTGGAAAAATCTGAGTGCACACACAAGACACACACCTTCTATACATTTCCCAAGCACATCATCTCCATTTTTCACTGAGAGTATCAATTATCTTTCCCACATTCTGCATCTCCTAGGAAGCGTGGACACGTACGTACACGTGCAACTAACCTCATCAATGGAAACCCTCTAAGTACATATATAGATGGGGGGACCATGGTAGGTATGGGAGCCAACCTTATCTCTTGTATTACAATTGGCCATGTAAGTACCTCCAAAGCGCTTTAAAGAATATAACCTCACCCTCGACTCTATTTTAACATAAACACAACCTCACCCTAGTCCACATATTAGCCATATATAAATCCAATCTCTAAGCATCAAGTTATGAGATCTTGGATTAATATCATGTTGTGCATGGTCTAGAGACTATTATCTAGATACCCATGAAACATCATTAAATGGTAGTCTTGGCAATGATTTTGCCAATCAAAAGGTGCACCTAGTTTAAAGGGCCCACCAAGCCCCTTCCACAAAAATAGAAGGAGGCCTTTCATGAAGATGCATGCATAACTTCTACTTCTATATCCTATCGTCGCTCGTGCATGGTTTGGGCACCATCTACCCATGCAAAATCATTCATGATAGTGGTCATGGGGTGATAACCCCATTGATCAAAAGGCGTGGGTTGCTTCTACCAAAATCATTCATGATAGTGTACCTCTTTAGGCCACCTTGACTACCCCAAGGTACCCAAAGATTATCATCAATTTGCCATACATCTAGGTCACATATCACTTTAGAGTCTACCACTTATCCTGGCATGCCAATTTCACGTTATATCTTGGACCATCTACACCTCTTCAACTTGGGAGCTAGCTTCACCACTAACCTGGGTGATGTGGTCACCTTTAGGAAGGGAGGGAGGGGGACGTAGTTTCACCCACCTATCACACCTTAAGGAGCTTTGCCATCTTATTTGCTGGAGTTAGCACATGTCATACCATATAAGGAGCTGTGCCGTCTTATTTTTTTGAGTGATCTTTGCCAGTTTATTTGCTTGAGCGAGCACCTGTTTTTACAAGATAGCACTTTAGAATATAAAGGAGCCTTACCACACACGAGCATAATGTCAAATTAGGGGAAGTCTAAAGTGACCTTACGACGATGAGCTTAATGCCAAACAGGGCACGTCTAAGAAATTTGTGTTTAGGACTCGTAATAGTGGTTGTACCATTTTTAATTTTTAACTAGCCTATATAAGTGAATTTCCGTAATAAGCATTACACATTCATTCCCTTGCAACCATAGAATGCTTAAGTTTTAACTTCCCCATATAAGTCAACTTCAATAATGATCATTACACATTCATTCCCTTGTATATGATGTGAGCCTAAATCATTAGAACATAATGTGTAAGCCTATAGACATGAGTCTATAGGTATACATAAGCTTGAACCCGTGAGTATAAGCATGAGCCTAGAGGCTTGAGCCCACTAGTAAGTGTGATGAGAGGCCAGCTCATTAGATGTCTCTGAGCTTGTTTCTTCAAAAACTGTGTGAGCACACAAACATGAGTCTAGAGCGCGAGTCTAGAGATGCGCATAGGTCGTCTAGAGACATGAGTCTAGAGATGTGTGTGTGTGTCTAAAGGCGGGAGTCCCATAGAAATAAGCCTCATGATCTTGACTCCCCAAGAAAAGCGATATCTAGTAAATGCCAAGAAAAGCAATACAGAGCGTCAAAGAAAGCAAATTTGTTGGAAAAATCTGGGTGCACACACGACACACCCCTTCTATCCATTTCCCAAGCACATCATCTCCATTTTTCACTAAGAGTATCGATTCTTTTCCCCACATTCTGCATCTCCTAGGAAGCTTGGACACATACACGTGCAACTAACCTCATCAATGGAAACCCTCTAAGTACATATATAGATGGGGGGACCATGGTAGGTGTGGAAGCCAACCTTATCTCGTGTATAACAATTGGCCATGGAAGCACCTCCAAAGCGCTTTGAAGAATATAAGCTCACCCTCAACTCTAATTTAACATAAACACAACCTCACCCTAGTCAACATATTAGCCATATATAAATCCAATCTCTAAGCATCAAGCTATGAGATCTTGGATTAATATCATGTTGTGCATGGTCCAGAGACTATTATCTAGATACCCATGAAACATCATTAAATGGTAGTCTTGGCAATAATTTAGCCAGTCAAAAGGTGCACCTAATTTAAAGGGCCCACCAAGCCCCTTCCACAACAATAGAAGGAGGCCTTTCATGAAGATGCATGCAGAACTTCTACTTCTATATCCTATCGTCGCGCATGGTTTGGGCACCATCTACCCATGCAAAATCATTGATAATAGTGGTCATTGGGTGATAACCCCATTGATCAAAAGGCGTGGGTTGCTTCTACCAAAATCATTCATGATAGTGGTCGTGTGGTGATAGCTCCATTAATCAGAAGGCATGGGTTTCTTCTACCTACCAGGTGATTTTGAAGGGACCAAGCCACCTCCACAATAGAAGGAGGCCTACATGAAAGAAATCTACTTCACATCTACCTCTTTATGCCACCTTGACTACCCCAAGGCTACCCAAAGATTATCATCAATTTGCCATACCTCTAAGTCACATATCACTTTAGAGTCTACCACTTATCCTGGCATGCCAATTTCACGTTATATCTTGGACCATCTACACCTCTTCAACTTGGGAGCTAGCTTCACCACCACTAACCTGGTGGGTGATGTGGTCATCTTTAGGAAGGGAGGGAGGGGGACATAGTTTCACCCAGGTTTCACCCACCTATAACACCACAAGGAGCTTTGCCGTCTTATTTGGTGGAAATAGCACATGTCATACCATATAAGGAGCTGTGCCATCTTATTTTTTTGAGTGATCTTTGCCAGCTTATTTGCTTGAGCGAGCACCTGTTTTTACAAGATAGCACTTTAGAGTATAAAGCAGCCTTATCACGAGCTTTAATGTCGAATTAGGGGAAGTCTAAAGTGACCTTACGACGATGAGCTTAATGCCAAACAGGGCACGTCTAAGAAACTTTTGTACATACTTACTTAGGACTCGTAATAGTGGTTGTACCATTTTTGATTTTTAACTAGCATAGCTATATAAGTCACTTTCCGTAATAAGCATTAAACGTTCATTCCCTTGCAACCATAGAATACTTAAGTTTTAACTTCCCTATATAAGTCAACTTCAATAATGATCATTACACATTCATTCCCTTGTATATAATACTTAAGATGTGTTCTCTTCTCTAATCTCGCTTGCTTGTGCGCTCTATTGAATCTTGCATGATTGATGGATGCTTGCTAGATAGGTTTGATTGTAGGTTTTTTCTTTCTTTCTTTTATTAGCTTCTTCCCCCCATTCTACCATTTGTGAGAGAAGACCACTCCAAAGGATATCCTCTTCTTGAATTAGAGTGAGGAAGAAGTGATTTTTCGTTCATGCATTTCATAATTTTGTTCTTAGCATTTCTAAATTCAAAGTGGAATAAACTAACCCAAAAACATAAGCCGCTTGTGCGTGAATTAGAGTGAGGAAGTTGTGAATTTTTTTGTTCATCCATTGCATAATTTTGTTCATTTCCATGGTGAAATTGGTAGCTTAGAGCATGTAAAATCAACAAAAAAACCAATAAACCACATGTAATCACTTTTATAGACACCATAAACGTGGATTCGAAATAATCCTTATAACCACCATCAAATCTTAAGAATCTCAAACACCTCAAAAAACCATGCCAAACCATCTCTCGGGTTGGGAGACGTAAGTCCATAGTCCCATGAAAAAAAACCATGAGTCAACACACATAAGCTTAGAGATGTGAGCCGCCGTGAGTCAACACGTGAGCTTAGAGACATGAGTTGTAAGCCTAGAGACATCCACTATGAGTCTAGAGGCATATAAGACATGAGTCATGAGCCAAGTCTAGAGTTGTGAGTCGTGAGTCTAGAGACGTAAGTCAATAGACATGAGTCTGAAGCTGCGAGTTAACAAACGCGAGTCTGGTCAACCTAATAGTATACCAGGCAATTCAAACAGTATGGTACTAATGTGATTCTAGGAAACCTAATATTATAACAATGAATTAAAAGTGTTTGGTAAAGCAGCTCTTGAAGACCTATAAAGACACACCTACCTTGTCATACGAATTACACAAATAATTCTTGTCCTTTATAATTATTGGGGTGTAAGTACTACATGAGCCAGAACCTGTGAGTCCATAAGCATGAGCCTAGAGGCTTGAGCCCACTAGTAAGGGCGATGAGAGGCCAACTCATTAGATGTTTGTGAGCTTGTTTCTTCAAAAACTGTGTGAGCACACAAAAATGAGTCTAGAGCGCGAGTCTAGAGATGCACATAGGTCGTCCAGAGACATGAGTCTAGAGATGCGTGTGTGTGTCCAAAGGCATGAGTCCCATAGAAATAAGCCTCATGATCTTGACCCCCCAAGAGAAGCGAGTATATGCCAAGAAAAGCAATACAGAGCGTCAAAGAAAGCAAATTTGTTGGAAAAATCTGAGTGCACACACAAGACACACACCTTCTATACATTTCCCAAGCACATCATCTCCATTTTTCACTGAGAGTATCAATTATCTTTCCCACATTCTGCATCTCCTAGGAAGCGTGGACACGTACACGTGCAACTAACCTCATCAATGGAAACCCTCTAAGTACATATATAGATGGGGGGACCATGGTAGGTATGGGAGCCAACCTTATCTCTTGTATTACAATTGGCCATGTAAGTACCTCCAAAGCGCTTTAAAGAATATAACCTCACCCTCGACTCTATTTTAACATAAACACAACCTCACCCTAGTCCACATATTAGCCATATATAAATCCAATCTCTAAGCATCAAGCTATGAGATCTTGGATTAATATCATGTTGTGCATGGTCCAGAGACTATTATCTAGATACCCATGAAACATCATTAAATGGTAGTCTTGGCAATAATTTAGCCAGTCAAAAGGTGCACCTAATTTAAAGGGCCCACCAAGCCCCTTCCACAACAATAGAAGGAGGCCTTTCATGAAGATGCATGCAGAACTTCTACTTCTATATCCTATCGTCGCTCGTGCATGGTTTGGGCACCATCTACCCATGCAAAATCATTCATGATAGTGGTCATGGGGTGATAACCCCATTGATCAAAAGGCGTGGGTTGCTTCTACCAAAATCATTCATGATAGTGTACCTCTTTAGGCCACCTTGACTACCCCAAGGTACCCAAAGATTATCATCAATTTGCCATACATCTAGGTCACATATCACTTTAGAGTCTACCACTTATCCTGGCATGCCAATTTCACGTTATATCTTGGACCATCTACACCTCTTCAACTTGGGAGCTAGCTTCACCACTAACCTGGGTGATGTGGTCACCTTTAGGAAGGGAGGGAGGGGGACGTAGTTTCACCCACCTATCACACCTTAAGGAGCTTTGCCATCTTATTTGCTGGAGTTAGCACATGTCATACCATATAAGGAGCTGTGCCGTCTTATTTTTTTGAGTGATCTTTGCCAGTTTATTTGCTTGAGCGAGCACCTGTTTTTACAAGATAGCACTTTAGAATATAAAGGAGCCTTACCACACACGAGCATAATGTCAAATTAGGGGAAGTCTAAAGTGACCTTACGACGATGAGCTTAATGCCAAACAGGGCACGTCTAAGAAATTTGTGTTTAGGACTCGTAATAGTGGTTGTACCATTTTTAATTTTTAACTAGCCTATATAAGTGAATTTCCGTAATAAGCATTACACATTCATTCCCTTGCAACCATAGAATGCTTAAGTTTTAACTTCCCCATATAAGTCAACTTCAATAATGATCATTACACATTCATTCCCTTGTATATGATGTGAGCCTAAATCATTAGAACATAATGTGTAAGCCTATAGACATGAGTCTATAGGTATACATAAGCTTGAACCCGTGAGTATAAGCATGAGCCTAGAGGCTTGAGCCCACTAGTAAGTGTGATGAGAGGCCAGCTCATTAGATGTCTCTGAGCTTGTTTCTTCAAAAACTGTGTGAGCACACAAACATGAGTCTAGAGCGCGAGTCTAGAGATGCGCATAGGTCATCCAGAGACATGAGTCTAGAGATGTGTGTGTGTGTCTAAAGGCGGGAGTCCCATAGAAATAAGCCTCATGATCTTGACTCCCCAAGAAAAGCGATATCTAGTAAATGCCAAGAAAAGCAATACAGAGCGTCAAAGAAAGCAAATTTGTTGGAAAAATCTGGGTGCACACACGACACACCCCTTCTATCCATTTCCCAAGCACATCATCTCCATTTTTCACTAAGAGTATCGATTCTTTTCCCCACATTCTGCATCTCCTAGGAAGCTTGGACACATACACGTGCAACTAACCTCATCAATGGAAACCCTCTAAGTACATATATAGATGGGGGGACCATGGTAGGTGTGGAAGCCAACCTTATCTCCTGTATAACAATTGGCCATGGAAGCACCTCCAAAGCGCTTTGAAGAATATAAGCTCACCCTGAACTCTAATTTAACATAAACACAACCTCACCCTAGTCAACATATTAGCCATATATAAATCCAATCTCTAAGCATCAAGCTATGAGATCTTGGATTAATATCATGTTGTGCATGGTCCAGAGACTATTATCTAGATACCCATGAAACATCATTAAATGGTAGTCTTGGCAATAATTTAGCCAGTCAAAAGGTGCACCTAATTTAAAGGGCCCACCAAGCCCCTTCCACAACAATAGAAGGAGGCCTTTCATGAAGATGCATGCAGAACTTCTACTTCTATATCCTATCGTCGCGCATGGTTTGGGCACCATCTACCCATGCAAAATCATTGATAATAGTGGTCATTGGGTGATAACCCCATTGATCAAAAGGCGTGGGTTGCTTCTACCAAAATCATTCATGATAGTGGTCGTGTGGTGATAGCTCCATTAATCAGAAGGCATGGGTTTCTTCTACCTACCAGGTGATTTTGAAGGGACCAAGCCACCTCCACAATAGAAGGGGGCCTACATGAAAGAAATCTACTTCACATCTACCTCTTTATGCCACCTTGACTACCCCAAGGCTACCCAAAGATTATCATCAATTTGCCATACCTCTAAGTCACATATCACTTTAGAGTCTACCACTTATCCTGGCATGCCAATTTCACGTTATATCTTGGACCATCTACACCTCTTCAACTTGGGAGCTAGCTTCACCACCACTAACCTGGTGGGTGATGTGGTCATCTTTAGGAAGGGAGGGAGGGGGACATAGTTTCACCCAGGTTTCACCCACCTATAACACCACAAGGAGCTTTGCCGTCTTATTTGGTGGAAATAGCACATGTCATACCATATAAGGAGCTGTGCCATCTTATTTTTTTGAGTGATCTTTGCCAGCTTATTTGCTTGAGCGAGCACCTGTTTTTACAAGATAGCACTTTAGAGTATAAAGCAGCCTTATCACGAGCTTTAATGTCGAATTAGGGGAAGTCTAAAGTGACCTTACGACGATGAGCTTAATGCCAAACAGGGCACGTCTAAGAAACTTTTGTACATACTTACTTAGGACTCGTAATAGTGGTTGTACCATTTTTGATTTTTAACTAGCATAGCTATATAAGTCACTTTCCGTAATAAGCATTAAACGTTCATTCCCTTGCAACCATAGAATACTTAAGTTTTAACTTCCCTATATAAGTCAACTTCAATAATGATCATTACACATTCATTCCCTTGTATATAATACTTAAGATGTGTTCTCTTCTCTAATCTCGCTTGCTTGTGCGCTCTATTGAATCTTGCATGATTGATGGATGCTTGCTAGATAGGTTTGATTGTAGGTTTTTTCTTTCTTTCTTTTATTAGCTTCTTCCCCCCATTCTACCATTTGTGAGAGAAGACCACTCCAAAGGATATCCTCTTCTTGAATTAGAGTGAGGAAGAAGTGATTTTTCGTTCATGCATTTCATAATTTTGTTCTTAGCATTTCTAAATTCAAAGTGGAATAAACTAACCCAAAAACATAAGCCGCTTGTGCGTGAATTAGAGTGAGGAAGTTGTGAATTTTTTTGTTCATCCATTGCATAATTTTGTTCATTTCCATGGTGAAATTGGTAGCTTAGAGCATGTAAAATCAACAAAAAAACCAATAAACCACATGTAATCACTTTTATAGACACCATAAACGTGGATTCGAAATAATCCTTATAACCACCATCAAATCTTAAGAATCTCAAACACCTCAAAAAACCATGCCAAACCATCTCTCGGGTTGGGAGACGTAAGTCCATAGTCCCATGAAAAAAAACCATGAGTCAACACACATAAGCTTAGAGATGTGAGCCGCCGTGAGTCAACACGTGAGCTTAGAGACATGAGTTGTAAGCCTAGAGACATCCACTATGAGTCTAGAGGCATATAAGACATGAGTCATGAGCCAAGTCTAGAGTTGTGAGTCGTGAGTCTAGAGACGTAAGTCAATAGACATGAGTCTGAAGCTGCGAGTTAACAAACGCGAGTCTGGTCAACCTAATAGTATACCAGGCAATTCAAACAGTATGGTACTAATGTGATTCTAGGAAACCTAATATTATAACAATGAATTAAAAGTGTTTGGTAAAGCAGCTCTTGAAGACCTATAAAGACACACCTACCTTGTCATACGAATTACACAAATAATTCTTGTCCTTTATAATTATTGGGGTGTAAGTACTACATGAGCCAGAACCTGTGAGTCCATAAGCATGAGCCTAGAGGCTTGAGCCCACTAGTAAGGGCGATGAGAGGCCAACTCATTAGATGTTTGTGAGCTTGTTTCTTCAAAAACTGTGTGAGCACACAAAAATGAGTCTAGAGCGCGAGTCTAGAGATGCACATAGGTCGTCCAGAGACATGAGTCTAGAGATGCGTGTGTGTGTCCAAAGGCATGAGTCCCATAGAAATAAGCCTCATGATCTTGACCCCCCAAGAGAAGCGAGTATATGCCAAGAAAAGCAATACAGAGCGTCAAAGAAAGCAAATTTGTTGGAAAAATCTGAGTGCACACACAAGACACACACCTTCTATACATTTCCCAAGCACATCATCTCCATTTTTCACTGAGAGTATCAATTATCTTTCCCACATTCTGCATCTCCTAGGAAGCGTGGACACGTACACGTGCAACTAACCTCATCAATGGAAACCCTCTAAGTACATATATAGATGGGGGGACCATGGTAGGTATGGGAGCCAACCTTATCTCTTGTATTACAATTGGCCATGTAAGTACCTCCAAAGCGCTTTAAAGAATATAACCTCACCCTCGACTCTATTTTAACATAAACACAACCTCACCCTAGTCCACATATTAGCCATATATAAATCCAATCTCTAAGCATCAAGCTATGAGATCTTGGATTAATATCATGTTGTGCATGGTCCAGAGACTATTATCTAGATACCCATGAAACATCATTAAATGGTAGTCTTGGCAATAATTTAGCCAGTCAAAAGGTGCACCTAATTTAAAGGGCCCACCAAGCCCCTTCCACAACAATAGAAGGAGGCCTTTCATGAAGATGCATGCAGAACTTCTACTTCTATATCCTATCGTCGCTCGTGCATGGTTTGGGCACCATCTACCCATGCAAAATCATTCATGATAGTGGTCATGGGGTGATAACCCCATTGATCAAAAGGCGTGGGTTGCTTCTACCAAAATCATTCATGATAGTGTACCTCTTTAGGCCACCTTGACTACCCCAAGGTACCCAAAGATTATCATCAATTTGCCATACATCTAGGTCACATATCACTTTAGAGTCTACCACTTATCTTGGCATGCCAATTTCACGTTATATCTTGGACCATCTACACCTCTTCAACTTGGGAGCTAGCTTCACCACTAACCTGGGTGATGTGGTCACCTTTAGGAAGGGAGGGAGGGGGACGTAGTTTCACCCACCTATCACACCTTAAGGAGCTTTGCCATCTTATTTGCTGGAGTTAGCACATGTCATACCATATAAGGAGCTGTGCCGTCTTATTTTTTTGAGTGATCTTTGCCAGTTTATTTGCTTGAGCGAGCACCTGTTTTTACAAGATAGCACTTTAGAATATAAAGGAGCCTTACCACACACGAGCATAATGTCAAATTAGGGGAAGTCTAAAGTGACCTTACGACGATGAGCTTAATGCCAAACAGGGCACGTCTAAGAAATTTGTGTTTAGGACTCGTAATAGTGGTTGTACCATTTTTAATTTTTAACTAGCCTATATAAGTGAATTTCCGTAATAAGCATTACACATTCATTCCCTTGCAACCATAGAATGCTTAAGTTTTAACTTCCCCATATAAGTCAACTTCAATAATGATCATTACACATTCATTCCCTTGTATATGATGTGAGCCTAAATCATTAGAACATAATGTGTAAGCCTATAGACATGAGTCTATAGGTATACATAAGCTTGAACCCGTGAGTATAAGCATGAGCCTA
The DNA here is from genome assembly GCF_041138505.1 of Cibotium barometz. NCBI lineage: Eukaryota > Viridiplantae > Streptophyta > Polypodiopsida > Cyatheales > Cibotiaceae > Cibotium > Cibotium barometz. The sequence goes on from NC_141075.1 coordinate 3,257,374, forward strand.
GAGGCTTGAGCCCACTAGTAAGTGTGATGAGAGGCCAGCTCATTAGATGTCTCTGAGCTTGTTTCTTCAAAAACTGTGTGAGCACACAAACATGAGTCTAGAGCGCGAGTCTAGAGATGCGCATAGGTCGTCCAGAGACATGAGTCTAGAGATGTGTGTGTGTGTCTAAAGGCGGGAGTCCCATAGAAATAAGCCTCATGATCTTGACTCCCCAAGAAAAGCGATATCTAGTAAATGCCAAGAAAAGCAATACAGAGCGTCAAAGAAAGCAAATTTGTTGGAAAAATCTGGGTGCACACACGACACACCCCTTCTATCCATTTCCCAAGCACATCATCTCCATTTTTCACTAAGAGTATCGATTCTTTTCCCCACATTCTGCATCTCCTAGGAAGCTTGGACACATACACGTGCAACTAACCTCATCAATGGAAACCCTCTAAGTACATATATAGATGGGGGGACCATGGTAGGTGTGGAAGCCAACCTTATCTCCTGTATAACAATTGGCCATGGAAGCACCTCCAAAGCGCTTTGAAGAATATAAGCTCACCCTCAACTCTAATTTAACATAAACACAACCTCACCCTAGTCAACATATTAGCCATATATAAATCCAATCTCTAAGCATCAAGCTATGAGATCTTGGATTAATATCATGTTGTGCATGGTCCAGAGACTATTATCTAGATACCCATGAAACATCATTAAATGGTAGTCTTGGCAATAATTTAGCCAGTCAAAAGGTGCACCTAATTTAAAGGGCCCACCAAGCCCCTTCCACAACAATAGAAGGAGGCCTTTCATGAAGATGCATGCAGAACTTCTACTTCTATATCCTATCGTCGCGCATGGTTTGGGCACCATCTACCCATGCAAAATCATTGATAATAGTGGTCATTGGGTGATAACCCCATTGATCAAAAGGCGTGGGTTGCTTCTACCAAAATCATTCATGATAGTGGTCGTGTGGTGATAGCTCCATTAATCAGAAGGCATGGGTTTCTTCTACCTACCAGGTGATTTTGAAGGGACCAAGCCACCTCCACAATAGAAGGGGGCCTACATGAAAGAAATCTACTTCACATCTACCTCTTTATGCCACCTTGACTACCCCAAGGCTACCCAAAGATTATCATCAATTTGCCATACCTCTAAGTCACATATCACTTTAGAGTCTACCACTTATCCTGGCATGCCAATTTCACGTTATATCTTGGACCATCTACACCTCTTCAACTTGGGAGCTAGCTTCACCACCACTAACCTGGTGGGTGATGTGGTCATCTTTAGGAAGGGAGGGAGGGGGACATAGTTTCACCCAGGTTTCACCCACCTATAACACCACAAGGAGCTTTGCCGTCTTATTTGGTGGAAATAGCACATGTCATACCATATAAGGAGCTGTGCCATCTTATTTTTTTGAGTGATCTTTGCCAGCTTATTTGCTTGAGCGAGCACCTGTTTTTACAAGATAGCACTTTAGAGTATAAAGCAGCCTTATCACGAGCTTTAATGTCGAATTAGGGGAAGTCTAAAGTGACCTTACGACGATGAGCTTAATGCCAAACAGGGCACGTCTAAGAAACTTTTGTACATACTTACTTAGGACTCGTAATAGTGGTTGTACCATTTTTGATTTTTAACTAGCATAGCTATATAAGTCACTTTCCGTAATAAGCATTAAACGTTCATTCCCTTGCAACCATAGAATACTTAAGTTTTAACTTCCCTATATAAGTCAACTTCAATAATGATCATTACACATTCATTCCCTTGTATATAATACTTAAGATGTGTTCTCTTCTCTAATCTCGCTTGCTTGTGCGCTCTATTGAATCTTGCATGATTGATGGATGCTTGCTAGATAGGTTTGATTGTAGGTTTTTTCTTTCTTTCTTTTATTAGCTTCTTCCCCCCATTCTACCATTTGTGAGAGAAGACCACTCCAAAGGATATCCTCTTCTTGAATTAGAGTGAGGAAGAAGTGATTTTTCGTTCATGCATTTCATAATTTTGTTCTTAGCATTTCTAAATTCAAAGTGGAATAAACTAACCCAAAAACATAAGCCGCTTGTGCGTGAATTAGAGTGAGGAAGTTGTGAATTTTTTTGTTCATCCATTGCATAATTTTGTTCATTTCCATGGTGAAATTGGTAGCTTAGAGCATGTAAAATCAACAAAAAAACCAATAAACCACATGTAATCACTTTTATAGACACCATAAACGTGGATTCGAAATAATCCTTATAACCACCATCAAATCTTAAGAATCTCAAACACCTCAAAAAACCATGCCAAACCATCTCTCGGGTTGGGAGACGTAAGTCCATAGTCCCATGAAAAAAAACCATGAGTCAACACACATAAGCTTAGAGATGTGAGCCGCCGTGAGTCAACACGTGAGCTTAGAGACATGAGTTGTAAGCCTAGAGACATCCACTATGAGTCTAGAGGCATATAAGACATGAGTCATGAGCCAAGTCTAGAGTTGTGAGTCGTGAGTCTAGAGACGTAAGTCAATAGACATGAGTCTGAAGCTGCGAGTTAACAAACGCGAGTCTGGTCAACCTAATAGTATACCAGGCAATTCAAACAGTATGGTACTAATGTGATTCTAGGAAACCTAATATTATAACAATGAATTAAAAGTGTTTGGTAAAGCAGCTCTTGAAGACCTATAAAGACACACCTACCTTGTCATACGAATTACACAAATAATTCTTGTCCTTTATAATTATTGGGGTGTAAGTACTACATGAGCCAGAACCTGTGAGTCCATAAGCATGAGCCTAGAGGCTTGAGCCCACTAGTAAGGGCGATGAGAGGCCAACTCATTAGATGTTTGTGAGCTTGTTTCTTCAAAAACTGTGTGAGCACACAAAAATGAGTCTAGAGCGCGAGTCTAGAGATGCACATAGGTCGTCCAGAGACATGAGTCTAGAGATGCGTGTGTGTGTCCAAAGGCATGAGTCCCATAGAAATAAGCCTCATGATCTTGACCCCCCAAGAGAAGCGAGTATATGCCAAGAAAAGCAATACAGAGCGTCAAAGAAAGCAAATTTGTTGGAAAAATCTGAGTGCACACACAAGACACACACCTTCTATACATTTCCCAAGCACATCATCTCCATTTTTCACTGAGAGTATCAATTATCTTTCCCACATTCTGCATCTCCTAGGAAGCGTGGACACGTACACGTGCAACTAACCTCATCAATGGAAACCCTCTAAGTACATATATAGATGGGGGGACCATGGTAGGTATGGGAGCCAACCTTATCTCTTGTATTACAATTGGCCATGTAAGTACCTCCAAAGCGCTTTAAAGAATATAACCTCACCCTCGACTCTATTTTAACATAAACACAACCTCACCCTAGTCCACATATTAGCCATATATAAATCCAATCTCTAAGCATCAAGTTATGAGATCTTGGATTAATATCATGTTGTGCATGGTCTAGAGACTATTATCTAGATACCCATGAAACATCATTAAATGGTAGTCTTGGCAATGATTTTGCCAATCAAAAGGTGCACCTAGTTTAAAGGGCCCACCAAGCCCCTTCCACAAAAATAGAAGGAGGCCTTTCATGAAGATGCATGCATAACTTCTACTTCTTTATCCATTCGTCGCTCGTGCATGGTTTGGGCACCATCTACCCATGCAAAATCATTCATGATAGTGGTCATGGGGTGATAACCCCATTGATCAAAAGGCGTGGGTTGCTTCTACCAAAATCATTCATGATAGTGTACCTCTTTAGGCCACCTTGACTACCCCAAGGTACCCAAAGATTATCATCAATTTGCCATACATCTAGGTCACATATCACTTTAGAGTCTACCACTTATCTTGGCATGCCAATTTCACGTTATATCTTGGACCATCTACACCTCTTCAACTTGGGAGCTAGCTTCACCACTAACCTGGGTGATGTGGTCACCTTTAGGAAGGGAGGGAGGGGGACGTAGTTTCACCCACCTATCACACCTTAAGGAGCTTTTCCATCTTATTTGCTGGAGTTAGCACATGTCATACCATATAAGGAGCTGTGCCGTCTTATTTTTTTGAGTGATCTTTGCCAGTTTATTTGCTTGAGCGAGCACCTGTTTTTACAAGATAGCACTTTAGAATATAAAGGAGCCTTACCACACACGAGCATAATGTCAAATTAGGGGAAGTCTAAAGTGACCTTACGACGATGAGCTTAATGCCAAACAGGGCACGTCTAAGAAATTTGTGTTTAGGACTCGTAATAGTGGTTGTACCATTTTTAATTTTTAACTAGCCTATATAAGTGAATTTCCGTAATAAGCATTACACATTCATTCCCTTGCAACCATAGAATGCTTAAGTTTTAACTTCCCCATATAAGTCAACTTCAATAATGATCATTACACATTCATTCCCTTGTATATGATGTGAGCCTAAATCATTAGAACATAATGTGTAAGCCTATAGACATGAGTCTATAGGTATACATAAGCTTGAACCCGTGAGTATAAGCATGAGCCTAGAGGCTTGAGCCCACTAGTAAGTGTGATGAGAGGCCAGCTCATTAGATGTCTCTGAGCTTGTTTCTTCAAAAACTGTGTGAGCACACAAACATGAGTCTAGAGCGCGAGTCTAGAGATGCGCATAGGTCGTCCAGAGACATGAGTCTAGAGATGTGTGTGTGTGTCTAAAGGCGGGAGTCCCATAGAAATAAGCCTCATGATCTTGACTCCCCAAGAAAAGCGATATCTAGTAAATGCCAAGAAAAGCAATACAGAGCGTCAAAGAAAGCAAATTTGTTGGAAAAATCTGGGTGCACACACGACACACCCCTTCTATCCATTTCCCAAGCACATCATCTCCATTTTTCACTAAGAGTATCGATTCTTTTCCCCACATTCTGCATCTCCTAGGAAGCTTGGACACATACACGTGCAACTAACCTCATCAATGGAAACCCTCTAAGTACATATATAGATGGGGGGGACCATGGTAGGTGTGGAAGCCAACCTTATCTCCTGTATAACAATTGGCCATGGAAGCACCTCCAAAGCGCTTTGAAGAATATAAGCTCACCCTCAACTCTAATTTAACATAAACACAACCTCACCCTAGTCAACATATTAGCCATATATAAATCCAATCTCTAAGCATCAAGCTATGAGATCTTGGATTAATATCATGTTGTGCATGGTCCAGAGACTATTATCTAGATACCCATGAAACATCATTAAATGGTAGTCTTGGCAATAATTTAGCCAGTCAAAAGGTGCACCTAATTTAAAGGGCCCACCAAGCCCCTTCCACAACAATAGAAGGAGGCCTTTCATGAAGATGCATGCAGAACTTCTACTTCTATATCCTATCGTCGCGGATGGTTTGGGCACCATCTACCCATGCAAAATCATTGATAATAGTGGTCATTGGGTGATAACCCCATTGATCAAAAGGCGTGGGTTGCTTCTACCAAAATCATTCATGATAGTGGTCGTGTGGTGATAGCTCCATTAATCAGAAGGCATGGGTTTCTTCTACCTACCAGGTGATTTTGAAGGGACCAAGCCACCTCCACAATAGAAGGAGGCCTACATGAAAGAAATCTACTTCACATCTACCTCTTTATGCCACCTTGACTACCCCAAGGCTACCCAAAGATTATCATCAATTTGCCATACCTCTAAGTCACATATCACTTTAGAGTCTACCACTTATCCTGGCATGCCAATTTCACGTTATATCTTGGACCATCTACACCTCTTCAACTTGGGAGCTAGCTTCACCACCACTAACCTGGTGGGTGATGTGGTCATCTTTAGGAAGGGAGGGAGGGGGACATAGTTTCACCCAGGTTTCACCCACCTATAACACCACAAGGAGCTTTGCCGTCTTATTTGGTGGAAATAGCACATGTCATACCATATAAGGAGCTGTGCCATCTTATTTTTTTGAGTGATCTTTGCCAGCTTATTTGCTTGAGCGAGCACCTGTTTTTACAAGATAGCACTTTAGAGTATAAAGCAGCCTTATCACGAGCTTTAATGTCGAATTAGGGGAAGTCTAAAGTGACCTTACGACGATGAGCTTAATGCCAAACAGGGCACGTCTAAGAAACTTTTGTACATACTTACTTAGGACTCGTAATAGTGGTTGTACCATTTTTGATTTTTAACTAGCATAGCTATATAAGTCACTTTCCGTAATAAGCATTAAACGTTCATTCCCTTGCAACCATAGAATACTTAAGTTTTAACTTCCCTATATAAGTCAACTTCAATAATGATCATTACACATTCATTCCCTTGTATATAATACTTAAGATGTGTTCTCTTCTCTAATCTCGCTTGCTTGTGCGCTCTATTGAATCTTGCATGATTGATGGATGCTTGCTAGATAGGTTTGATTGTAGGTTTTTTCTTTCTTTCTTTTATTAGCTTCTTCCCCCCATTCTACCATTTGTGAGAGAAGACCACTCCAAAGGATATCCTCTTCTTGAATTAGAGTGAGGAAGAAGTGATTTTTCGTTCATGCATTTCATAATTTTGTTCTTAGCATTTCTAAATTCAAAGTGGAATAAACTAACCCAAAAACATAAGCCGCTTGTGCGTGAATTAGAGTGAGGAAGTTGTGAATTTTTTTGTTCATCCATTGCATAATTTTGTTCATTTCCATGGTGAAATTGGTAGCTTAGAGCATGTAAAATCAACAAAAAAACCAATAAACCACATGTAATCACTTTTATAGACACCATAAACGTGGATTCGAAATAATCCTTATAACCACCATCAAATCTTAAGAATCTCAAACACCTCAAAAAACCATGCCAAACCATCTCTCGGGTTGGGAGACGTAAGTCCATAGTCCCATGAAAAAAAACCATGAGTCAACACACATAAGCTTAGAGATGTGAGCCGCCGTGAGTCAACACATGAGCTTAGAGACATGAGTTGTAAGCCTAGAGACATCCACTATGAGTCTAGAGGCATATAAGACATGAGTCATGAGCCAAGTCTAGAGTTGTGAGTCGTGAGTCTAGAGACGTAAGTCAATAGACATGAGTCTGAAGCTGCGAGTTAACAAACGCGAGTCTGGTCAACCTAATAGTATACCAGGCAATTCAAACAGTATGGTACTAATGTGATTCTAGGAAACCTAATATTATAACAATGAATTAAAAGTGTTTGGTAAAGCAGCTCTTGAAGACCTATAAAGACACACCTACCTTGTCATACGAATTACACAAATAATTCTTGTCCTTTATAATTATTGGGGTGTAAGTACTACATGAGCCAAAACCTGTGAGTCCATAAGCATGAGCCTAGAGGCTTGAGCCCACTAGTAAGGGCGATGAGAGGCCAACTCATTAGATGTTTGTGAGCTTGTTTCTTCAAAAACTGTGTGAGCACACAAAAATGAGTCTAGAGCGCGAGTCTAGAGATGCACATAGGTCGTCCAGAGACATGAGTCTAGAGATGCGTGTGTGTGTCCAAAGGCATGAGTCCCATAGAAATAAGCCTCATGATCTTGACCCCCCAAGAGAAGCGAGTATATGCCAAGAAAAGCAATACAGAGCGTCAAAGAAAGCAAATTTGTTGGAAAAATCTGAGTGCACACACAAGACACACACCTTCTATACATTTCCCAAGCACATCATCTCCATTTTTCACTGAGAGTATCAATTATCTTTTCCACATTCTGCATCTCCTAGGAAGCGTGGACACGTACACGTGCAACTAACCTCATCAATGGAAACCCTCTAAGTACATATATAGATGGGGGGACCATGGTAGGTATGGGAGCCAACCTTATCTCTTGTATTACAATTGGCCATGTAAGTACCTCCAAAGCGCTTTAAAGAATATAACCTCACCCTCGACTCTATTTTAACATAAACACAACCTCACCCTAGTCCACATATTAGCCATATATAAATCCAATCTCTAAGCATCAAGTTATGAGATCTTGGATTAATATCATGTTGTGCATAACTTCTACTTCTATATCCTATCGTCGCTCGTGCATGGTTTGGGCACCATCTACCCATGCAAAATCATTCATGATAGTGGTCATGGGGTGATAACCCCATTGATCAAAAGGCGTGGGTTGCTTCTACCAAAATCATTCATGATAGTGTACCTCTTTAGGCCACCTTGACTACCCCAAGGTACCCAAAGATTATCATCAATTTGCCATACATCTAGGTCACATATCACTTTAGAGTCTACCACTTATCCTGGCATGCCAATTTCACGTTATATCTTGGACCATCTACACCTCTTCAACTTGGGAGCTAGCTTCACCACTAACCTGGGTGATGTGGTCACCTTTAGGAAGGGAGGGAGGGGGACGTAGTTTCACCCACCTATCACACCTTAAGGAGCTTTTCCATCTTATTTGCTGGAGTTAGCACATGTCATACCATATAAGGAGCTGTGCCGTCTTATTTTTTTGAGTGATCTTTGCCAGTTTATTTGCTTGAGCGAGCACCTGTTTTTACAAGATAGCACTTTAGAATATAAAGGAGCCTTACCACACACGAGCATAATGTCAAATTAGGGGAAGTCTAAAGTGACCTTACGACGATGAGCTTAATGCCAAACAGGGCACGTCTAAGAAATTTGTGTTTAGGACTCGTAATAGTGGTTGTACCATTTTTAATTTTTAACTAGCCTATATAAGTGAATTTCCGTAATAAGCATTACACATTCATTCCCTTGCAACCATAGAATGCTTAAGTTTTAACTTCCCCATATAAGTCAACTTCAATAATGATCATTACACATTCATTCCCTTGTATATGATGTGAGCCTAAATCATTAGAACATAATGTGTAAGCCTATAGACATGAGTCTATAGGTATACATAAGCTTGAACCCGTGAGTATAAGCATGAGCCTAGAGGCTTGAGCCCACTAGTAAGTGTGATGAGAGGCCAGCTCATTAGATGTCTCTGAGCTTGTTTCTTCAAAAACTGTGTGAGCACACAAACATGAGTCTAGAGCGCGAGTCTAGAGATGCGCATAGGTCGTCCAGAGACATGAGTCTAGAGATGTGTGTGTGTGTCTAAAGGCGGGAGTCCCATAGAAATAAGCCTCATGATCTTGACTCCCCAAGAAAAGCGATATCTAGTAAATGCCAAGAAAAGCAATACAGAGCGTCAAAGAAAGCAAATTTGTTGGAAAAATCTGGGTGCACACACGACACACCCCTTCTATCCATTTCCCAAGCACATCATCTCCATTTTTCACTAAGAGTATCGATTCTTTTCCCCACATTCTGCATCTCCTAGGAAGCTTGGACACATACACGTGCAACTAACCTCATCAATGGAAACCCTCTAAGTACATATATAGATGGGGGGGACCATGGTAGGTGTGGAAGCCAACCTTATCTCCTGTATAACAATTGGCCATGGAAGCACCTCCAAAGCGCTTTGAAGAATATAAGCTCACCCTCAACTCTAATTTAACATAAACACAACCTCACCCTAGTCAACATATTAGCCATATATAAATCCAATCTCTAAGCATCAAGCTATGAGATCTTGGATTAATATCATGTTGTGCATGGTCCAGAGACTATTATCTAGATACCCATGAAACATCATTAAATGGTAGTCTTGGCAATAATTTAGCCAGTCAAAAGGTGCACCTAATTTAAAGGGCCCACCAAGCCCCTTCCACAACAATAGAAGGAGGCCTTTCATGAAGATGCATGCAGAACTTCTACTTCTATATCCTATCGTCGCGCATGGTTTGGGCACCATCTACCCATGCAAAATCATTGATAATAGTGGTCATTGGGTGATAACCCCATTGATCAAAAGGCGTGGGTTGCTTCTACCAAAATCATTCATGATAGTGGTCGTGTGGTGATAGCTCCATTAATCAGAAGGCATGGGTTTCTTCTACCTACCAGGTGATTTTGAAGGGACCAAGCCACCTCCACAATAGAAGGAGGCCTACATGAAAGAAATCTACTTCACATCTACCTCTTTATGCCACCTTGACTACCCCAAGGCTACCCAAAGATTATCATCAATTTGCCATACCTCTAAGTCACATATCACTTTAGAGTCTACCACTTATCCTGGCATGCCAATTTCACGTTATATCTTGGACCATCTACACCTCTTCAACTTGGGAGCTAGCTTCACCACCACTAACCTGGTGGGTGATGTGGTCATCTTTAGGAAGGGAGGGAGGGGGACATAGTTTCACCCAGGTTTCACCCACCTATAACACCACAAGGAGCTTTGCCGTCTTATTTGGTGGAAATAGCACATGTCATACCATATAAGGAGCTGTGCCATCTTATTTTTTTGAGTGATCTTTGCCAGCTTATTTGCTTGAGCGAGCACCTGTTTTTACAAGATAGCACTTTAGAGTATAAAGCAGCCTTATCACGAGCTTTAATGTCGAATTAGGGGAAGTCTAAAGTGACCTTACGACGATGAGCTTAATGCCAAACAGGGCACGTCTAAGAAACTTTTGTACATACTTACTTAGGACTCGTAATAGTGGTTGTACCATTTTTGATTTTTAACTAGCATAGCTATATAAGTCACTTTCCGTAATAAGCATTAAACGTTCATTCCCTTGCAACCATAGAATACTTAAGTTTTAACTTCCCTATATAAGTCAACTTCAATAATGATCATTACACATTCATTCCCTTGTATATAATACTTAAGATGTGTTCTCTTCTCTAATCTCGCTTGCTTGTGCGCTCTATTGAATCTTGCATGATTGATGGATGCTTGCTAGATAGGTTTGATTGTAGGTTTTTTCTTTCTTTCTTTTATTAGCTTCTTCCCCCCATTCTACCATTTGTGAGAGAAGACCACTCCAAAGGATATCCTCTTCTTGAATTAGAGTGAGGAAGAAGTGATTTTTCGTTCATGCATTTCATAATTTTGTTCTTAGCATTTCTAAATTCAAAGTGGAATAAACTAACCCAAAAACATAAGCCGCTTGTGCGTGAATTAGAGTGAGGAAGTTGTGAATTTTTTTGTTCATCCATTGCATAATTTTGTTCATTTCCATGGTGAAATTGGTAGCTTAGAGCATGTAAAATCAACAAAAAAACCAATAAACCACATGTAATCACTTTTATAGACACCATAAACGTGGATTCGAAATAATCCTTATAACCACCATCAAATCTTAAGAATCTCAAACACCTCAAAAAACCATGCCAAACCATCTCTCGGGTTGGGAGACGTAAGTCCATAGTCCCATGAAAAAAAACCATGAGTCAACACACATAAGCTTAGAGATGTGAGCCGCCGTGAGTCAACACGTGAGCTTAGAGACATGAGTTGTAAGCCTAGAGACATCCACTATGAGTCTAGAGGCATATAAGACATGAGTCATGAGCCAAGTCTAGAGTTGTGAGTCGTGAGTCTAGAGACGTAAGTCAATAGACATGAGTCTGAAGCTGCGAGTTAACAAACGCGAGTCTGGTCAACCTAATAGTATACCAGGCAATTCAAACAGTATGGTACTAATGTGATTCTAGGAAACCTAATATTATAACAATGAATTAAAAGTGTTTGGTAAAGCAGCTCTTGAAGACCTATAAAGACACACCTACCTTGTCATACGAATTACACAAATAATTCTTGTCCTTTATAATTATTGGGGTGTAAGTACTACATGAGCCAGAACCTGTGAGTCCATAAGCATGAGCCTAGAGGCTTGAGCCCACTAGTAAGGGCGATGAGAGGCCAACTCATTAGATGTTTGTGAGCTTGTTTCTTCAAAAACTGTGTGAGCACACAAAAATGAGTCTAGAGCGCGAGTCTAGAGATGCACATAGGTCGTCCAGAGACATGAGTCTAGAGATGCGTGTGTGTGTCCAAAGGCATGAGTCCCATAGAAATAAGCCTCATGATCTTGACCCCCCAAGAGAAGCGAGTATATGCCAAGAAAAGCAATACAGAGCGTCAAAGAAAGCAAATTTGTTGGAAAAATCTGAGTGCACACACAAGACACACACCTTCTATACATTTCCCAAGCACATCATCTCCATTTTTCACTGAGAGTATCAATTATCTTTCCCACATTCTGCATCTCCTAGGAAGCGTGGACACGTACACGTGCAACTAACCTCATCAATGGAAACCCTCTAAGTACATATATAGATGGGGGGACCATGGTAGGTATGGGAGCCAACCTTATCTCTTGTATTACAATTGGCCATGTAAGTACCTCCAAAGCGCTTTAAAGAATATAACCTCACCCTCGACTCTATTTTAACATAAACACAACCTCACCCTAGTCCACATATTAGCCATATATAAATCCAATCTCTAAGCATCAAGTTATGAGATCTTGGATTAATATCATGTTGTGCATGGTCTAGAGACTATTATCTAGATACCCATGAAACATCATTAAATGGTAGTCTTGGCAATGATTTTGCCAATCAAAAGGTGCACCTAGTTTAAAGGGCCCACCAAGCCCCTTCCACAAAAATAGAAGGAGGCCTTTCATGAAGATGCATGCATAACTTCTACTTCTATATCCTATCGTCGCTCGTGCATGGTTTGGGCACCATCTACCCATGCAAAATCATTCATGATAGTGGTCATGGGGTGATAACCCCATTGATCAAAAGGCGTGGGTTGCTTCTACCAAAATCATTCATGATAGTGTACCTCTTTAGGCCACCTTGACTACCCCAAGGTACCCAAAGATTATCATCAATTTGCCATACATCTAGGTCACATATCACTTTAGAGTCTACCACTTATCCTGGCATGCCAATTTCACGTTATATCTTGGACCATCTACACCTCTTCAACTTGGGAGCTAGCTTCACCACTAACCTGGGTGATGTGGTCACCTTTAGGAAGGGAGGGAGGGGGACGTAGTTTCACCCACCTATCACACCTTAAGGAGCTTTGCCATCTTATTTGCTGGAGTTAGCACATGTCATACCATATAAGGAGCTGTGCCGTCTTATTTTTTTGAGTGATCTTTGCCAGTTTATTTGCTTGAGCGAGCACCTGTTTTTACAAGATAGCACTTTAGAATATAAAGGAGCCTTACCACACACGAGCATAATGTCAAATTAGGGGAAGTCTAAAGTGACCTTACGACGATGAGCTTAATGCCAAACAGGGCACGTCTAAGAAATTTGTGTTTAGGACTCGTAATAGTGGTTGTACCATTTTTAATTTTTAACTAGCCTATATAAGTGAATTTCCGTAATAAGCATTACACATTCATTCCCTTGCAACCATAGAATGCTTAAGTTTTAACTTCCCCATATAAGTCAACTTCAATAATGATCATTACACATTCATTCCCTTGTATATGATGTGAGCCTAAATCATTAGAACATAATGTGTAAGCCTATAGACATGAGTCTATAGGTATACATAAGCTTGAACCCGTGAGTATAAGCATGAGCCTAGAGGCTTGAGCCCACTAGTAAGTGTGATGAGAGGCCAGCTCATTAGATGTCTCTGAGCTTGTTTCTTCAAAAACTGTGTGAGCACACAAACATGAGTCTAGAGCGCGAGTCTAGAGATGCGCATAGGTCGTCCAGAGACATGAGTCTAGAGATGTGTGTGTGTGTCTAAAGGCGGGAGTCCCATAGAAATAAGCCTCATGATCTTGACTCCCCAAGAAAAGCGATATCTAGTAAATGCCAAGAAAAGCAATACAGAGCGTCAAAGAAAGCAAATTTGTTGGAAAAATCTGGGTGCACACACGACACACCCCTTCTATCCATTTCCCAAGCACATCATCTCCATTTTTCACTAAGAGTATCGATTCTTTTCCCCACATTCTGCATCTCCTAGGAAGCTTGGACACATACACGTGCAACTAACCTCATCAATGGAAACCCTCTAAGTACATATATAGATGGGGGGACCATGGTAGGTGTGGAAGCCAACCTTATCTCCTGTATAACAATTGGCCATGGAAGCACCTCCAAAGCGCTTTGAAGAATATAAGCTCACCCTCAACTCTAATTTAACATAAACACAACCTCACCCTAGTCAACATATTAGCCATATATAAATCCAATCTCTAAGCATCAAGCTATTAGATCTTGGATTAATATCATGTTGTGCATGGTCCAGAGACTATTATCTAGATACCCATGAAACATCATTAAATGGTAGTCTTGGCAATAATTTAGCCAGTCAAAAGGTGCACCTAATTTAAAGGGCCCACCAAGCCCCTTCCACAACAATAGAAGGAGGCCTTTCATGAAGATGCATGCAGAACTTCTACTTCTATATCCTATCGTCGCGCATGGTTTGGGCACCATCTACCCATGCAAAATCATTGATAATAGTGGTCATTGGGTGATAACCCCATTGATCAAAAGGCGTGGGTTGCTTCTACCAAAATCATTCATGATAGTGGTCGTGTGGTGATAGCTCCATTAATCAGAAGGCATGGGTTTCTTCTACCTACCAGGTGATTTTGAAGGGACCAAGCCACCTCCACAATAGAAGGAGGCCTACATGAAAGAAATCTACTTCACATCTACCTCTTTATGCCACCCTGACTACCCCAAGGCTACCCAAAGATTATCATCAATTTGCCATACCTCTAAGTCACATATCACTTTAGAGTCTACCACTTATCCTGGCATGCCAATTTCACGTTATATCTTGGACCATCTACACCTCTTCAACTTGGGAGCTAGCTTCACCACCACTAACCTGGTGGGTGATGTGGTCATCTTTAGGAAGGGAGGGAGGGGGACATAGTTTCACCCAGGTTTCACCCACCTATAACACCACAAGGAGCTTTGCCGTCTTATTTGGTGGAAATAGCACATGTCATACCATATAAGGAGCTGTGCCATCTTATTTTTTTGAGTGATCTTTGCCAGCTTATTTGCTTGAGCGAGCACCTGTTTTTACAAGATAGCACTTTAGAGTATAAAGCAGCCTTATCACGAGCTTTAATGTCGAATTAGGGGAAGTCTAAAGTGACCTTACGACGATGAGCTTAATGCCAAACAGGGCACGTCTAAGAAACTTTTGTACATACTTACTTAGGACTCGTAATAGTGGTTGTACCATTTTTGATTTTTAACTAGCATAGCTATATAAGTCACTTTCCGTAATAAGCATTAAACGTTCATTCCCTTGCAACCATAGAATACTTAAGTTTTAACTTCCCTATATAAGTCAACTTCAATAATGATCATTACACATTCATTCCCTTGTATATAATACTTAAGATGTGTTCTCTTCTCTAATCTCGCTTGCTTGTGCGCTCTATTGAATCTTGCATGATTGATGGATGCTTGCTAGATAGGTTTGATTGTAGGTTTTTTTCTTTCTTTCTTTTATTAGCTTCTTCCCCCCATTCTACCATTTGTGAGAGAAGACCACTCCAAAGGATATCCTCTTCTTGAATTAGAGTGAGGAAGAAGTGATTTTTCGTTCATGCATTTCATAATTTTGTTCTTAGCATTTCTAAATTCAAAGTGGAATAAACTAACCCAAAAACATAAGCCGCTTGTGCGTGAATTAGAGTGAGGAAGTTGTGAATTTTTTTGTTCATCCATTGCATAATTTTGTTCATTTCCATGGTGAAATTGGTAGCTTAGAGCATGTAAAATCAACAAAAAAACCAATAAACCACATGTAATCACTTTTATAGACACCATAAACGTGGATTCGAAATAATCCTTATAACCACCATCAAATCTTAAGAATCTCAAACACCTCAAAAAACCATGCCAAACCATCTCTCGGGTTGGGAGACGTAAGTCCATAGTCCCATGAAAAAAAACCATGAGTCAACACACATAAGCTTAGAGATGTGAGCCGCCGTGAGTCAACACGTGAGCTTAGAGACATGAGTTGTAAGCCTAGAGACATCCACTATGAGTCTAGAGGCATATAAGACATGAGTCATGAGCCAAGTCTAGAGTTGTGAGTCGTGAGTCTAGAGACGTAAGTCAATAGACATGAGTCTGAAGCTGCGAGTTAACAAACGCGAGTCTGGTCAACCTAATAGTATACCAGGCAATTCAAACAGTATGGTACTAATGTGATTCTAGGAAACCTAATATTATAACAATGAATTAAAAGTGTTTGGTAAAGCAGCTCTTGAAGACCTATAAAGACACACCTACCTTGTCATACGAATTACACAAATAATTCTTGTCCTTTATAATTATTGGGGTGTAAGTACTACATGAGCCAGAACCTGTGAGTCCATAAGCATGAGCCTAGAGGCTTGAGCCCACTAGTAAGGGCGATGAGAGGCCAACTCATTAGATGTTTGTGAGCTTGTTTCTTCAAAAACTGTGTGAGCACACAAAAATGAGTCTAGAGCGCGAGTCTAGAGATGCACATAGGTCGTCCAGAGACATGAGTCTAGAGATGCGTGTGTGTGTCCAAAGGCATGAGTCCCATAGAAATAAGCCTCATGATCTTGACCCCCCAAGAGAAGCGAGTATATGCCAAGAAAAGCAATACAGAGCGTCAAAGAAAGCAAATTTGTTGGAAAAATCTGAGTGCACACACAAGACACACACCTTCTATCCATTTCCCAAGCACATCATCTCCATTTTTCACTGAGAGTATCAATTATCTTTCCCACATTCTGCATCTCCTAGGAAGCATGGACACGTACACGTGCAACTAACCTCATCAATGGAAACCCTCTAAGTACATATATAGATGGGGGGACCATGGTAGGTATGGGAGCCAACCTTATCTCTTGTATTACAATTGGCCATGTAAGTACCTCCAAAGCGCTTTAAAGAATATAACCTCACCCTCGACTCTATTTTAACATAAACACAACCTCACCCTAGTCCACATATTAGCCATATATAAATCCAATCTCTAAGCATCAAGCTATGAGATCTTGGATTAATATCATGTTGTGCATGGTCCAGAGACTATTATCTAAATACCCATGAAACATCATTAAATGGTAGTCTTGGCAATAATTTAGCCAGTCAAAAGGTGCACCTAATTTAAAGGGCCCACCAAGCCCCTTCCACAACAATAGAAGGAGGCCTTTCATGAAGATGCATGCAGAACTTCTACTTCTATATCCTATCGTCGCGCATGGTTTGGGCACCATCTACCCATGCAAAATCATTGATAATAGTGGTCATTGGGTGATAACCCCATTGATCAAAAGGCGTGGGTTGCTTCTACCAAAATCATTCATGATAGTGGTCGTGTGGTGATAGCTCCATTAATCAGAAGGCATGGGTTTCTTCTACCTACCAGGTGATTTTGAAGGGACCAAGCCACCTCCACAATAGAAGGAGGCCTACATGAAAGAAATCTACTTCACATCTACCTCTTTATGCCACCTTGACTACCCCAAGGCTACCCAAAGATTATCATCAATTTGCCATACCTCTAAGTCACATATCACTTTAGAGTCTACCACTTATCCTGGCATGCCAATTTCACGTTATATCTTGGACCATCTACACCTCTTCAACTTGGGAGCTAGCTTCACCACCACTAACCTGGTGGGTGATGTGGTCATCTTTAGGAAGGGAGGGAGGGGGACATAGTTTCACCCAGGTTTCACCCACCTATAACACCACAAGGAGCTTTGCCGTCTTATTTGGTGGAAATAGCACATGTCATACCATATAAGGAGCTGTGCCATCTTATTTTTTTGAGTGATCTTTGCCAGCTTATTTGCTTGAGCGAGCACCTGTTTTTACAAGATAGCACTTTAGAGTATAAAGCAGCCTTATCACGAGCTTTAATGTCGAATTAGGGGAAGTCTAAAGTGACCTTACGACGATGAGCTTAATGCCAAACAGGGCACGTCTAAGAAACTTTTGTACATACTTACTTAGGACTCGTAATAGTGGTTGTACCATTTTTTATTTTTAACTAGCATAGCTATATAAGTCACTTTCCGTAATAAGCATTAAACGTTCATTCCCTTGCAACCATAGAATACTTAAGTTTTAACTTCCCTATATAAGTCAACTTCAATAATGATCATTACACATTCATTCCCTTGTATATAATACTTAAGATGTGTTCTCTTCTCTAATCTCGCTTGCTTGTGCGCTCTATTGAATCTTGCATGATTGATGGATGCTTGCTAGATAGGTTTGATTGTAGGTTTTTTCTTTCTTTCTTTTATTAGCTTCTTCCCCCCATTCTACCATTTGTGAGAGAAGACCACTCCAAAGGATATCCTCTTCTTGAATTAGAGTGAGGAAGAAGTGATTTTTCGTTCATGCATTTCATAATTTTGTTCTTAGCATTTCTAAATTCAAAGTGGAATAAACTAACCCAAAAACATAAGCCGCTTGTGCGTGAATTAGAGTGAGGAAGTTGTGAATTTTTTTGTTCATCCATTGCATAATTTTGTTCATTTCCATGGTGAAATTGGTAGCTTAGAGCATGTAAAATCAACAAAAAAACCAATAAACCACATGTAATCACTTTTATAGACACCATAAACGTGGATTCGAAATAATCCTTATAACCACCATCAAATCTTAAGAATCTCAAACACCTCAAAAAACCATGCCAAACCATCTCTCGGGTTGGGAGACGTAAGTCCATAGTCCCATGAAAAAAAACCATGAGTCAACACACATAAGCTTAGAGATGTGAGCCGCCGTGAGTCAACACGTGAGCTTAGAGACATGAGTTGTAAGCCTAGAGACATCCACTATGAGTCTAGAGGCATATAAGACATGAGTCATGAGCCAAGTCTAGAGTTGTGAGTCGTGAGTCTAGAGACGTAAGTCAATAGACATGAGTCTGAAGCTGCGAGTTAACAAACGCGAGTCTGGTCAACCTAATAGTATACCAGGCAATTCAAACAGTATGGTACTAATGTGATTCTAGGAAACCTAATATTATAACAATGAATTAAAAGTGTTTGGTAAAGCAGCTCTTGAAGACCTATAAAGACACACCTACCTTGTCATACGAATTACACAAATAATTCTTGTCCTTTATAATTATTGGGGTGTAAGTACTACATGAGCCAGAACCTGTGAGTCCATAAGCATGAGCCTAGAGGCTTGAGCCCACTAGTAAGGGTGATGAGAGGCCAACTCATTAGATGTTTGTGAGCTTGTTTCTTCAAAAACTGTGTGAGCACACAAAAATGAGTCTAGAGCGCGAGTCTAGAGATGCACATAGGTCGTCCAGAGACATGAGTCTAGAGATGCGTGTGTGTGTCCAAAGGCATGAGTCCCATAGAAATAAGCCTCATGATCTTGACCCCCCAAGAGAAGCGAGTATATGCCAAGAAAAGCAATACAGAGCGTCAAAGAAAGCAAATTTGTTGGAAAAATCTGAGTGCACACACAAGACACACACCTTCTATACATTTCCCAAGCACATCATCTCCATTTTTCACTGAGAGTATCAATTATCTTTCCCACATTCTGCATCTCCTAGGAAGCGTGGACACGTACACGTGCAACTAACCTCATCAATGGAAACCCTCTAAGTACATATATAGATGGGGGGACCATGGTAGGTATGGGAGCCAACCTTATCTCTTGTATTACAATTGGCCATGTAAGTACCTCCAAAGCGCTTTAAAGAATATAACCTCACCCTCGACTCTATTTTAACATAAACACAACCTCACCCTAGTCCACATATTAGCCATATATAAATCCAATCTCTAAGCATCAAGTTATGAGATCTTGGATTAATATCATGTTGTGCATGGTCTAGAGACTATTATCTAGATACCCATGAAACATCATTAAATGGTAGTCTTGGCAATGATTTTGCCAATCAAAAGGTGCACCTAGTTTAAAGGGCCCACCAAGCCCCTTCCACAAAAATAGAAGGAGGCCTTTCATGAAGATGCATGCATAACTTCTACTTCTATATCCTATCGTCGCTCGTGCATGGTTTGGGCACCATCTACCCATGCAAAATCATTCATGATAGTGGTCATGGGGTGATAACCCCATTGATCAAAAGGCGTGGGTTGCTTCTACCAAAATCATTCATGATAGTGTACCTCTTTAGGCCACCTTGACTACCCCAAGGTACCCAAAGATTATCATCAATTTGCCATACATCTAGGTCACATATCACTTTAGAGTCTACCACTTATCCTGGCATGCCAATTTCACGTTATATCTTGGACCATCTACACCTCTTCAACTTGGGAGCTAGCTTCACCACTAACCTGGGTGATGTGGTCACCTTTAGGAAGGGAGGGAGGGGGACGTAGTTTCACCCACCTATCACACCTTAAGGAGCTTTGCCATCTTATTTGCTGGAGTTAGCACATGTCATACCATATAAGGAGCTGTGCCGTCTTATTTTTTTGAGTGATCTTTGCCAGTTTATTTGCTTGAGCGAGCACCTGTTTTTACAAGATAGCACTTTAGAATATAAAGGAGCCTTACCACACACGAGCATAATGTCAAATTAGGGGAAGTCTAAAGTGACCTTACGACGATGAGCTTAATGCCAAACAGGGCACGTCTAAGAAATTTGTGTTTAGGACTCGTAATAGTGGTTGTACCATTTTTAATTTTTAACTAGCCTATATAAGTGAATTTCCGTAATAAGCATTACACATTCATTCCCTTGCAACCATAGAATGCTTAAGTTTTAACTTCCCCATATAAGTCAACTTCAATAATGATCATTACACATTCATTCCCTTGTATATGATGTGAGCCTAAATCATTAGAACATAATGTGTAAGCCTATAGACATGAGTCTATAGGTATACATAAGCTTGAACCCGTGAGTATAAGCATGAGCCTAGAGGCTTGAGCCCACTAGTAAGTGTGATGAGAGGCCAGCTCATTAGATGTCTCTGAGCTTGTTTCTTCAAAAACTGTGTGAGCACACAAACATGAGTCTAGAGCGCGAGTCTAGAGATGCGCATAGGTCGTCCAGAGACATGAGTCTAGAGATGTGTGTGTGTGTCTAAAGGCGGGAGTCCCATAGAAATAAGCCTCATGATCTTGACTCCCCAAGAAAAGCGATATCTAGTAAATGCCAAGAAAAGCAATACAGAGCGTCAAAGAAAGCAAATTTGTTGGAAAAATCTGGGTGCACACACGACACACCCCTTCTATCCATTTCCCAAGCACATCATCTCCATTTTTCACTAAGAGTATCGATTCTTTTCCCCACATTCTGCATCTCCTAGGAAGCTTGGACACATACACGTGCAACTAACCTCATCAATGGAAACCCTCTAAGTACATATATAGATGGGGGGACCATGGTAGGTGTGGAAGCCAACCTTATCTCCTGTATAACAATTGGCCATGGAAGCACCTCCAAAGCGCTTTGAAGAATATAAGCTCACCCTCAACTCTAATTTAACATAAACACAACCTCACCCTAGTCAACATATTAGCCATATATAAATCCAATCTCTAAGCATCAAGCTATTAGATCTTGGATTAATATCATGTTGTGCATGGTCCAGAGACTATTATCTAGATACCCATGAAACATCATTAAATGGTAGTCTTGGCAATAATTTAGCCAGTCAAAAGGTGCACCTAATTTAAAGGGCCCACCAAGCCCCTTCCACAACAATAGAAGGAGGCCTTTCATGAAGATGCATGCAGAACTTCTACTTCTATATCCTATCGTCGCGCATGGTTTGGGCACCATCTACCCATGCAAAATCATTGATAATAGTGGTCATTGGGTGATAACCCCATTGATCAAAAGGCGTGGGTTGCTTCTACCAAAATCATTCATGATAGTGGTCGTGTGGTGATAGCTCCATTAATCAGAAGGCATGGGTTTCTTCTACCTACCAGGTGATTTTGAAGGGACCAAGCCACCTCCACAATAGAAGGAGGCCTACATGAAAGAAATCTACTTCACATCTACCTCTTTATGCCACCCTGACTACCCCAAGGCTACCCAAAGATTATCATCAATTTGCCATACCTCTAAGTCACATATCACTTTAGAGTCTACCACTTATCCTGGCATGCCAATTTCACGTTATATCTTGGACCATCTACACCTCTTCAACTTGGGAGCTAGCTTCACCACCACTAACCTGGTGGGTGATGTGGTCATCTTTAGGAAGGGAGGGAGGGGGACATAGTTTCACCCAGGTTTCACCCACCTATAACACCACAAGGAGCTTTGCCGTCTTATTTGGTGGAAATAGCACATGTCATACCATATAAGGAGCTGTGCCATCTTATTTTTTTGAGTGATCTTTGCCAGCTTATTTGCTTGAGCGAGCACCTGTTTTTACAAGATAGCACTTTAGAGTATAAAGCAGCCTTATCACGAGCTTTAATGTCGAATTAGGGGAAGTCTAAAGTGACCTTACGACGATGAGCTTAATGCCAAACAGGGCACGTCTAAGAAACTTTTGTACATACTTACTTAGGACTCGTAATAGTGGTTGTACCATTTTTGATTTTTAACTAGCATAGCTATATAAGTCACTTTCCGTAATAAGCATTAAACGTTCATTCCCTTGCAACCATAGAATACTTAAGTTTTAACTTCCCTATATAAGTCAACTTCAATAATGATCATTACACATTCATTCCCTTGTATATAATACTTAAGATGTGTTCTCTTCTCTAATCTCGCTTGCTTGTGCGCTCTATTGAATCTTGCATGATTGATGGATGCTTGCTAGATAGGTTTGATTGTAGGTTTTTTTCTTTCTTTCTTTTATTAGCTTCTTCCCCCCATTCTACCATTTGTGAGAGAAGACCACTCCAAAGGATATCCTCTTCTTGAATTAGAGTGAGGAAGAAGTGATTTTTCGTTCATGCATTTCATAATTTTGTTCTTAGCATTTCTAAATTCAAAGTGGAATAAACTAACCCAAAAACATAAGCCGCTTGTGCGTGAATTAGAGTGAGGAAGTTGTGAATTTTTTTGTTCATCCATTGCATAATTTTGTTCATTTCCATGGTGAAATTGGTAGCTTAGAGCATGTAAAATCAACAAAAAAACCAATAAACCACATGTAATCACTTTTATAGACACCATAAACGTGGATTCGAAATAATCCTTATAACCACCATCAAATCTTAAGAATCTCAAACACCTCAAAAAACCATGCCAAACCATCTCTCGGGTTGGGAGACGTAAGTCCATAGTCCCATGAAAAAAAACCATGAGTCAACACACATAAGCTTAGAGATGTGAGCCGCCGTGAGTCAACACGTGAGCTTAGAGACATGAGTTGTAAGCCTAGAGACATCCACTATGAGTCTAGAGGCATATAAGACATGAGTCATGAGCCAAGTCTAGAGTTGTGAGTCGTGAGTCTAGAGACGTAAGTCAATAGACATGAGTCTGAAGCTGCGAGTTAACAAACGCGAGTCTGGTCAACCTAATAGTATACCAGGCAATTCAAACAGTATGGTACTAATGTGATTCTAGGAAACCTAATATTATAACAATGAATTAAAAGTGTTTGGTAAAGCAGCTCTTGAAGACCTATAAAGACACACCTACCTTGTCATACGAATTACACAAATAATTCTTGTCCTTTATAATTATTGGGGTGTAAGTACTACATGAGCCAGAACCTGTGAGTCCATAAGCATGAGCCTAGAGGCTTGAGCCCACTAGTAAGGGCGATGAGAGGCCAACTCATTAGATGTTTGTGAGCTTGTTTCTTCAAAAACTGTGTGAGCACACAAAAATGAGTCTAGAGCGCGAGTCTAGAGATGCACATAGGTCGTCCAGAGACATGAGTCTAGAGATGCGTGTGTGTGTCCAAAGGCATGAGTCCCATAGAAATAAGCCTCATGATCTTGACCCCCCAAGAGAAGCGAGTATATGCCAAGAAAAGCAATACAGAGCGTCAAAGAAAGCAAATTTGTTGGAAAAATCTGAGTGCACACACAAGACACACACCTTCTATCCATTTCCCAAGCACATCATCTCCATTTTTCACTGAGAGTATCAATTATCTTTCCCACATTCTGCATCTCCTAGGAAGCATGGACACGTACACGTGCAACTAACCTCATCAATGGAAACCCTCTAAGTACATATATAGATGGGGGGACCATGGTAGGTATGGGAGCCAACCTTATCTCTTGTATTACAATTGGCCATGTAAGTACCTCCAAAGCGCTTTAAAGAATATAACCTCACCCTCGACTCTATTTTAACATAAACACAACCTCACCCTAGTCCACATATTAGCCATATATAAATCCAATCTCTAAGCATCAAGCTATGAGATCTTGGATTAATATCATGTTGTGCATGGTCCAGAGACTATTATCTAAATACCCATGAAACATCATTAAATGGTAGTCTTGGCAATAATTTAGCCAGTCAAAAGGTGCACCTAATTTAAAGGGCCCACCAAGCCCCTTCCACAACAATAGAAGGAGGCCTTTCATGAAGATGCATGCAGAACTTCTACTTCTATATCCTATCGTCGCGCATGGTTTGGGCACCATCTACCCATGCAAAATCATTGATAATAGTGGTCATTGGGTGATAACCCCATTGATCAAAAGGCGTGGGTTGCTTCTACCAAAATCATTCATGATAGTGGTCGTGTGGTGATAGCTCCATTAATCAGAAGGCATGGGTTTCTTCTACCTACCAGGTGATTTTGAAGGGACCAAGCCACCTCCACAATAGAAGGAGGCCTACATGAAAGAAATCTACTTCACATCTACCTCTTTATGCCACCTTGACTACCCCAAGGCTACCCAAAGATTATCATCAATTTGCCATACCTCTAAGTCACATATCACTTTAGAGTCTACCACTTATCCTGGCATGCCAATTTCACGTTATATCTTGGACCATCTACACCTCTTCAACTTGGGAGCTAGCTTCACCACCACTAACCTGGTGGGTGATGTGGTCATCTTTAGGAAGGGAGGGAGGGGGACATAGTTTCACCCAGGTTTCACCCACCTATAACACCACAAGGAGCTTTGCCGTCTTATTTGGTGGAAATAGCACATGTCATACCATATAAGGAGCTGTGCCATCTTATTTTTTTGAGTGATCTTTGCCAGCTTATTTGCTTGAGCGAGCACCTGTTTTTACAAGATAGCACTTTAGAGTATAAAGCAGCCTTATCACGAGCTTTAATGTCGAATTAGGGGAAGTCTAAAGTGACCTTACGACGATGAGCTTAATGCCAAACAGGGCACGTCTAAGAAACTTTTGTACATACTTACTTAGGACTCGTAATAGTGGTTGTACCATTTTTTATTTTTAACTAGCATAGCTATATAAGTCACTTTCCGTAATAAGCATTAAACGTTCATTCCCTTGCAACCATAGAATACTTAAGTTTTAACTTCCCTATATAAGTCAACTTCAATAATGATCATTACACATTCATTCCCTTGTATATAATACTTAAGATGTGTTCTCTTCTCTAATCTCGCTTGCTTGTGCGCTCTATTGAATCTTGCATGATTGATGGATGCTTGCTAGATAGGTTTGATTGTAGGTTTTTTCTTTCTTTCTTTTATTAGCTTCTTCCCCCCATTCTACCATTTGTGAGAGAAGACCACTCCAAAGGATATCCTCTTCTTGAATTAGAGTGAGGAAGAAGTGATTTTTCGTTCATGCATTTCATAATTTTGTTCTTAGCATTTCTAAATTCAAAGTGGAATAAACTAACCCAAAAACATAAGCCGCTTGTGCGTGAATTAGAGTGAGGAAGTTGTGAATTTTTTTGTTCATCCATTGCATAATTTTGTTCATTTCCATGGTGAAATTGGTAGCTTAGAGCATGTAAAATCAACAAAAAAACCAATAAACCACATGTAATCACTTTTATAGACACCATAAACGTGGATTCGAAATAATCCTTATAACCACCATCAAATCTTAAGAATCTCAAACACCTCAAAAAACCATGCCAAACCATCTCTCGGGTTGGGAGACGTAAGTCCATAGTCCCATGAAAAAAAACCATGAGTCAACACACATAAGCTTAGAGATGTGAGCCGCCGTGAGTCAACACGTGAGCTTAGAGACATGAGTTGTAAGCCTAGAGACATCCACTATGAGTCTAGAGGCATATAAGACATGAGTCATGAGCCAAGTCTAGAGTTGTGAGTCGTGAGTCTAGAGACGTAAGTCAATAGACATGAGTCTGAAGCTGCGAGTTAACAAACGCGAGTCTGGTCAACCTAATAGTATACCAGGCAATTCAAACAGTATGGTACTAATGTGATTCTAGGAAACCTAATATTATAACAATGAATTAAAAGTGTTTGGTAAAGCAGCTCTTGAAGACCTATAAAGACACACCTACCTTGTCATACGAATTACACAAATAATTCTTGTCCTTTATAATTATTGGGGTGTAAGTACTACATGAGCCAGAACCTGTGAGTCCATAAGCATGAGCCTAGAGGCTTGAGCCCACTAGTAAGGGTGATGAGAGGCCAACTCATTAGATGTTTGTGAGCTTGTTTCTTCAAAAACTGTGTGAGCACACAAAAATGAGTCTAGAGCGCGAGTCTAGAGATGCACATAGGTCGTCCAGAGACATGAGTCTAGAGATGCGTGTGTGTGTCCAAAGGCATGAGTCCCATAGAAATAAGCCTCATGATCTTGACCCCCCAAGAGAAGCGAGTATATGCCAAGAAAAGCAATACAGAGCGTCAAAGAAAGCAAATTTGTTGGAAAAATCTGAGTGCACACACAAGACACACACCTTCTATACATTTCCCAAGCACATCATCTCCATTTTTCACTGAGAGTATCAATTATCTTTCCCACATTCTGCATCTCCTAGGAAGCGTGGACACGTACACGTGCAACTAACCTCATCAATGGAAACCCTCTAAGTACATATATAGATGGGGGGACCATGGTAGGTATGGGAGCCAACCTTATCTCTTGTATTACAATTGGCCATGTAAGTACCTCCAAAGCGCTTTAAAGAATATAACCTCACCCTCGACTCTATTTTAACATAAACACAACCTCACCCTAGTCCACATATTAGCCATATATAAATCCAATCTCTAAGCATCAAGTTATGAGATCTTGGATTAATATCATGTTGTGCATGGTCTAGAGACTATTATCTAGATACCCATGAAACATCATTAAATGGTAGTCTTGGCAATGATTTTGCCAATCAAAAGGTGCACCTAGTTTAAAGGGCCCACCAAGCCCCTTCCACAAAAATAGAAGGAGGCCTTTCATGAAGATGCATGCATAACTTCTACTTCTATATCCTATCGTCGCTCGTGCATGGTTTGGGCACCATCTACCCATGCAAAATCATTCATGATAGTGGTCATGGGGTGATAACCCCATTGATCAAAAGGCGTGGGTTGCTTCTACCAAAATCATTCATGATAGTGTACCTCTTTAGGCCACCTTGACTACCCCAAGGTACCCAAAGATTATCATCAATTTGCCATACATCTAGGTCACATATCACTTTAGAGTCTACCACTTATCCTGGCATGCCAATTTCACGTTATATCTTGGACCATCTACACCTCTTCAACTTGGGAGCTAGCTTCACCACTAACCTGGGTGATGTGGTCACCTTTAGGAAGGGAGGGAGGGGGACGTAGTTTCACCCACCTATCACACCTTAAGGAGCTTTGCCATCTTATTTGCTGGAGTTAGCACATGTCATACCATATAAGGAGCTGTGCCGTCTTATTTTTTTGAGTGATCTTTGCCAGTTTATTTGCTTGAGCGAGCACCTGTTTTTACAAGATAGCACTTTAGAATATAAAGGAGCCTTACCACACACGAGCATAATGTCAAATTAGGGGAAGTCTAAAGTGACCTTACGACGATGAGCTTAATGCCAAACAGGGCACGTCTAAGAAATTTGTGTTTAGGACTCGTAATAGTGGTTGTACCATTTTTAATTTTTAACTAGCCTATATAAGTGAATTTCCGTAATAAGCATTACACATTCATTCCCTTGCAACCATAGAATGCTTAAGTTTTAACTTCCCCATATAAGTCAACTTCAATAATGATCATTACACATTCATTCCCTTGTATATGATGTGAGCCTAAATCATTAGAACATAATGTGTAAGCCTATAGACATGAGTCTATAGGTATACATAAGCTTGAACCCGTGAGTATAAGCATGAGCCTAGAGGCTTGAGCCCACTAGTAAGTGTGATGAGAGGCCAGCTCATTAGATGTCTCTGAGCTTGTTTCTTCAAAAACTGTGTGAGCACACAAACATGAGTCTAGAGCGCGAGTCTAGAGATGCGCATAGGTCGTCCAGAGACATGAGTCTAGAGATGTGTGTGTGTGTCTAAAGGCGGGAGTCCCATAGAAATAAGCCTCATGATCTTGACTCCCCAAGAAAAGCGATATCTAGTAAATGCCAAGAAAAGCAATACAGAGCGTCAAAGAAAGCAAATTTGTTGGAAAAATCTGGGTGCACACACGACACACCCCTTCTATCCATTTCCCAAGCACATCATCTCCATTTTTCACTAAGAGTATCGATTCTTTTCCCCACATTCTGCATCTCCTAGGAAGCTTGGACACATACACGTGCAACTAACCTCATCAATGGAAACCCTCTAAGTACATATATAGATGGGGGGACCATGGTAGGTGTGGAAGCCAACCTTATCTCCTGTATAACAATTGGCCATGGAAGCACCTCCAAAGCGCTTTGAAGAATATAAGCTCACCCTCAACTCTAATTTAACATAAACACAACCTCACCCTAGTCAACATATTAGCCATATATAAATCCAATCTCTAAGCATCAAGCTATTAGATCTTGGATTAATATCATGTTGTGCATGGTCCAGAGACTATTATCTAGATACCCATGAAACATCATTAAATGGTAGTCTTGGCAATAATTTAGCCAGTCAAAAGGTGCACCTAATTTAAAGGGCCCACCAAGCCCCTTCCACAACAATAGAAGGAGGCCTTTCATGAAGATGCATGCAGAACTTCTACTTCTATATCCTATCGTCGCGCATGGTTTGGGCACCATCTACCCATGCAAAATCATTGATAATAGTGGTCATTGGGTGATAACCCCATTGATCAAAAGGCGTGGGTTGCTTCTACCAAAATCATTCATGATAGTGGTCGTGTGGTGATAGCTCCATTAATCAGAAGGCATGGGTTTCTTCTACCTACCAGGTGATTTTGAAGGGACCAAGCCACCTCCACAATAGAAGGAGGCCTACATGAAAGAAATCTACTTCACATCTACCTCTTTATGCCACCCTGACTACCCCAAGGCTACCCAAAGATTATCATCAATTTGCCATACCTCTAAGTCACATATCACTTTAGAGTCTACCACTTATCCTGGCATGCCAATTTCACGTTATATCTTGGACCATCTACACCTCTTCAACTTGGGAGCTAGCTTCACCACCACTAACCTGGTGGGTGATGTGGTCATCTTTAGGAAGGGAGGGAGGGGGACATAGTTTCACCCAGGTTTCACCCACCTATAACACCACAAGGAGCTTTGCCGTCTTATTTGGTGGAAATAGCACATGTCATACCATATAAGGAGCTGTGCCATCTTATTTTTTTGAGTGATCTTTGCCAGCTTATTTGCTTGAGCGAGCACCTGTTTTTACAAGATAGCACTTTAGAGTATAAAGCAGCCTTATCACGAGCTTTAATGTCGAATTAGGGGAAGTCTAAAGTGACCTTACGACGATGAGCTTAATGCCAAACAGGGCACGTCTAAGAAACTTTTGTACATACTTACTTAGGACTCGTAATAGTGGTTGTACCATTTTTGATTTTTAACTAGCATAGCTATATAAGTCACTTTCCGTAATAAGCATTAAACGTTCATTCCCTTGCAACCATAGAATACTTAAGTTTTAACTTCCCTATATAAGTCAACTTCAATAATGATCATTACACATTCATTCCCTTGTATATAATACTTAAGATGTGTTCTCTTCTCTAATCTCGCTTGCTTGTGCGCTCTATTGAATCTTGCATGATTGATGGATGCTTGCTAGATAGGTTTGATTGTAGGTTTTTTTCTTTCTTTCTTTTATTAGCTTCTTCCCCCCATTCTACCATTTGTGAGAGAAGACCACTCCAAAGGATATCCTCTTCTTGAATTAGAGTGAGGAAGAAGTGATTTTTCGTTCATGCATTTCATAATTTTGTTCTTAGCATTTCTAAATTCAAAGTGGAATAAACTAACCCAAAAACATAAGCCGCTTGTGCGTGAATTAGAGTGAGGAAGTTGTGAATTTTTTTGTTCATCCATTGCATAATTTTGTTCATTTCCATGGTGAAATTGGTAGCTTAGAGCATGTAAAATCAACAAAAAAACCAATAAACCACATGTAATCACTTTTATAGACACCATAAACGTGGATTCGAAATAATCCTTATAACCACCATCAAATCTTAAGAATCTCAAACACCTCAAAAAACCATGCCAAACCATCTCTCGGGTTGGGAGACGTAAGTCCATAGTCCCATGAAAAAAAACCATGAGTCAACACACATAAGCTTAGAGATGTGAGCCGCCGTGAGTCAACACGTGAGCTTAGAGACATGAGTTGTAAGCCTAGAGACATCCACTATGAGTCTAGAGGCATATAAGACATGAGTCATGAGCCAAGTCTAGAGTTGTGAGTCGTGAGTCTAGAGACGTAAGTCAATAGACATGAGTCTGAAGCTGCGAGTTAACAAACGCGAGTCTGGTCAACCTAATAGTATACCAGGCAATTCAAACAGTATGGTACTAATGTGATTCTAGGAAACCTAATATTATAACAATGAATTAAAAGTGTTTGGTAAAGCAGCTCTTGAAGACCTATAAAGACACACCTACCTTGTCATACGAATTACACAAATAATTCTTGTCCTTTATAATTATTGGGGTGTAAGTACTACATGAGCCAGAACCTGTGAGTCCATAAGCATGAGCCTAGAGGCTTGAGCCCACTAGTAAGGGCGATGAGAGGCCAACTCATTAGATGTTTGTGAGCTTGTTTCTTCAAAAACTGTGTGAGCACACAAAAATGAGTCTAGAGCGCGAGTCTAGAGATGCACATAGGTCGTCCAGAGACATGAGTCTAGAGATGCGTGTGTGTGTCCAAAGGCATGAGTCCCATAGAAATAAGCCTCATGATCTTGACCCCCCAAGAGAAGCGAGTATATGCCAAGAAAAGCAATACAGAGCGTCAAAGAAAGCAAATTTGTTGGAAAAATCTGAGTGCACACACAAGACACACACCTTCTATCCATTTCCCAAGCACATCATCTCCATTTTTCACTGAGAGTATCAATTATCTTTCCCACATTCTGCATCTCCTAGGAAGCATGGACACGTACACGTGCAACTAACCTCATCAATGGAAACCCTCTAAGTACATATATAGATGGGGGGACCATGGTAGGTATGGGAGCCAACCTTATCTCTTGTATTACAATTGGCCATGTAAGTACCTCCAAAGCGCTTTAAAGAATATAACCTCACCCTCGACTCTATTTTAACATAAACACAACCTCACCCTAGTCCACATATTAGCCATATATAAATCCAATCTCTAAGCATCAAGCTATGAGATCTTGGATTAATATCATGTTGTGCATGGTCCAGAGACTATTATCTAAATACCCATGAAACATCATTAAATGGTAGTCTTGGCAATAATTTAGCCAGTCAAAAGGTGCACCTAATTTAAAGGGCCCACCAAGCCCCTTCCACAACAATAGAAGGAGGCCTTTCATGAAGATGCATGCAGAACTTCTACTTCTATATCCTATCGTCGCGCATGGTTTGGGCACCATCTACCCATGCAAAATCATTGATAATAGTGGTCATTGGGTGATAACCCCATTGATCAAAAGGCGTGGGTTGCTTCTACCAAAATCATTCATGATAGTGGTCGTGTGGTGATAGCTCCATTAATCAGAAGGCATGGGTTTCTTCTACCTACCAGGTGATTTTGAAGGGACCAAGCCACCTCCACAATAGAAGGAGGCCTACATGAAAGAAATCTACTTCACATCTACCTCTTTATGCCACCTTGACTACCCCAAGGCTACCCAAAGATTATCATCAATTTGCCATACCTCTAAGTCACATATCACTTTAGAGTCTACCACTTATCCTGGCATGCCAATTTCACGTTATATCTTGGACCATCTACACCTCTTCAACTTGGGAGCTAGCTTCACCACCACTAACCTGGTGGGTGATGTGGTCATCTTTAGGAAGGGAGGGAGGGGGACATAGTTTCACCCAGGTTTCACCCACCTATAACACCACAAGGAGCTTTGCCGTCTTATTTGGTGGAAATAGCACATGTCATACCATATAAGGAGCTGTGCCATCTTATTTTTTTGAGTGATCTTTGCCAGCTTATTTGCTTGAGCGAGCACCTGTTTTTACAAGATAGCACTTTAGAGTATAAAGCAGCCTTATCACGAGCTTTAATGTCGAATTAGGGGAAGTCTAAAGTGACCTTACGACGATGAGCTTAATGCCAAACAGGGCACGTCTAAGAAACTTTTGTACATACTTACTTAGGACTCGTAATAGTGGTTGTACCATTTTTTATTTTTAACTAGCATAGCTATATAAGTCACTTTCCGTAATAAGCATTAAACGTTCATTCCCTTGCAACCATAGAATACTTAAGTTTTAACTTCCCTATATAAGTCAACTTCAATAATGATCATTACACATTCATTCCCTTGTATATAATACTTAAGATGTGTTCTCTTCTCTAATCTCGCTTGCTTGTGCGCTCTATTGAATCTTGCATGATTGATGGATGCTTGCTAGATAGGTTTGATTGTAGGTTTTTTCTTTCTTTCTTTTATTAGCTTCTTCCCCCCATTCTACCATTTGTGAGAGAAGACCACTCCAAAGGATATCCTCTTCTTGAATTAGAGTGAGGAAGAAGTGATTTTTCGTTCATGCATTTCATAATTTTGTTCTTAGCATTTCTAAATTCAAAGTGGAATAAACTAACCCAAAAACATAAGCCGCTTGTGCGTGAATTAGAGTGAGGAAGTTGTGAATTTTTTTGTTCATCCATTGCATAATTTTGTTCATTTCCATGGTGAAATTGGTAGCTTAGAGCATGTAAAATCAACAAAAAAACCAATAAACCACATGTAATCACTTTTATAGACACCATAAACGTGGATTCGAAATAATCCTTATAACCACCATCAAATCTTAAGAATCTCAAACACCTCAAAAAACCATGCCAAACCATCTCTCGGGTTGGGAGACGTAAGTCCATAGTCCCATGAAAAAAAACCATGAGTCAACACACATAAGCTTAGAGATGTGAGCCGCCGTGAGTCAACACGTGAGCTTAGAGACATGAGTTGTAAGCCTAGAGACATCCACTATGAGTCTAGAGGCATATAAGACATGAGTCATGAGCCAAGTCTAGAGTTGTGAGTCGTGAGTCTAGAGACGTAAGTCAATAGACATGAGTCTGAAGCTGCGAGTTAACAAACGCGAGTCTGGTCAACCTAATAGTATACCAGGCAATTCAAACAGTATGGTACTAATGTGATTCTAGGAAACCTAATATTATAACAATGAATTAAAAGTGTTTGGTAAAGCAGCTCTTGAAGACCTATAAAGACACACCTACCTTGTCATACGAATTACACAAATAATTCTTGTCCTTTATAATTATTGGGGTGTAAGTACTACATGAGCCAGAACCTGTGAGTCCATAAGCATGAGCCTAGAGGCTTGAGCCCACTAGTAAGGGTGATGAGAGGCCAACTCATTAGATGTTTGTGAGCTTGTTTCTTCAAAAACTGTGTGAGCACACAAAAATGAGTCTAGAGCGCGAGTCTAGAGATGCACATAGGTCGTCCAGAGACATGAGTCTAGAGATGCGTGTGTGTGTCCAAAGGCATGAGTCCCATAGAAATAAGCCTCATGATCTTGACCCCCCAAGAGAAGCGAGTATATGCCAAGAAAAGCAATACAGAGCGTCAAAGAAAGCAAATTTGTTGGAAAAATCTGAGTGCACACACAAGACACACACCTTCTATACATTTCCCAAGCACATCATCTCCATTTTTCACTGAGAGTATCAATTATCTTTCCCACATTCTGCATCTCCTAGGAAGCGTGGACACGTACACGTGCAACTAACCTCATCAATGGAAACCCTCTAAGTACATATATAGATGGGGGGACCATGGTAGGTATGGGAGCCAACCTTATCTCTTGTATTACAATTGGCCATGTAAGTACCTCCAAAGCGCTTTAAAGAATATAACCTCACCCTCGACTCTATTTTAACATAAACACAACCTCACCCTAGTCCACATATTAGCCATATATAAATCCAATCTCTAAGCATCAAGTTATGAGATCTTGGATTAATATCATGTTGTGCATGGTCTAGAGACTATTATCTAGATACCCATGAAACATCATTAAATGGTAGTCTTGGCAATGATTTTGCCAATCAAAAGGTGCACCTAGTTTAAAGGGCCCACCAAGCCCCTTCCACAAAAATAGAAGGAGGCCTTTCATGAAGATGCATGCATAACTTCTACTTCTATATCCTATCGTCGCTCGTGCATGGTTTGGGCACCATCTACCCATGCAAAATCATTCATGATAGTGGTCATGGGGTGATAACCCCATTGATCAAAAGGCGTGGGTTGCTTCTACCAAAATCATTCATGATAGTGTACCTCTTTAGGCCACCTTGACTACCCCAAGGTACCCAAAGATTATCATCAATTTGCCATACATCTAGGTCACATATCACTTTAGAGTCTACCACTTATCCTGGCATGCCAATTTCACGTTATATCTTGGACCATCTACACCTCTTCAACTTGGGAGCTAGCTTCACCACTAACCTGGGTGATGTGGTCACCTTTAGGAAGGGAGGGAGGGGGACGTAGTTTCACCCACCTATCACACCTTAAGGAGCTTTGCCATCTTATTTGCTGGAGTTAGCACATGTCATACCATATAAGGAGCTGTGCCGTCTTATTTTTTTGAGTGATCTTTGCCAGTTTATTTGCTTGAGCGAGCACCTGTTTTTACAAGATAGCACTTTAGAATATAAAGGAGCCTTACCACACACGAGCATAATGTCAAATTAGGGGAAGTCTAAAGTGACCTTACGACGATGAGCTTAATGCCAAACAGGGCACGTCTAAGAAATTTGTGTTTAGGACTCGTAATAGTGGTTGTACCATTTTTAATTTTTAACTAGCCTATATAAGTGAATTTCCGTAATAAGCATTACACATTCATTCCCTTGCAACCATAGAATGCTTAAGTTTTAACTTCCCCATATAAGTCAACTTCAATAATGATCATTACACATTCATTCCCTTGTATATGATGTGAGCCTAAATCATTAGAACATAATGTGTAAGCCTATAGACATGAGTCTATAGGTATACATAAGCTTGAACCCGTGAGTATAAGCATGAGCCTAGAGGCTTGAGCCCACTAGTAAGTGTGATGAGAGGCCAGCTCATTAGATGTCTCTGAGCTTGTTTCTTCAAAAACTGTGTGAGCACACAAACATGAGTCTAGAGCGCGAGTCTAGAGATGCGCATAGGTCGTCCAGAGACATGAGTCTAGAGATGTGTGTGTGTGTCTAAAGGCGGGAGTCCCATAGAAATAAGCCTCATGATCTTGACTCCCCAAGAAAAGCGATATCTAGTAAATGCCAAGAAAAGCAATACAGAGCGTCAAAGAAAGCAAATTTGTTGGAAAAATCTGGGTGCACACACGACACACCCCTTCTATCCATTTCCCAAGCACATCATCTCCATTTTTCACTAAGAGTATCGATTCTTTTCCCCACATTCTGCATCTCCTAGGAAGCTTGGACACATACACGTGCAACTAACCTCATCAATGGAAACCCTCTAAGTACATATATAGATGGGGGGACCATGGTAGGTGTGGAAGCCAACCTTATCTCCTGTATAACAATTGGCCATGGAAGCACCTCCAAAGCGCTTTGAAGAATATAAGCTCACCCTCAACTCTAATTTAACATAAACACAACCTCACCCTAGTCAACATATTAGCCATATATAAATCCAATCTCTAAGCATCAAGCTATTAGATCTTGGATTAATATCATGTTGTGCATGGTCCAGAGACTATTATCTAGATACCCATGAAACATCATTAAATGGTAGTCTTGGCAATAATTTAGCCAGTCAAAAGGTGCACCTAATTTAAAGGGCCCACCAAGCCCCTTCCACAACAATAGAAGGAGGCCTTTCATGAAGATGCATGCAGAACTTCTACTTCTATATCCTATCGTCGCGCATGGTTTGGGCACCATCTACCCATGCAAAATCATTGATAATAGTGGTCATTGGGTGATAACCCCATTGATCAAAAGGCGTGGGTTGCTTCTACCAAAATCATTCATGATAGTGGTCGTGTGGTGATAGCTCCATTAATCAGAAGGCATGGGTTTCTTCTACCTACCAGGTGATTTTGAAGGGACCAAGCCACCTCCACAATAGAAGGAGGCCTACATGAAAGAAATCTACTTCACATCTACCTCTTTATGCCACCCTGACTACCCCAAGGCTACCCAAAGATTATCATCAATTTGCCATACCTCTAAGTCACATATCACTTTAGAGTCTACCACTTATCCTGGCATGCCAATTTCACGTTATATCTTGGACCATCTACACCTCTTCAACTTGGGAGCTAGCTTCACCACCACTAACCTGGTGGGTGATGTGGTCATCTTTAGGAAGGGAGGGAGGGGGACATAGTTTCACCCAGGTTTCACCCACCTATAACACCACAAGGAGCTTTGCCGTCTTATTTGGTGGAAATAGCACATGTCATACCATATAAGGAGCTGTGCCATCTTATTTTTTTGAGTGATCTTTGCCAGCTTATTTGCTTGAGCGAGCACCTGTTTTTACAAGATAGCACTTTAGAGTATAAAGCAGCCTTATCACGAGCTTTAATGTCGAATTAGGGGAAGTCTAAAGTGACCTTACGACGATGAGCTTAATGCCAAACAGGGCACGTCTAAGAAACTTTTGTACATACTTACTTAGGACTCGTAATAGTGGTTGTACCATTTTTGATTTTTAACTAGCATAGCTATATAAGTCACTTTCCGTAATAAGCATTAAACGTTCATTCCCTTGCAACCATAGAATACTTAAGTTTTAACTTCCCTATATAAGTCAACTTCAATAATGATCATTACACATTCATTCCCTTGTATATAATACTTAAGATGTGTTCTCTTCTCTAATCTCGCTTGCTTGTGCGCTCTATTGAATCTTGCATGATTGATGGATGCTTGCTAGATAGGTTTGATTGTAGGTTTTTTTCTTTCTTTCTTTTATTAGCTTCTTCCCCCCATTCTACCATTTGTGAGAGAAGACCACTCCAAAGGATATCCTCTTCTTGAATTAGAGTGAGGAAGAAGTGATTTTTCGTTCATGCATTTCATAATTTTGTTCTTAGCATTTCTAAATTCAAAGTGGAATAAACTAACCCAAAAACATAAGCCGCTTGTGCGTGAATTAGAGTGAGGAAGTTGTGAATTTTTTTGTTCATCCATTGCATAATTTTGTTCATTTCCATGGTGAAATTGGTAGCTTAGAGCATGTAAAATCAACAAAAAAACCAATAAACCACATGTAATCACTTTTATAGACACCATAAACGTGGATTCGAAATAATCCTTATAACCACCATCAAATCTTAAGAATCTCAAACACCTCAAAAAACCATGCCAAACCATCTCTCGGGTTGGGAGACGTAAGTCCATAGTCCCATGAAAAAAAACCATGAGTCAACACACATAAGCTTAGAGATGTGAGCCGCCGTGAGTCAACACGTGAGCTTAGAGACATGAGTTGTAAGCCTAGAGACATCCACTATGAGTCTAGAGGCATATAAGACATGAGTCATGAGCCAAGTCTAGAGTTGTGAGTCGTGAGTCTAGAGACGTAAGTCAATAGACATGAGTCTGAAGCTGCGAGTTAACAAACGCGAGTCTGGTCAACCTAATAGTATACCAGGCAATTCAAACAGTATGGTACTAATGTGATTCTAGGAAACCTAATATTATAACAATGAATTAAAAGTGTTTGGTAAAGCAGCTCTTGAAGACCTATAAAGACACACCTACCTTGTCATACGAATTACACAAATAATTCTTGTCCTTTATAATTATTGGGGTGTAAGTACTACATGAGCCAGAACCTGTGAGTCCATAAGCATGAGCCTAGAGGCTTGAGCCCACTAGTAAGGGCGATGAGAGGCCAACTCATTAGATGTTTGTGAGCTTGTTTCTTCAAAAACTGTGTGAGCACACAAAAATGAGTCTAGAGCGCGAGTCTAGAGATGCACATAGGTCGTCCAGAGACATGAGTCTAGAGATGCGTGTGTGTGTCCAAAGGCATGAGTCCCATAGAAATAAGCCTCATGATCTTGACCCCCCAAGAGAAGCGAGTATATGCCAAGAAAAGCAATACAGAGCGTCAAAGAAAGCAAATTTGTTGGAAAAATCTGAGTGCACACACAAGACACACACCTTCTATCCATTTCCCAAGCACATCATCTCCATTTTTCACTGAGAGTATCAATTATCTTTCCCACATTCTGCATCTCCTAGGAAGCGTGGACACGTACACGTGCAACTAACCTCATCAATGGAAACCCTCTAAGTACATATATAGATGGGGGGACCATGGTAGGTATGGGAGCCAACCTTATCTCTTGTATTACAATTGGCCATGTAAGTACCTCCAAAGCGCTTTAAAGAATATAACCTCACCCTCGACTCTATTTTAACATAAACACAACCTCACCCTAGTCCACATATTAGCCATATATAAATCCAATCTCTAAGCATCAAGCTATGAGATCTTGGATTAATATCATGTTGTGCATGGTCCAGAGACTATTATCTAGATACCCATGAAACATCATTAAATGGTAGTCTTGGCAATAATTTAGCCAGTCAAAAGGTGCACCTAATTTAAAGGGCCCACCAAGCCCCTTCCACAACAATAGAAGGAGGCCTTTCATGAAGATGCATGCATAACTTCTACTTCTATATCCTATCGTCGCTCGTGCATGGTTTGGGCACCATCTACCCATGCAAAATCATTCATGATAGTGGTCATGGGGTGATAACCCCATTGATCAAAAGGCGTGGGTTGCTTCTACCAAAATCATTCATGATAGTGTACCTCTTTAGGCCACCTTGACTACCCCAAGGTACCCAAAGATTATCATCAATTTGCCATACATCTAGGTCACATATCACTTTAGAGTCTACCACTTATCCTGGCATGCCAATTTCACGTTATATCTTGGACCATCTACACCTCTTCAACTTGGGAGCTAGCTTCACCACTAACCTGGGTGATGTGGTCACCTTTAGGAAGGGAGGGAGGGGGACGTAGTTTCACCCACCTATCACACCTTAAGGAGCTTTGCCATCTTATTTGCTGGAGTTAGCACATGTCATACCATATAAGGAGCTGTGCCGTCTTATTTTTTTGAGTGATCTTTGCCAATTTATTTGCTTGAGCGAGCATCTATTTTTACAAGATAGCACTTTAGAATATAAAGGAGCCTTACCACACACGAGCATAATGTCAAATTAGGGGAAGTCTAAAGTGACCTTACGACGATGAGCTTAATGCCAAACAGGGCACGTCTAAGAAATTTGTGTTTAGGACTCGTAATAGTGGTTGTACCATTTTTAATTTTTAACTAGCCTATATAAGTGAATTTCCGTAATAAGCATTACACATTCATTCCCTTGCAACCATAGAATGCTTAAGTTTTAACTTCCCCATATAAGTCAACTTCAATAATGATCATTACACATTCATTCCCTTGTATATGATGTGAGCCTAAATCATTAGAACATAATGTGTAAGCCTATAGACATGAGTCTATAGGTATACATAAGCTTGAACCCGTGAGTATAAGCATGAGCCTAGAGGCTTGAGCCCACTAGTAAGTGTGATGAGAGGCCAGCTCATTAGATGTCTCTGAGCTTGTTTCTTCAAAAACTGTGTGAGCACACAAACATGAGTCTAGAGCGCGAGTCTAGAGAAGAACATAATGTGTAAGCCTATAGACATGAGTCTATAGGTATACATAAGCTTGAACCCGTGAGTATAAGCATGAGCCTAGAGGCTTGAGCCCACTAGTAAGTGTGATGAGAGGCCAGCTCATTAGATGTCTCTGAGCTTGTTTCTTCAAAAACTGTGTGAGCACACAAACATGAGTCTAGAGCGCGAGTCTAGAGATGCGCATAGGTCGTCCAGAGACATGAGTCTAGAGATGTGTGTGTGTGTCTAAAGGCGGGAGTCCCATAGAAATAAGCCTCATGATCTTGACTCCCCAAGAAAAGCGATATCTAGTAAATGCCAAGAAAAGCAATACAGAGCGTCAAAGAAAGCAAATTTGTTGGAAAAATCTGGGTGCACACACGACACACCCCTTCTATCCATTTCCCAAGCACATCATCTCCATTTTTCACTAAGAGTATCGATTCTTTTCCCCACATTCTGCATCTCCTAGGAAGCTTGGACACATACACGTGCAACTAACCTCATCAATGGAAACCCTCTAAGTACATATATAGATGGGGGGACCATGGTAGGTGTGGAAGCCAACCTTATCTCCTGTATAACAATTGGCCATGGAAGCACCTCCAAAGCGCTTTGAAGAATATAAGCTCACCCTCAACTCTAATTTAACATAAACACAACCTCACCCTAGTCAACATATTAGCCATATATAAATCCAATCTCTAAGCATCAAGCTATGAGATCTTGGATTAATATCATGTTGTGCATGGTCCAGAGACTATTATCTAGATACCCATGAAACATCATTAAATGGTAGTCTTGGCAATAATTTAGCCAGTCAAAAGGTGCACCTAATTTAAAGGGCCCACCAAGCCCCTTCCACAACAATAGAAGGAGGCCTTTCATG
The DNA here is from genome assembly GCF_041138505.1 of Cibotium barometz. Classification (NCBI taxonomy): domain Eukaryota; kingdom Viridiplantae; phylum Streptophyta; class Polypodiopsida; order Cyatheales; family Cibotiaceae; genus Cibotium; species Cibotium barometz. Next base: position 3,298,266 of record NC_141075.1, read on the forward strand.
AAGATGCATGCAGAACTTCTACTTCTATATCCTATCGTCGCGCATGGTTTGGGCACCATCTACCCATGCAAAATCATTGATAATAGTGGTCATTGGGTGATAACCCCATTGATCAAAAGGCGTGGGTTGCTTCTACCAAAATCATTCATGATAGTGGTCGTGTGGTGATAGCTCCGTTAATCAGAAGGCATGGGTTTCTTCTACCTACCAGGTGATTTTGAAGGGACCAAGCCACCTCCACAATAGAAGGAGGCCTACATGAAAGAAATCTACTTCACATCTACCTCTTTATGCCACCTTGACTACCCCAAGGCTACCCAAAGATTATCATCAATTTGCCATACCTCTAAGTCACATATCACTTTAGAGTCTACCACTTATCCTGGCATGCCAATTTCACGTTATATCTTGGACCATCTACACCTCTTCAACTTGGGAGCTAGCTTCACCACCACTAACCTGGTGGGTGATGTGGTCATCTTTAGGAAGGGAGGGAGGGGGACATAGTTTCACCCAGGTTTCACCCACCTATAACACCACAAGGAGCTTTGCCGTCTTATTTGGTGGAAATAGCACATGTCATACCATATAAGGAGCTGTGCCATCTTATTTTTTTGAGTGATCTTTGCCAGCTTATTTGCTTGAGCGAGCACCTGTTTTTACAAGATAGCACTTTAGAGTATAAAGCAGCCTTATCACGAGCTTTAATGTCGAATTAGGGGAAGTCTAAAGTGACCTTACGACGATGAGCTTAATGCCAAACAGGGCACGTCTAAGAAACTTTTGTACATACTTACTTAGGACTCGTAATAGTGGTTGTACCATTTTTGATTTTTAACTAGCATAGCTATATAAGTCACTTTCCGTAATAAGCATTAAACGTTCATTCCCTTGCAACCATAGAATACTTAAGTTTTAACTTCCCTATATAAGTCAACTTCAATAATGATCATTACACATTCATTCCCTTGTATATAATACTTAAGATGTGTTCTCTTCTCTAATCTCGCTTGCTTGTGCGCTCTATTGAATCTTGCATGATTGATGGATGCTTGCTAGATAGGTTTGATTGTAGGTTTTTTCTTTCTTTCTTTTATTAGCTTCTTCCCCCCATTCTACCATTTGTGAGAGAAGACCACTCCAAAGGATATCCTCTTCTTGAATTAGAGTGAGGAAGAAGTGATTTTTCGTTCATGCATTTCATAATTTTGTTCTTAGCATTTCTAAATTCAAAGTGGAATAAACTAACCCAAAAACATAAGCCGCTTGTGCGTGAATTAGAGTGAGGAAGTTGTGAATTTTTTTGTTCATCCATTGCATAATTTTGTTCATTTCCATGGTGAAATTGGTAGCTTAGAGCATGTAAAATCAACAAAAAAACCAATAAACCACATGTAATCACTTTTATAGACACCATAAACGTGGATTCGAAATAATCCTTATAACCACCATCAAATCTTAAGAATCTCAAACACCTCAAAAAACCATGCCAAACCATCTCTCGGGTTGGGAGACGTAAGTCCATAGTCCCATGAAAAAAAACCATGAGTCAACACACATAAGCTTAGAGATGTGAGCCGCCGTGAGTCAACACGTGAGCTTAGAGACATGAGTTGTAAGCCTAGAGACATCCACTATGAGTCTAGAGGCATATAAGACATGAGTCATGAGCCAAGTCTAGAGTTGTGAGTCGTGAGTCTAGAGACGTAAGTCAATAGACATGAGTCTGAAGCTGCGAGTTAACAAACGCGAGTCTGGTCAACCTAATAGTATACCAGGCAATTCAAACAGTATGGTACTAATGTGATTCTAGGAAACCTAATATTATAACAATGAATTAAAAGTGTTTGGTAAAGCAGCTCTTGAAGACCTATAAAGACACACCTACCTTGTCATACGAATTACACAAATAATTCTTGTCCTTTATAATTATTGGGGTGTAAGTACTACATGAGCCAGAACCTGTGAGTCCATAAGCATGAGCCTAGAGGCTTGAGCCCACTAGTAAGGGCGATGAGAGGCCAACTCATTAGATGTTTGTGAGCTTGTTTCTTCAAAAACTGTGTGAGCACACAAAAATGAGTCTAGAGCGCGAGTCTAGAGATGCACATAGGTCGTCCAGAGACATGAGTCTAGAGATGCGTGTGTGTGTCCAAAGGCATGAGTCCCATAGAAATAAGCCTCATGATCTTGACCCCCCAAGAGAAGCGAGTATATGCCAAGAAAAGCAATACAGAGCGTCAAAGAAAGCAAATTTGTTGGAAAAATCTGAGTGCACACACAAGACACACACCTTCTATACATTTCCCAAGCACATCATCTCCATTTTTCACTGAGAGTATCAATTATCTTTCCCACATTCTGCATCTCCTAGGAAGCGTGGACACGTACGTACACGTGCAACTAACCTCATCAATGGAAACCCTCTAAGTACATATATAGATGGGGGGACCATGGTAGGTATGGGAGCCAACCTTATCTCTTGTATTACAATTGGCCATGTAAGTACCTCCAAAGCGCTTTAAAGAATATAACCTCACCCTCGACTCTATTTTAACATAAACACAACCTCACCCTAGTCCACATATTAGCCATATATAAATCCAATCTCTAAGCATCAAGTTATGAGATCTTGGATTAATATCATGTTGTGCATGGTCTAGAGACTATTATCTAGATACCCATGAAACATCATTAAATGGTAGTCTTGGCAATAATTTTGCCAATCAAAAGGTGCACCTAGTTTAAAGGGCCCACCAAGCCCCTTCCACAAAAATAGAAGGAGGCCTTTCATGAAGATGCATGCATAACTTCTACTTCTATATCCTATCGTCGCTCGTGCATGGTTTGGGCACCATCTACCCATGCAAAATCATTCATGATAGTGGTCATGGGGTGATAACCCCATTGATCAAAAGGCGTGGGTTGCTTCTACCAAAATCATTCATGATAGTGTACCTCTTTAGGCCACCTTGACTACCCCAAGGTACCCAAAGATTATCATCAATTTGCCATACATCTAGGTCACATATCACTTTAGAGTCTACCACTTATCCTGGCATGCCAATTTCACGTTATATCTTGGACCATCTACACCTCTTCAACTTGGGAGCTAGCTTCACCACTAACCTGGGTGATGTGGTCACCTTTAGGAAGGGAGGGAGGGGGACGTAGTTTCACCCACCTATCACACCTTAAGGAGCTTTGCCATCTTATTTGCTGGAGTTAGCACATGTCATACCATATAAGGAGCTGTGCCGTCTTATTTTTTTGAGTGATCTTTGCCAGTTTATTTGCTTGAGCGAGCACCTGTTTTTACAAGATAGCACTTTAGAATATAAAGGAGCCTTACCACACACGAGCATAATGTCAAATTAGGGGAAGTCTAAAGTGACCTTACGACGATGAGCTTAATGCCAAACAGGGCACGTCTAAGAAATTTGTGTTTAGGACTCGTAATAGTGGTTGTACCATTTTTAATATTTAACTAGCCTATATAAGTGAATTTCCGTAATAAGCATTACACATTCATTCCCTTGCAACCATAGAATGCTTAAGTTTTAACTTCCCCATATAAGTCAACTTCAATAATGATCATTACACATTCATTCCCTTGTATATGATGTGAGCCTAAATCATTAGAACATAATGTGTAAGCCTATAGACATGAGTCTATAGGTATACATAAGCTTGAACCCGTGAGTATAAGCATGAGCCTAGAGGCTTGAGCCCACTAGTAAGTGTGATGAGAGGCCAGCTCATTAGATGTCTCTGAGCTTGTTTCTTCAAAAACTGTGTGAGCACACAAACATGAGTCTAGAGCGCGAGTCTAGAGATGCGCATAGGTCGTCCAGAGACATGAGTCTAGAGATGTGTGTGTGTGTCTAAAGGCGGGAGTCCCATAGAAATAAGCCTCATGATCTTGACTCCCCAAGAAAAGCGATATCTAGTAAATGCCAAGAAAAGCAATACAGAGCGTCAAAGAAAGCAAATTTGTTGGAAAAATCTGGGTGCACACACGACACACCCCTTCTATCCATTTCCCAAGCACATCATCTCCATTTTTCACTAAGAGTATCGATTCTTTTCCCCACATTCTGCATCTCCTAGGAAGCTTGGACACATACACGTGCAACTAACCTCATCAATGGAAACCCTCTAAGTACATATATAGATGGGGGGACCATGGTAGGTGTGGAAGCCAACCTTATCTCCTGTATAACAATTGGCCATGGAAGCACCTCCAAAGCGCTTTGAAGAATATAAGCTCACCCTCAACTCTAATTTAACATAAACACAACCTCACCCTAGTCAACATATTAGCCATATATAAATCCAATCTCTAAGCATCAAGCTATGAGATCTTGGATTAATATCATGTTGTGCATGGTCCAGAGACTATTATCTAGATACCCATGAAACATCATTAAATGGTAGTCTTGGCAATAATTTAGCCAGTCAAAAGGTGCACCTAATTTAAAGGGCCCACCAAGCCCCTTCCACAACAATAGAAGGAGGCCTTTCATGAAGATGCATGCAGAACTTCTACTTCTATATCCTATCGTCGCGCATGGTTTGGGCACCATCTACCCATGCAAAATCATTGATAATAGTGGTCATTGGGTGATAACCCCATTGATCAAAAGGCGTGGGTTGCTTCTACCAAAATCATTCATGATAGTGGTCGTGTGGTGATAGCTCCATTAATCAGAAGGCATGGGTTTCTTCTACCTACCAGGTGATTTTGAAGGGACCAAGCCACCTCCACAATAGAAGGAGGCCTACATGAAAGAAATCTACTTCACATCTACCTCTTTATGCCACCCTGACTACCCCAAGGCTACCCAAAGATTATCATCAATTTGCCATACCTCTAAGTCACATATCACTTTAGAGTCTACCACTTATCCTGGCATGCCAATTTCACGTTATATCTTGGACCATCTACACCTCTTCAACTTGGGAGCTAGCTTCACCACTAACCTGGGTGATGTGGTCATCTTTAGGAAGGGAGGGAGGGGGACATAGTTTCACCCAGGTTTCACTATAACACCACAAGGAGCTTTGCCGTCTTATTTGGTGGAAATAGCACATGTCATACCATATAAGGAGCTGTGCCATCTTATTTTTTTGAGTGATCTTTGCCAGCTTATTTGCTTGAGCGAGCACCTGTTTTTACAAGATAGCACTTTAGAGTATAAAGCAGCCTTATCACGAGCTTTAATGTCGAATTAGGGGAAGTCTAAAGTGACCTTACGACGATGAGCTTAATGCCAAACAGGGCACGTCTAAGAAACTTTTGTACATACTTACTTAGGACTCGTAATAGTGGTTGTACCATTTTTGATTTTTAACTAGCCTATATAAGTCACTTTCCGTAATAAGCATTAAACGTTCATTCCCTTGCAACCATAGAATACTTAAGTTTTAACTTCCCTATATAAGTCAACTTCAATAATGATCATTACACATTCATTCCCTTGTATATAATACTTACGATGTGTTCTCTTCTCTAATCTCGCTTGCTTGTGCGCTCTATTGAATCTTGCATGATTGATGGATGCTTGCTAGATAGGTTTGATTGTAGGTTTTTTCTTTCTTTCTTTTATTAGCTTCTTCCCCCCATTCTACCATTTGTGAGAGAAGACCACTCCAAAGGATATCCTCTTCTTGAATTAGAGTGAGGAAGAAGTGATTTTTCGTTCATGCATTTCATAATTTTGTTCTTAGCATTTCTAAATTCAAAGTGGAATAAACTAACCCAAAAACATAAGCCGCTTGTGCGTGAATTAGAGTGAGGAAGTTGTGAATTTTTTTGTTCATCCATTGCATAATTTTGTTCATTTCCATGGTGAAATTGGTAGCTTAGAGCATGTAAAATCAACAAAAAAACCAATAAACCACATGTAATCACTTTTATAGACACCATAAACGTGGATTCGAAATAATCCTTATAACCACCATCAAATCTTAAGAATCTCAAACACCTCAAAAAACCATGCCAAACCATCTCTCGGGTTGGGAGACGTAAGTCCATAGTCCCATGAAAAAAAACCATGAGTCAACACACATAAGCTTAGAGATGTGAGCCGCCGTGAGTCAACACGTGAGCTTAGAGACATGAGTTGTAAGCCTAGAGACATCCACTATGAGTCTAGAGGCATATAAGACATGAGTCATGAGCCAAGTCTAGAGTTGTGAGTCGTGAGTCTAGAGACGTAAGTCAATAGACATGAGTCTGAAGCTGCGAGTTAACAAACGCGAGTCTGGTCAACCTAATAGTATACCAGGCAATTCAAACAGTATGGTACTAATGTGATTCTAGGAAACCTAATATTATAACAATGAATTAAAAGTGTTTGGTAAAGCAGCTCTTGAAGACCTATAAAGACACACCTACCTTGTCATACGAATTACACAAATAATTCTTGTCCTTTATAATTATTGGGGTGTAAGTACTACATGAGCCAGAACCTGTGAGTCCATAAGCATGAGCCTAGAGGCTTGAGCCCACTAGTAAGGGCGATGAGAGGCCAACTCATTAGATGTTTGTGAGCTTGTTTCTTCAAAAACTGTGTGAGCACACAAAAATGAGTCTAGAGCGCGAGTCTAGAGATGCACATAGGTCGTCCAGAGACATGAGTCTAGAGATGCGTGTGTGTGTCCAAAGGCATGAGTCCCATAGAAATAAGCCTCATGATCTTGACCCCCCAAGAGAAGCGAGTATATGCCAAGAAAAGCAATACAGAGCGTCAAAGAAAGCAAATTTGTTGGAAAAATCTGAGTGCACACACAAGACACACACCTTCTATACATTTCCCAAGCACATCATCTCCATTTTTCACTGAGAGTATCAATTATCTTTCCCACATTCTGCATCTCCTAGGAAGCGTGGACACGTACGTACACGTGCAACTAACCTCATCAATGGAAACCCTCTAAGTACATATATAGATGGGGGGACCATGGTAGGTATGGGAGCCAACCTTATCTCTTGTATTACAATTGGCCATGTAAGTACCTCCAAAGCGCTTTAAAGAATATAACCTCACCCTCGACTCTATTTTAACATAAACACAACCTCACCCTAGTCCACATATTAGCCATATATAAATCCAATCTCTAAGCATCAAGTTATGAGATCTTGGATTAATATCATGTTGTGCATGGTCTAGAGACTATTATCTAGATACCCATGAAACATCATTAAATGGTAGTCTTGGCAATAATTTTGCCAATCAAAAGGTGCACCTAGTTTAAAGGGCCCACCAAGCCCCTTCCACAAAAATAGAAGGAGGCCTTTCATGAAGATGCATGCATAACTTCTACTTCTATATCCTATCGTCGCTCGTGCATGGTTTGGGCACCATCTACCCATGCAAAATCATTCATGATAGTGGTCATGGGGTGATAACCCCATTGATCAAAAGGCGTGGGTTGCTTCTACCAAAATCATTCATGATAGTGTACCTCTTTAGGCCACCTTGACTACCCCAAGGTACCCAAAGATTATCATCAATTTGCCATACATCTAGGTCACATATCACTTTAGAGTCTACCACTTATCCTGGCATGCCAATTTCACGTTATATCTTGGACCATCTACACCTCTTCAACTTGGGAGCTAGCTTCACCACTAACCTGGGTGATGTGGTCACCTTTAGGAAGGGAGGGAGGGGGACGTAGTTTCACCCACCTATCACACCTTAAGGAGCTTTGCCATCTTATTTGCTGGAGTTAGCACATGTCATACCATATAAGGAGCTGTGCCGTCTTATTTTTTTGAGTGATCTTTGCCAGTTTATTTGCTTGAGCGAGCACCTGTTTTTACAAGATAGCACTTTAGAATATAAAGGAGCCTTACCACACACGAGCATAATGTCAAATTAGGGGAAGTCTAAAGTGACCTTACGACGATGAGCTTAATGCCAAACAGGGCACGTCTAAGAAATTTGTGTTTAGGACTCGTAATAGTGGTTGTACCATTTTTAATATTTAACTAGCCTATATAAGTGAATTTCCGTAATAAGCATTACACATTCATTCCCTTGCAACCATAGAATGCTTAAGTTTTAACTTCCCCATATAAGTCAACTTCAATAATGATCATTACACATTCATTCCCTTGTATATGATGTGAGCCTAAATCATTAGAACATAATGTGTAAGCCTATAGACATGAGTCTATAGGTATACATAAGCTTGAACCCGTGAGTATAAGCATGAGCCTAGAGGCTTGAGCCCACTAGTAAGTGTGATGAGAGGCCAGCTCATTAGATGTCTCTGAGCTTGTTTCTTCAAAAACTGTGTGAGCACACAAACATGAGTCTAGAGCGCGAGTCTAGAGATGCGCATAGGTCGTCCAGAGACATGAGTCTAGAGATGTGTGTGTGTGTCTAAAGGCGGGAGTCCCATAGAAATAAGCCTCATGATCTTGACTCCCCAAGAAAAGCGATATCTAGTAAATGCCAAGAAAAGCAATACAGAGCGTCAAAGAAAGCAAATTTGTTGGAAAAATCTGGGTGCACACACGACACACCCCTTCTATCCATTTCCCAAGCACATCATCTCCATTTTTCACTAAGAGTATCGATTCTTTTCCCCACATTCTGCATCTCCTAGGAAGCTTGGACACATACACGTGCAACTAACCTCATCAATGGAAACCCTCTAAGTACATATATAGATGGGGGGACCATGGTAGGTGTGGAAGCCAACCTTATCTCCTGTATAACAATTGGCCATGGAAGCACCTCCAAAGCGCTTTGAAGAATATAAGCTCACCCTCAACTCTAATTTAACATAAACACAACCTCACCCTAGTCAACATATTAGCCATATATAAATCCAATCTCTAAGCATCAAGCTATGAGATCTTGGATTAATATCATGTTGTGCATGGTCCAGAGACTATTATCTAGATACCCATGAAACATCATTAAATGGTAGTCTTGGCAATAATTTAGCCAGTCAAAAGGTGCACCTAATTTAAAGGGCCCACCAAGCCCCTTCCACAACAATAGAAGGAGGCCTTTCATGAAGATGCATGCAGAACTTCTACTTCTATATCCTATCGTCGCGCATGGTTTGGGCACCATCTACCCATGCAAAATCATTGATAATAGTGGTCATTGGGTGATAACCCCATTGATCAAAAGGCGTGGGTTGCTTCTACCAAAATCATTCATGATAGTGGTCGTGTGGTGATAGCTCCATTAATCAGAAGGCATGGGTTTCTTCTACCTACCAGGTGATTTTGAAGGGACCAAGCCACCTCCACAATAGAAGGAGGCCTACATGAAAGAAATCTACTTCACATCTACCTCTTTATGCCACCCTGACTACCCCAAGGCTACCCAAAGATTATCATCAATTTGCCATACCTCTAAGTCACATATCACTTTAGAGTCTACCACTTATCCTGGCATGCCAATTTCACGTTATATCTTGGACCATCTACACCTCTTCAACTTGGGAGCTAGCTTCACCACTAACCTGGGTGATGTGGTCATCTTTAGGAAGGGAGGGAGGGGGACATAGTTTCACCCAGGTTTCACTATAACACCACAAGGAGCTTTGCCGTCTTATTTGGTGGAAATAGCACATGTCATACCATATAAGGAGCTGTGCCATCTTATTTTTTTGAGTGATCTTTGCCAGCTTATTTGCTTGAGCGAGCACCTGTTTTTACAAGATAGCACTTTAGAGTATAAAGCAGCCTTATCACGAGCTTTAATGTCGAATTAGGGGAAGTCTAAAGTGACCTTACGACGATGAGCTTAATGCCAAACAGGGCACGTCTAAGAAACTTTTGTACATACTTACTTAGGACTCGTAATAGTGGTTGTACCATTTTTGATTTTTAACTAGCCTATATAAGTCACTTTCCGTAATAAGCATTAAACGTTCATTCCCTTGCAACCATAGAATACTTAAGTTTTAACTTCCCTATATAAGTCAACTTCAATAATGATCATTACACATTCATTCCCTTGTATATAATACTTACGATGTGTTCTCTTCTCTAATCTCGCTTGCTTGTGCGCTCTATTGAATCTTGCATGATTGATGGATGCTTGCTAGATAGGTTTGATTGTAGGTTTTTTCTTTCTTTCTTTTATTAGCTTCTTCCCCCCATTCTACCATTTGTGAGAGAAGACCACTCCAAAGGATATCCTCTTCTTGAATTAGAGTGAGGAAGAAGTGATTTTTCGTTCATGCATTTCATAATTTTGTTCTTAGCATTTCTAAATTCAAAGTGGAATAAACTAACCCAAAAACATAAGCCGCTTGTGCGTGAATTAGAGTGAGGAAGTTGTGAATTTTTTTGTTCATCCATTGCATAATTTTGTTCATTTCCATGGTGAAATTGGTAGCTTAGAGCATGTAAAATCAACAAAAAAACCAATAAACCACATGTAATCACTTTTATAGACACCATAAACGTGGATTCGAAATAATCCTTATAACCACCATCAAATCTTAAGAATCTCAAACACCTCAAAAAACCATGCCAAACCATCTCTCGGGTTGGGAGACGTAAGTCCATAGTCCCATGAAAAAAAACCATGAGTCAACACACATAAGCTTAGAGATGTGAGCCGCCGTGAGTCAACACGTGAGCTTAGAGACATGAGTTGTAAGCCTAGAGACATCCACTATGAGTCTAGAGGCATATAAGACATGAGTCATGAGCCAAGTCTAGAGTTGTGAGTCGTGAGTCTAGAGACGTAAGTCAATAGACATGAGTCTGAAGCTGCGAGTTAACAAACGCGAGTCTGGTCAACCTAATAGTATACCAGGCAATTCAAACAGTATGGTACTAATGTGATTCTAGGAAACCTAATATTATAACAATGAATTAAAAGTGTTTGGTAAAGCAGCTCTTGAAGACCTATAAAGACACACCTACCTTGTCATACGAATTACACAAATAATTCTTGTCCTTTATAATTATTGGGGTGTAAGTACTACATGAGCCAGAACCTGTGAGTCCATAAGCATGAGCCTAGAGGCTTGAGCCCACTAGTAAGGGCGATGAGAGGCCAACTCATTAGATGTTTGTGAGCTTGTTTCTTCAAAAACTGTGTGAGCACACAAAAATGAGTCTAGAGCGCGAGTCTAGAGATGCACATAGGTCGTCCAGAGACATGAGTCTAGAGATGCGTGTGTGTGTCCAAAGGCATGAGTCCCATAGAAATAAGCCTCATGATCTTGACCCCCCAAGAGAAGCGAGTATATGCCAAGAAAAGCAATACAGAGCGTCAAAGAAAGCAAATTTGTTGGAAAAATCTGAGTGCACACACAAGACACACACCTTCTATACATTTCCCAAGCACATCATCTCCATTTTTCACTGAGAGTATCAATTATCTTTCCCACATTCTGCATCTCCTAGGAAGCGTGGACACGTACGTACACGTGCAACTAACCTCATCAATGGAAACCCTCTAAGTACATATATAGATGGGGGGACCATGGTAGGTATGGGAGCCAACCTTATCTCTTGTATTACAATTGGCCATGTAAGTACCTCCAAAGCGCTTTAAAGAATATAACCTCACCCTCGACTCTATTTTAACATAAACACAACCTCACCCTAGTCCACATATTAGCCATATATAAATCCAATCTCTAAGCATCAAGTTATGAGATCTTGGATTAATATCATGTTGTGCATGGTCTAGAGACTATTATCTAGATACCCATGAAACATCATTAAATGGTAGTCTTGGCAATAATTTTGCCAATCAAAAGGTGCACCTAGTTTAAAGGGCCCACCAAGCCCCTTCCACAAAAATAGAAGGAGGCCTTTCATGAAGATGCATGCATAACTTCTACTTCTATATCCTATCGTCGCTCGTGCATGGTTTGGGCACCATCTACCCATGCAAAATCATTCATGATAGTGGTCATGGGGTGATAACCCCATTGATCAAAAGGCGTGGGTTGCTTCTACCAAAATCATTCATGATAGTGTACCTCTTTAGGCCACCTTGACTACCCCAAGGTACCCAAAGATTATCATCAATTTGCCATACATCTAGGTCACATATCACTTTAGAGTCTACCACTTATCCTGGCATGCCAATTTCACGTTATATCTTGGACCATCTACACCTCTTCAACTTGGGAGCTAGCTTCACCACTAACCTGGGTGATGTGGTCACCTTTAGGAAGGGAGGGAGGGGGACGTAGTTTCACCCACCTATCACACCTTAAGGAGCTTTGCCATCTTATTTGCTGGAGTTAGCACATGTCATACCATATAAGGAGCTGTGCCGTCTTATTTTTTTGAGTGATCTTTGCCAGTTTATTTGCTTGAGCGAGCACCTGTTTTTACAAGATAGCACTTTAGAATATAAAGGAGCCTTACCACACACGAGCATAATGTCAAATTAGGGGAAGTCTAAAGTGACCTTACGACGATGAGCTTAATGCCAAACAGGGCACGTCTAAGAAATTTGTGTTTAGGACTCGTAATAGTGGTTGTACCATTTTTAATATTTAACTAGCCTATATAAGTGAATTTCCGTAATAAGCATTACACATTCATTCCCTTGCAACCATAGAATGCTTAAGTTTTAACTTCCCCATATAAGTCAACTTCAATAATGATCATTACACATTCATTCCCTTGTATATGATGTGAGCCTAAATCATTAGAACATAATGTGTAAGCCTATAGACATGAGTCTATAGGTATACATAAGCTTGAACCCGTGAGTATAAGCATGAGCCTAGAGGCTTGAGCCCACTAGTAAGTGTGATGAGAGGCCAGCTCATTAGATGTCTCTGAGCTTGTTTCTTCAAAAACTGTGTGAGCACACAAACATGAGTCTAGAGCGCGAGTCTAGAGATGCGCATAGGTCGTCCAGAGACATGAGTCTAGAGATGTGTGTGTGTGTCTAAAGGCGGGAGTCCCATAGAAATAAGCCTCATGATCTTGACTCCCCAAGAAAAGCGATATCTAGTAAATGCCAAGAAAAGCAATACAGAGCGTCAAAGAAAGCAAATTTGTTGGAAAAATCTGGGTGCACACACGACACACCCCTTCTATCCATTTCCCAAGCACATCATCTCCATTTTTCACTAAGAGTATCGATTCTTTTCCCCACATTCTGCATCTCCTAGGAAGCTTGGACACATACACGTGCAACTAACCTCATCAATGGAAACCCTCTAAGTACATATATAGATGGGGGGACCATGGTAGGTGTGGAAGCCAACCTTATCTCCTGTATAACAATTGGCCATGGAAGCACCTCCAAAGCGCTTTGAAGAATATAAGCTCACCCTCAACTCTAATTTAACATAAACACAACCTCACCCTAGTCAACATATTAGCCATATATAAATCCAATCTCTAAGCATCAAGCTATGAGATCTTGGATTAATATCATGTTGTGCATGGTCCAGAGACTATTATCTAGATACCCATGAAACATCATTAAATGGTAGTCTTGGCAATAATTTAGCCAGTCAAAAGGTGCACCTAATTTAAAGGGCCCACCAAGCCCCTTCCACAACAATAGAAGGAGGCCTTTCATGAAGATGCATGCAGAACTTCTACTTCTATATCCTATCGTCGCGCATGGTTTGGGCACCATCTACCCATGCAAAATCATTGATAATAGTGGTCATTGGGTGATAACCCCATTGATCAAAAGGCGTGGGTTGCTTCTACCAAAATCATTCATGATAGTGGTCGTGTGGTGATAGCTCCATTAATCAGAAGGCATGGGTTTCTTCTACCTACCAGGTGATTTTGAAGGGACCAAGCCACCTCCACAATAGAAGGAGGCCTACATGAAAGAAATCTACTTCACATCTACCTCTTTATGCCACCCTGACTACCCCAAGGCTACCCAAAGATTATCATCAATTTGCCATACCTCTAAGTCACATATCACTTTAGAGTCTACCACTTATCCTGGCATGCCAATTTCACGTTATATCTTGGACCATCTACACCTCTTCAACTTGGGAGCTAGCTTCACCACTAACCTGGGTGATGTGGTCATCTTTAGGAAGGGAGGGAGGGGGACATAGTTTCACCCAGGTTTCACTATAACACCACAAGGAGCTTTGCCGTCTTATTTGGTGGAAATAGCACATGTCATACCATATAAGGAGCTGTGCCATCTTATTTTTTTGAGTGATCTTTGCCAGCTTATTTGCTTGAGCGAGCACCTGTTTTTACAAGATAGCACTTTAGAGTATAAAGCAGCCTTATCACGAGCTTTAATGTCGAATTAGGGGAAGTCTAAAGTGACCTTACGACGATGAGCTTAATGCCAAACAGGGCACGTCTAAGAAACTTTTGTACATACTTACTTAGGACTCGTAATAGTGGTTGTACCATTTTTGATTTTTAACTAGCCTATATAAGTCACTTTCCGTAATAAGCATTAAACGTTCATTCCCTTGCAACCATAGAATACTTAAGTTTTAACTTCCCTATATAAGTCAACTTCAATAATGATCATTACACATTCATTCCCTTGTATATAATACTTACGATGTGTTCTCTTCTCTAATCTCGCTTGCTTGTGCGCTCTATTGAATCTTGCATGATTGATGGATGCTTGCTAGATAGGTTTGATTGTAGGTTTTTTCTTTCTTTCTTTTATTAGCTTCTTCCCCCCATTCTACCATTTGTGAGAGAAGACCACTCCAAAGGATATCCTCTTCTTGAATTAGAGTGAGGAAGAAGTGATTTTTCGTTCATGCATTTCATAATTTTGTTCTTAGCATTTCTAAATTCAAAGTGGAATAAACTAACCCAAAAACATAAGCCGCTTGTGCGTGAATTAGAGTGAGGAAGTTGTGAATTTTTTTGTTCATCCATTGCATAATTTTGTTCATTTCCATGGTGAAATTGGTAGCTTAGAGCATGTAAAATCAATAAAAAAACCAATAAACCACATGTAATCACTTTTATAGACACCATAAACGTGGATTCGAAATAATCCTTATAACCACCATCAAATCTTAAGAATCTCAAACACCTCAAAAAACCATGCCAAACCATCTCTCGGGTTGGGAGACGTAAGTCCATAGTCCCATGAAAAAAAACCATGAGTCAACACACATAAGCTTAGAGATGTGAGCCGCCGTGAGTCAACACGTGAGCTTAGAGACATGAGTTGTAAGCCTAGAGACATCCACTATGAGTCTAGAGGCATATAAGACATGAGTCATGAGCCAAGTCTAGAGTTGTGAGTCGTGAGTCTAGAGACGTAAGTCAATAGACATGAGTCTGAAGCTGCGAGTTAACAAACGCGAGTCTGGTCAACCTAATAGTATACCAGGCAATTCAAACAGTATGGTACTAATGTGATTCTAGGAAACCTAATATTATAACAATGAATTAAAAGTGTTTGGTAAAGCAGCTCTTGAAGACCTATAAAGACACACCTACCTTGTCATACGAATTACACAAATAATTCTTGTCCTTTATAATTATTGGGGTGTAAGTACTACATGAGCCAGAACCTGTGAGTCCATAAGCATGAGCCTAGAGGCTTGAGCCCACTAGTAAGGGCGATGAGAGGCCAACTCATTAGATGTTTGTGAGCTTGTTTCTTCAAAAACTGTGTGAGCACACAAAAATGAGTCTAGAGCGCGAGTCTAGAGATGCACATAGGTCGTCCAGAGACACGAGTCTAGAGATGCGTGTGTGTGTCCAAAGGCATGAGTCCCATAGAAATAAGCCTCATGATCTTGACCCCCCAAGAGAAGCGAGTATATGCCAAGAAAAGCAATACAGAGCGTCAAAGAAAGCAAATTTGTTGGAAAAATCTGAGTGCACACACAAGACACACACCTTCTATACATTTCCCAAGCACATCATCTCCATTTTTCACTGAGAGTATCAATTATCTTTCCCACATTCTGCATCTCCTAGGAAGCGTGGACACGTACGTACACGTGCAACTAACCTCATCAATGGAAACCCTCTAAGTACATATATAGATGGGGGGACCATGGTAGGTATGGGAGCCAACCTTATCTCTTGTATTACAATTGGCCATGTAAGTACCTCCAAAGCGCTTTAAAGAATATAACCTCACCCTCGACTCTATTTTAACATAAACACAACCTCACCCTAGTCCACATATTAGCCATATATAAATCCAATCTCTAAGCATCAAGTTATGAGATCTTGGATTAATATCATGTTGTGCATGGTCTAGAGACTATTATCTAGATACCCATGAAACATCATTAAATGGTAGTCTTGGCAATAATTTTGCCAATCAAAAGGTGCACCTAGTTTAAAGGGCCCACCAAGCCCCTTCCACAAAAATAGAAGGAGGCCTTTCATGAAGATGCATGCATAACTTCTACTTCTATATCCTATCGTCGCTCGTGCATGGTTTGGGCACCATCTACCCATGCAAAATCATTCATGATAGTGGTCATGGGGTGATAACCCCATTGATCAAAAGGCGTGGGTTGCTTCTACCAAAATCATTCATGATAGTGTACCTCTTTAGGCCACCTTGACTACCCCAAGGTACCCAAAGATTATCATCAATTTGCCATACATCTAGGTCACATATCACTTTAGAGTCTACCACTTATCCTGGCATGCCAATTTCACGTTATATCTTGGACCATCTACACCTCTTCAACTTGGGAGCTAGCTTCACCACTAACCTGGGTGATGTGGTCACCTTTAGGAAGGGAGGGAGGGGGACGTAGTTTCACCCACCTATCACACCTTAAGGAGCTTTGCCATCTTATTTGCTGGAGTTAGCACATGTCATACCATATAAGGAGCTGTGCCGTCTTATTTTTTTGAGTGATCTTTGCCAGTTTATTTGCTTGAGCGAGCACCTGTTTTTACAAGATAGCACTTTAGAATATAAAGGAGCCTTACCACACACGAGCATAATGTCAAATTAGGGGAAGTCTAAAGTGACCTTACGACGATGAGCTTAATGCCAAACAGGGCACGTCTAAGAAATTTGTGTTTAGGACTCGTAATAGTGGTTGTACCATTTTTAATATTTAACTAGCCTATATAAGTGAATTTCCGTAATAAGCATTACACATTCATTCCCTTGCAACCATAGAATGCTTAAGTTTTAACTTCCCCATATAAGTCAACTTCAATAATGATCATTACACATTCATTCCCTTGTATATGATGTGAGCCTAAATCATTAGAACATAATGTGTAAGCCTATAGACATGAGTCTATAGGTATACATAAGCTTGAACCCGTGAGTATAAGCATGAGCCTAGAGGCTTGAGCCCACTAGTAAGTGTGATGAGAGGCCAGCTCATTAGATGTCTCTGAGCTTGTTTCTTCAAAAACTGTGTGAGCACACAAACATGAGTCTAGAGCGCGAGTCTAGAGATGCGCATAGGTCGTCCAGAGACATGAGTCTAGAGATGTGTGTGTGTGTCTAAAGGCGGGAGTCCCATAGAAATAAGCCTCATGATCTTGACTCCCCAAGAAAAGCGATATCTAGTAAATGCCAAGAAAAGCAATACAGAGCGTCAAAGAAAGCAAATTTGTTGGAAAAATCTGGGTGCACACACGACACACCCCTTCTATCCATTTCCCAAGCACATCATCTCCATTTTTCACTAAGAGTATCGATTCTTTTCCCCACATTCTGCATCTCCTAGGAAGCTTGGACACATACACGTGCAACTAACCTCATCAATGGAAACCCTCTAAGTACATATATAGATGGGGGGACCATGGTAGGTGTGGAAGCCAACCTTATCTCCTGTATAACAATTGGCCATGGAAGCACCTCCAAAGCGCTTTGAAGAATATAAGCTCACCCTCAACTCTAATTTAACATAAACACAACCTCACCCTAGTCAACATATTAGCCATATATAAATCCAATCTCTAAGCATCAAGCTATGAGATCTTGGATTAATATCATGTTGTGCATGGTCCAGAGACTATTATCTAGATACCCATGAAACATCATTAAATGGTAGTCTTGGCAATAATTTAGCCAGTCAAAAGGTGCACCTAATTTAAAGGGCCCACCAAGCCCCTTCCACAACAATAGAAGGAGGCCTTTCATGAAGATGCATGCAGAACTTCTACTTCTATATCCTATCGTCGCGCATGGTTTGGGCACCATCTACCCATGCAAAATCATTGATAATAGTGGTCATTGGGTGATAACCCCATTGATCAAAAGGCGTGGGTTGCTTCTACCAAAATCATTCATGATAGTGGTCGTGTGGTGATAGCTCCATTAATCAGAAGGCATGGGTTTCTTCTACCTACCAGGTGATTTTGAAGGGACCAAGCCACCTCCACAATAGAAGGAGGCCTACATGAAAGAAATCTACTTCACATCTACCTCTTTATGCCACCCTGACTACCCCAAGGCTACCCAAAGATTATCATCAATTTGCCATACCTCTAAGTCACATATCACTTTAGAGTCTACCACTTATCCTGGCATGCCAATTTCACGTTATATCTTGGACCATCTACACCTCTTCAACTTGGGAGCTAGCTTCACCACTAACCTGGGTGATGTGGTCATCTTTAGGAAGGGAGGGAGGGGGACATAGTTTCACCCAGGTTTCACTATAACACCACAAGGAGCTTTGCCGTCTTATTTGGTGGAAATAGCACATGTCATACCATATAAGGAGCTGTGCCATCTTATTTTTTTGAGTGATCTTTGCCAGCTTATTTGCTTGAGCGAGCACCTGTTTTTACAAGATAGCACTTTAGAGTATAAAGCAGCCTTATCACGAGCTTTAATGTCGAATTAGGGGAAGTCTAAAGTGACCTTACGACGATGAGCTTAATGCCAAACAGGGCACGTCTAAGAAACTTTTGTACATACTTACTTAGGACTCGTAATAGTGGTTGTACCATTTTTGATTTTTAACTAGCCTATATAAGTCACTTTCCGTAATAAGCATTAAACGTTCATTCCCTTGCAACCATAGAATACTTAAGTTTTAACTTCCCTATATAAGTCAACTTCAATAATGATCATTACACATTCATTCCCTTGTATATAATACTTACGATGTGTTCTCTTCTCTAATCTCGCTTGCTTGTGCGCTCTATTGAATCTTGCATGATTGATGGATGCTTGCTAGATAGGTTTGATTGTAGGTTTTTTCTTTCTTTCTTTTATTAGCTTCTTCCCCCCATTCTACCATTTGTGAGAGAAGACCACTCCAAAGGATATCCTCTTCTTGAATTAGAGTGAGGAAGAAGTGATTTTTCGTTCATGCATTTCATAATTTTGTTCTTAGCATTTCTAAATTCAAAGTGGAATAAACTAACCCAAAAACATAAGCCGCTTGTGCGTGAATTAGAGTGAGGAAGTTGTGAATTTTTTTGTTCATCCATTGCATAATTTTGTTCATTTCCATGGTGAAATTGGTAGCTTAGAGCATGTAAAATCAACAAAAAAACCAATAAACCACATGTAATCACTTTTATAGACACCATAAACGTGGATTCGAAATAATCCTTATAACCACCATCAAATCTTAAGAATCTCAAACACCTCAAAAAACCATGCCAAACCATCTCTCGGGTTGGGAGACGTAAGTCCATAGTCCCATGAAAAAAAACCATGAGTCAACACACATAAGCTTAGAGATGTGAGCCGCCGTGAGTCAACACGTGAGCTTAGAGACATGAGTTGTAAGCCTAGAGACATCCACTATGAGTCTAGAGGCATATAAGACATGAGTCATGAGCCAAGTCTAGAGTTGTGAGTCGTGAGTCTAGAGACGTAAGTCAATAGACATGAGTCTGAAGCTGCGAGTTAACAAACGCGAGTCTGGTCAACCTAATAGTATACCAGGCAATTCAAACAGTATGGTACTAATGTGATTCTAGGAAACCTAATATTATAACAATGAATTAAAAGTGTTTGGTAAAGCAGCTCTTGAAGACCTATAAAGACACACCTACCTTGTCATACGAATTACACAAATAATTCTTGTCCTTTATAATTATTGGGGTGTAAGTACTACATGAGCCAGAACCTGTGAGTCCATAAGCATGAGCCTAGAGGCTTGAGCCCACTAGTAAGGGCGATGAGAGGCCAACTCATTAGATGTTTGTGAGCTTGTTTCTTCAAAAACTGTGTGAGCACACAAAAATGAGTCTAGAGCGCGAGTCTAGAGATGCACATAGGTCGTCCAGAGACATGAGTCTAGAGATGCGTGTGTGTGTCCAAAGGCATGAGTCCCATAGAAATAAGCCTCATGATCTTGACCCCCCAAGAGAAGCGAGTATATGCCAAGAAAAGCAATACAGAGCGTCAAAGAAAGCAAATTTGTTGGAAAAATCTGAGTGCACACACAAGACACACACCTTCTATACATTTCCCAAGCACATCATCTCCATTTTTCACTGAGAGTATCAATTATCTTTCCCACATTCTGCATCTCCTAGGAAGCGTGGACACGTACGTACACGTGCAACTAACCTCATCAATGGAAACCCTCTAAGTACATATATAGATGGGGGGACCATGGTAGGTATGGGAGCCAACCTTATCTCTTGTATTACAATTGGCCATGTAAGTACCTCCAAAGCGCTTTAAAGAATATAACCTCACCCTCGACTCTATTTTAACATAAACACAACCTCACCCTAGTCCACATATTAGCCATATATAAATCCAATCTCTAAGCATCAAGTTATGAGATCTTGGATTAATATCATGTTGTGCATGGTCTAGAGACTATTATCTAGATACCCATGAAACATCATTAAATGGTAGTCTTGGCAATAATTTTGCCAATCAAAAGGTGCACCTAGTTTAAAGGGCCCACCAAGCCCCTTCCACAAAAATAGAAGGAGGCCTTTCATGAAGATGCATGCATAACTTCTACTTCTATATCCTATCGTCGCTCGTGCATGGTTTGGGCACCATCTACCCATGCAAAATCATTCATGATAGTGGTCATGGGGTGATAACCCCATTGATCAAAAGGCGTGGGTTGCTTCTACCAAAATCATTCATGATAGTGTACCTCTTTAGGCCACCTTGACTACCCCAAGGTACCCAAAGATTATCATCAATTTGCCATACATCTAGGTCACATATCACTTTAGAGTCTACCACTTATCCTGGCATGCCAATTTCACGTTATATCTTGGACCATCTACACCTCTTCAACTTGGGAGCTAGCTTCACCACTAACCTGGGTGATGTGGTCACCTTTAGGAAGGGAGGGAGGGGGACGTAGTTTCACCCACCTATCACACCTTAAGGAGCTTTGCCATCTTATTTGCTGGAGTTAGCACATGTCATACCATATAAGGAGCTGTGCCGTCTTATTTTTTTGAGTGATCTTTGCCAGTTTATTTGCTTGAGCGAGCACCTGTTTTTACAAGATAGCACTTTAGAATATAAAGGAGCCTTACCACACACGAGCATAATGTCAAATTAGGGGAAGTCTAAAGTGACCTTACGACGATGAGCTTAATGCCAAACAGGGCACGTCTAAGAAATTTGTGTTTAGGACTCGTAATAGTGGTTGTACCATTTTTAATATTTAACTAGCCTATATAAGTGAATTTCCGTAATAAGCATTACACATTCATTCCCTTGCAACCATAGAATGCTTAAGTTTTAACTTCCCCATATAAGTCAACTTCAATAATGATCATTACACATTCATTCCCTTGTATATGATGTGAGCCTAAATCATTAGAACATAATGTGTAAGCCTATAGACATGAGTCTATAGGTATACATAAGCTTGAACCCGTGAGTATAAGCATGAGCCTAGAGGCTTGAGCCCACTAGTAAGTGTGATGAGAGGCCAGCTCATTAGATGTCTCTGAGCTTGTTTCTTCAAAAACTGTGTGAGCACACAAACATGAGTCTAGAGCGCGAGTCTAGAGATGCGCATAGGTCGTCCAGAGACATGAGTCTAGAGATGTGTGTGTGTGTCTAAAGGCGGGAGTCCCATAGAAATAAGCCTCATGATCTTGACTCCCCAAGAAAAGCGATATCTAGTAAATGCCAAGAAAAGCAATACAGAGCGTCAAAGAAAGCAAATTTGTTGGAAAAATCTGGGTGCACACACGACACACCCCTTCTATCCATTTCCCAAGCACATCATCTCCATTTTTCACTAAGAGTATCGATTCTTTTCCCCACATTCTGCATCTCCTAGGAAGCTTGGACACATACACGTGCAACTAACCTCATCAATGGAAACCCTCTAAGTACATATATAGATGGGGGGACCATGGTAGGTATGGGAGCCAACCTTATCTCTTGTATTACAATTGGCCATGTAAGTACCTCCAAAGCGCTTTAAAGAATATAACCTCACCCTCGACTCTATTTTAACATAAACACAACCTCACCCTAGTCCACATATTAGCCATATATAAATCCAATCTCTAAGCATCAAGTTATGAGATCTTGGATTAATATCATGTTGTGCATGGTCTAGAGACTATTATCTAGATACCCATGAAACATCATTAAATGGTAGTCTTGGCAATGATTTTGCCAATCAAAAGGTGCACCTAGTTTAAAGGGCCCACCAAGCCCCTTCCACAAAAATAGAAGGAGGCCTTTCATGAAGATGCATGCATAACTTCTACTTCTATATCCTATCGTCGCGCATGGTTTGGGCACCATCTACCCATGCAAAATCATTGATAATAGTGGTCATTGGGTGATAACCCCATTGATCAAAAGGCGTGGGTTGCTTCTACCAAAATCATTCATGATAGTGGTCGTGTGGTGATAGCTCCATTAATCAGAAGGCATGGGTTTCTTCTACCTACCAGGTGATTTTGAAGGGACCAAGCCACCTCCACAATAGAAGGAGGCCTACATGAAAGAAATCTACTTCACATCTACCTCTTTATGCCACCTTGACTACCCCAAGGCTACCCAAAGATTATCATCAATTTGCCATACCTCTAAGTCACATATCACTTTAGAGTCTACCACTTATCCTGGCATGCCAATTTCACGTTATATCTTGGACCATCTACACCTCTTCAACTTGGGAGCTAGCTTCACCACCACTAACCTGGTGGGTGATGTGGTCATCTTTAGGAAGGGAGGGAGGGGGACATAGTTTCACCCAGGTTTCACCCACCTATAACACCACAAGGAGCTTTGCCGTCCTATTTGGTGGAAATAGCACATGTCATACCATATAAGGAGCTGTGCCATCTTATTTTTTTGAGTGATCTTTGCCAGCTTATTTGCTTGAGCGAGCACCTGTTTTTACAAGATAGCACTTTAGAGTATAAAGCAGCCTTATCACGAGCTTTAATGTCGAATTAGGGGAAGTCTAAAGTGACCTTACGACGATGAGCTTAATGCCAAACAGGGCACGTCTAAGAAACTTTTGTACATACTTACTTAGGACTCGTAATAGTGGTTGTACCATTTTTGATTTTTAACTAGCATAGCTATATAAGTCACTTTCCGTAATAAGCATTAAACGTTCATTCCCTTGCAACCATAGAATACTTAAGTTTTAACTTCCCTATATAAGTCAACTTCAATAATGATCATTACACATTCATTCCCTTGTATATAATACTTAAGATGTGTTCTCTTCTCTAATCTCGCTTGCTTGTGCGCTCTATTGAATCTTGCATGATTGATGGATGCTTGCTAGATAGGTTTGATTGTAGGTTTTTTCTTTCTTTCTTTTATTAGCTTCTTCCCCCCATTCTACCATTTGTGAGAGAAGACCACTCCAAAGGATATCCTCTTCTTGAATTAGAGTGAGGAAGAAGTGCTTTTTCGTTCATGCATTTCATAATTTTGTTCTTAGCATTTCTAAATTCAAAGTGGAATAAACTAACCCAAAAACATAAGCCGCTTGTGCGTGAATTAGAGTGAGGAAGTTGTGAATTTTTTTGTTCATCCATTGCATAATTTTGTTCATTTCCATGGTGAAATTGGTAGCTTAGAGCATGTAAAATCAACAAAAAAACCAATAAACCACATGTAATCACTTTTATAGACACCATAAACGTGGATTCGAAATAATCCTTATAACCACCATCAAATCTTAAGAATCTCAAACACCTCAAAAAACCATGCCAAACCATCTCTCGGGTTGGGAGACGTAAGTCCATAGTCCCATGAAAAAAAACCATGAGTCAACACACATAAGCTTAGAGATGTGAGCCGCCGTGAGTCAACACGTGAGCTTAGAGACATGAGTTGTAAGCCTAGAGACATCCACTATGAGTCTAGAGGCATATAAGACATGAGTCATGAGCCAAGTCTAGAGTTGTGAGTCGTGAGTCTAGAGACGTAAGTCAATAGACATGAGTCTGAAGCTGCGAGTTAACAAACGCGAGTCTGGTCAACCTAATAGTATACTAGGCAATTCAAACAGTATGGTACTAATGTGATTCTAGGAAACCTAATATTATAACAATGAATTAAAAGTGTTTGGTAAAGCAGCTCTTGAAGACCTATAAAGACACACCTACCTTGTCATACGAATTACACAAATAATTCTTGTCCTTTATAATTATTGGGGTGTAAGTACTACATGAGCCAGAACCTGTGAGTCCATAAGCATGAGCCTAGAGGCTTGAGCCCACTAGTAAGGGCGATGAGAGGCCAACTCATTAGATGTTTGTGAGCTTGTTTCTTCAAAAACTGTGTGAGCACACAAAAATGAGTCTAGAGCGCGAGTCTAGAGATGCACATAGGTCGTCCAGAGACATGAGTCTAGAGATGCGTGTGTGTGTCCAAAGGCATGAGTCCCATAGAAATAAGCCTCATGATCTTGACCCCCCAAGAGAAGCGAGTATATGCCAAGAAAAGCAATACAGAGCGTCAAAGAAAGCAAATTTGTTGGAAAAATCTGAGTGCACACACAAGACACACACCTTCTATACATTTCCCAAGCACATCATCTCCATTTTTCACTGAGAGTATCAATTATCTTTCCCACATTCTGCATCTCCTAGGAAGCGTGGACACGTACGTACACGTGCAACTAACCTCATCAATGGAAACCCTCTAAGTACATATATAGATGGGGGGACCATGGTAGGTATGGGAGCCAACCTTATCTCTTGTATTACAATTGGCCATGTAAGTACCTCCAAAGCGCTTTAAAGAATATAACCTCACCCTCGACTCTATTTTAACATAAACACAACCTCACCCTAGTCCACATATTAGCCATATATAAATCCAATCTCTAAGCATCAAGTTATGAGATCTTGGATTAATATCATGTTGTGCATGGTCTAGAGACTATTATCTAGATACCCATGAAACATCATTAAATGGTAGTCTTGGCAATAATTTTGCCAATCAAAAGGTGCACCTAGTTTAAAGGGCCCACCAAGCCCCTTCCACAAAAATAGAAGGAGGCCTTTCATGAAGATGCATGCATAACTTCTACTTCTATATCCTATCGTCGCTCGTGCATGGTTTGGGCACCATCTACCCATGCAAAATCATTCATGATAGTGGTCATGGGGTGATAACCCCATTGATCAAAAGGCGTGGGTTGCTTCTACCAAAATCATTCATGATAGTGTACCTCTTTAGGCCACCTTGACTACCCCAAGGTACCCAAAGATTATCATCAATTTGCCATACATCTAGGTCACATATCACTTTAGAGTCTACCACTTATCCTGGCATGCCAATTTCACGTTATATCTTGGACCATCTACACCTCTTCAACTTGGGAGCTAGCTTCACCACTAACCTGGGTGATGTGGTCACCTTTAGGAAGGGAGGGAGGGGGACGTAGTTTCACCCACCTATCACACCTTAAGGAGCTTTGCCATCTTATTTGCTGGAGTTAGCACATGTCATACCATATAAGGAGCTGTGCCGTCTTATTTTTTTGAGTGATCTTTGCCAGTTTATTTGCTTGAGCGAGCACCTGTTTTTACAAGATAGCACTTTAGAATATAAAGGAGCCTTACCACACACGAGCATAATGTCAAATTAGGGGAAGTCTAAAGTGACCTTACGACGATGAGCTTAATGCCAAACAGGGCACGTCTAAGAAATTTGTGTTTAGGACTCGTAATAGTGGTTGTACCATTTTTAATATTTAACTAGCCTATATAAGTGAATTTCCGTAATAAGCATTACACATTCATTCCCTTGCAACCATAGAATGCTTAAGTTTTAACTTCCCCATATAAGTCAACTTCAATAATGATCATTACACATTCATTCCCTTGTATATGATGTGAGCCTAAATCATTAGAACATAATGTGTAAGCCTATAGACATGAGTCTATAGGTATACATAAGCTTGAACCCGTGAGTATAAGCATGAGCCTAGAGGCTTGAGCCCACTAGTAAGTGTGATGAGAGGCCAGCTCATTAGATGTCTCTGAGCTTGTTTCTTCAAAAACTGTGTGAGCACACAAACATGAGTCTAGAGCGCGAGTCTAGAGATGCGCATAGGTCGTCCAGAGACATGAGTCTAGAGATGTGTGTGTGTGTCTAAAGGCGGGAGTCCCATAGAAATAAGCCTCATGATCTTGACTCCCCAAGAAAAGCGATATCTAGTAAATGCCAAGAAAAGCAATACAGAGCGTCAAAGAAAGCAAATTTGTTGGAAAAATCTGGGTGCACACACGACACACCCCTTCTATCCATTTCCCAAGCACATCATCTCCATTTTTCACTAAGAGTATCGATTCTTTTCCCCACATTCTGCATCTCCTAGGAAGCTTGGACACATACACGTGCAACTAACCTCATCAATGGAAACCCTCTAAGTACATATATAGATGGGGGGACCATGGTAGGTGTGGAAGCCAACCTTATCTCCTGTATAACAATTGGCCATGGAAGCACCTCCAAAGCGCTTTGAAGAATATAAGCTCACCCTCAACTCTAATTTAACATAAACACAACCTCACCCTAGTCAACATATTAGCCATATATAAATCCAATCTCTAAGCATCAAGCTATGAGATCTTGGATTAATATCATGTTGTGCATGGTCCAGAGACTATTATCTAGATACCCATGAAACATCATTAAATGGTAGTCTTGGCAATAATTTAGCCAGTCAAAAGGTGCACCTAATTTAAAGGGCCCACCAAGCCCCTTCCACAACAATAGAAGGAGGCCTTTCATGAAGATGCATGCAGAACTTCTACTTCTATATCCTATCGTCGCGCATGGTTTGGGCACCATCTACCCATGCAAAATCATTGATAATAGTGGTCATTGGGTGATAACCCCATTGATCAAAAGGCGTGGGTTGCTTCTACCAAAATCATTCATGATAGTGGTCGTGTGGTGATAGCTCCATTAATCAGAAGGCATGGGTTTCTTCTACCTACCAGGTGATTTTGAAGGGACCAAGCCACCTCCACAATAGAAGGAGGCCTACATGAAAGAAATCTACTTCACATCTACCTCTTTATGCCACCCTGACTACCCCAAGGCTACCCAAAGATTATCATCAATTTGCCATACCTCTAAGTCACATATCACTTTAGAGTCTACCACTTATCCTGGCATGCCAATTTCACGTTATATCTTGGACCATCTACACCTCTTCAACTTGGGAGCTAGCTTCACCACTAACCTGGGTGATGTGGTCATCTTTAGGAAGGGAGGGAGGGGGACATAGTTTCACCCAGGTTTCACTATAACACCACAAGGAGCTTTGCCGTCTTATTTGGTGGAAATAGCACATGTCATACCATATAAGGAGCTGTGCCATCTTATTTTTTTGAGTGATCTTTGCCAGCTTATTTGCTTGAGCGAGCACCTGTTTTTACAAGATAGCACTTTAGAGTATAAAGCAGCCTTATCACGAGCTTTAATGTCGAATTAGGGGAAGTCTAAAGTGACCTTACGACGATGAGCTTAATGCCAAACAGGGCACGTCTAAGAAACTTTTGTACATACTTACTTAGGACTCGTAATAGTGGTTGTACCATTTTTGATTTTTAACTAGCCTATATAAGTCACTTTCCGTAATAAGCATTAAACGTTCATTCCCTTGCAACCATAGAATACTTAAGTTTTAACTTCCCTATATAAGTCAACTTCAATAATGATCATTACACATTCATTCCCTTGTATATAATACTTAAGATGTGTTCTCTTCTCTAATCTCGCTTGCTTGTGCGCTCTATTGAATCTTGCATGATTGATGGATGCTTGCTAGATAGGTTTGATTGTAGGTTTTTTCTTTCTTTCTTTTATTAGCTTCTTCCCCCCATTCTACCATTTGTGAGAGAAGACCACTCCAAAGGATATCCTCTTCTTGAATTAGAGTGAGGAAGAAGTGATTTTTCGTTCATGCATTTCATAATTTTGTTCTTAGCATTTCTAAATTCAAAGTGGAATAAACTAACCCAAAAACATAAGCCGCTTGTGCGTGAATTAGAGTGAGGAAGTTGTGAATTTTTTTGTTCATCCATTGCATAATTTTGTTCATTTCCATGGTGAAATTGGTAGCTTAGAGCATGTAAAATCAACAAAAAAACCAATAAACCACATGTAATCACTTTTATAGACACCATAAACGTGGATTCGAAATAATCCTTATAACCACCATCAAATCTTAAGAATCTCAAACACCTCAAAAAACCATGCCAAACCATCTCTCGGGTTGGGAGACGTAAGTCCATAGTCCCATGAAAAAAAACCATGAGTCAACACACATAAGCTTAGAGATGTGAGCCGCCGTGAGTCAACACGTGAGCTTAGAGACATGAGTTGTAAGCCTAGAGACATCCACTATGAGTCTAGAGGCATATAAGACATGAGTCATGAGCCAAGTCTAGAGTTGTGAGTCGTGAGTCTAGAGACGTAAGTCAATAGACATGAGTCTGAAGCTGCGAGTTAACAAACGCGAGTCTGGTCAACCTAATAGTATACCAGGCAATTCAAACAGTATGGTACTAATGTGATTCTAGGAAACCTAATATTATAACAATGAATTAAAAGTGTTTGGTAAAGCAGCTCTTGAAGACCTATAAAGACACACCTACCTTGTCATACGAATTACACAAATAATTCTTGTCCTTTATAATTATTGGGGTGTAAGTACTACATGAGCCAGAACCTGTGAGTCCATAAGCATGAGCCTAGAGGCTTGAGCCCACTAGTAAGGGCGATGAGAGGCCAACTCATTAGATGTTTGTGAGCTTGTTTCTTCAAAAACTGTGTGAGCACACAAAAATGAGTCTAGAGCGCGAGTCTAGAGATGCACATAGGTCGTCCAGAGACATGAGTCTAGAGATGCGTGTGTGTGTCCAAAGGCATGAGTCCCATAGAAATAAGCCTCATGATCTTGACCCCCCAAGAGAAGCGAGTATATGCCAAGAAAAGCAATACAGAGCGTCAAAGAAAGCAAATTTGTTGGAAAAATCTGAGTGCACACACAAGACACACACCTTCTATACATTTCCCAAGCACATCATCTCCATTTTTCACTGAGAGTATCAATTATCTTTCCCACATTCTGCATCTCCTAGGAAGCGTGGACACGTACGTACACGTGCAACTAACCTCATCAATGGAAACCCTCTAAGTACATATATAGATGGGGGGACCATGGTAGGTATGGGAGCCAACCTTATCTCTTGTATTACAATTGGCCATGTAAGTACCTCCAAAGCGCTTTAAAGAATATAACCTCACCCTCGACTCTATTTTAACATAAACACAACCTCACCCTAGTCCACATATTAGCCATATATAAATCCAATCTCTAAGCATCAAGTTATGAGATCTTGGATTAATATCATGTTGTGCATGGTCTAGAGACTATTATCTAGATACCCATGAAACATCATTAAATGGTAGTCTTGGCAATAATTTTGCCAATCAAAAGGTGCACCTAGTTTAAAGGGCCCACCAAGCCCCTTCCACAAAAATAGAAGGAGGCCTTTCATGAAGATGCATGCATAACTTCTACTTCTATATCCTATCGTCGCTCGTGCATGGTTTGGGCACCATCTACCCATGCAAAATCATTCATGATAGTGGTCATGGGGTGATAACCCCATTGATCAAAAGGCGTGGGTTGCTTCTACCAAAATCATTCATGATAGTGTACCTCTTTAGGCCACCTTGACTACCCCAAGGTACCCAAAGATTATCATCAATTTGCCATACATCTAGGTCACATATCACTTTAGAGTCTACCACTTATCCTGGCATGCCAATTTCACGTTATATCTTGGACCATCTACACCTCTTCAACTTGGGAGCTAGCTTCACCACTAACCTGGGTGATGTGGTCACCTTTAGGAAGGGAGGGAGGGGGACGTAGTTTCACCCACCTATCACACCTTAAGGAGCTTTGCCATCTTATTTGCTGGAGTTAGCACATGTCATACCATATAAGGAGCTGTGCCGTCTTATTTTTTTGAGTGATCTTTGCCAGTTTATTTGCTTGAGCGAGCACCTGTTTTTACAAGATAGCACTTTAGAATATAAAGGAGCCTTACCACACACGAGCATAATGTCAAATTAGGGGAAGTCTAAAGTGACCTTACGACGATGAGCTTAATGCCAAACAGGGCACGTCTAAGAAATTTGTGTTTAGGACTCGTAATAGTGGTTGTACCATTTTTAATATTTAACTAGCCTATATAAGTGAATTTCCGTAATAAGCATTACACATTCATTCCCTTGCAACCATAGAATGCTTAAGTTTTAACTTCCCCATATAAGTCAACTTCAATAATGATCATTACACATTCATTCCCTTGTATATGATGTGAGCCTAAATCATTAGAACATAATGTGTAAGCCTATAGACATGAGTCTATAGGTATACATAAGCTTGAACCCGTGAGTATAAGCATGAGCCTAGAGGCTTGAGCCCACTAGTAAGTGTGATGAGAGGGCAGCTCATTAGATGTCTCTGAGCTTGTTTCTTCAAAAACTGTGTGAGCACACAAACATGAGTCTAGAGCGCGAGTCTAGAGATGCGCATAGGTCGTCCAGAGACATGAGTCTAGAGATGTGTGTGTGTGTCTAAAGGCGGGAGTCCCATAGAAATAAGCCTCATGATCTTGACTCCCCAAGAAAAGCGATATCTAGTAAATGCCAAGAAAAGCAATACAGAGCGTCAAAGAAAGCAAATTTGTTGGAAAAATCTGGGTGCACACACGACACACCCCTTCTATCCATTTCCCAAGCACATCATCTCCATTTTTCACTAAGAGTATCGATTCTTTTCCCCACATTCTGCATCTCCTAGGAAGCTTGGACACATACACGTGCAACTAACCTCATCAATGGAAACCCTCTAAGTACATATATAGATGGGGGGACCATGGTAGGTGTGGAAGCCAACCTTA
Organism: Cibotium barometz; assembly: GCF_041138505.1. NCBI lineage: Eukaryota > Viridiplantae > Streptophyta > Polypodiopsida > Cyatheales > Cibotiaceae > Cibotium > Cibotium barometz. Next base: position 3,329,563 of record NC_141075.1, read on the forward strand.
TCTCCTGTATAACAATTGGCCATGGAAGCACCTCCAAAGCGCTTTGAAGAATATAAGCTCACCCTCAACTCTAATTTAACATAAACACAACCTCACCCTAGTCAACATATTAGCCATATATAAATCCAATCTCTAAGCATCAAGCTATGAGATCTTGGATTAATATCATGTTGTGCATGGTCCAGAGACTATTATCTAGATACCCATGAAACATCATTAAATGGTAGTCTTGGCAATAATTTAGCCAGTCAAAAGGTGCACCTAATTTAAAGGGCCCACCAAGCCCCTTCCACAACAATAGAAGGAGGCCTTTCATGAAGATGCATGCAGAACTTCTACTTCTATATCCTATCGTCGCGCATGGTTTGGGCACCATCTACCCATGCAAAATCATTGATAATAGTGGTCATTGGGTGATAACCCCATTGATCAAAAGGCGTGGGTTGCTTCTACCAAAATCATTCATGATAGTGGTCGTGTGGTGATAGCTCCATTAATCAGAAGGCATGGGTTTCTTCTACCTACCAGGTGATTTTGAAGGGACCAAGCCACCTCCACAATAGAAGGAGGCCTACATGAAAGAAATCTACTTCACATCTACCTCTTTATGCCACCCTGACTACCCCAAGGCTACCCAAAGATTATCATCAATTTGCCATACCTCTAAGTCACATATCACTTTAGAGTCTACCACTTATCCTGGCATGCCAATTTCACGTTATATCTTGGACCATCTACACCTCTTCAACTTGGGAGCTAGCTTCACCACTAACCTGGGTGATGTGGTCATCTTTAGGAAGGGAGGGAGGGGGACATAGTTTCACCCAGGTTTCACTATAACACCACAAGGAGCTTTGCCGTCTTATTTGGTGGAAATAGCACATGTCATACCATATAAGGAGCTGTGCCATCTTATTTTTTTGAGTGATCTTTGCCAGCTTATTTGCTTGAGCGAGCACCTGTTTTTACAAGATAGCACTTTAGAGTATAAAGCAGCCTTATCACGAGCTTTAATGTCGAATTAGGGGAAGTCTAAAGTGACCTTACGACGATGAGCTTAATGCCAAACAGGGCACGTCTAAGAAACTTCTGTACATACTTACTTAGGACTCGTAATAGTGGTTGTACCATTTTTGATTTTTAACTAGCCTATATAAGTCACTTTCCGTAATAAGCATTAAACGTTCATTCCCTTGCAACCATAGAATACTTAAGTTTTAACTTCCCTATATAAGTCAACTTCAATAATGATCATTACACATTCATTCCCTTGTATATAATACTTAAGATGTGTTCTCTTCTCTAATCTCGCTTGCTTGTGCGCTCTATTGAATCTTGCATGATTGATGGATGCTTGCTAGATAGGTTTGATTGTAGGTTTTTTCTTTCTTTCTTTTATTAGCTTCTTCCCCCCATTCTACCATTTGTGAGAGAAGACCACTCCAAAGGATATCCTCTTCTTGAATTAGAGTGAGGAAGAAGTGATTTTTCGTTCATGCATTTCATAATTTTGTTCTTAGCATTTCTAAATTCAAAGTGGAATAAACTAACCCAAAAACATAAGCCGCTTGTGCGTGAATTAGAGTGAGGAAGTTGTGAATTTTTTTGTTCATCCATTGCATAATTTTGTTCATTTCCATGGTGAAATTGGTAGCTTAGAGCATGTAAAATCAACAAAAAAACCAATAAACCACATGTAATCACTTTTATAGACACCATAAACGTGGATTCGAAATAATCCTTATAACCACCATCAAATCTTAAGAATCTCAAACACCTCAAAAAACCATGCCAAACCATCTCTCGGGTTGGGAGACGTAAGTCCATAGTCCCATGAAAAAAAACCATGAGTCAACACACATAAGCTTAGAGATGTGAGCCGCCGTGAGTCAACACGTGAGCTTAGAGACATGAGTTGTAAGCCTAGAGACATCCACTATGAGTCTAGAGGCATATAAGACATGAGTCATGAGCCAAGTCTAGAGTTGTGAGTCGTGAGTCTAGAGACGTAAGTCAATAGACATGAGTCTGAAGCTGCGAGTTAACAAACGCGAGTCTGGTCAACCTAATAGTATACCAGGCAATTCAAACAGTATGGTACTAATGTGATTCTAGGAAACCTAATATTATAACAATGAATTAAAAGTGTTTGGTAAAGCAGCTCTTGAAGACCTATAAAGACACACCTACCTTGTCATACGAATTACACAAATAATTCTTGTCCTTTATAATTATTGGGGTGTAAGTACTACATGAGCCAGAACCTGTGAGTCCATAAGCATGAGCCTAGAGGCTTGAGCCCACTAGTAAGGGCGATGAGAGGCCAACTCATTAGATGTTTGTGAGCTTGTTTCTTCAAAAACTGTGTGAGCACACAAAAATGAGTCTAGAGCGCGAGTCTAGAGATGCACATAGGTCGTCCAGAGACATGAGTCTAGAGATGCGTGTGTGTGTCCAAAGGCATGAGTCCCATAGAAATAAGCCTCATGATCTTGACCCCCCAAGAGAAGCGAGTATATGCCAAGAAAAGCAATACAGAGCGTCAAAGAAAGCAAATTTGTTGGAAAAATCTGAGTGCACACACAAGACACACACCTTCTATACATTTCCCAAGCACATCATCTCCATTTTTCACTGAGAGTATCAATTATCTTTCCCACATTCTGCATCTCCTAGGAAGCGTGGACACGTACGTACACGTGCAACTAACCTCATCAATGGAAACCCTCTAAGTACATATATAGATGGGGGGACCATGGTAGGTATGGGAGCCAACCTTATCTCTTGTATTACAATTGGCCATGTAAGTACCTCCAAAGCGCTTTAAAGAATATAACCTCACCCTCGACTCTATTTTAACATAAACACAACCTCACCCTAGTCCACATATTAGCCATATATAAATCCAATCTCTAAGCATCAAGTTATGAGATCTTGGATTAATATCATGTTGTGCATGGTCTAGAGACTATTATCTAGATACCCATGAAACATCATTAAATGGTAGTCTTGGCAATAATTTTGCCAATCAAAAGGTGCACCTAGTTTAAAGGGCCCACCAAGCCCCTTCCACAAAAATAGAAGGAGGCCTTTCATGAAGATGCATGCATAACTTCTACTTCTATATCCTATCGTCGCTCGTGCATGGTTTGGGCACCATCTACCCATGCAAAATCATTCATGATAGTGGTCATGGGGTGATAACCCCATTGATCAAAAGGCGTGGGTTGCTTCTACCAAAATCATTCATGATAGTGTACCTCTTTAGGCCACCTTGACTACCCCAAGGTACCCAAAGATTATCATCAATTTGCCATACATCTAGGTCACATATCACTTTAGAGTCTACCACTTATCCTGGCATGCCAATTTCACGTTATATCTTGGACCATCTACACCTCTTCAACTTGGGAGCTAGCTTCACCACTAACCTGGGTGATGTGGTCACCTTTAGGAAGGGAGGGAGGGGGACGTAGTTTCACCCACCTATCACACCTTAAGGAGCTTTGCCATCTTATTTGCTGGAGTTAGCACATGTCATACCATATAAGGAGCTGTGCCGTCTTATTTTTTTGAGTGATCTTTGCCAGTTTATTTGCTTGAGCGAGCACCTGTTTTTACAAGATAGCACTTTAGAATATAAAGGAGCCTTACCACACACGAGCATAATGTCAAATTAGGGGAAGTCTAAAGTGACCTTACGACGATGAGCTTAATGCCAAACAGGGCACGTCTAAGAAATTTGTGTTTAGGACTCGTAATAGTGGTTGTACCATTTTTAATATTTAACTAGCCTATATAAGTGAATTTCCGTAATAAGCATTACACATTCATTCCCTTGCAACCATAGAATGCTTAAGTTTTAACTTCCCCATATAAGTCAACTTCAATAATGATCATTACACATTCATTCCCTTGTATATGATGTGAGCCTAAATCATTAGAACATAATGTGTAAGCCTATAGACATGAGTCTATAGGTATACATAAGCTTGAACCCGTGAGTATAAGCATGAGCCTAGAGGCTTGAGCCCACTAGTAAGTGTGATGAGAGGGCAGCTCATTAGATGTCTCTGAGCTTGTTTCTTCAAAAACTGTGTGAGCACACAAACATGAGTCTAGAGCGCGAGTCTAGAGATGCGCATAGGTCGTCCAGAGACATGAGTCTAGAGATGTGTGTGTGTGTCTAAAGGCGGGAGTCCCATAGAAATAAGCCTCATGATCTTGACTCCCCAAGAAAAGCGATATCTAGTAAATGCCAAGAAAAGCAATACAGAGCGTCAAAGAAAGCAAATTTGTTGGAAAAATCTGGGTGCACACACGACACACCCCTTCTATCCATTTCCCAAGCACATCATCTCCATTTTTCACTAAGAGTATCGATTCTTTTCCCCACATTCTGCATCTCCTAGGAAGCTTGGACACATACACGTGCAACTAACCTCATCAATGGAAACCCTCTAAGTACATATATAGATGGGGGGACCATGGTAGGTGTGGAAGCCAACCTTATCTCCTGTATAACAATTGGCCATGGAAGCACCTCCAAAGCGCTTTGAAGAATATAAGCTCACCCTCAACTCTAATTTAACATAAACACAACCTCACCCTAGTCAACATATTAGCCATATATAAATCCAATCTCTAAGCATCAAGCTATGAGATCTTGGATTAATATCATGTTGTGCATGGTCCAGAGACTATTATCTAGATACCCATGAAACATCATTAAATGGTAGTCTTGGCAATAATTTAGCCAGTCAAAAGGTGCACCTAATTTAAAGGGCCCACCAAGCCCCTTCCACAACAATAGAAGGAGGCCTTTCATGAAGATGCATGCAGAACTTCTACTTCTATATCCTATCGTCGCGCATGGTTTGGGCACCATCTACCCATGCAAAATCATTGATAATAGTGGTCATTGGGTGATAACCCCATTGATCAAAAGGCGTGGGTTGCTTCTACCAAAATCATTCATGATAGTGGTCGTGTGGTGATAGCTCCATTAATCAGAAGGCATGGGTTTCTTCTACCTACCAGGTGATTTTGAAGGGACCAAGCCACCTCCACAATAGAAGGAGGCCTACATGAAAGAAATCTACTTCACATCTACCTCTTTATGCCACCCTGACTACCCCAAGGCTACCCAAAGATTATCATCAATTTGCCATACCTCTAAGTCACATATCACTTTAGAGTCTACCACTTATCCTGGCATGCCAATTTCACGTTATATCTTGGACCATCTACACCTCTTCAACTTGGGAGCTAGCTTCACCACTAACCTGGGTGATGTGGTCATCTTTAGGAAGGGAGGGAGGGGGACATAGTTTCACCCAGGTTTCACTATAACACCACAAGGAGCTTTGCCGTCTTATTTGGTGGAAATAGCACATGTCATACCATATAAGGAGCTGTGCCATCTTATTTTTTTGAGTGATCTTTGCCAGCTTATTTGCTTGAGCGAGCACCTGTTTTTACAAGATAGCACTTTAGAGTATAAAGCAGCCTTATCACGAGCTTTAATGTCGAATTAGGGGAAGTCTAAAGTGACCTTACGACGATGAGCTTAATGCCAAACAGGGCACGTCTAAGAAACTTCTGTACATACTTACTTAGGACTCGTAATAGTGGTTGTACCATTTTTGATTTTTAACTAGCCTATATAAGTCACTTTCCGTAATAAGCATTAAACGTTCATTCCCTTGCAACCATAGAATACTTAAGTTTTAACTTCCCTATATAAGTCAACTTCAATAATGATCATTACACATTCATTCCCTTGTATATAATACTTAAGATGTGTTCTCTTCTCTAATCTCGCTTGCTTGTGCGCTCTATTGAATCTTGCATGATTGATGGATGCTTGCTAGATAGGTTTGATTGTAGGTTTTTTCTTTCTTTCTTTTATTAGCTTCTTCCCCCCATTCTACCATTTGTGAGAGAAGACCACTCCAAAGGATATCCTCTTCTTGAATTAGAGTGAGGAAGAAGTGATTTTTCGTTCATGCATTTCATAATTTTGTTCTTAGCATTTCTAAATTCAAAGTGGAATAAACTAACCCAAAAACATAAGCCGCTTGTGCGTGAATTAGAGTGAGGAAGTTGTGAATTTTTTTGTTCATCCATTGCATAATTTTGTTCATTTCCATGGTGAAATTGGTAGCTTAGAGCATGTAAAATCAACAAAAAAACCAATAAACCACATGTAATCACTTTTATAGACACCATAAACGTGGATTCGAAATAATCCTTATAACCACCATCAAATCTTAAGAATCTCAAACACCTCAAAAAACCATGCCAAACCATCTCTCGGGTTGGGAGACGTAAGTCCATAGTCCCATGAAAAAAAACCATGAGTCAACACACATAAGCTTAGAGATGTGAGCCGCCGTGAGTCAACACGTGAGCTTAGAGACATGAGTTGTAAGCCTAGAGACATCCACTATGAGTCTAGAGGCATATAAGACATGAGTCATGAGCCAAGTCTAGAGTTGTGAGTCGTGAGTCTAGAGACGTAAGTCAATAGACATGAGTCTGAAGCTGCGAGTTAACAAACGCGAGTCTGGTCAACCTAATAGTATACCAGGCAATTCAAACAGTATGGTACTAATGTGATTCTAGGAAACCTAATATTATAACAATGAATTAAAAGTGTTTGGTAAAGCAGCTCTTGAAGACCTATAAAGACACACCTACCTTGTCATACGAATTACACAAATAATTCTTGTCCTTTATAATTATTGGGGTGTAAGTACTACATGAGCCAGAACCTGTGAGTCCATAAGCATGAGCCTAGAGGCTTGAGCCCACTAGTAAGGGCGATGAGAGGCCAACTCATTAGATGTTTGTGAGCTTGTTTCTTCAAAAACTGTGTGAGCACACAAAAATGAGTCTAGAGCGCGAGTCTAGAGATGCACATAGGTCGTCCAGAGACATGAGTCTAGAGATGCGTGTGTGTGTCCAAAGGCATGAGTCCCATAGAAATAAGCCTCATGATCTTGACCCCCCAAGAGAAGCGAGTATATGCCAAGAAAAGCAATACAGAGCGTCAAAGAAAGCAAATTTGTTGGAAAAATCTGAGTGCACACACAAGACACACACCTTCTATACATTTCCCAAGCACATCATCTCCATTTTTCACTGAGAGTATCAATTATCTTTCCCACATTCTGCATCTCCTAGGAAGCGTGGACACGTACGTACACGTGCAACTAACCTCATCAATGGAAACCCTCTAAGTACATATATAGATGGGGGGACCATGGTAGGTATGGGAGCCAACCTTATCTCTTGTATTACAATTGGCCATGTAAGTACCTCCAAAGCGCTTTAAAGAATATAACCTCACCCTCGACTCTATTTTAACATAAACACAACCTCACCCTAGTCCACATATTAGCCATATATAAATCCAATCTCTAAGCATCAAGTTATGAGATCTTGGATTAATATCATGTTGTGCATGGTCTAGAGACTATAGTTTATCTAGATACCCATGAAACATCATTAAATGGTAGTCTTGGCAATAATTTTGCCAATCAAAAGGTGCACCTAGTTTAAAGGGCCCACCAAGCCCCTTCCACAAAAATAGAAGGAGGCCTTTCATGAAGATGCATGCATAACTTCTACTTCTATATCCTATCGTCGCTCGTGCATGGTTTGGGCACCATCTACCCATGCAAAATCATTCATGATAGTGGTCATGGGGTGATAACCCCATTGATCAAAAGGCGTGGGTTGCTTCTACCAAAATCATTCATGATAGTGTACCTCTTTAGGCCACCTTGACTACCCCAAGGTACCCAAAGATTATCATCAATTTGCCATACATCTAGGTCACATATCACTTTAGAGTCTACCACTTATCCTGGCATGCCAATTTCACGTTATATCTTGGACCATCTACACCTCTTCAACTTGGGAGCTAGCTTCACCACTAACCTGGGTGATGTGGTCACCTTTAGGAAGGGAGGGAGGGGGACGTAGTTTCACCCACCTATCACACCTTAAGGAGCTTTGCCATCTTATTTGCTGGAGTTAGCACATGTCATACCATATAAGGAGCTGTGCCGTCTTATTTTTTTGAGTGATCTTTGCCAGTTTATTTGCTTGAGCGAGCACCTGTTTTTACAAGATAGCACTTTAGAATATAAAGGAGCCTTACCACACACGAGCATAATGTCAAATTAGGGGAAGTCTAAAGTGACCTTACGACGATGAGCTTAATGCCAAACAGGGCACGTCTAAGAAATTTGTGTTTAGGACTCGTAATAGTGGTTGTACCATTTTTAATATTTAACTAGCCTATATAAGTGAATTTCCGTAATAAGCATTACACATTCATTCCCTTGCAACCATAGAATGCTTAAGTTTTAACTTCCCCATATAAGTCAACTTCAATAATGATCATTACACATTCATTCCCTTGTATATGATGTGAGCCTAAATCATTAGAACATAATGTGTAAGCCTATAGACATGAGTCTATAGGTATACATAAGCTTGAACCCGTGAGTATAAGCATGAGCCTAGAGGCTTGAGCCCACTAGTAAGTGTGATGAGAGGGCAGCTCATTAGATGTCTCTGAGCTTGTTTCTTCAAAAACTGTGTGAGCACACAAACATGAGTCTAGAGCGCGAGTCTAGAGATGCGCATAGGTCGTCCAGAGACATGAGTCTAGAGATGTGTGTGTGTGTCTAAAGGCGGGAGTCCCATAGAAATAAGCCTCATGATCTTGACTCCCCAAGAAAAGCGATATCTAGTAAATGCCAAGAAAAGCAATACAGAGCGTCAAAGAAAGCAAATTTGTTGGAAAAATCTGGGTGCACACACGACACACCCCTTCTATCCATTTCCCAAGCACATCATCTCCATTTTTCACTAAGAGTATCGATTCTTTTCCCCACATTCTGCATCTCCTAGGAAGCTTGGACACATACACGTGCAACTAACCTCATCAATGGAAACCCTCTAAGTACATATATAGATGGGGGGACCATGGTAGGTGTGGAAGCCAACCTTATCTCCTGTATAACAATTGGCCATGGAAGCACCTCCAAAGCGCTTTGAAGAATATAAGCTCACCCTCAACTCTAATTTAACATAAACACAACCTCACCCTAGTCAACATATTAGCCATATATAAATCCAATCTCTAAGCATCAAGCTATGAGATCTTGGATTAATATCATGTTGTGCATGGTCCAGAGACTATTATCTAGATACCCATGAAACATCATTAAATGGTAGTCTTGGCAATAATTTAGCCAGTCAAAAGGTGCACCTAATTTAAAGGGCCCACCAAGCCCCTTCCACAACAATAGAAGGAGGCCTTTCATGAAGATGCATGCAGAACTTCTACTTCTATATCCTATCGTCGCGCATGGTTTGGGCACCATCTACCCATGCAAAATCATTGATAATAGTGGTCATTGGGTGATAACCCCATTGATCAAAAGGCGTGGGTTGCTTCTACCAAAATCATTCATGATAGTGGTCGTGTGGTGATAGCTCCATTAATCAGAAGGCATGGGTTTCTTCTACCTACCAGGTGATTTTGAAGGGACCAAGCCACCTCCACAATAGAAGGAGGCCTACATGAAAGAAATCTACTTCACATCTACCTCTTTATGCCACCCTGACTACCCCAAGGCTACCCAAAGATTATCATCAATTTGCCATACCTCTAAGTCACATATCACTTTAGAGTCTACCACTTATCCTGGCATGCCAATTTCACGTTATATCTTGGACCATCTACACCTCTTCAACTTGGGAGCTAGCTTCACCACTAACCTGGGTGATGTGGTCATCTTTAGGAAGGGAGGGAGGGGGACATAGTTTCACCCAGGTTTCACTATAACACCACAAGGAGCTTTGCCGTCTTATTTGGTGGAAATAGCACATGTCATACCATATAAGGAGCTGTGCCATCTTATTTTTTTGAGTGATCTTTGCCAGCTTATTTGCTTGAGCGAGCACCTGTTTTTACAAGATAGCACTTTAGAGTATAAAGCAGCCTTATCACGAGCTTTAATGTCGAATTAGGGGAAGTCTAAAGTGACCTTACGACGATGAGCTTAATGCCAAACAGGGCACGTCTAAGAAACTTTTGTACATACTTACTTAGGACTCGTAATAGTGGTTGTACCATTTTTGATTTTTAACTAGCCTATATAAGTCACTTTCCGTAATAAGCATTAAACGTTCATTCCCTTGCAACCATAGAATACTTAAGTTTTAACTTCCCTATATAAGTCAACTTCAATAATGATCATTACACATTCATTCCCTTGTATATAATACTTAAGATGTGTTCTCTTCTCTAATCTCGCTTGCTTGTGCGCTCTATTGAATCTTGCATGATTGATGGATGCTTGCTAGATAGGTTTGATTGTAGGTTTTTTCTTTCTTTCTTTTATTAGCTTCTTCCCCCCATTCTACCATTTGTGAGAGAAGACCACTCCAAAGGATATCCTCTTCTTGAATTAGAGTGAGGAAGAAGTGATTTTTCGTTCATGCATTTCATAATTTTGTTCTTAGCATTTCTAAATTCAAAGTGGAATAAACTAACCCAAAAACATAAGCCGCTTGTGCGTGAATTAGAGTGAGGAAGTTGTGAATTTTTTTGTTCATCCATTGCATAATTTTGTTCATTTCCATGGTGAAATTGGTAGCTTAGAGCATGTAAAATCAACAAAAAAACCAATAAACCACATGTAATCACTTTTATAGACACCATAAACGTGGATTCGAAATAATCCTTATAACCACCATCAAATCTTAAGAATCTCAAACACCTCAAAAAACCATGCCAAACCATCTCTCGGGTTGGGAGACGTAAGTCCATAGTCCCATGAAAAAAAACCATGAGTCAACACACATAAGCTTAGAGATGTGAGCCGCCGTGAGTCAACACGTGAGCTTAGAGACATGAGTTGTAAGCCTAGAGACATCCACTATGAGTCTAGAGGCATATAAGACATGAGTCATGAGCCAAGTCTAGAGTTGTGAGTCGTGAGTCTAGAGACGTAAGTCAATAGACATGAGTCTGAAGCTGCGAGTTAACAAACGCGAGTCTGGTCAACCTAATAGTATACCAGGCAATTCAAACAGTATGGTACTAATGTGATTCTAGGAAACCTAATATTATAACAATGAATTAAAAGTGTTTGGTAAAGCAGCTCTTGAAGACCTATAAAGACACACCTACCTTGTCATACGAATTACACAAATAATTCTTGTCCTTTATAATTATTGGGGTGTAAGTACTACATGAGCCAGAACCTGTGAGTCCATAAGCATGAGCCTAGAGGCTTGAGCCCACTAGTAAGGGCGATGAGAGGCCAACTCATTAGATGTTTGTGAGCTTGTTTCTTCAAAAACTGTGTGAGCACACAAAAATGAGTCTAGAGCGCGAGTCTAGAGATGCACATAGGTCGTCCAGAGACATGAGTCTAGAGATGCGTGTGTGTGTCCAAAGGCATGAGTCCCATAGAAATAAGCCTCATGATCTTGACCCCCCAAGAGAAGCGAGTATATGCCAAGAAAAGCAATACAGAGCGTCAAAGAAAGCAAATTTGTTGGAAAAATCTGAGTGCACACACAAGACACACACCTTCTATACATTTCCCAAGCACATCATCTCCATTTTTCACTGAGAGTATCAATTATCTTTCCCACATTCTGCATCTCCTAGGAAGCGTGGACACGTACGTACACGTGCAACTAACCTCATCAATGGAAACCCTCTAAGTACATATATAGATGGGGGGACCATGGTAGGTATGGGAGCCAACCTTATCTCTTGTATTACAATTGGCCATGTAAGTACCTCCAAAGCGCTTTAAAGAATATAACCTCACCCTCGACTCTATTTTAACATAAACACAACCTCACCCTAGTCCACATATTAGCCATATATAAATCCAATCTCTAAGCATCAAGTTATGAGATCTTGGATTAATATCATGTTGTGCATGGTCTAGAGACTATAGTTTATCTAGATACCCATGAAACATCATTAAATGGTAGTCTTGGCAATAATTTTGCCAATCAAAAGGTGCACCTAGTTTAAAGGGCCCACCAAGCCCCTTCCACAAAAATAGAAGGAGGCCTTTCATGAAGATGCATGCATAACTTCTACTTCTATATCCTATCGTCGCTCGTGCATGGTTTGGGCACCATCTACCCATGCAAAATCATTCATGATAGTGGTCATGGGGTGATAACCCCATTGATCAAAAGGCGTGGGTTGCTTCTACCAAAATCATTCATGATAGTGTACCTCTTTAGGCCACCTTGACTACCCCAAGGTACCCAAAGATTATCATCAATTTGCCATACATCTAGGTCACATATCACTTTAGAGTCTACCACTTATCCTGGCATGCCAATTTCACGTTATATCTTGGACCATCTACACCTCTTCAACTTGGGAGCTAGCTTCACCACTAACCTGGGTGATGTGGTCACCTTTAGGAAGGGAGGGAGGGGGACGTAGTTTCACCCACCTATCACACCTTAAGGAGCTTTGCCATCTTATTTGCTGGAGTTAGCACATGTCATACCATATAAGGAGCTGTGCCGTCTTATTTTTTTGAGTGATCTTTGCCAGTTTATTTGCTTGAGCGAGCACCTGTTTTTACAAGATAGCACTTTAGAATATAAAGGAGCCTTACCACACACGAGCATAATGTCAAATTAGGGGAAGTCTAAAGTGACCTTACGACGATGAGCTTAATGCCAAACAGGGCACGTCTAAGAAATTTGTGTTTAGGACTCGTAATAGTGGTTGTACCATTTTTAATTTTTAACTAGCCTATATAAGTGAATTTCCGTAATAAGCATTACACATTCATTCCCTTGCAACCATAGAATGCTTAAGTTTTAACTTCCCCATATAAGTCAACTTCAATAATGATCATTACACATTCATTCCCTTGTATATGATGTGAGCCTAAATCATTAGAACATAATGTGTAAGCCTATAGACATGAGTCTATAGGTATACATAAGCTTGAACCCGTGAGTATAAGCATGAGCCTAGAGGCTTGAGCCCACTAGTAAGTGTGATGAGAGGCCAGCTCATTAGATGTCTCTGAGCTTGTTTCTTCAAAAACTGTGTGAGCACACAAACATGAGGCTAGAGCGCGAGTCTAGAGATGCGCATAGGTCGTCCAGAGACATGAGTCTAGAGATGTGTGTGTGTGTCTAAAGGCGGGAGTCCCATAGAAATAAGCCTCATGATCTTGACTCCCCAAGAAAAGCGATATCTAGTAAATGCCAAGAAAAGCAATACAGAGCGTCAAAGAAAGCAAATTTGTTGGAAAAATCTGGGTGCACACACGACACACCCCTTCTATCCATTTCCCAAGCACATCATCTCCATTTTTCACTAAGAGTATCGATTCTTTTCCCCACATTCTGCATCTCCTAGGAAGCTTGGACACATACACGTGCAACTAACCTCATCAATGGAAACCCTCTAAGTACATATATAGATGGGGGGACCATGGTAGGTGTGGAAGCCAACCTTATCTCCTGTATAACAATTGGCCATGGAAGCACCTCCAAAGCGCTTTGAAGAATATAAGCTCACCCTCAACTCTAATTTAACATAAACACAACCTCACCCTAGTCAACATATTAGCCATATATAAATCCAATCTCTAAGCATCAAGCTATGAGATCTTGGATTAATATCATGTTGTGCATGGTCCAGAGACTATTATCTAGATACCCATGAAACATCATTAAATGGTAGTCTTGGCAATAATTTAGCCAGTCAAAAGGTGCACCTAATTTAAAGGGCCCACCAAGCCCCTTCCACAACAATAGAAGGAGGCCTTTCATGAAGATGCATGCAGAACTTCTACTTCTATATCCTATCGTCGCGCATGGTTTGGGCACCATCTACCCATGCAAAATCATTGATAATAGTGGTCATTGGGTGATAACCCCATTGATCAAAAGGCGTGGGTTGCTTCTACCAAAATCATTCATGATAGTGGTCGTGTGGTGATAGCTCCATTAATCAGAAGGCATGGGTTTCTTCTACCTACCAGGTGATTTTGAAGGGACCAAGCCACCTCCACAATAGAAGGAGGCCTACATGAAAGAAATCTACTTCACATCTACCTCTTTATGCCACCCTGACTACCCCAAGGCTACCCAAAGATTATCATCAATTTGCCATACCTCTAAGTCACATATCACTTTAGAGTCTACCACTTATCCTGGCATGCCAATTTCACGTTATATCTTGGACCATCTACACCTCTTCAACTTGGGAGCTAGCTTCACCACTAACCTGGTGGGTGATGTGGTCATCTTTAGGAAGGGAGGGAGGGGGACATAGTTTCACCCAGGTTTCACCCACCTATAACACCACAAGGAGCTTTGCCGTCTTATTTGGTGGAAATAGCACATGTCATACCATATAAGGAGCTGTGCCATCTTATTTTTTTGAGTGATCTTTGCCAGCTTATTTGCTTGAGCGAGCACCTGTTTTTACAAGATAGCACTTTAGAGTATAAAGCAGCCTTATCACGAGCTTTAATGTCGAATTAGGGGAAGTCTAAAGTGACCTTACGACGATGAGCTTAATGCCAAACAGGGCACGTCTAAGAAACTTCTGTACATACTTACTTAGGACTCGTAATAGTGGTTGTACCATTTTTGATTTTTAACTAGCCTATATAAGTCACTTTCCGTAATAAGCATTAAACGTTCATTCCCTTGCAACCATAGAATACTTAAGTTTTAACTTCCCTATATAAGTCAACTTCAATAATGATCATTACACATTCATTCCCTTGTATATAATACTTAAGATGTGTTCTCTTCTCTAATCTCGCTTGCTTGTGCGCTCTATTGAATCTTGCATGATTGATGGATGCTTGCTAGATAGGTTTGATTGTAGGTTTTTTCTTTCTTTCTTTTATTAGCTTCTTCCCCCCATTCTACCATTTGTGAGAGAAGACCACTCCAAAGGATATCCTCTTCTTGAATTAGAGTGAGGAAGAAGTGATTTTTCGTTCATGCATTTCATAATTTTGTTCTTAGCATTTCTAAATTCAAAGTGGAATAAACTAACCCAAAAACATAAGCCGCTTGTGCGTGAATTAGAGTGAGGAAGTTGTGAATTTTTTTGTTCATCCATTGCATAATTTTGTTCATTTCCATGGTGAAATTGGTAGCTTAGAGCATGTAAAATCAACAAAAAAACCAATAAACCACATGTAATCACTTTTATAGACACCATAAACGTGGATTCGAAATAATCCTTATAACCACCATCAAATCTTAAGAATCTCAAACACCTCAAAAAACCATGCCAAACCATCTCTCGGGTTGGGAGACGTAAGTCCATAGTCCCATGAAAAAAAACCATGAGTCAACACACATAAGCTTAGAGATGTGAGCCGCCGTGAGTCAACACGTGAGCTTAGAGACATGAGTTGTAAGCCTAGAGACATCCACTATGAGTCTAGAGGCATATAAGACATGAGTCATGAGCCAAGTCTAGAGTTGTGAGTCGTGAGTCTAGAGACGTAAGTCAATAGACATGAGTCTGAAGCTGCGAGTTAACAAACGCGAGTCTGGTCAACCTAATAGTATACCAGGCAATTCAAACAGTATGGTACTAATGTGATTCTAGGAAACCTAATATTATAACAATGAATTAAAAGTGTTTGGTAAAGCAGCTCTTGAAGACCTATAAAGACACACCTACCTTGTCATACGAATTACACAAATAATTCTTGTCCTTTATAATTATTGGGGTGTAAGTACTACATGAGCCAGAACCTGTGAGTCCATAAGCATGAGCCTAGAGGCTTGAGCCCACTAGTAAGGGCGATGAGAGGCCAACTCATTAGATGTTTGTGAGCTTGTTTCTTCAAAAACTGTGTGAGCACACAAAAATGAGTCTAGAGCGCGAGTCTAGAGATGCACATAGGTCGTCCAGAGACATGAGTCTAGAGATGCGTGTGTGTGTCCAAAGGCATGAGTCCCATAGAAATAAGCCTCATGATCTTGACCCCCCAAGAGAAGCGAGTATATGCCAAGAAAAGCAATACAGAGCGTCAAAGAAAGCAAATTTGTTGGAAAAATCTGAGTGCACACACAAGACACACACCTTCTATACATTTCCCAAGCACATCATCTCCATTTTTCACTGAGAGTATCAATTATCTTTCCCACATTCTGCATCTCCTAGGAAGCGTGGACACGTACGTACACGTGCAACTAACCTCATCAATGGAAACCCTCTAAGTACATATATAGATGGGGGGACCATGGTAGGTATGGGAGCCAACCTTATCTCTTGTATTACAATTGGCCATGTAAGTACCTCCAAAGCGCTTTAAAGAATATAACCTCACCCTCGACTCTATTTTAACATAAACACAACCTCACCCTAGTCCACATATTAGCCATATATAAATCCAATCTCTAAGCATCAAGTTATGAGATCTTGGATTAATATCATGTTGTGCATGGTCTAGAGACTATTATCTAGATACCCATGAAACATCATTAAATGGTAGTCTTGGCAATAATTTTGCCAATCAAAAGGTGCACCTAGTTTAAAGGGCCCACCAAGCCCCTTCCACAAAAATAGAAGGAGGCCTTTCATGAAGATGCATGCATAACTTCTACTTCTATATCCTATCGTCGCTCGTGCATGGTTTGGGCACCATCTACCCATGCAAAATCATTCATGATAGTGGTCATGGGGTGATAACCCCATTGATCAAAAGGCGTGGGTTGCTTCTACCAAAATCATTCATGATAGTGTACCTCTTTAGGCCACCTTGACTACCCCAAGGTACCCAAAGATTATCATCAATTTGCCATACATCTAGGTCACATATCACTTTAGAGTCTACCACTTATCCTGGCATGCCAATTTCACGTTATATCTTGGACCATCTACACCTCTTCAACTTGGGAGCTAGCTTCACCACTAACCTGGGTGATGTGGTCACCTTTAGGAAGGGAGGGAGGGGGACGTAGTTTCACCCACCTATCACACCTTAAGGAGCTTTGCCATCTTATTTGCTGGAGTTAGCACATGTCATACCATATAAGGAGCTGTGCCGTCTTATTTTTTTGAGTGATCTTTGCCAGTTTATTTGCTTGAGCGAGCACCTGTTTTTACAAGATAGCACTTTAGAATATAAAGGAGCCTTACCACACACGAGCATAATGTCAAATTAGGGGAAGTCTAAAGTGACCTTACGACGATGAGCTTAATGCCAAACAGGGCACGTCTAAGAAATTTGTGTTTAGGACTCGTAATAGTGGTTGTACCATTTTTAATTTTTAACTAGCCTATATAAGTGAATTTCCGTAATAAGCATTACACATTCATTCCCTTGCAACCATAGAATGCTTAAGTTTTAACTTCCCCATATAAGTCAACTTCAATAATGATCATTACACATTCATTCCCTTGTATATGATGTGAGCCTAAATCATTAGAACATAATGTGTAAGCCTATAGACATGAGTCTATAGGTATACATAAGCTTGAACCCGTGAGTATAAGCATGAGCCTAGAGGCTTGAGCCCACTAGTAAGTGTGATGAGAGGCCAGCTCATTAGATGTCTCTGAGCTTGTTTCTTCAAAAACTGTGTGAGCACACAAACATGAGGCTAGAGCGCGAGTCTAGAGATGCGCATAGGTCGTCCAGAGACATGAGTCTAGAGATGTGTGTGTGTGTCTAAAGGCGGGAGTCCCATAGAAATAAGCCTCATGATCTTGACTCCCCAAGAAAAGCGATATCTAGTAAATGCCAAGAAAAGCAATACAGAGCGTCAAAGAAAGCAAATTTGTTGGAAAAATCTGGGTGCACACACGACACACCCCTTCTATCCATTTCCCAAGCACATCATCTCCATTTTTCACTAAGAGTATCGATTCTTTTCCCCACATTCTGCATCTCCTAGGAAGCTTGGACACATACACGTGCAACTAACCTCATCAATGGAAACCCTCTAAGTACATATATAGATGGGGGGACCATGGTAGGTGTGGAAGCCAACCTTATCTCCTGTATAACAATTGGCCATGGAAGCACCTCCAAAGCGCTTTGAAGAATATAAGCTCACCCTCAACTCTAATTTAACATAAACACAACCTCACCCTAGTCAACATATTAGCCATATATAAATCCAATCTCTAAGCATCAAGCTATGAGATCTTGGATTAATATCATGTTGTGCATGGTCCAGAGACTATTATCTAGATACCCATGAAACATCATTAAATGGTAGTCTTGGCAATAATTTAGCCAGTCAAAAGGTGCACCTAATTTAAAGGGCCCACCAAGCCCCTTCCACAACAATAGAAGGAGGCCTTTCATGAAGATGCATGCAGAACTTCTACTTCTATATCCTATCGTCGCGCATGGTTTGGGCACCATCTACCCATGCAAAATCATTGATAATAGTGGTCATTGGGTGATAACCCCATTGATCAAAAGGCGTGGGTTGCTTCTACCAAAATCATTCATGATAGTGGTCGTGTGGTGATAGCTCCATTAATCAGAAGGCATGGGTTTCTTCTACCTACCAGGTGATTTTGAAGGGACCAAGCCACCTCCACAATAGAAGGAGGCCTACATGAAAGAAATCTACTTCACATCTACCTCTTTATGCCACCCTGACTACCCCAAGGCTACCCAAAGATTATCATCAATTTGCCATACCTCTAAGTCACATATCACTTTAGAGTCTACCACTTATCCTGGCATGCCAATTTCACGTTATATCTTGGACCATCTACACCTCTTCAACTTGGGAGCTAGCTTCACCACCACTAACCTGGTGGGTGATGTGGTCATCTTTAGGAAGGGAGGGAGGGGGACATAGTTTCACCCAGGTTTCACCCACCTATAACACCACAAGGAGCTTTGCCGTCTTATTTGGTGGAAATAGCACATGTCATACCATATAAGGAGCTGTGCCATCTTATTTTTTTGAGTGATCTTTGCCAGCTTATTTGCTTGAGCGA
Source organism: Cibotium barometz (assembly GCF_041138505.1). Lineage (NCBI taxonomy): Eukaryota > Viridiplantae > Streptophyta > Polypodiopsida > Cyatheales > Cibotiaceae > Cibotium > Cibotium barometz. Next base: position 3,348,593 of record NC_141075.1, read on the forward strand.
GCACCTGTTTTTACAAGATAGCACTTTAGAGTATAAAGCAGCCTTATCACGAGCTTTAATGTCGAATTAGGGGAAGTCTAAAGTGACCTTACGACGATGAGCTTAATGCCAAACAGGGCACGTCTAAGAAACTTTTGTACATACTTACTTAGGACTCGTAATAGTGGTTGTACCATTTTTGATTTTTAACTAGCATAGCTATATAAGTCACTTTCCGTAATAAGCATTAAACGTTCATTCCCTTGCAACCATAGAATACTTAAGTTTTAACTTCCCTATATAAGTCAACTTCAATAATGATCATTACACATTCATTCCCTTGTATATAATACTTAAGATGTGTTCTCTTCTCTAATCTCGCTTGCTTGTGCGCTCTATTGAATCTTGCATGATTGATGGATGCTTGCTAGATAGGTTTGATTGTAGGTTTTTTCTTTCTTTCTTTTATTAGCTTCTTCCCCCCATTCTACCATTTGTGAGAGAAGACCACTCCAAAGGATATCCTCTTCTTGAATTAGAGTGAGGAAGAAGTGATTTTTCGTTCATGCATTTCATAATTTTGTTCTTAGCATTTCTAAATTCAAAGTGGAATAAACTAACCCAAAAACATAAGCCGCTTGTGCGTGAATTAGAGTGAGGAAGTTGTGAATTTTTTTGTTCATCCATTGCATAATTTTGTTCATTTCCATGGTGAAATTGGTAGCTTAGAGCATGTAAAATCAACAAAAAAACCAATAAACCACATGTAATCACTTTTATAGACACCATAAACGTGGATTCGAAATAATCCTTATAACCACCATCAAATCTTAAGAATCTCAAACACCTCAAAAAACCATGCCAAACCATCTCTCGGGTTGGGAGACGTAAGTCCATAGTCCCATGAAAAAAAACCATGAGTCAACACACATAAGCTTAGAGATGTGAGCCGCCGTGAGTCAACACGTGAGCTTAGAGACATGAGTTGTAAGCCTAGAGACATCCACTATGAGTCTAGAGGCATATAAGACATGAGTCATGAGCCAAGTCTAGAGTTGTGAGTCGTGAGTCTAGAGACGTAAGTCAATAGACATGAGTCTGAAGCTGCGAGTTAACAAACGCGAGTCTGGTCAACCTAATAGTATACCAGGCAATTCAAACAGTATGGTACTAATGTGATTCTAGGAAACCTAATATTATAACAATGAATTAAAAGTGTTTGGTAAAGCAGCTCTTGAAGACCTATAAAGACACACCTACCTTGTCATACGAATTACACAAATAATTCTTGTCCTTTATAATTATTGGGGTGTAAGTACTACATGAGCCAGAACCTGTGAGTCCATAAGCATGAGCCTAGAGGCTTGAGCCCACTAGTAAGGGCGATGAGAGGCCAACTCATTAGATGTTTGTGAGCTTGATTCTTCAAAAACTGTGTGAGCACACAAAAATGAGTCTAGAGCGCGAGTCTAGAGATGCACATAGGTCGTCCAGAGACATGAGTCTAGAGATGCGTGTGTGTGTCCAAAGGCATGAGTCCCATAGAAATAAGCCTCATGATCTTGACCCCCCAAGAGAAGCGAGTATATGCCAAGAAAAGCAATACAGAGCGTCAAAGAAAGCAAATTTGTTGGAAAAATCTGAGTGCACACACAAGACACACACCTTCTATACATTTCCCAAGCACATCATCTCCATTTTTCACTGAGAGTATCAATTATCTTTCCCACATTCTGCATCTCCTAGGAAGCGTGGACACGTACACGTGCAACTAACCTCATCAATGGAAACCCTCTAAGTACATATATAGATGGGGGGACCATGGTAGGTATGGGAGCCAACCTTATCTCTTGTATTACAATTGGCCATGTAAGTACCTCCAAAGCGCTTTAAAGAATATAACCTCACCCTCGACTCTATTTTAACATAAACACAACCTCACCCTAGTCCACATATTAGCCATATATAAATCCAATCTCTAAGCATCAAGTTATGAGATCTTGGATTAATATCATGTTGTGCATGGTCTAGAGACTATTATCTAGATACCCATGAAACATCATTAAATGGTAGTCTTGGCAATAATTTTGCCAATCAAAAGGTGCACCTAGTTTAAAGGGCCCACCAAGCCCCTTCCACAAAAATAGAAGGAGGCCTTTCATGAAGATGCATGCATAACTTCTACTTCTATATCCTATCGTCGCTCGTGCATGGTTTGGGCACCATCTACCCATGCAAAATCATTCATGATAGTGGTCATGGGGTGATAACCCCATTGATCAAAAGGCGTGGGTTGCTTCTACCAAAATCATTCATGATAGTGTACCTCTTTAGGCCACCTTGACTACCCCAAGGTACCCAAAGATTATCATCAATTTGCCATACATCTAGGTCACATATCACTTTAGAGTCTACCACTTATCCTGGCATGCCAATTTCACGTTATATCTTGGACCATCTACACCTCTTCAACTTGGGAGCTAGCTTCACCACTAACCTGGGTGATGTGGTCACCTTTAGGAAGGGAGGGAGGGGGACGTAGTTTCACCCACCTATCACACCTTAAGGAGCTTTGCCATCTTATTTGCTGGAGTTAGCACATGTCATACCATATAAGGAGCTGTGCCGTCTTATTTTTTTGAGTGATCTTTGCCAGTTTATTTGCTTGAGCGAGCACCTGTTTTTACAAGATAGCACTTTAGAATATAAAGGAGCCTTACCACACACGAGCATAATGTCAAATTAGGGGAAGTCTAAAGTGACCTTACGACGATGAGCTTAATGCCAAACAGGGCACGTCTAAGAAATTTGTGTTTAGGACTCGTAATAGTGGTTGTACCATTTTTAATTTTTAACTAGCCTATATAAGTGAATTTCCGTAATAAGCATTACACATTCATTCCCTTGCAACCATAGAATGCTTAAGTTTTAACTTCCCCATATAAGTCAACTTCAATAATGATCATTACACATTCATTCCCTTGTATATGATGTGAGCCTAAATCATTAGAACATAATGTGTAAGCCTATAGACATGAGTCTATAGGTATACATAAGCTTGAACCCGTGAGTATAAGCATGAGCCTAGAGGCTTGAGCCCACTAGTAAGTGTGATGAGAGGCCAGCTCATTAGATGTCTCTGAGCTTGTTTCTTCAAAAACTGTGTGAGCACACAAACATGAGTCTAGAGCGCGAGTCTAGAGATGCGCATAGGTCGTCCAGAGACATGAGTCTAGAGATGTGTGTGTGTGTCTAAAGGCGGGAGTCCCATAGAAATAAGCCTCATGATCTTGACTCCCCAAGAAAAGCGATATCTAGTAAATGCCAAGAAAAGCAATACAGAGCGTCAAAGAAAGCAAATTTGTTGGAAAAATCTGGGTGCACACACGACACACCCCTTCTATCCATTTCCCAAGCACATCATCTCCATTTTTCACTAAGAGTATCGATTCTTTTCCCCACATTCTGCATCTCCTAGGAAGCTTGGACACATACACGTGCAACTAACCTCATCAATGGAAACCCTCTAAGTACATATATAGATGGGGGGACCATGGTAGGTGTGGAAGCCAACCTTATCTCCTGTATAACAATTGGCCATGGAAGCACCTCCAAAGCGCTTTGAAGAATATAAGCTCACCCTCAACTCTAATTTAACATAAACACAACCTCACCCTAGTCAACATATTAGCCATATATAAATCCAATCTCTAAGCATCAAGCTATGAGATCTTGGATTAATATCATGTTGTGCATGGTCCAGAGACTATTATCTAGATACCCATGAAACATCATTAAATGGTAGTCTTGGCAATAATTTAGCCAGTCAAAAGGTGCACCTAATTTAAAGGGCCCACCAAGCCCCTTCCACAACAATAGAAGGAGGCCTTTCATGAAGATGCATGCAGAACTTCTACTTCTATATCCTATCGTCGCGCATGGTTTGGGCACCATCTACCCATGCAAAATCATTGATAATAGTGGTCATTGGGTGATAACCCCATTGATCAAAAGGCGTGGGTTCCTTCTACCAAAATCATTCATGATAGTGGTCGTGTGGTGATAGCTCCATTAATCAGAAGGCATGGGTTTCTTCTACCTACCAGGTGATTTTGAAGGGACCAAGCCACCTCCACAATAGAAGGAGGCCTACATGAAAGAAATCTACTTCACATCTACCTCTTTATGCCACCCTGACTACCCCAAGGCTACCCAAAGATTATCATCAATTTGCCATACCTCTAAGTCACATATCACTTTAGAGTCTACCACTTATCCTGGCATGCCAATTTCACGTTATATCTTGGACCATCTACACCTCTTCAACTTGGGAGCTAGCTTCACCACCACTAACCTGGTGGGTGATGTGGTCATCTTTAGGAAGGGAGGGAGGGGGACATAGTTTCACCCAGGTTTCACCCACCTATAACACCACAAGGAGCTTTGCCGTCTTATTTGGTGGAAATAGCACATGTCATACCATATAAGGAGCTGTGCCATCTTATTTTTTTGAGTGATCTTTGCCAGCTTATTTGCTTGAGCGAGCACCTGTTTTTACAAGATAGCACTTTAGAGTATAAAGCAGCCTTATCACGAGCTTTAATGTCGAATTAGGGGAAGTCTAAAGTGACCTTACGACGATGAGCTTAATGCCAAACAGGGCACGTCTAAGAAACTTTTGTACATACTTACTTAGGACTCGTAATAGTGGTTGTACCATTTTTGATTTTTAACTAGCATAGCTATATAAGTCACTTTCCGTAATAAGCATTAAACGTTCATTCCCTTGCAACCATAGAATACTTAAGTTTTAACTTCCCTATATAAGTCAACTTCAATAATGATCATTACACATTCATTCCCTTGTATATAATACTTAAGATGTGTTCTCTTCTCTAATCTCGCTTGCTTGTGCGCTCTATTGAATCTTGCATGATTGATGGATGCTTGCTAGATAGGTTTGATTGTAGGTTTTTTCTTTCTTTCTTTTATTAGCTTCTTCCCCCCATTCTACCATTTGTGAGAGAAGACCACTCCAAAGGATATCCTCTTCTTGAATTAGAGTGAGGAAGAAGTGATTTTTCGTTCATGCATTTCATAATTTTGTTCTTAGCATTTCTAAATTCAAAGTGGAATAAACTAACCCAAAAACATAAGCCGCTTGTGCGTGAATTAGAGTGAGGAAGTTGTGAATTTTTTTGTTCATCCATTGCATAATTTTGTTCATTTCCATGGTGAAATTGGTAGCTTAGAGCATGTAAAATCAACAAAAAAACCAATAAACCACATGTAATCACTTTTATAGACACCATAAACGTGGATTCGAAATAATCCTTATAACCACCATCAAATCTTAAGAATCTCAAACACCTCAAAAAACCATGCCAAACCATCTCTCGGGTTGGGAGACGTAAGTCCATAGTCCCATGAAAAAAAACCATGAGTCAACACACATAAGCTTAGAGATGTGAGCCGCCGTGAGTCAACACGTGAGCTTAGAGACATGAGTTGTAAGCCTAGAGACATCCACTATGAGTCTAGAGGCATATAAGACATGAGTCATGAGCCAAGTCTAGAGTTGTGAGTCGTGAGTCTAGAGACGTAAGTCAATAGACATGAGTCTGAAGCTGCGAGTTAACAAACGCGAGTCTGGTCAACCTAATAGTATACCAGGCAATTCAAACAGTATGGTACTAATGTGATTCTAGGAAACCTAATATTATAACAATGAATTAAAAGTGTTTGGTAAAGCAGCTCTTGAAGACCTATAAAGACACACCTACCTTGTCATACGAATTACACAAATAATTCTTGTCCTTTATAATTATTGGGGTGTAAGTACTACATGAGCCAGAACCTGTGAGTCCATAAGCATGAGCCTAGAGGCTTGAGCCCACTAGTAAGGGCGATGAGAGGCCAACTCATTAGATGTTTGTGAGCTTGATTCTTCAAAAACTGTGTGAGCACACAAAAATGAGTCTAGAGCGCGAGTCTAGAGATGCACATAGGTCGTCCAGAGACATGAGTCTAGAGATGCGTGTGTGTGTCCAAAGGCATGAGTCCCATAGAAATAAGCCTCATGATCTTGACCCCCCAAGAGAAGCGAGTATATGCCAAGAAAAGCAATACAGAGCGTCAAAGAAAGCAAATTTGTTGGAAAAATCTGAGTGCACACACAAGACACACACCTTCTATACATTTCCCAAGCACATCATCTCCATTTTTCACTGAGAGTATCAATTATCTTTCCCACATTCTGCATCTCCTAGGAAGCGTGGACACGTACACGTGCAACTAACCTCATCAATGGAAACCCTCTAAGTACATATATAGATGGGGGGACCATGGTAGGTATGGGAGCCAACCTTATCTCTTGTATTACAATTGGCCATGTAAGTACCTCCAAAGCGCTTTAAAGAATATAACCTCACCCTCGACTCTATTTTAACATAAACACAACCTCACCCTAGTCCACATATTAGCCATATATAAATCCAATCTCTAAGCATCAAGTTATGAGATCTTGGATTAATATCATGTTGTGCATGGTCTAGAGACTATTATCTAGATACCCATGAAACATCATTAAATGGTAGTCTTGGCAATAATTTTGCCAATCAAAAGGTGCACCTAGTTTAAAGGGCCCACCAAGCCCCTTCCACAAAAATAGAAGGAGGCCTTTCATGAAGATGCATGCATAACTTCTACTTCTATATCCTATCGTCGCTCGTGCATGGTTTGGGCACCATCTACCCATGCAAAATCATTCATGATAGTGGTCATGGGGTGATAACCCCATTGATCAAAAGGCGTGGGTTGCTTCTACCAAAATCATTCATGATAGTGTACCTCTTTAGGCCACCTTGACTACCCCAAGGTACCCAAAGATTATCATCAATTTGCCATACATCTAGGTCACATATCACTTTAGAGTCTACCACTTATCCTGGCATGCCAATTTCACGTTATATCTTGGACCATCTACACCTCTTCAACTTGGGAGCTAGCTTCACCACTAACCTGGGTGATGTGGTCACCTTTAGGAAGGGAGGGAGGGGGACGTAGTTTCACCCACCTATCACACCTTAAGGAGCTTTGCCATCTTATTTGCTGGAGTTAGCACATGTCATACCATATAAGGAGCTGTGCCGTCTTATTTTTTTGAGTGATCTTTGCCAGTTTATTTGCTTGAGCGAGCACCTGTTTTTACAAGATAGCACTTTAGAATATAAAGGAGCCTTACCACACACGAGCATAATGTCAAATTAGGGGAAGTCTAAAGTGACCTTACGACGATGAGCTTAATGCCAAACAGGGCACGTCTAAGAAATTTGTGTTTAGGACTCGTAATAGTGGTTGTACCATTTTTAATATTTAACTAGCCTATATAAGTGAATTTCCGTAATAAGCATTACACATTCATTCCCTTGCAACCATAGAATGCTTAAGTTTTAACTTCCCCATATAAGTCAACTTCAATAATGATCATTACACATTCATTCCCTTGTATATGATGTGAGCCTAAATCATTAGAACATAATGTGTAAGCCTATAGACATGAGTCTATAGGTATACATAAGCTTGAACCCGTGAGTATAAGCATGAGCCTAGAGGCTTGAGCCCACTAGTAAGTGTGATGAGAGGCCAGCTCATTAGATGTCTCTGAGCTTGTTTCTTCAAAAACTGTGTGAGCACACAAACATGAGTCTAGAGCGCGAGTCTAGAGATGCGCATAGGTCGTCCAGAGACATGAGTCTAGAGATGTGTGTGTGTGTCTAAAGGCGGGAGTCCCATAGAAATAAGCCTCATGATCTTGACTCCCCAAGAAAAGCGATATCTAGTAAATGCCAAGAAAAGCAATACAGAGCGTCAAAGAAAGCAAATTTGTTGGAAAAATCTGGGTGCACACACGACACACCCCTTCTATCCATTTCCCAAGCACATCATCTCCATTTTTCACTAAGAGTATCGATTCTTTTCCCCACATTCTGCATCTCCTAGGAAGCTTGGACACATACACGTGCAACTAACCTCATCAATGGAAACCCTCTAAGTACATATATAGATGGGGGGACCATGGTAGGTGTGGAAGCCAACCTTATCTCCTGTATAACAATTGGCCATGGAAGCACCTCCAAAGCGCTTTGAAGAATATAAGCTCACCCTCAACTCTAATTTAACATAAACACAACCTCACCCTAGTCAACATATTAGCCATATATAAATCCAATCTCTAAGCATCAAGCTATGAGATCTTGGATTAATATCATGTTGTGCATGGTCCAGAGACTATTATCTAGATACCCATGAAACATCATTAAATGGTAGTCTTGGCAATAATTTAGCCAGTCAAAAGGTGCACCTAATTTAAAGGGCCCACCAAGCCCCTTCCACAACAATAGAAGGAGGCCTTTCATGAAGATGCATGCAGAACTTCTACTTCTATATCCTATCGTCGCGCATGGTTTGGGCACCATCTACCCATGCAAAATCATTGATAATAGTGGTCATTGGGTGATAACCCCATTGATCAAAAGGCGTGGGTTGCTTCTACCAAAATCATTCATGATAGTGGTCGTGTGGTGATAGCTCCATTAATCAGAAGGCATGGGTTTCTTCTACCTACCAGGTGATTTTGAAGGGACCAAGCCACCTCCACAATAGAAGGAGGCCTACATGAAAGAAATCTACTTCACATCTACCTCTTTATGCCACCCTGACTACCCCAAGGCTACCCAAAGATTATCATCAATTTGCCATACCTCTAAGTCACATATCACTTTAGAGTCTACCACTTATCCTGGCATGCCAATTTCACGTTATATCTTGGACCATCTACACCTCTTCAACTTGGGAGCTAGCTTCACCACTAACCTGGGTGATGTGGTCATCTTTAGGAAGGGAGGGAGGGGGACATAGTTTCACCCAGGTTTCACTATAACACCACAAGGAGCTTTGCCGTCTTATTTGGTGGAAATAGCACATGTCATACCATATAAGGAGCTGTGCCATCTTATTTTTTTGAGTGATCTTTGCCAGCTTATTTGCTTGAGCGAGCACCTGTTTTTACAAGATAGCACTTTAGAGTATAAAGCAGCCTTATCACGAGCTTTAATGTCGAATTAGGGGAAGTCTAAAGTGACCTTACGACGATGAGCTTAATGCCAAACAGGGCACGTCTAAGAAACTTTTGTACATACTTACTTAGGACTCGTAATAGTGGTTGTACCATTTTTGATTTTTAACTAGCCTATATAAGTCACTTTCCGTAATAAGCATTAAACGTTCATTCCCTTGCAACCATAGAATACTTAAGTTTTAACTTCCCTATATAAGTCAACTTCAATAATGATCATTACACATTCATTCCCTTGTATATAATACTTAAGATGTGTTCTCTTCTCTAATCTCGCTTGCTTGTGCGCTCTATTGAATCTTGCATGATTGATGGATGCTTGCTAGATAGGTTTGATTGTAGGTTTTTTCTTTCTTTCTTTTATTAGCTTCTTCCCCCCATTCTACCATTTGTGAGAGAAGACCACTCCAAAGGATATCCTCTTCTTGAATTAGAGTGAGGAAGAAGTGATTTTTCGTTCATGCATTTCATAATTTTGTTCTTAGCATTTCTAAATTCAAAGTGGAATAAACTAACCCAAAAACATAAGCCGCTTGTGCGTGAATTAGAGTGAGGAAGTTGTGAATTTTTTTGTTCATCCATTGCATAATTTTGTTCATTTCCATGGTGAAATTGGTAGCTTAGAGCATGTAAAATCAACAAAAAAACCAATAAACCACATGTAATCACTTTTATAGACACCATAAACGTGGATTCGAAATAATCCTTATAACCACCATCAAATCTTAAGAATCTCAAACACCTCAAAAAACCATGCCAAACCATCTCTCGGGTTGGGAGACGTAAGTCCATAGTCCCATGAAAAAAAACCATGAGTCAACACACATAAGCTTAGAGATGTGAGCCGCCGTGAGTCAACACGTGAGCTTAGAGACATGAGTTGTAAGCCTAGAGACATCCACTATGAGTCTAGAGGCATATAAGACATGAGTCATGAGCCAAGTCTAGAGTTGTGAGTCGTGAGTCTAGAGACGTAAGTCAATAGACATGAGTCTGAAGCTGCGAGTTAACAAACGCGAGTCTGGTCAACCTAATAGTATACCAGGCAATTCAAACAGTATGGTACTAATGTGATTCTAGGAAACCTAATATTATAACAATGAATTAAAAGTGTTTGGTAAAGCAGCTCTTGAAGACCTATAAAGACACACCTACCTTGTCATACGAATTACACAAATAATTCTTGTCCTTTATAATTATTGGGGTGTAAGTACTACATGAGCCAGAACCTGTGAGTCCATAAGCATGAGCCTAGAGGCTTGAGCCCACTAGTAAGGGCGATGAGAGGCCAACTCATTAGATGTTTGTGAGCTTGTTTCTTCAAAAACTGTGTGAGCACACAAAAATGAGTCTAGAGCGCGAGTCTAGAGATGCACATAGGTCGTCCAGAGACATGAGTCTAGAGATGCGTGTGTGTGTCCAAAGGCATGAGTCCCATAGAAATAAGCCTCATGATCTTGACCCCCCAAGAGAAGCGAGTATATGCCAAGAAAAGCAATACAGAGCGTCAAAGAAAGCAAATTTGTTGGAAAAATCTGAGTGCACACACAAGACACACACCTTCTATACATTTCCCAAGCACATCATCTCCATTTTTCACTGAGAGTATCAATTATCTTTCCCACATTCTGCATCTCCTAGGAAGCGTGGACACGTACACGTGCAACTAACCTCATCAATGGAAACCCTCTAAGTACATATATAGATGGGGGGACCATGGTAGGTATGGGAGCCAACCTTATCTCTTGTATTACAATTGGCCATGTAAGTACCTCCAAAGCGCTTTAAAGAATATAACCTCACCCTCGACTCTATTTTAACATAAACACAACCTCACCCTAGTCCACATATTAGCCATATATAAATCCAATCTCTAAGCATCAAGTTATGAGATCTTGGATTAATATCATGTTGTGCATGGTCTAGAGACTATTATCTAGATACCCATGAAACATCATTAAATGGTAGTCTTGGCAATAATTTTGCCAATCAAAAGGTGCACCTAGTTTAAAGGGCCCACCAAGCCCCTTCCACAAAAATAGAAGGAGGCCTTTCATGAAGATGCATGCATAACTTCTACTTCTATATCCTATCGTCGCTCGTGCATGGTTTGGGCACCATCTACCCATGCAAAATCATTCATGATAGTGGTCATGGGGTGATAACCCCATTGATCAAAAGGCGTGGGTTGCTTCTACCAAAATCATTCATGATAGTGTACCTCTTTAGGCCACCTTGACTACCCCAAGGTACCCAAAGATTATCATCAATTTGCCATACATCTAGGTCACATATCACTTTAGAGTCTACCACTTATCCTGGCATGCCAATTTCACGTTATATCTTGGACCATCTACACCTCTTCAACTTGGGAGCTAGCTTCACCACTAACCTGGGTGATGTGGTCACCTTTAGGAAGGGAGGGAGGGGGACGTAGTTTCACCCACCTATCACACCTTAAGGAGCTTTGCCATCTTATTTGCTGGAGTTAGCACATGTCATACCATATAAGGAGCTGTGCCGTCTTATTTTTTTGAGTGATCTTTGCCAGTTTATTTGCTTGAGCGAGCACCTGTTTTTACAAGATAGCACTTTAGAATATAAAGGAGCCTTACCACACACGAGCATAATGTCAAATTAGGGGAAGTCTAAAGTGACCTTACGACGATGAGCTTAATGCCAAACAGGGCACGTCTAAGAAATTTGTGTTTAGGACTCGTAATAGTGGTTGTACCATTTTTAATTTTTAACTAGCCTATATAAGTGAATTTCCGTAATAAGCATTACACATTCATTCCCTTGCAACCATAGAATGCTTAAGTTTTAACTTCCCCATATAAGTCAACTTCAATAATGATCATTACACATTCATTCCCTTGTATATGATGTGAGCCTAAATCATTAGAACATAATGTGTAAGCCTATAGACATGAGTCTATAGGTATACATAAGCTTGAACCCGTGAGTATAAGCATGAGCCTAGAGGCTTGAGCCCACTAGTAAGTGTGATGAGAGGCCAGCTCATTAGATGTCTCTGAGCTTGTTTCTTCAAAAACTGTGTGAGCACACAAACATGAGTCTAGAGCGCGAGTCTAGAGATGCGCATAGGTCGTCCAGAGACATGAGTCTAGAGATGTGTGTGTGTGTCTAAAGGCGGGAGTCCCATAGAAATAAGCCTCATGATCTTGACTCCCCAAGAAAAGCGATATCTAGTAAATGCCAAGAAAAGCAATACAGAGCGTCAAAGAAAGCAAATTTGTTGGAAAAATCTGGGTGCACACACGACACACCCCTTCTATCCATTTCCCAAGCACATCATCTCCATTTTTCACTAAGAGTATCGATTCTTTTCCCCACATTCTGCATCTCCTAGGAAGCTTGGACACATACACGTGCAACTAACCTCATCAATGGAAACCCTCTAAGTACATATATAGATGGGGGGACCATGGTAGGTGTGGAAGCCAACCTTATCTCCTGTATAACAATTGGCCATGGAAGCACCTCCAAAGCGCTTTGAAGAATATAAGCTCACCCTCAACTCTAATTTAACATAAACACAACCTCACCCTAGTCAACATATTAGCCATATATAAATCCAATCTCTAAGCATCAAGCTATGAGATCTTGGATTAATATCATGTTGTGCATGGTCCAGAGACTATTATCTAGATACCCATGAAACATCATTAAATGGTAGTCTTGGCAATAATTTAGCCAGTCAAAAGGTGCACCTAATTTAAAGGGCCCACCAAGCCCCTTCCACAACAATAGAAGGAGGCCTTTCATGAAGATGCATGCAGAACTTCTACTTCTATATCCTATCGTCGCGCATGGTTTGGGCACCATCTACCCATGCAAAATCATTGATAATAGTGGTCATTGGGTGATAACCCCATTGATCAAAAGGCGTGGGTTGCTTCTACCAAAATCATTCATGATAGTGGTCGTGTGGTGATAGCTCCATTAATCAGAAGGCATGGGTTTCTTCTACCTACCAGGTGATTTTGAAGGGACCAAGCCACCTCCACAATAGAAGGAGGCCTACATGAAAGAAATCTACTTCACATCTACCTCTTTATGCCACCCTGACTACCCCAAGGCTACCCAAAGATTATCATCAATTTGCCATACCTCTAAGTCACATATCACTTTAGAGTCTACCACTTATCCTGGCATGCCAATTTCACGTTATATCTTGGACCATCTACACCTCTTCAACTTGGGAGCTAGCTTCACCACTAACCTGGGTGATGTGGTCATCTTTAGGAAGGGAGGGAGGGGGACATAGTTTCACCCAGGTTTCACTATAACACCACAAGGAGCTTTGCCGTCTTATTTGGTGGAAATAGCACATGTCATACCATATAAGGAGCTGTGCCATCTTATTTTTTTGAGTGATCTTTGCCAGCTTATTTGCTTGAGCGAGCACCTGTTTTTACAAGATAGCACTTTAGAGTATAAAGCAGCCTTATCACGAGCTTTAATGTCGAATTAGGGGAAGTCTAAAGTGACCTTACGACGATGAGCTTAATGCCAAACAGGGCACGTCTAAGAAACTTTTGTACATACTTACTTAGGACTCGTAATAGTGGTTGTACCATTTTTGATTTTTAACTAGCCTATATAAGTCACTTTCCGTAATAAGCATTAAACGTTCATTCCCTTGCAACCATAGAATACTTAAGTTTTAACTTCCCTATATAAGTCAACTTCAATAATGATCATTACACATTCATTCCCTTGTATATAATACTTAAGATGTGTTCTCTTCTCTAATCTCGCTTGCTTGTGCGCTCTATTGAATCTTGCATGATTGATGGATGCTTGCTAGATAGGTTTGATTGTAGGTTTTTTCTTTCTTTCTTTTATTAGCTTCTTCCCCCCATTCTACCATTTGTGAGAGAAGACCACTCCAAAGGATATCCTCTTCTTGAATTAGAGTGAGGAAGAAGTGATTTTTCGTTCATGCATTTCATAATTTTGTTCTTAGCATTTCTAAATTCAAAGTGGAATAAACTAACCCAAAAACATAAGCCGCTTGTGCGTGAATTAGAGTGAGGAAGTTGTGAATTTTTTTGTTCATCCATTGCATAATTTTGTTCATTTCCATGGTGAAATTGGTAGCTTAGAGCATGTAAAATCAACAAAAAAACCAATAAACCACATGTAATCACTTTTATAGACACCATAAACGTGGATTCGAAATAATCCTTATAACCACCATCAAATCTTAAGAATCTCAAACACCTCAAAAAACCATGCCAAACCATCTCTCGGGTTGGGAGACGTAAGTCCATAGTCCCATGAAAAAAAACCATGAGTCAACACACATAAGCTTAGAGATGTGAGCCGCCGTGAGTCAACACGTGAGCTTAGAGACATGAGTTGTAAGCCTAGAGACATCCACTATGAGTCTAGAGGCATATAAGACATGAGTCATGAGCCAAGTCTAGAGTTGTGAGTCGTGAGTCTAGAGACGTAAGTCAATAGACATGAGTCTGAAGCTGCGAGTTAACAAACGCGAGTCTGGTCAACCTAATAGTATACCAGGCAATTCAAACAGTATGGTACTAATGTGATTCTAGGAAACCTAATATTATAACAATGAATTAAAAGTGTTTGGTAAAGCAGCTCTTGAAGACCTATAAAGACACACCTACCTTGTCATACGAATTACACAAATAATTCTTGTCCTTTATAATTATTGGGGTGTAAGTACTACATGAGCCAGAACCTGTGAGTCCATAAGCATGAGCCTAGAGGCTTGAGCCCACTAGTAAGGGCGATGAGAGGCCAACTCATTAGATGTTTGTGAGCTTGTTTCTTCAAAAACTGTGTGAGCACACAAAAATGAGTCTAGAGCGCGAGTCTAGAGATGCACATAGGTCGTCCAGAGACATGAGTCTAGAGATGCGTGTGTGTGTCCAAAGGCATGAGTCCCATAGAAATAAGCCTCATGATCTTGACCCCCCAAGAGAAGCGAGTATATGCCAAGAAAAGCAATACAGAGCGTCAAAGAAAGCAAATTTGTTGGAAAAATCTGAGTGCACACACAAGACACACACCTTCTATACATTTCCCAAGCACATCATCTCCATTTTTCACTGAGAGTATCAATTATCTTTCCCACATTCTGCATCTCCTAGGAAGCGTGGACACGTACACGTGCAACTAACCTCATCAATGGAAACCCTCTAAGTACATATATAGATGGGGGGACCATGGTAGGTATGGGAGCCAACCTTATCTCTTGTATTACAATTGGCCATGTAAGTACCTCCAAAGCGCTTTAAAGAATATAACCTCACCCTCGACTCTATTTTAACATAAACACAACCTCACCCTAGTCCACATATTAGCCATATATAAATCCAATCTCTAAGCATCAAGTTATGAGATCTTGGATTAATATCATGTTGTGCATGGTCTAGAGACTATTATCTAGATACCCATGAAACATCATTAAATGGTAGTCTTGGCAATAATTTTGCCAATCAAAAGGTGCACCTAGTTTAAAGGGCCCACCAAGCCCCTTCCACAAAAATAGAAGGAGGCCTTTCATGAAGATGCATGCATAACTTCTACTTCTATATCCTATCGTCGCTCGTGCATGGTTTGGGCACCATCTACCCATGCAAAATCATTCATGATAGTGGTCATGGGGTGATAACCCCATTGATCAAAAGGCGTGGGTTGCTTCTACCAAAATCATTCATGATAGTGTACCTCTTTAGGCCACCTTGACTACCCCAAGGTACCCAAAGATTATCATCAATTTGCCATACATCTAGGTCACATATCACTTTAGAGTCTACCACTTATCCTGGCATGCCAATTTCACGTTATATCTTGGACCATCTACACCTCTTCAACTTGGGAGCTAGCTTCACCACTAACCTGGGTGATGTGGTCACCTTTAGGAAGGGAGGGAGGGGGACGTAGTTTCACCCACCTATCACACCTTAAGGAGCTTTGCCATCTTATTTGCTGGAGTTAGCACATGTCATACCATATAAGGAGCTGTGCCGTCTTATTTTTTTGAGTGATCTTTGCCAGTTTATTTGCTTGAGCGAGCACCTGTTTTTACAAGATAGCACTTTAGAATATAAAGGAGCCTTACCACACACGAGCATAATGTCAAATTAGGGGAAGTCTAAAGTGACCTTACGACGATGAGCTTAATGCCAAACAGGGCACGTCTAAGAAATTTGTGTTTAGGACTCGTAATAGTGGTTGTACCATTTTTAATTTTTAACTAGCCTATATAAGTGAATTTCCGTAATAAGCATTACACATTCATTCCCTTGCAACCATAGAATGCTTAAGTTTTAACTTCCCCATATAAGTCAACTTCAATAATGATCATTACACATTCATTCCCTTGTATATGATGTGAGCCTAAATCATTAGAACATAATGTGTAAGCCTATAGACATGAGTCTATAGGTATACATAAGCTTGAACCCGTGAGTATAAGCATGAGCCTAGAGGCTTGAGCCCACTAGTAAGTGTGATGAGAGGCCAGCTCATTAGATGTCTCTGAGCTTGTTTCTTCAAAAACTGTGTGAGCACACAAACATGAGTCTAGAGCGCGAGTCTAGAGATGCGCATAGGTCGTCCAGAGACATGAGTCTAGAGATGTGTGTGTGTGTCTAAAGGCGGGAGTCCCATAGAAATAAGCCTCATGATCTTGACTCCCCAAGAAAAGCGATATCTAGTAAATGCCAAGAAAAGCAATACAGAGCGTCAAAGAAAGCAAATTTGTTGGAAAAATCTGGGTGCACACACGACACACCCCTTCTATCCATTTCCCAAGCACATCATCTCCATTTTTCACTAAGAGTATCGATTCTTTTCCCCACATTCTGCATCTCCTAGGAAGCTTGGACACATACACGTGCAACTAACCTCATCAATGGAAACCCTCTAAGTACATATATAGATGGGGGGACCATGGTAGGTGTGGAAGCCAACCTTATCTCCTGTATAACAATTGGCCATGGAAGCACCTCCAAAGCGCTTTGAAGAATATAAGCTCACCCTCAACTCTAATTTAACATAAACACAACCTCACCCTAGTCAACATATTAGCCATATATAAATCCAATCTCTAAGCATCAAGCTATGAGATCTTGGATTAATATCATGTTGTGCATGGTCCAGAGACTATTATCTAGATACCCATGAAACATCATTAAATGGTAGTCTTGGCAATAATTTAGCCAGTCAAAAGGTGCACCTAATTTAAAGGGCCCACCAAGCCCCTTCCACAACAATAGAAGGAGGCCTTTCATGAAGATGCATGCAGAACTTCTACTTCTATATCCTATCGTCGCGCATGGTTTGGGCACCATCTACCCATGCAAAATCATTGATAATAGTGGTCATTGGGTGATAACCCCATTGATCAAAAGGCGTGGGTTGCTTCTACCAAAATCATTCATGATAGTGGTCGTGTGGTGATAGCTCCATTAATCAGAAGGCATGGGTTTCTTCTACCTACCAGGTGATTTTGAAGGGACCAAGCCACCTCCACAATAGAAGGAGGCCTACATGAAAGAAATCTACTTCACATCTACCTCTTTATGCCACCCTGACTACCCCAAGGCTACCCAAAGATTATCATCAATTTGCCATACCTCTAAGTCACATATCACTTTAGAGTCTACCACTTATCCTGGCATGCCAATTTCACGTTATATCTTGGACCATCTACACCTCTTCAACTTGGGAGCTAGCTTCACCACTAACCTGGGTGATGTGGTCATCTTTAGGAAGGGAGGGAGGGGGACATAGTTTCACCCAGGTTTCACTATAACACCACAAGGAGCTTTGCCGTCTTATTTGGTGGAAATAGCACATGTCATACCATATAAGGAGCTGTGCCATCTTATTTTTTTGAGTGATCTTTGCCAGCTTATTTGCTTGAGCGAGCACCTGTTTTTACAAGATAGCACTTTAGAGTATAAAGCAGCCTTATCACGAGCTTTAATGTCGAATTAGGGGAAGTCTAAAGTGACCTTACGACGATGAGCTTAATGCCAAACAGGGCACGTCTAAGAAACTTTTGTACATATTTACTTAGGACTCGTAATAGTGGTTGTACCATTTTTGATTTTTAACTAGCCTATATAAGTCACTTTCCGTAATAAGCATTAAACGTTCATTCCCTTGCAACCATAGAATACTTAAGTTTTAACTTCCCTATATAAGTCAACTTCAATAATGATCATTACACATTCATTCCCTTGTATATAATACTTAAGATGTGTTCTCTTCTCTAATCTCGCTTGCTTGTGCGCTCTATTGAATCTTGCATGATTGATGGATGCTTGCTAGATAGGTTTGATTGTAGGTTTTTTCTTTCTTTCTTTTATTAGCTTCTTCCCCCCATTCTACCATTTGTGAGAGAAGACCACTCCAAAGGATATCCTCTTCTTGAATTAGAGTGAGGAAGAAGTGATTTTTCGTTCATGCATTTCATAATTTTGTTCTTAGCATTTCTAAATTCAAAGTGGAATAAACTAACCCAAAAACATAAGCCGCTTGTGCGTGAATTAGAGTGAGGAAGTTGTGAATTTTTTTGTTCATCCATTGCATAATTTTGTTCATTTCCATGGTGAAATTGGTAGCTTAGAGCATGTAAAATCAACAAAAAAACCAATAAACCACATGTAATCACTTTTATAGACACCATAAACGTGGATTCGAAATAATCCTTATAACCACCATCAAATCTTAAGAATCTCAAACACCTCAAAAAACCATGCCAAACCATCTCTCGGGTTGGGAGACGTAAGTCCATAGTCCCATGAAAAAAAACCATGAGTCAACACACATAAGCTTAGAGATGTGAGCCGCCGTGAGTCAACACGTGAGCTTAGAGACATGAGTTGTAAGCCTAGAGACATCCACTATGAGTCTAGAGGCATATAAGACATGAGTCATGAGCCAAGTCTAGAGTTGTGAGTCGTGAGTCTAGAGACGTAAGTCAATAGACATGAGTCTGAAGCTGCGAGTTAACAAACGCGAGTCTGGTCAACCTAATAGTATACCAGGCAATTCAAACAGTATGGTACTAATGTGATTCTAGGAAACCTAATATTATAACAATGAATTAAAAGTGTTTGGTAAAGCAGCTCTTGAAGACCTATAAAGACACACCTACCTTGTCATACGAATTACACAAATAATTCT
Organism: Cibotium barometz; assembly: GCF_041138505.1. Classification (NCBI taxonomy): domain Eukaryota; kingdom Viridiplantae; phylum Streptophyta; class Polypodiopsida; order Cyatheales; family Cibotiaceae; genus Cibotium; species Cibotium barometz. The sequence continues at coordinate 3,367,908 of NC_141075.1, forward strand.
TGTCCTTTATAATTATTGGGGTGTAAGTACTACATGAGCCAGAACCTGTGAGTCCATAAGCATGAGCCTAGAGGCTTGAGCCCACTAGTAAGGGCGATGAGAGGCCAACTCATTAGATGTTTGTGAGCTTGTTTCTTCAAAAACTGTGTGAGCACACAAAAATGAGTCTAGAGCGCGAGTCTAGAGATGCACATAGGTCGTCCAGAGACATGAGTCTAGAGATGCGTGTGTGTGTCCAAAGGCATGAGTCCCATAGAAATAAGCCTCATGATCTTGACCCCCCAAGAGAAGCGAGTATATGCCAAGAAAAGCAATACAGAGCGTCAAAGAAAGCAAATTTGTTGGAAAAATCTGAGTGCACACACAAGACACACACCTTCTATACATTTCCCAAGCACATCATCTCCATTTTTCACTGAGAGTATCAATTATCTTTCCCACATTCTGCATCTCCTAGGAAGCGTGGACACGTACACGTGCAACTAACCTCATCAATGGAAACCCTCTAAGTACATATATAGATGGGGGGACCATGGTAGGTATGGGAGCCAACCTTATCTCTTGTATTACAATTGGCCATGTAAGTACCTCCAAAGCGCTTTAAAGAATATAACCTCACCCTCGACTCTATTTTAACATAAACACAACCTCACCCTAGTCCACATATTAGCCATATATAAATCCAATCTCTAAGCATCAAGTTATGAGATCTTGGATTAATATCATGTTGTGCATGGTCTAGAGACTATTATCTAGATACCCATGAAACATCATTAAATGGTAGTCTTGGCAATAATTTTGCCAATCAAAAGGTGCACCTAGTTTAAAGGGCCCACCAAGCCCCTTCCACAAAAATAGAAGGAGGCCTTTCATGAAGATGCATGCATAACTTCTACTTCTATATCCTATCGTCGCTCGTGCATGGTTTGGGCACCATCTACCCATGCAAAATCATTCATGATAGTGGTCATGGGGTGATAACCCCATTGATCAAAAGGCGTGGGTTGCTTCTACCAAAATCATTCATGATAGTGTACCTCTTTAGGCCACCTTGACTACCCCAAGGTACCCAAAGATTATCATCAATTTGCCATACATCTAGGTCACATATCACTTTAGAGTCTACCACTTATCCTGGCATGCCAATTTCACGTTATATCTTGGACCATCTACACCTCTTCAACTTGGGAGCTAGCTTCACCACTAACCTGGGTGATGTGGTCACCTTTAGGAAGGGAGGGAGGGGGACGTAGTTTCACCCACCTATCACACCTTAAGGAGCTTTGCCATCTTATTTGCTGGAGTTAGCACATGTCATACCATATAAGGAGCTGTGCCGTCTTATTTTTTTGAGTGATCTTTGCCAGTTTATTTGCTTGAGCGAGCACCTGTTTTTACAAGATAGCACTTTAGAATATAAAGGAGCCTTACCACACACGAGCATAATGTCAAATTAGGGGAAGTCTAAAGTGACCTTACGACGATGAGCTTAATGCCAAACAGGGCACGTCTAAGAAATTTGTGTTTAGGACTCGTAATAGTGGTTGTACCATTTTTAATATTTAACTAGCCTATATAAGTGAATTTCCGTAATAAGCATTACACATTCATTCCCTTGCAACCATAGAATGCTTAAGTTTTAACTTCCCCATATAAGTCAACTTCAATAATGATCATTACACATTCATTCCCTTGTATATGATGTGAGCCTAAATCATTAGAACATAATGTGTAAGCCTATAGACATGAGTCTATAGGTATACATAAGCTTGAACCCGTGAGTATAAGCATGAGCCTAGAGGCTTGAGCCCACTAGTAAGTGTGATGAGAGGCCAGCTCATTAGATGTCTCTGAGCTTGTTTCTTCAAAAACTGTGTGAGCACACAAACATGAGTCTAGAGCGCGAGTCTAGAGATGCGCATAGGTCGTCCAGAGACATGAGTCTAGAGATGTGTGTGTGTGTCTAAAGGCGGGAGTCCCATAGAAATAAGCCTCATGATCTTGACTCCCCAAGAAAAGCGATATCTAGTAAATGCCAAGAAAAGCAATACAGAGCGTCAAAGAAAGCAAATTTGTTGGAAAAATCTGGGTGCACACACGACACACCCCTTCTATCCATTTCCCAAGCACATCATCTCCATTTTTCACTAAGAGTATCGATTCTTTTCCCCACATTCTGCATCTCCTAGGAAGCTTGGACACATACACGTGCAACTAACCTCATCAATGGAAACCCTCTAAGTACATATATAGATGGGGGGACCATGGTAGGTGTGGAAGCCAACCTTATCTCCTGTATAACAATTGGCCATGGAAGCACCTCCAAAGCGCTTTGAAGAATATAAGCTCACCCTCAACTCTAATTTAACATAAACACAACCTCACCCTAGTCAACATATTAGCCATATATAAATCCAATCTCTAAGCATCAAGCTATGAGATCTTGGATTAATATCATGTTGTGCATGGTCCAGAGACTATTATCTAGATACCCATGAAACATCATTAAATGGTAGTCTTGGCAATAATTTAGCCAGTCAAAAGGTGCACCTAATTTAAAGGGCCCACCAAGCCCCTTCCACAACAATAGAAGGAGGCCTTTCATGAAGATGCATGCAGAACTTCTACTTCTATATCCTATCGTCGCGCATGGTTTGGGCACCATCTACCCATGCAAAATCATTGATAATAGTGGTCATTGGGTGATAACCCCATTGATCAAAAGGCGTGGGTTGCTTCTACCAAAATCATTCATGATAGTGGTCGTGTGGTGATAGCTCCATTAATCAGAAGGCATGGGTTTCTTCTACCTACCAGGTGATTTTGAAGGGACCAAGCCACCTCCACAATAGAAGGAGGCCTACATGAAAGAAATCTACTTCACATCTACCTCTTTATGCCACCCTGACTACCCCAAGGCTACCCAAAGATTATCATCAATTTGCCATACCTCTAAGTCACATATCACTTTAGAGTCTACCACTTATCCTGGCATGCCAATTTCACGTTATATCTTGGACCATCTACACCTCTTCAACTTGGGAGCTAGCTTCACCACTAACCTGGGTGATGTGGTCATCTTTAGGAAGGGAGGGAGGGGGACATAGTTTCACCCAGGTTTCACTATAACACCACAAGGAGCTTTGCCGTCTTATTTGGTGGAAATAGCACATGTCATACCATATAAGGAGCTGTGCCATCTTATTTTTTTGAGTGATCTTTGCCAGCTTATTTGCTTGAGCGAGCACCTGTTTTTACAAGATAGCACTTTAGAGTATAAAGCAGCCTTATCACGAGCTTTAATGTCGAATTAGGGGAAGTCTAAAGTGACCTTACGACGATGAGCTTAATGCCAAACAGGGCACGTCTAAGAAACTTTTGTACATACTTACTTAGGACTCGTAATAGTGGTTGTACCATTTTTGATTTTTAACTAGCCTATATAAGTCACTTTCCGTAATAAGCATTAAACGTTCATTCCCTTGCAACCATAGAATACTTAAGTTTTAACTTCCCTATATAAGTCAACTTCAATAATGATCATTACACATTCATTCCCTTGTATATAATACTTAAGATGTGTTCTCTTCTCTAATCTCGCTTGCTTGTGCGCTCTATTGAATCTTGCATGATTGATGGATGCTTGCTAGATAGGTTTGATTGTAGGTTTTTTCTTTCTTTCTTTTATTAGCTTCTTCCCCCCATTCTACCATTTGTGAGAGAAGACCACTCCAAAGGATATCCTCTTCTTGAATTAGAGTGAGGAAGAAGTGATTTTTCGTTCATGCATTTCATAATTTTGTTCTTAGCATTTCTAAATTCAAAGTGGAATAAACTAACCCAAAAACATAAGCCGCTTGTGCGTGAATTAGAGTGAGGAAGTTGTGAATTTTTTTGTTCATCCATTGCATAATTTTGTTCATTTCCATGGTGAAATTGGTAGCTTAGAGCATGTAAAATCAACAAAAAAACCAATAAACCACATGTAATCACTTTTATAGACACCATAAACGTGGATTCGAAATAATCCTTATAACCACCATCAAATCTTAAGAATCTCAAACACCTCAAAAAACCATGCCAAACCATCTCTCGGGTTGGGAGACGTAAGTCCATAGTCCCATGAAAAAAAACCATGAGTCAACACACATAAGCTTAGAGATGTGAGCCGCCGTGAGTCAACACGTGAGCTTAGAGACATGAGTTGTAAGCCTAGAGACATCCACTATGAGTCTAGAGGCATATAAGACATGAGTCATGAGCCAAGTCTAGAGTTGTGAGTCGTGAGTCTAGAGACGTAAGTCAATAGACATGAGTCTGAAGCTGCGAGTTAACAAACGCGAGTCTGGTCAACCTAATAGTATACCAGGCAATTCAAACAGTATGGTACTAATGTGATTCTAGGAAACCTAATATTATAACAATGAATTAAAAGTGTTTGGTAAAGCAGCTCTTGAAGACCTATAAAGACACACCTACCTTGTCATACGAATTACACAAATAATTCTTGTCCTTTATAATTATTGGGGTGTAAGTACTACATGAGCCAGAACCTGTGAGTCCATAAGCATGAGCCTAGAGGCTTGAGCCCACTAGTAAGGGCGATGAGAGGCCAACTCATTAGATGTTTGTGAGCTTGTTTCTTCAAAAACTGTGTGAGCACACAAAAATGAGTCTAGAGCGCGAGTCTAGAGATGCACATAGGTCGTCCAGAGACATGAGTCTAGAGATGCGTGTGTGTGTCCAAAGGCATGAGTCCCATAGAAATAAGCCTCATGATCTTGACCCCCCAAGAGAAGCGAGTATATGCCAAGAAAAGCAATACAGAGCGTCAAAGAAAGCAAATTTGTTGGAAAAATCTGAGTGCACACACAAGACACACACCTTCTATACATTTCCCAAGCACATCATCTCCATTTTTCACTGAGAGTATCAATTATCTTTCCCACATTCTGCATCTCCTAGGAAGCGTGGACACGTACACGTGCAACTAACCTCATCAATGGAAACCCTCTAAGTACATATATAGATGGGGGGACCATGGTAGGTATGGGAGCCAACCTTATCTCTTGTATTACAATTGGCCATGTAAGTACCTCCAAAGCGCTTTAAAGAATATAACCTCACCCTCGACTCTATTTTAACATAAACACAACCTCACCCTAGTCCACATATTAGCCATATATAAATCCAATCTCTAAGCATCAAGTTATGAGATCTTGGATTAATATCATGTTGTGCATGGTCTAGAGACTATTATCTAGATACCCATGAAACATCATTAAATGGTAGTCTTGGCAATAATTTTGCCAATCAAAAGGTGCACCTAGTTTAAAGGGCCCACCAAGCCCCTTCCACAAAAATAGAAGGAGGCCTTTCATGAAGATGCATGCATAACTTCTACTTCTATATCCTATCGTCGCTCGTGCATGGTTTGGGCACCATCTACCCATGCAAAATCATTCATGATAGTGGTCATGGGGTGATAACCCCATTGATCAAAAGGCGTGGGTTGCTTCTACCAAAATCATTCATGATAGTGTACCTCTTTAGGCCACCTTGACTACCCCAAGGTACCCAAAGATTATCATCAATTTGCCATACATCTAGGTCACATATCACTTTAGAGTCTACCACTTATCCTGGCATGCCAATTTCACGTTATATCTTGGACCATCTACACCTCTTCAACTTGGGAGCTAGCTTCACCACTAACCTGGGTGATGTGGTCACCTTTAGGAAGGGAGGGAGGGGGACGTAGTTTCACCCACCTATCACACCTTAAGGAGCTTTGCCATCTTATTTGCTGGAGTTAGCACATGTCATACCATATAAGGAGCTGTGCCGTCTTATTTTTTTGAGTGATCTTTGCCAGTTTATTTGCTTGAGCGAGCACCTGTTTTTACAAGATAGCACTTTAGAATATAAAGGAGCCTTACCACACACGAGCATAATGTCAAATTAGGGGAAGTCTAAAGTGACCTTACGACGATGAGCTTAATGCCAAACAGGGCACGTCTAAGAAATTTGTGTTTAGGACTCGTAATAGTGGTTGTACCATTTTTAATTTTTAACTAGCCTATATAAGTGAATTTCCGTAATAAGCATTACACATTCATTCCCTTGCAACCATAGAATGCTTAAGTTTTAACTTCCCCATATAAGTCAACTTCAATAATGATCATTACACATTCATTCCCTTGTATATGATGTGAGCCTAAATCATTAGGACATAATGTGTAAGCCTATAGACATGAGTCTATAGGTATACATAAGCTTGAACCCGTGAGTATAAGCATGAGCCTAGAGGCTTGAGCCCACTAGTAAGTGTGATGAGAGGCCAGCTCATTAGATGTCTCTGAGCTTGTTTCTTCAAAAACTGTGTGAGCACACAAACATGAGTCTAGAGCGCGAGTCTAGAGATGCGCATAGGTCGTCCAGAGACATGAGTCTAGAGATGTGTGTGTGTGTCTAAAGGCGGGAGTCCCATAGAAATAAGCCTCATGATCTTGACTCCCCAAGAAAAGCGATATCTAGTAAATGCCAAGAAAAGCAATACAGAGCGTCAAAGAAAGCAAATTTGTTGGAAAAATCTGGGTGCACACACGACACACCCCTTCTATCCATTTCCCAAGCACATCATCTCCATTTTTCACTAAGAGTATCGATTCTTTTCCCCACATTCTGCATCTCCTAGGAAGCTTGGACACATACACGTGCAACTAACCTCATCAATGGAAACCCTCTAAGTACATATATAGATGGGGGGACCATGGTAGGTGTGGAAGCCAACCTTATCTCCTGTATAACAATTGGCCATGGAAGCACCTCCAAAGCGCTTTGAAGAATATAAGCTCACCCTCAACTCTAATTTAACATAAACACAACCTCACCCTAGTCAACATATTAGCCATATATAAATCCAATCTCTAAGCATCAAGCTATGAGATCTTGGATTAATATCATGTTGTGCATGGTCCAGAGACTATTATCTAGATACCCATGAAACATCATTAAATGGTAGTCTTGGCAATAATTTAGCCAGTCAAAAGGTGCACCTAATTTAAAGGGCCCACCAAGCCCCTTCCACAACAATAGAAGGAGGCCTTTCATGAAGATGCATGCAGAACTTCTACTTCTATATCCTATCGTCGCGCATGGTTTGGGCACCATCTACCCATGCAAAATCATTGATAATAGTGGTCATTGGGTGATAACCCCATTGATCAAAAGGCGTGGGTTGCTTCTACCAAAATCATTCATGATAGTGGTCGTGTGGTGATAGCTCCATTAATCAGAAGGCATGGGTTTCTTCTACCTACCAGGTGATTTTGAAGGGACCAAGCCACCTCCACAATAGAAGGAGGCCTACATGAAAGAAATCTACTTCACATCTACCTCTTTATGCCACCCTGACTACCCCAAGGCTACCCAAAGATTATCATCAATTTGCCATACCTCTAAGTCACATATCACTTTAGAGTCTACCACTTATCCTGGCATGCCAATTTCACGTTATATCTTGGACCATCTACACCTCTTCAACTTGGGAGCTAGCTTCACCACTAACCTGGGTGATGTGGTCATCTTTAGGAAGGGAGGGAGGGGGACATAGTTTCACCCAGGTTTCACTATAACACCACAAGGAGATTTGCCGTCTTATTTGGTGGAAATAGCACATGTCATACCATATAAGGAGCTGTGCCATCTTATTTTTTTGAGTGATCTTTGCCAGCTTATTTGCTTGAGCGAGCACCTGTTTTTACAAGATAGCACTTTAGAGTATAAAGCAGCCTTATCACGAGCTTTAATGTCGAATTAGGGGAAGTCTAAAGTGACCTTACGACGATGAGCTTAATGCCAAACAGGGCACGTCTAAGAAACTTTTGTACATACTTACTTAGGACTCGTAATAGTGGTTGTACCATTTTTGATTTTTAACTAGCCTATATAAGTCACTTTCCGTAATAAGCATTAAACGTTCATTCCCTTGCAACCATAGAATACTTAAGTTTTAACTTCCCTATATAAGTCAACTTCAATAATGATCATTACACATTCATTCCCTTGTATATAATACTTAAGATGTGTTCTCTTCTCTAATCTCGCTTGCTTGTGCGCTCTATTGAATCTTGCATGATTGATGGATGCTTGCTAGATAGGTTTGATTGTAGGTTTTTTCTTTCTTTCTTTTATTAGCTTCTTCCCCCCATTCTACCATTTGTGAGAGAAGACCACTCCAAAGGATATCCTCTTCTTGAATTAGAGTGAGGAAGAAGTGATTTTTCGTTCATGCATTTCATAATTTTGTTCTTAGCATTTCTAAATTCAAAGTGGAATAAACTAACCCAAAAACATAAGCCGCTTGTGCGTGAATTAGAGTGAGGAAGTTGTGAATTTTTTTGTTCATCCATTGCATAATTTTGTTCATTTCCATGGTGAAATTGGTAGCTTAGAGCATGTAAAATCAACAAAAAAACCAATAAACCACATGTAATCACTTTTATAGACACCATAAACGTGGATTCGAAATAATCCTTATAACCACCATCAAATCTTAAGAATCTCAAACACCTCAAAAAACCATGCCAAACCATCTCTCGGGTTGGGAGACGTAAGTCCATAGTCCCATGAAAAAAAACCATGAGTCAACACACATAAGCTTAGAGATGTGAGCCGCCGTGAGTCAACACGTGAGCTTAGAGACATGAGTTGTAAGCCTAGAGACATCCACTATGAGTCTAGAGGCATATAAGACATGAGTCATGAGCCAAGTCTAGAGTTGTGAGTCGTGAGTCTAGAGACGTAAGTCAATAGACATGAGTCTGAAGCTGCGAGTTAACAAACGCGAGTCTGGTCAACCTAATAGTATACCAGGCAATTCAAACAGTATGGTACTAATGTGATTCTAGGAAACCTAATATTATAACAATGAATTAAAAGTGTTTGGTAAAGCAGCTCTTGAAGACCTATAAAGACACACCTACCTTGTCATACGAATTACACAAATAATTCTTGTCCTTTATAATTATTGGGGTGTAAGTACTACATGAGCCAGAACCTGTGAGTCCATAAGCATGAGCCTAGAGGCTTGAGCCCACTAGTAAGGGCGATGAGAGGCCAACTCATTAGATGTTTGTGAGCTTGTTTCTTCAAAAACTGTGTGAGCACACAAAAATGAGTCTAGAGCGCGAGTCTAGAGATGCACATAGGTCGTCCAGAGACATGAGTCTAGAGATGCGTGTGTGTGTCCAAAGGCATGAGTCCCATAGAAATAAGCCTCATGATCTTGACCCCCCAAGAGAAGCGAGTATATGCCAAGAAAAGCAATACAGAGCGTCAAAGAAAGCAAATTTGTTGGAAAAATCTGAGTGCACACACAAGACACACACCTTCTATACATTTCCCAAGCACATCATCTCCATTTTTCACTGAGAGTATCAATTATCTTTCCCACATTCTGCATCTCCTAGGAAGCGTGGACACGTACACGTGCAACTAACCTCATCAATGGAAACCCTCTAAGTACATATATAGATGGGGGGACCATGGTAGGTATGGGAGCCAACCTTATCTCTTGTATTACAATTGGCCATGTAAGTACCTCCAAAGCGCTTTAAAGAATATAACCTCACCCTCGACTCTATTTTAACATAAACACAACCTCACCCTAGTCCACATATTAGCCATATATAAATCCAATCTCTAAGCATCAAGTTATGAGATCTTGGATTAATATCATGTTGTGCATGGTCTAGAGACTATTATCTAGATACCCATGAAACATCATTAAATGGTAGTCTTGGCAATAATTTTGCCAATCAAAAGGTGCACCTAGTTTAAAGGGCCCACCAAGCCCCTTCCACAAAAATAGAAGGAGGCCTTTCATGAAGATGCATGCATAACTTCTACTTCTATATCCTATCGTCGCTCGTGCATGGTTTGGGCACCATCTACCCATGCAAAATCATTCATGATAGTGGTCATGGGGTGATAACCCCATTGATCAAAAGGCGTGGGTTGCTTCTACCAAAATCATTCATGATAGTGTACCTCTTTAGGCCACCTTGACTACCCCAAGGTACCCAAAGATTATCATCAATTTGCCATACATCTAGGTCACATATCACTTTAGAGTCTACCACTTATCCTGGCATGCCAATTTCACGTTATATCTTGGACCATCTACACCTCTTCAACTTGGGAGCTAGCTTCACCACTAACCTGGGTGATGTGGTCACCTTTAGGAAGGGAGGGAGGGGGACGTAGTTTCACCCACCTATCACACCTTAAGGAGCTTTGCCATCTTATTTGCTGGAGTTAGCACATGTCATACCATATAAGGAGCTGTGCCGTCTTATTTTTTTGAGTGATCTTTGCCAGTTTATTTGCTTGAGCGAGCACCTGTTTTTACAAGATAGCACTTTAGAATATAAAGGAGCCTTACCACACACGAGCATAATGTCAAATTAGGGGAAGTCTAAAGTGACCTTACGACGATGAGCTTAATGCCAAACAGGGCACGTCTAAGAAATTTGTGTTTAGGACTCGTAATAGTGGTTGTACCATTTTTAATTTTTAACTAGCCTATATAAGTGAATTTCCGTAATAAGCATTACACATTCATTCCCTTGCAACCATAGAATGCTTAAGTTTTAACTTCCCCATATAAGTCAACTTCAATAATGATCATTACACATTCATTCCCTTGTATATGATGTGAGCCTAAATCATTAGAACATAATGTGTAAGCCTATAGACATGAGTCTATAGGTATACATAAGCTTGAACCCGTGAGTATAAGCATGAGCCTAGAGGCTTGAGCCCACTAGTAAGTGTGATGAGAGGCCAGCTCATTAGATGTCTCTGAGCTTGTTTCTTCAAAAACTGTGTGAGCACACAAACATGAGTCTAGAGCGCGAGTCTAGAGATGCGCATAGGTCGTCCAGAGACATGAGTCTAGAGATGTGTGTGTGTGTCTAAAGGCGGGAGTCCCATAGAAATAAGCCTCATGATCTTGACTCCCCAAGAAAAGCGATATCTAGTAAATGCCAAGAAAAGCAATACAGAGCGTCAAAGAAAGCAAATTTGTTGGAAAAATCTGGGTGCACACACGACACACCCCTTCTATCCATTTCCCAAGCACATCATCTCCATTTTTCACTAAGAGTATCGATTCTTTTCCCCACATTCTGCATCTCCTAGGAAGCTTGGACACATACACGTGCAACTAACCTCATCAATGGAAACCCTCTAAGTACATATATAGATGGGGGGACCATGGTAGGTGTGGAAGCCAACCTTATCTCCTGTATAACAATTGGCCATGGAAGCACCTCCAAAGCGCTTTGAAGAATATAAGCTCACCCTCAACTCTAATTTAACATAAACACAACCTCACCCTAGTCAACATATTAGCCATATATAAATCCAATCTCTAAGCATCAAGCTATGAGATCTTGGATTAATATCATGTTGTGCATGGTCCAGAGACTATTATCTAGATACCCATGAAACATCATTAAATGGTAGTCTTGGCAATAATTTAGCCAGTCAAAAGGTGCACCTAATTTAAAGGGCCCACCAAGCCCCTTCCACAACAATAGAAGGAGGCCTTTCATGAAGATGCATGCAGAACTTCTACTTCTATATCCTATCGTCGCGCATGGTTTGGGCACCATCTACCCATGCAAAATCATTGATAATAGTGGTCATTGGGTGATAACCCCATTGATCAAAAGGCGTGGGTTGCTTCTACCAAAATCATTCATGATAGTGGTCGTGTGGTGATAGCTCCATTAATCAGAAGGCATGGGTTTCTTCTACCTACCAGGTGATTTTGAAGGGACCAAGCCACCTCCACAATAGAAGGAGGCCTACATGAAAGAAATCTACTTCACATCTACCTCTTTATGCCACCCTGACTACCCCAAGGCTACCCAAAGATTATCATCAATTTGCCATACCTCTAAGTCACATATCACTTTAGAGTCTACCACTTATCCTGGCATGCCAATTTCACGTTATATCTTGGACCATCTACACCTCTTCAACTTGGGAGCTAGCTTCACCACTAACCTGGGTGATGTGGTCATCTTTAGGAAGGGAGGGAGGGGGACATAGTTTCACCCAGGTTTCACTATAACACCACAAGGAGCTTTGCCGTCTTATTTGGTGGAAATAGCACATGTCATACCATATAAGGAGCTGTGCCATCTTATTTTTTTGAGTGATCTTTGCCAGCTTATTTGCTTGAGCGAGCACCTGTTTTTACAAGATAGCACTTTAGAGTATAAAGCAGCCTTATCACGAGCTTTAATGTCGAATTAGGGGAAGTCTAAAGTGACCTTACGACGATGAGCTTAATGCCAAACAGGGCACGTCTAAGAAACTTTTGTACATACTTACTTAGGACTCGTAATAGTGGTTGTACCATTTTTGATTTTTAACTAGCCTATATAAGTCACTTTCCGTAATAAGCATTAAACGTTCATTCCCTTGCAACCATAGAATACTTAAGTTTTAACTTCCCTATATAAGTCAACTTCAATAATGATCATTACACATTCATTCCCTTGTATATAATACTTAAGATGTGTTCTCTTCTCTAATCTCGCTTGCTTGTGCGCTCTATTGAATCTTGCATGATTGATGGATGCTTGCTAGATAGGTTTGATTGTAGGTTTTTTCTTTCTTTCTTTTATTAGCTTCTTCCCCCCATTCTACCATTTGTGAGAGAAGACCACTCCAAAGGATATCCTCTTCTTGAATTAGAGTGAGGAAGAAGTGATTTTTCGTTCATGCATTTCATAATTTTGTTCTTAGCATTTCTAAATTCAAAGTGGAATAAACTAACCCAAAAACATAAGCCGCTTGTGCGTGAATTAGAGTGAGGAAGTTGTGAATTTTTTTGTTCATCCATTGCATAATTTTGTTCATTTCCATGGTGAAATTGGTAGCTTAGAGCATGTAAAATCAACAAAAAAACCAATAAACCACATGTAATCACTTTTATAGACACCATAAACGTGGATTCGAAATAATCCTTATAACCACCATCAAATCTTAAGAATCTCAAACACCTCAAAAAACCATGCCAAACCATCTCTCGGGTTGGGAGACGTAAGTCCATAGTCCCATGAAAAAAAACCATGAGTCAACACACATAAGCTTAGAGATGTGAGCCGCCGTGAGTCAACACGTGAGCTTAGAGACATGAGTTGTAAGCCTAGAGACATCCACTATGAGTCTAGAGGCATATAAGACATGAGTCATGAGCCAAGTCTAGAGTTGTGAGTCGTGAGTCTAGAGACGTAAGTCAATAGACATGAGTCTGAAGCTGCGAGTTAACAAACGCGAGTCTGGTCAACCTAATAGTATACCAGGCAATTCAAACAGTATGGTACTAATGTGATTCTAGGAAACCTAATATTATAACAATGAATTAAAAGTGTTTGGTAAAGCAGCTCTTGAAGACCTATAAAGACACACCTACCTTGTCATACGAATTACACAAAAAATTCTTGTCCTTTATAATTATTGGGGTGTAAGTACTACATGAGCCAGAACCTGTGAGTCCATAAGCATGAGCCTAGAGGCTTGAGCCCACTAGTAAGGGCGATGAGAGGCCAACTCATTAGATGTTTGTGAGCTTGATTCTTCAAAAACTGTGTGAGCACACAAAAATGAGTCTAGAGCGCGAGTCTAGAGATGCACATAGGTCGTCCAGAGACATGAGTCTAGAGATGCGTGTGTGTGTCCAAAGGCATGAGTCCCATAGAAATAAGCCTCATGATCTTGACCCCCCAAGAGAAGCGAGTATATGCCAAGAAAAGCAATACAGAGCGTCAAAGAAAGCAAATTTGTTGGAAAAATCTGAGTGCACACACAAGACACACACCTTCTATACATTTCCCAAGCACATCATCTCCATTTTTCACTGAGAGTATCAATTATCTTTCCCACATTCTGCATCTCCTAGGAAGCGTGGACACGTACACGTGCAACTAACCTCATCAATGGAAACCCTCTAAGTACATATATAGATGGGGGGACCATGGTAGGTATGGGAGCCAACCTTATCTCTTGTATTACAATTGGCCATGTAAGTACCTCCAAAGCGCTTTAAAGAATATAACCTCACCCTCGACTCTATTTTAACATAAACACAACCTCACCCTAGTCCACATATTAGCCATATATAAATCCAATCTCTAAGCATCAAGTTATGAGATCTTGGATTAATATCATGTTGTGCATGGTCTAGAGACTATTATCTAGATACCCATGAAACATCATTAAATGGTAGTCTTGGCAATAATTTTGCCAATCAAAAGGTGCACCTAGTTTAAAGGGCCCACCAAGCCCCTTCCACAAAAATAGAAGGAGGCCTTTCATGAAGATGCATGCATAACTTCTACTTCTATATCCTATCGTCGCTCGTGCATGGTTTGGGCACCATCTACCCATGCAAAATCATTCATGATAGTGGTCATGGGGTGATAACCCCATTGATCAAAAGGCGTGGGTTGCTTCTACCAAAATCATTCATGATAGTGTACCTCTTTAGGCCACCTTGACTACCCCAAGGTACCCAAAGATTATCATCAATTTGCCATACATCTAGGTCACATATCACTTTAGAGTCTACCACTTATCCTGGCATGCCAATTTCACGTTATATCTTGGACCATCTACACCTCTTCAACTTGGGAGCTAGCTTCACCACTAACCTGGGTGATGTGGTCACCTTTAGGAAGGGAGGGAGGGGGACGTAGTTTCACCCACCTATCACACCTTAAGGAGCTTTGCCATCTTATTTGCTGGAGTTAGCACATGTCATACCATATAAGGAGCTGTGCCGTCTTATTTTTTTGAGTGATCTTTGCCAGTTTATTTGCTTGAGCGAGCACCTGTTTTTACAAGATAGCACTTTAGAATATAAAGGAGCCTTACCACACACGAGCATAATGTCAAATTAGGGGAAGTCTAAAGTGACCTTACGACGATGAGCTTAATGCCAAACAGGGCACGTCTAAGAAATTTGTGTTTAGGACTCGTAATAGTGGTTGTACCATTTTTAATTTTTAACTAGCCTATATAAGTGAATTTCCGTAATAAGCATTACACATTCATTCCCTTGCAACCATAGAATGCTTAAGTTTTAACTTCCCCATATAAGTCAACTTCAATAATGATCATTACACATTCATTCCCTTGTATATGATGTGAGCCTAAATCATTAGGACATAATGTGTAAGCCTATAGACATGAGTCTATAGGTATACATAAGCTTGAACCCGTGAGTATAAGCATGAGCCTAGAGGCTTGAGCCCACTAGTAAGTGTGATGAGAGGCCAGCTCATTAGATGTCTCTGAGCTTGTTTCTTCAAAAACTGTGTGAGCACACAAACATGAGTCTAGAGCGCGAGTCTAGAGATGCGCATAGGTCGTCCAGAGACATGAGTCTAGAGATGTGTGTGTGTGTCTAAAGGCGGGAGTCCCATAGAAATAAGCCTCATGATCTTGACTCCCCAAGAAAAGCGATATCTAGTAAATGCCAAGAAAAGCAATACAGAGCGTCAAAGAAAGCAAATTTGTTGGAAAAATCTGGGTGCACACACGACACACCCCTTCTATCCATTTCCCAAGCACATCATCTCCATTTTTCACTAAGAGTATCGATTCTTTTCCCCACATTCTGCATCTCCTAGGAAGCTTGGACACATACACGTGCAACTAACCTCATCAATGGAAACCCTCTAAGTACATATATAGATGGGGGGACCATGGTAGGTGTGGAAGCCAACCTTATCTCCTGTATAACAATTGGCCATGGAAGCACCTCCAAAGCGCTTTGAAGAATATAAGCTCACCCTCAACTCTAATTTAACATAAACACAACCTCACCCTAGTCAACATATTAGCCATATATAAATCCAATCTCTAAGCATCAAGCTATGAGATCTTGGATTAATATCATGTTGTGCATGGTCCAGAGACTATTATCTAGATACCCATGAAACCTCATTAAATGGTAGTCTTGGCAATAATTTAGCCAGTCAAAAGGTGCACCTAATTTAAAGGGCCCACCAAGCCCCTTCCACAACAATAGAAGGAGGCCTTTCATGAAGATGCATGCAGAACTTCTACTTCTATATCCTATCGTCGCGCATGGTTTGGGCACCATCTACCCATGCAAAATCATTGATAATAGTGGTCATTGGGTGATAACCCCATTGATCAAAAGGCGTGGGTTGCTTCTACCAAAATCATTCATGATAGTGGTCGTGTGGTGATAGCTCCATTAATCAGAAGGCATGGGTTTCTTCTACCTACCAGGTGATTTTGAAGGGACCAAGCCACCTCCACAATAGAAGGAGGCCTACATGAAAGAAATCTACTTCACATCTACCTCTTTATGCCACCCTGACTACCCCAAGGCTACCCAAAGATTATCATCAATTTGCCATACCTCTAAGTCACATATCACTTTAGAGTCTACCACTTATCCTGGCATGCCAATTTCACGTTATATCTTGGACCATCTACACCTCTTCAACTTGGGAGCTAGCTTCACCACCACTAACCTGGTGGGTGATGTGGTCATCTTTAGGAAGGGAGGGAGGGGGACATAGTTTCACCCAGGTTTCACCCACCTATAACACCACAAGGAGCTTTGCCGTCTTATTTGGTGGAAATAGCACATGTCATACCATATAAGGAGCTGTGCCATCTTATTTTTTTGAGTGATCTTTGCCAGCTTATTTGCTTGAGCGAGCACCTGTTTTTACAAGATAGCACTTTAGAGTATAAAGCAGCCTTATCACGAGCTTTAATGTCGAATTAGGGGAAGTCTAAAGTGACCTTACGACGATGAGCTTAATGCCAAACAGGGCACGTCTAAGAAACTTTTGTACATACTTACTTAGGACTCGTAATAGTGGTTGTACCATTTTTGATTTTTAACTAGCCTATATAAGTCACTTTCCGTAATAAGCATTAAACGTTCATTCCCTTGCAACCATAGAATACTTAAGTTTTAACTTCCCTATATAAGTCAACTTCAATAATGATCATTACACATTCATTCCCTTGTATATAATACTTAAGATGTGTTCTCTTCTCTAATCTCGCTTGCTTGTGCGCTCTATTGAATCTTGCATGATTGATGGATGCTTGCTAGATAGGTTTGATTGTAGGTTTTTTCTTTCTTTCTTTTATTAGCTTCTTCCCCCCATTCTACCATTTGTGAGAGAAGACCACTCCAAAGGATATCCTCTTCTTGAATTAGAGTGAGGAAGAAGTGATTTTTCGTTCATGCATTTCATAATTTTGTTCTTAGCATTTCTAAATTCAAAGTGGAATAAACTAACCCAAAAACATAAGCCGCTTGTGCGTGAATTAGAGTGAGGAAGTTGTGAATTTTTTTGTTCATCCATTGCATAATTTTGTTCATTTCCATGGTGAAATTGGTAGCTTAGAGCATGTAAAATCAACAAAAAAACCAATAAACCACATGTAATCACTTTTATAGACACCATAAACGTGGATTCGAAATAATCCTTATAACCACCATCAAATCTTAAGAATCTCAAACACCTCAAAAAACCATGCCAAACCATCTCTCGGGTTGGGAGACGTAAGTCCATAGTCCCATGAAAAAAAACCATGAGTCAACACACATAAGCTTAGAGATGTGAGCCGCCGTGAGTCAACACGTGAGCTTAGAGACATGAGTTGTAAGCCTAGAGACATCCACTATGAGTCTAGAGGCATATAAGACATGAGTCATGAGCCAAGTCTAGAGTTGTGAGTCGTGAGTCTAGAGACGTAAGTCAATAGACATGAGTCTGAAGCTGCGAGTTAACAAACGCGAGTCTGGTCAACCTAATAGTATACCAGGCAATTCAAACAGTATGGTACTAATGTGATTCTAGGAAACCTAATATTATAACAATGAATTAAAAGTGTTTGGTAAAGCAGCTCTTGAAGACCTATAAAGACACACCTACCTTGTCATACGAATTACACAAAAAATTCTTGTCCTTTATAATTATTGGGGTGTAAGTACTACATGAGCCAGAACCTGTGAGTCCATAAGCATGAGCCTAGAGGCTTGAGCCCACTAGTAAGGGCGATGAGAGGCCAACTCATTAGATGTTTGTGAGCTTGATTCTTCAAAAACTGTGTGAGCACACAAAAATGAGTCTAGAGCGCGAGTCTAGAGATGCACATAGGTCGTCCAGAGACATGAGTCTAGAGATGCGTGTGTGTGTCCAAAGGCATGAGTCCCATAGAAATAAGCCTCATGATCTTGACCCCCCAAGAGAAGCGAGTATATGCCAAGAAAAGCAATACAGAGCGTCAAAGAAAGCAAATTTGTTGGAAAAATCTGAGTGCACACACAAGACACACACCTTCTATACATTTCCCAAGCACATCATCTCCATTTTTCACTGAGAGTATCAATTATCTTTCCCACATTCTGCATCTCCTAGGAAGCGTGGACACGTACACGTGCAACTAACCTCATCAATGGAAACCCTCTAAGTACATATATAGATGGGGGGACCATGGTAGGTATGGGAGCCAACCTTATCTCTTGTATTACAATTGGCCATGTAAGTACCTCCAAAGCGCTTTAAAGAATATAACCTCACCCTCGACTCTATTTTAACATAAACACAACCTCACCCTAGTCCACATATTAGCCATATATAAATCCAATCTCTAAGCATCAAGTTATGAGATCTTGGATTAATATCATGTTGTGCATGGTCTAGAGACTATTATCTAGATACCCATGAAACATCATTAAATGGTAGTCTTGGCAATAATTTTGCCAATCAAAAGGTGCACCTAGTTTAAAGGGCCCACCAAGCCCCTTCCACAAAAATAGAAGGAGGCCTTTCATGAAGATGCATGCATAACTTCTACTTCTATATCCTATCGTCGCTCGTGCATGGTTTGGGCACCATCTACCCATGCAAAATCATTCATGATAGTGGTCATGGGGTGATAACCCCATTGATCAAAAGGCGTGGGTTGCTTCTACCAAAATCATTCATGATAGTGTACCTCTTTAGGCCACCTTGACTACCCCAAGGTACCCAAAGATTATCATCAATTTGCCATACATCTAGGTCACATATCACTTTAGAGTCTACCACTTATCCTGGCATGCCAATTTCACGTTATATCTTGGACCATCTACACCTCTTCAACTTGGGAGCTAGCTTCACCACTAACCTGGGTGATGTGGTCACCTTTAGGAAGGGAGGGAGGGGGACGTAGTTTCACCCACCTATCACACCTTAAGGAGCTTTGCCATCTTATTTGCTGGAGTTAGCACATGTCATACCATATAAGGAGCTGTGCCGTCTTATTTTTTTGAGTGATCTTTGCCAGTTTATTTGCTTGAGCGAGCACCTGTTTTTACAAGATAGCACTTTAGAATATAAAGGAGCCTTACCACACACGAGCATAATGTCAAATTAGGGGAAGTCTAAAGTGACCTTACGACGATGAGCTTAATGCCAAACAGGGCACGTCTAAGAAATTTGTGTTTAGGACTCGTAATAGTGGTTGTACCATTTTTAATTTTTAACTAGCCTATATAAGTGAATTTCCGTAATAAGCATTACACATTCATTCCCTTGCAACCATAGAATGCTTAAGTTTTAACTTCCCCATATAAGTCAACTTCAATAATGATCATTACACATTCATTCCCTTGTATATGATGTGAGCCTAAATCATTAGAACATAATGTGTAAGCCTATAGACATGAGTCTATAGGTATACATAAGCTTGAACCCGTGAGTATAAGCATGAGCCTAGAGGCTTGAGCCCACTAGTAAGTGTGATGAGAGGCCAGCTCATTAGATGTCTCTGAGCTTGTTTCTTCAAAAACTGTGTGAGCACACAAACATGAGTCTAGAGCGCGAGTCTAGAGATGCGCATAGGTCGTCCAGAGACATGAGTCTAGAGATGTGTGTGTGTGTCTAAAGGCGGGAGTCCCATAGAAATAAGCCTCATGATCTTGACTCCCCAAGAAAAGCGATATCTAGTAAATGCCAAGAAAAGCAATACAGAGCGTCAAAGAAAGCAAATTTGTTGGAAAAATCTGGGTGCACACACGACACACCCCTTCTATCCATTTCCCAAGCACATCATCTCCATTTTTCACTAAGAGTATCGATTCTTTTCCCCACATTCTGCATCTCCTAGGAAGCTTGGACACATACACGTGCAACTAACCTCATCAATGGAAACCCTCTAAGTACATATATAGATGGGGGGACCATGGTAGGTGTGGAAGCCAACCTTATCTCCTGTATAACAATTGGCCATGGAAGCACCTCCAAAGCGCTTTGAAGAATATAAGCTCACCCTCAACTCTAATTTAACATAAACACAACCTCACCCTAGTCAACATATTAGCCATATATAAATCCAATCTCTAAGCATCAAGCTATGAGATCTTGGATTAATATCATGTTGTGCATGGTCCAGAGACTATTATCTAGATACCCATGAAACATCATTAAATGGTAGTCTTGGCAATAATTTAGCCAGTCAAAAGGTGCACCTAATTTAAAGGGCCCACCAAGCCCCTTCCACAACAATAGAAGGAGGCCTTTCATGAAGATGCATGCAGAACTTCTACTTCTATATCCTATCGTCGCGCATGGTTTGGGCACCATCTACCCATGCAAAATCATTGATAATAGTGGTCATTGGGTGATAACCCCATTGATCAAAAGGCGTGGGTTGCTTCTACCAAAATCATTCATGATAGTGGTCGTGTGGTGATAGCTCCATTAATCAGAAGGCATGGGTTTCTTCTACCTACCAGGTGATTTTGAAGGGACCAAGCCACCTCCACAATAGAAGGAGGCCTACATGAAAGAAATCTACTTCACATCTACCTCTTTATGCCACCCTGACTACCCCAAGGCTACCCAAAGATTATCATCAATTTGCCATACCTCTAAGTCACATATCACTTTAGAGTCTACCACTTATCCTGGCATGCCAATTTCACGTTATATCTTGGACCATCTACACCTCTTCAACTTGGGAGCTAGCTTCACCACTAACCTGGGTGATGTGGTCATCTTTAGGAAGGGAGGGAGGGGGACATAGTTTCACCCAGGTTTCACTATAACACCACAAGGAGCTTTGCCGTCTTATTTGGTGGAAATAGCACATGTCATACCATATAAGGAGCTGTGCCATCTTATTTTTTTGAGTGATCTTTGCCAGCTTATTTGCTTGAGCGAGCACCTGTTTTTACAAGATAGCACTTTAGAGTATAAAGCAGCCTTATCACGAGCTTTAATGTCGAATTAGGGGAAGTCTAAAGTGACCTTACGACGATGAGCTTAATGCCAAACAGGGCACGTCTAAGAAACTTTTGTACATACTTACTTAGGACTCGTAATAGTGGTTGTACCATTTTTGATTTTTAACTAGCCTATATAAGTCACTTTCCGTAATAAGCATTAAACGTTCATTCCCTTGCAACCATAGAATACTTAAGTTTTAACTTCCCTATATAAGTCAACTTCAATAATGATCATTACACATTCATTCCCTTGTATATAATACTTAAGATGTGTTCTCTTCTCTAATCTCGCTTGCTTGTGCGCTCTATTGAATCTTGCATGATTGATGGATGCTTGCTAGATAGGTTTGATTGTAGGTTTTTTCTTTCTTTCTTTTATTAGCTTCTTCCCCCCATTCTACCATTTGTGAGAGAAGACCACTCCAAAGGATATCCTCTTCTTGAATTAGAGTGAGGAAGAAGTGATTTTTCGTTCATGCATTTCATAATTTTGTTCTTAGCATTTCTAAATTCAAAGTGGAATAAACTAACCCAAAAACATAAGCCGCTTGTGCGTGAATTAGAGTGAGGAAGTTGTGAATTTTTTTGTTCATCCATTGTATAATTTTGTTCATTTCCATGGTGAAATTGGTAGCTTAGAGCATGTAAAATCAACAAAAAAACCAATAAACCACATGTAATCACTTTTATAGACACCATAAACGTGGATTCGAAATAATCCTTATAACCACCATCAAATCTTAAGAATCTCAAACACCTCAAAAAACCATGCCAAACCATCTCTCGGGTTGGGAGACGTAAGTCCATAGTCCCATGAAAAAAAACCATGAGTCAACACACATAAGCTTAGAGATGTGAGCCGCCGTGAGTCAACACGTGAGCTTAGAGACATGAGTTGTAAGCCTAGAGACATCCACTATGAGTCTAGAGGCATATAAGACATGAGTCATGAGCCAAGTCTAGAGTTGTGAGTCGTGAGTCTAGAGACGTAAGTCAATAGACATGAGTCTGAAGCTGCGAGTTAACAAACGCGAGTCTGGTCAACCTAATAGTATACCAGGCAATTCAAACAGTATGGTACTAATGTGATTCTAGGAAACCTAATATTATAACAATGAATTAAAAGTGTTTGGTAAAGCAGCTCTTGAAGACCTATAAAGACACACCTACCTTGTCATACGAATTACACAAAAAATTCTTGTCCTTTATAATTATTGGGGTGTAAGTACTACATGAGCCAGAACCTGTGAGTCCATAAGCATGAGCCTAGAGGCTTGAGCCCACTAGTAAGGGCGATGAGAGGCCAACTCATTAGATGTTTGTGAGCTTGATTCTTCAAAAACTGTGTGAGCACACAAAAATGAGTCTAGAGCGCGAGTCTAGAGATGCACATAGGTCGTCCAGAGACATGAGTCTAGAGATGCGTGTGTGTGTCCAAAGGCATGAGTCCCATAGAAATAAGCCTCATGATCTTGACCCCCCAAGAGAAGCGAGTATATGCCAAGAAAAGCAATACAGAGCGTCAAAGAAAGCAAATTTGTTGGAAAAATCTGAGTGCACACACAAGACACACACCTTCTATACATTTCCCAAGCACATCATCTCCATTTTTCACTGAGAGTATCAATTATCTTTCCCACATTCTGCATCTCCTAGGAAGCGTGGACACGTACACGTGCAACTAACCTCATCAATGGAAACCCTCTAAGTACATATATAGATGGGGGGACCATGGTAGGTATGGGAGCCAACCTTATCTCTTGTATTACAATTGGCCATGTAAGTACCTCCAAAGCGCTTTAAAGAATATAACCTCACCCTCGACTCTATTTTAACATAAACACAACCTCACCCTAGTCCACATATTAGCCATATATAAATCCAATCTCTAAGCATCAAGTTATGAGATCTTGGATTAATATCATGTTGTGCATGGTCTAGAGACTATTATCTAGATACCCATGAAACATCATTAAATGGTAGTCTTGGCAATAATTTTGCCAATCAAAAGGTGCACCTAGTTTAAAGGGCCCACCAAGCCCCTTCCACAAAAATAGAAGGAGGCCTTTCATGAAGATGCATGCATAACTTCTACTTCTATATCCTATCGTCGCTCGTGCATGGTTTGGGCACCATCTACCCATGCAAAATCATTCATGATAGTGGTCATGGGGTGATAACCCCATTGATCAAAAGGCGTGGGTTGCTTCTACCAAAATCATTCATGATAGTGTACCTCTTTAGGCCACCTTGACTACCCCAAGGTACCCAAAGATTATCATCAATTTGCCATACATCTAGGTCACATATCACTTTAGAGTCTACCACTTATCCTGGCATGCCAATTTCACGTTATATCTTGGACCATCTACACCTCTTCAACTTGGGAGCTAGCTTCACCACTAACCTGGGTGATGTGGTCACCTTTAGGAAGGGAGGGAGGGGGACGTAGTTTCACCCACCTATCACACCTTAAGGAGCTTTGCCATCTTATTTGCTGGAGTTAGCACATGTCATACCATATAAGGAGCTGTGCCGTCTTATTTTTTTGAGTGATCTTTGCCAGTTTATTTGCTTGAGCGAGCACCTGTTTTTACAAGATAGCACTTTAGAATATAAAGGAGCCTTACCACACACGAGCATAATGTCAAATTAGGGGAAGTCTAAAGTGACCTTACGACGATGAGCTTAATGCCAAACAGGGCACGTCTAAGAAATTTGTGTTTAGGACTCGTAATAGTGGTTGTACCATTTTTAATTTTTAACTAGCCTATATAAGTGAATTTCCGTAATAAGCATTACACATTCATTCCCTTGCAACCATAGAATGCTTAAGTTTTAACTTCCCCATATAAGTCAACTTCAATAATGATCATTACACATTCATTCCCTTGTATATGATGTGAGCCTAAATCATTAGAACATAATGTGTAAGCCTATAGACATGAGTCTATAGGTATACATAAGCTTGAACCCGTGAGTATAAGCATGAGCCTAGAGGCTTGAGCCCACTAGTAAGTGTGATGAGAGGCCAGCTCATTAGATGTCTCTGAGCTTGTTTCTTCAAAAACTGTGTGAGCACACAAACATGAGTCTAGAGCGCGAGTCTAGAGATGCGCATAGGTCGTCCAGAGACATGAGTCTAGAGATGTGTGTGTGTGTCTAAAGGCGGGAGTCCCATAGAAATAAGCCTCATGATCTTGACTCCCCAAGAAAAGCGATATCTAGTAAATGCCAAGAAAAGCAATACAGAGCGTCAAAGAAAGCAAATTTGTTGGAAAAATCTGGGTGCACACACGACACACCCCTTCTATCCATTTCCCAAGCACATCATCTCCATTTTTCACTAAGAGTATCGATTCTTTTCCCCACATTCTGCATCTCCTAGGAAGCTTGGACACATACACGTGCAACTAACCTCATCAATGGAAACCCTCTAAGTACATATATAGATGGGGGGACCATGGTAGGTGTGGAAGCCAACCTTATCTCCTGTATAACAATTGGCCATGGAAGCACCTCCAAAGCGCTTTGAAGAATATAAGCTCACCCTCAACTCTAATTTAACATAAACACAACCTCACCCTAGTCAACATATTAGCCATATATAAATCCAATCTCTAAGCATCAAGCTATGAGATCTTGGATTAATATCATGTTGTGCATGGTCCAGAGACTATTATCTAGATACCCATGAAACATCATTAAATGGTAGTCTTGGCAATAATTTAGCCAGTCAAAAGGTGCACCTAATTTAAAGGGCCCACCAAGCCCCTTCCACAACAATAGAAGGAGGCCTTTCATGAAGATGCATGCAGAACTTCTACTTCTATATCCTATCGTCGCGCATGGTTTGGGCACCATCTACCCATGCAAAATCATTGATAATAGTGGTCATTGGGTGATAACCCCATTGATCAAAAGGCGTGGGTTCCTTCTACCAAAATCATTCATGATAGTGGTCGTGTGGTGATAGCTCCATTAATCAGAAGGCATGGGTTTCTTCTACCTACCAGGTGATTTTGAAGGGACCAAGCCACCTCCACAATAGAAGGAGGCCTACATGAAAGAAATCTACTTCACATCTACCTCTTTATGCCACCCTGACTACCCCAAGGCTACCCAAAGATTATCATCAATTTGCCATACCTCTAAGTCACATATCACTTTAGAGTCTACCACTTATCCTGGCATGCCAATTTCACGTTATATCTTGGACCATCTACACCTCTTCAACTTGGGAGCTAGCTTCACCACTAACCTGGGTGATGTGGTCATCTTTAGGAAGGGAGGGAGGGGGACATAGTTTCACCCAGGTTTCACTATAACACCACAAGGAGCTTTGCCGTCTTATTTGGTGGAAATAGCACATGTCATACCATATAAGGAGCTGTGCCATCTTATTTTTTTGAGTGATCTTTGCCAGCTTATTTGCTTGAGCGAGCACCTGTTTTTACAAGATAGCACTTTAGAGTATAAAGCAGCCTTATCACGAGCTTTAATGTCGAATTAGGGGAAGTCTAAAGTGACCTTACGACGATGAGCTTAATGCCAAACAGGGCACGTCTAAGAAACTTTTGTACATACTTACTTAGGACTCGTAATAGTGGTTGTACCATTTTTGATTTTTAACTAGCCTATATAAGTCACTTTCCGTAATAAGCATTAAACGTTCATTCCCTTGCAACCATAGAATACTTAAGTTTTAACTTCCCTATATAAGTCAACTTCAATAATGATCATTACACATTCATTCCCTTGTATATAATACTTAAGATGTGTTCTCTTCTCTAATCTCGCTTGCTTGTGCGCTCTATTGAATCTTGCATGATTGATGGATGCTTGCTAGATAGGTTTGATTGTAGGTTTTTTCTTTCTTTCTTTTATTAGCTTCTTCCCCCCATTCTACCATTTGTGAGAGAAGACCACTCCAAAGGATATCCTCTTCTTGAATTAGAGTGAGGAAGAAGTGATTTTTCGTTCATGCATTTCATAATTTTGTTCTTAGCATTTCTAAATTCAAAGTGGAATAAACTAACCCAAAAACATAAGCCGCTTGTGCGTGAATTAGAGTGAGGAAGTTGTGAATTTTTTTGTTCATCCATTGCATAATTTTGTTCATTTCCATGGTGAAATTGGTAGCTTAGAGCATGTAAAATCAACAAAAAAACCAATAAACCACATGTAATCACTTTTATAGACACCATAAACGTGGATTCGAAATAATCCTTATAACCACCATCAAATCTTAAGAATCTCAAACACCTCAAAAAACCATGCCAAACCATCTCTCGGGTTGGGAGACGTAAGTCCATAGTCCCATGAAAAAAAACCATGAGTCAACACACATAAGCTTAGAGATGTGAGCCGCCGTGAGTCAACACGTGAGCTTAGAGACATGAGTTGTAAGCCTAGAGACATCCACTATGAGTCTAGAGGCATATAAGACATGAGTCATGAGCCAAGTCTAGAGTTGTGAGTCGTGAGTCTAGAGACGTAAGTCAATAGACATGAGTCTGAAGCTGCGAGTTAACAAACGCGAGTCTGGTCAACCTAATAGTATACCAGGCAATTCAAACAGTATGGTACTAATGTGATTCTAGGAAACCTAATATTATAACAATGAATTAAAAGTGTTTGGTAAAGCAGCTCTTGAAGACCTATAAAGACACACCTACCTTGTCATACGAATTACACAAATAATTCTTGTCCTTTATAATTATTGGGGTGTAAGTACTACATGAGCCAGAACCTGTGAGTCCATAAGCATGAGCCTAGAGGCTTGAGCCCACTAGTAAGGGCGATGAGAGGCCAACTCATTAGATGTTTGTGAGCTTGTTTCTTCAAAAACTGTGTGAGCACACAAAAATGAGTCTAGAGCGCGAGTCTAGAGATGCACATAGGTCGTCCAGAGACATGAGTCTAGAGATGCGTGTGTGTGTCCAAAGGCATGAGTCCCATAGAAATAAGCCTCATGATCTTGACCCCCCAAGAGAAGCGAGTATATGCCAAGAAAAGCAATACAGAGCGTCAAAGAAAGCAAATTTGTTGGAAAAATCTGAGTGCACACACAAGACACACACCTTCTATACATTTCCCAAGCACATCATCTCCATTTTTCACTGAGAGTATCAATTATCTTTCCCACATTCTGCATCTCCTAGGAAGCGTGGACACGTACACGTGCAACTAACCTCATCAATGGAAACCCTCTAAGTACATATATAGATGGGGGGACCATGGTAGGTATGGGAGCCAACCTTATCTCTTGTATTACAATTGGCCATGTAAGTACCTCCAAAGCGCTTTAAAGAATATAACCTCACCCTCGACTCTATTTTAACATAAACACAACCTCACCCTAGTCCACATATTAGCCATATATAAATCCAATCTCTAAGCATCAAGTTATGAGATCTTGGATTAATATCATGTTGTGCATGGTCTAGAGACTATTATCTAGATACCCATGAAACATCATTAAATGGTAGTCTTGGCAATAATTTTGCCAATCAAAAGGTGCACCTAGTTTAAAGGGCCCACCAAGCCCCTTCCACAAAAATAGAAGGAGGCCTTTCATGAAGATGCATGCATAACTTCTACTTCTATATCCTATCGTCGCTCGTGCATGGTTTGGGCACCATCTACCCATGCAAAATCATTCATGATAGTGGTCATGGGGTGATAACCCCATTGATCAAAAGGCGTGGGTTGCTTCTACCAAAATCATTCATGATAGTGTACCTCTTTAGGCCACCTTGACTACCCCAAGGTACCCAAAGATTATCATCAATTTGCCATACATCTAGGTCACATATCACTTTAGAGTCTACCACTTATCCTGGCATGCCAATTTCACGTTATATCTTGGACCATCTACACCTCTTCAACTTGGGAGCTAGCTTCACCACTAACCTGGGTGATGTGGTCACCTTTAGGAAGGGAGGGAGGGGGACGTAGTTTCACCCACCTATCACACCTTAAGGAGCTTTGCCATCTTATTTGCTGGAGTTAGCACATGTCATACCATATAAGGAGCTGTGCCGTCTTATTTTTTTGAGTGATCTTTGCCAGTTTATTTGCTTGAGCGAGCACCTGTTTTTACAAGATAGCACTTTAGAATATAAAGGAGCCTTACCACACACGAGCATAATGTCAAATTAGGGGAAGTCTAAAGTGACCTTACGACGATGAGCTTAATGCCAAACAGGGCACGTCTAAGAAATTTGTGTTTAGGACTCGTAATAGTGGTTGTACCATTTTTAATTTTTAACTAGCCTATATAAGTGAATTTCCGTAATAAGCATTACACATTCATTCCCTTGCAACCATAGAATGCTTAAGTTTTAACTTCCCCATATAAGTCAACTTCAATAATGATCATTACACATTCATTCCCTTGTATATGATGTGAGCCTAAATCATTAGAACATAATGTGTAAGCCTATAGACATGAGTCTATAGGTATACATAAGCTTGAACCCGTGAGTATAAGCATGAGCCTAGAGGCTTGAGCCCACTAGTAAGTGTGATGAGAGGCCAGCTCATTAGATGTCTCTGAGCTTGTTTCTTCAAAAACTGTGTGAGCACACAAACATGAGTCTAGAGCGCGAGTCTAGAGATGCGCATAGGTCGTCCAGAGACATGAGTCTAGAGATGTGTGTGTGTGTCTAAAGGCGGGAGTCCCATAGAAATAAGCCTCATGATCTTGACTCCCCAAGAAAAGCGATATCTAGTAAATGCCAAGAAAAGCAATACAGAGCGTCAAAGAAAGCAAATTTGTTGGAAAAATCTGGGTGCACACACGACACACCCCTTCTATCCATTTCCCAAGCACATCATCTCCATTTTTCACTAAGAGTATCGATTCTTTTCCCCACATTCTGCATCTCCTAGGAAGCTTGGACACATACACGTGCAACTAACCTCATCAATGGAAACCCTCTAAGTACATATATAGATGGGGGGACCATGGTAGGTGTGGAAGCCAACCTTATCTCCTGTATAACAATTGGCCATGGAAGCACCTCCAAAGCGCTTTGAAGAATATAAGCTCACCCTCAACTCTAATTTAACATAAACACAACCTCACCCTAGTCAACATATTAGCCATATATAAATCCAATCTCTAAGCATCAAGCTATGAGATCTTGGATTAATATCATGTTGTGCATGGTCCAGAGACTATTATCTAGATACCCATGAAACATCATTAAATGGTAGTCTTGGCAATAATTTAGCCAGTCAAAAGGTGCACCTAATTTAAAGGGCCCACCAAGCCCCTTCCACAACAATAGAAGGAGGCCTTTCATGAAGATGCATGCAGAACTTCTACTTCTATATCCTATCGTCGCGCATGGTTTGGGCACCATCTACCCATGCAAAATCATTGATAATAGTGGTCATTGGGTGATAACCCCATTGATCAAAAGGCGTGGGTTGCTTCTACCAAAATCATTCATGATAGTGGTCGTGTGGTGATAGCTCCATTAATCAGAAGGCATGGGTTTCTTCTACCTACCAGGTGATTTTGAAGGGACCAAGCCACCTCCACAATAGAAGGAGGCCTACATGAAAGAAATCTACTTCACATCTACCTCTTTATGCCACCCTGACTACCCCAAGGCTACCCAAAGATTATCATCAATTTGCCATACCTCTAAGTCACATATCACTTTAGAGTCTACCACTTATCCTGGCATGCCAATTTCACGTTATATCTTGGACCATCTACACCTCTTCAACTTGGGAGCTAGCTTCACCACTAACCTGGGTGATGTGGTCATCTTTAGGAAGGGAGGGAGGGGGACATAGTTTCACCCAGGTTTCACTATAACACCACAAGGAGCTTTGCCGTCTTATTTGGTGGAAATAGCACATGTCATACCATATAAGGAGCTGTGCCATCTTATTTTTTTGAGTGATCTTTGCCAGCTTATTTGCTTGAGCGAGCACCTGTTTTTACAAGATAGCACTTTAGAGTATAAAGCAGCCTTATCACGAGCTTTAATGTCGAATTAGGGGAAGTCTAAAGTGACCTTACGACGATGAGCTTAATGCCAAACAGGGCACGTCTAAGAAACTTTTGTACATACTTACTTAGGACTCGTAATAGTGGTTGTACCATTTTTGATTTTTAACTAGCCTATATAAGTCACTTTCCGTAATAAGCATTAAACGTTCATTCCCTTGCAACCATAGAATACTTAAGTTTTAACTTCCCTATATAAGTCAACTTCAATAATGATCATTACACATTCATTCCCTTGTATATAATACTTAAGATGTGTTCTCTTCTCTAATCTCGCTTGCTTGTGCGCTCTATTGAATCTTGCATGATTGATGGATGCTTGCTAGATAGGTTTGATTGTAGGTTTTTTCTTTCTTTCTTTTATTAGCTTCTTCCCCCCATTCTACCATTTGTGAGAGAAGACCACTCCAAAGGATATCCTCTTCTTGAATTAGAGTGAGGAAGAAGTGATTTTTCGTTCATGCATTTCATAATTTTGTTCTTAGCATTTCTAAATTCAAAGTGGAATAAACTAACCCAAAAACATAAGCCGCTTGTGCGTGAATTAGAGTGAGGAAGTTGTGAATTTTTTTGTTCATCCATTGCATAATTTTGTTCATTTCCATGGTGAAATTGGTAGCTTAGAGCATGTAAAATCAACAAAAAAACCAATAAACCACATGTAATCACTTTTATAGACACCATAAACGTGGATTCGAAATAATCCTTATAACCACCATCAAATCTTAAGAATCTCAAACACCTCAAAAAACCATGCCAAACCATCTCTCGGGTTGGGAGACGTAAGTCCATAGTCCCATGAAAAAAAACCATGAGTCAACACACATAAGCTTAGAGATGTGAGCCGCCGTGAGTCAACACGTGAGCTTAGAGACATGAGTTGTAAGCCTAGAGACATCCACTATGAGTCTAGAGGCATATAAGACATGAGTCATGAGCCAAGTCTAGAGTTGTGAGTCGTGAGTCTAGAGACGTAAGTCAATAGACATGAGTCTGAAGCTGCGAGTTAACAAACGCGAGTCTGGTCAACCTAATAGTATACCAGGCAATTCAAACAGTATGGTACTAATGTGATTCTAGGAAACCTAATATTATAACAATGAATTAAAAGTGTTTGGTAAAGCAGCTCTTGAAGACCTATAAAGACACACCTACCTTGTCATACGAATTACACAAATAATTCTTGTCCTTTATAATTATTGGGGTGTAAGTACTACATGAGCCAGAACCTGTGAGTCCATAAGCATGAGCCTAGAGGCTTGAGCCCACTAGTAAGGGCGATGAGAGGCCAACTCATTAGATGTTTGTGAGCTTGATTCTTCAAAAACTGTGTGAGCACACAAAAATGAGTCTAGAGCGCGAGTCTAGAGATGCACATAGGTCGTCCAGAGACATGAGTCTAGAGATGCGTGTGTGTGTCCAAAGGCATGAGTCCCATAGAAATAAGCCTCATGATCTTGACCCCCCAAGAGAAGCGAGTATATGCCAAGAAAAGCAATACAGAGCGTCAAAGAAAGCAAATTTGTTGGAAAAATCTGAGTGCACACACAAGACACACACCTTCTATACATTTCCCAAGCACATCATCTCCATTTTTCACTGAGAGTATCAATTATCTTTCCCACATTCTGCATCTCCTAGGAAGCGTGGACACGTACACGTGCAACTAACCTCATCAATGGAAACCCTCTAAGTACATATATAGATGGGGGGACCATGGTAGGTATGGGAGCCAACCTTATCTCTTGTATTACAATTGGCCATGTAAGTACCTCCAAAGCGCTTTAAAGAATATAACCTCACCCTCGACTCTATTTTAACATAAACACAACCTCACCCTAGTCCACATATTAGCCATATATAAATCCAATCTCTAAGCATCAAGTTATGAGATCTTGGATTAATATCATGTTGTGCATGGTCTAGAGACTATTATCTAGATACCCATGAAACATCATTAAATGGTAGTCTTGGCAATAATTTTGCCAATCAAAAGGTGCACCTAGTTTAAAGGGCCCACCAAGCCCCTTCCACAAAAATAGAAGGAGGCCTTTCATGAAGATGCATGCATAACTTCTACTTCTATATCCTATCGTCGCTCGTGCATGGTTTGGGCACCATCTACCCATGCAAAATCATTCATGATAGTGGTCATGGGGTGATAACCCCATTGATCAAAAGGCGTGGGTTGCTTCTACCAAAATCATTCATGATAGTGTACCTCTTTAGGCCACCTTGACTACCCCAAGGTACCCAAAGATTATCATCAATTTGCCATACATCTAGGTCACATATCACTTTAGAGTCTACCACTTATCCTGGCATGCCAATTTCACGTTATATCTTGGACCATCTACACCTCTTCAACTTGGGAGCTAGCTTCACCACTAACCTGGGTGATGTGGTCACCTTTAGGAAGGGAGGGAGGGGGACGTAGTTTCACCCACCTATCACACCTTAAGGAGCTTTGCCATCTTATTTGCTGGAGTTAGCACATGTCATACCATATAAGGAGCTGTGCCGTCTTATTTTTTTGAGTGATCTTTGCCAGTTTATTTGCTTGAGCGAGCACCTGTTTTTACAAGATAGCACTTTAGAATATAAAGGAGCCTTACCACACACGAGCATAATGTCAAATTAGGGGAAGTCTAAAGTGACCTTACGACGATGAGCTTAATGCCAAACAGGGCACGTCTAAGAAATTTGTGTTTAGGACTCGTAATAGTGGTTGTACCATTTTTAATTTTTAACTAGCCTATATAAGTGAATTTCCGTAATAAGCATTACACATTCATTCCCTTGCAACCATAGAATGCTTAAGTTTTAACTTCCCCATATAAGTCAACTTCAATAATGATCATTACACATTCATTCCCTTGTATATGATGTGAGCCTAAATCATTAGGACATAATGTGTAAGCCTATAGACATGAGTCTATAGGTATACATAAGCTTGAACCCGTGAGTATAAGCATGAGCCTAGAGGCTTGAGCCCACTAGTAAGTGTGATGAGAGGCCAGCTCATTAGATGTCTCTGAGCTTGTTTCTTCAAAAACTGTGTGAGCACACAAACATGAGTCTAGAGCGCGAGTCTAGAGATGCGCATAGGTCGTCCAGAGACATGAGTCTAGAGATGTGTGTGTGTGTCTAAAGGCGGGAGTCCCATAGAAATAAGCCTCATGATCTTGACTCCCCAAGAAAAGCGATATCTAGTAAATGCCAAGAAAAGCAATACAGAGCGTCAAAGAAAGCAAATTTGTTGGAAAAATCTGGGTGCACACACGACACACCCCTTCTATCCATTTCCCAAGCACATCATCTCCATTTTTCACTAAGAGTATCGATTCTTTTCCCCACATTCTGCATCTCCTAGGAAGCTTGGACACATACACGTGCAACTAACCTCATCAATGGAAACCCTCTAAGTACATATATAGATGGGGGGACCATGGTAGGTGTGGAAGCCAACCTTATCTCCTGTATAACAATTGGCCATGGAAGCACCTCCAAAGCGCTTTGAAGAATATAAGCTCACCCTCAACTCTAATTTAACATAAACACAACCTCACCCTAGTCAACATATTAGCCATATATAAATCCAATCTCTAAGCATCAAGCTATGAGATCTTGGATTAATATCATGTTGTGCATGGTCCAGAGACTATTATCTAGATACCCATGAAACATCATTAAATGGTAGTCTTGGCAATAATTTAGCCAGTCAAAAGGTGCACCTAATTTAAAGGGCCCACCAAGCCCCTTCCACAACAATAGAAGGAGGCCTTTCATGAAGATGCATGCAGAACTTCTACTTCTATATCCTATCGTCGCGCATGGTTTGGGCACCATCTACCCATGCAAAATCATTGATAATAGTGGTCATTGGGTGATAACCCCATTGATCAAAAGGCGTGGGTTGCTTCTACCAAAATCATTCATGATAGTGGTCGTGTGGTGATAGCTCCATTAATCAGAAGGCATGGGTTTCTTCTACCTACCAGGTGATTTTGAAGGGACCAAGCCACCTCCACAATAGAAGGAGGCCTACATGAAAGAAATCTACTTCACATCTACCTCTTTATGCCACCCTGACTACCCCAAGGCTACCCAAAGATTATCATCAATTTGCCATACCTCTAAGTCACATATCACTTTAGAGTCTACCACTTATCCTGGCATGCCAATTTCACGTTATATCTTGGACCATCTACACCTCTTCAACTTGGGAGCTAGCTTCACCACCACTAACCTGGTGGGTGATGTGGTCATCTTTAGGAAGGGAGGGAGGGGGACATAGTTTCACCCAGGTTTCACTATAACACCACAAGGAGCTTTGCCGTCTTATTTGGTGGAAATAGCACATGTCATACCATATAAGGAGCTGTGCCATCTTATTTTTTTGAGTGATCTTTGCCAGCTTATTTGCTTGAGCGAGCACCTGTTTTTACAAGATAGCACTTTAGAGTATAAAGCAGCCTTATCACGAGCTTTAATGTCGAATTAGGGGAAGTCTAAAGTGACCTTACGACGATGAGCTTAATGCCAAACAGGGCACGTCTAAGAAACTTTTGTACATACTTACTTAGGACTCGTAATAGTGGTTGTACCATTTTTGATTTTTAACTAGCCTATATAAGTCACTTTCCGTAATAAGCATTAAACGTTCATTCCCTTGCAACCATAGAATACTTAAGTTTTAACTTCCCTATATAAGTCAACTTCAATAATGATCATTACACATTCATTCCCTTGTATATAATACTTAAGATGTGTTCTCTTCTCTAATCTCGCTTGCTTGTGCGCTCTATTGAATCTTGCATGATTGATGGATGCTTGCTAGATAGGTTTGATTGTAGGTTTTTTCTTTCTTTCTTTTATTAGCTTCTTCCCCCCATTCTACCATTTGTGAGAGAAGACCACTCCAAAGGATATCCTCTTCTTGAATTAGAGTGAGGAAGAAGTGATTTTTCGTTCATGCATTTCATAATTTTGTTCTTAGCATTTCTAAATTCAAAGTGGAATAAACTAACCCAAAAACATAAGCCGCTTGTGCGTGAATTAGAGTGAGGAAGTTGTGAATTTTTTTGTTCATCCATTGCATAATTTTGTTCATTTCCATGGTGAAATTGGTAGCTTAGAGCATGTAAAATCAACAAAAAAACCAATAAACCACATGTAATCACTTTTATAGACACCATAAACGTGGATTCGAAATAATCCTTATAACCACCATCAAATCTTAAGAATCTCAAACACCTCAAAAAACCATGCCAAACCATCTCTCGGGTTGGGAGACGTAAGTCCATAGTCCCATGAAAAAAAACCATGAGTCAACACACATAAGCTTAGAGATGTGAGCCGCCGTGAGTCAACACGTGAGCTTAGAGACATGAGTTGTAAGCCTAGAGACATCCACTATGAGTCTAGAGGCATATAAGACATGAGTCATGAGCCAAGTCTAGAGTTGTGAGTCGTGAGTCTAGAGACGTAAGTCAATAGACATGAGTCTGAAGCTGCGAGTTAACAAACGCGAGTCTGGTCAACCTAATAGTATACCAGGCAATTCAAACAGTATGGTACTAATGTGATTCTAGGAAACCTAATATTATAACAATGAATTAAAAGTGTTTGGTAAAGCAGCTCTTGAAGACCTATAAAGACACACCTACCTTGTCATACGAATTACACAAATAATTCTTGTCCTTTATAATTATTGGGGTGTAAGTACTACATGAGCCAGAACCTGTGAGTCCATAAGCATGAGCCTAGAGGCTTGAGCCCACTAGTAAGGGCGATGAGAGGCCAACTCATTAGATGTTTGTGAGCTTGATTCTTCAAAAACTGTGTGAGCACACAAAAATGAGTCTAGAGCGCGAGTCTAGAGATGCACATAGGTCGTCCAGAGACATGAGTCTAGAGATGCGTGTGTGTGTCCAAAGGCATGAGTCCCATAGAAATAAGCCTCATGATCTTGACCCCCCAAGAGAAGCGAGTATATGCCAAGAAAAGCAATACAGAGCGTCAAAGAAAGCAAATTTGTTGGAAAAATCTGAGTGCACACACAAGACACACACCTTCTATACATTTCCCAAGCACATCATCTCCATTTTTCACTGAGAGTATCAATTATCTTTCCCACATTCTGCATCTCCTAGGAAGCGTGGACACGTACACGTGCAACTAACCTCATCAATGGAAACCCTCTAAGTACATATATAGATGGGGGGACCATGGTAGGTATGGGAGCCAACCTTATCTCTTGTATTACAATTGGCCATGTAAGTACCTCCAAAGCGCTTTAAAGAATATAACCTCACCCTCGACTCTATTTTAACATAAACACAACCTCACCCTAGTCCACATATTAGCCATATATAAATCCAATCTCTAAGCATCAAGTTATGAGATCTTGGATTAATATCATGTTGTGCATGGTCTAGAGACTATTATCTAGATACCCATGAAACATCATTAAATGGTAGTCTTGGCAATAATTTTGCCAATCAAAAGGTGCACCTAGTTTAAAGGGCCCACCAAGCCCCTTCCACAAAAATAGAAGGAGGCCTTTCATGAAGATGCATGCATAACTTCTACTTCTATATCCTATCGTCGCTCGTGCATGGTTTGGGCACCATCTACCCATGCAAAATCATTCATGATAGTGGTCATGGGGTGATAACCCCATTGATCAAAAGGCGTGGGTTGCTTCTACCAAAATCATTCATGATAGTGTACCTCTTTAGGCCACCTTGACTACCCCAAGGTACCCAAAGATTATCATCAATTTGCCATACATCTAGGTCACATATCACTTTAGAGTCTACCACTTATCCTGGCATGCCAATTTCACGTTATATCTTGGACCATCTACACCTCTTCAACTTGGGAGCTAGCTTCACCACTAACCTGGGTGATGTGGTCACCTTTAGGAAGGGAGGGAGGGGGACGTAGTTTCACCCACCTATCACACCTTAAGGAGCTTTGCCATCTTATTTGCTGGAGTTAGCACATGTCATACCATATAAGGAGCTTGCCGTCTTATTTTTTTGAGTGATCTTTGCCAGTTTATTTGCTTGAGCGAGCACCTGTTTTTACAAGATAGCACTTTAGAATATAAAGGAGCCTTACCACACACGAGCATAATGTCAAATTAGGGGAAGTCTAAAGTGACCTTACGACGATGAGCTTAATGCCAAACAGGGCACGTCTAAGAAATTTGTGTTTAGGACTCGTAATAGTGGTTGTACCATTTTTAATATTTAACTAGCCTATATAAGTGAATTTCCGTAATAAGCATTACACATTCATTCCCTTGCAACCATAGAATGCTTAAGTTTTAACTTCCCCATATAAGTCAACTTCAATAATGATCATTACACATTCATTCCCTTGTATATGATGTGAGCCTAAATCATTAGGACATAATGTGTAAGCCTATAGACATGAGTCTATAGGTATACATAAGCTTGAACCCGTGAGTATAAGCATGAGCCTAGAGGCTTGAGCCCACTAGTAAGTGTGATGAGAGGCCAGCTCATTAGATGTCTCTGAGCTTGTTTCTTCAAAAACTGTGTGAGCACACAAACATGAGTCTAGAGCGCGAGTCTAGAGATGCGCATAGGTCGTCCAGAGACATGAGTCTAGAGATGTGTGTGTGTGTCTAAAGGCGGGAGTCCCATAGAAATAAGCCTCATGATCTTGACTCCCCAAGAAAAGCGATATCTAGTAAATGCCAAGAAAAGCAATACAGAGCGTCAAAGAAAGCAAATTTGTTGGAAAAATCTGGGTGCACACACGACACACCCCTTCTATCCATTTCCCAAGCACATCATCTCCATTTTTCACTAAGAGTATCGATTCTTTTCCCCACATTCTGCATCTCCTAGGAAGCTTGGACACATACACGTGCAACTAACCTCATCAATGGAAACCCTCTAAGTACATATATAGATGGGGGGACCATGGTAGGTGTGGAAGCCAACCTTATCTCCTGTATAACAATTGGCCATGGAAGCACCTCCAAAGCGCTTTGAAGAATATAAGCTCACCCTCAACTCTAATTTAACATAAACACAACCTCACCCTAGTCAACATATTAGCCATATATAAATCCAATCTCTAAGCATCAAGCTATGAGATCTTGGATTAATATCATGTTGTGCATGGTCCAGAGACTATTATCTAGATACCCATGAAACATCATTAAATGGTAGTCTTGGCAATAATTTAGCCAGTCAAAAGGTGCACCTAATTTAAAGGGCCCACCAAGCCCCTTCCACAACAATAGAAGGAGGCCTTTCATGAAGATGCATGCAGAACTTCTACTTCTATATCCTATCGTCGCGCATGGTTTGGGCACCATCTACCCATGCAAAATCATTGATAATAGTGGTCATTGGGTGATAACCCCATTGATCAAAAGGCGTGGGTTGCTTCTACCAAAATCATTCATGATAGTGGTCGTGTGGTGATAGCTCCATTAATCAGAAGGCATGGGTTTCTTCTACCTACCAGGTGATTTTGAAGGGACCAAGCCACCTCCACAATAGAAGGAGGCCTACATGAAAGAAATCTACTTCACATCTACCTCTTTATGCCACCCTGACTACCCCAAGGCTACCCAAAGATTATCATCAATTTGCCATACCTCTAAGTCACATATCACTTTAGAGTCTACCA
Organism: Cibotium barometz; assembly: GCF_041138505.1. NCBI lineage: Eukaryota > Viridiplantae > Streptophyta > Polypodiopsida > Cyatheales > Cibotiaceae > Cibotium > Cibotium barometz. The sequence goes on from NC_141075.1 coordinate 3,406,970, forward strand.
CTTATCCTGGCATGCCAATTTCACGTTATATCTTGGACCATCTACACCTCTTCAACTTGGGAGCTAGCTTCACCACCACTAACCTGGTGGGTGATGTGGTCATCTTTAGGAAGGGAGGGAGGGGGACATAGTTTCACCCAGGTTTCACTATAACACCACAAGGAGCTTTGCCGTCTTATTTGGTGGAAATAGCACATGTCATACCATATAAGGAGCTGTGCCATCTTATTTTTTTGAGTGATCTTTGCCAGCTTATTTGCTTGAGCGAGCACCTGTTTTTACAAGATAGCACTTTAGAGTATAAAGCAGCCTTATCACGAGCTTTAATGTCGAATTAGGGGAAGTCTAAAGTGACCTTACGACGATGAGCTTAATGCCAAACAGGGCACGTCTAAGAAACTTTTGTACATACTTACTTAGGACTCGTAATAGTGGTTGTACCATTTTTGATTTTTAACTAGCCTATATAAGTCACTTTCCGTAATAAGCATTAAACGTTCATTCCCTTGCAACCATAGAATACTTAAGTTTTAACTTCCCTATATAAGTCAACTTCAATAATGATCATTACACATTCATTCCCTTGTATATAATACTTAAGATGTGTTCTCTTCTCTAATCTCGCTTGCTTGTGCGCTCTATTGAATCTTGCATGATTGATGGATGCTTGCTAGATAGGTTTGATTGTAGGTTTTTTCTTTCTTTCTTTTATTAGCTTCTTCCCCCCATTCTACCATTTGTGAGAGAAGACCACTCCAAAGGATATCCTCTTCTTGAATTAGAGTGAGGAAGAAGTGATTTTTCGTTCATGCATTTCATAATTTTGTTCTTAGCATTTCTAAATTCAAAGTGGAATAAACTAACCCAAAAACATAAGCCGCTTGTGCGTGAATTAGAGTGAGGAAGTTGTGAATTTTTTTGTTCATCCATTGCATAATTTTGTTCATTTCCATGGTGAAATTGGTAGCTTAGAGCATGTAAAATCAACAAAAAAACCAATAAACCACATGTAATCACTTTTATAGACACCATAAACGTGGATTCGAAATAATCCTTATAACCACCATCAAATCTTAAGAATCTCAAACACCTCAAAAAACCATGCCAAACCATCTCTCGGGTTGGGAGACGTAAGTCCATAGTCCCATGAAAAAAAACCATGAGTCAACACACATAAGCTTAGAGATGTGAGCCGCCGTGAGTCAACACGTGAGCTTAGAGACATGAGTTGTAAGCCTAGAGACATCCACTATGAGTCTAGAGGCATATAAGACATGAGTCATGAGCCAAGTCTAGAGTTGTGAGTCGTGAGTCTAGAGACGTAAGTCAATAGACATGAGTCTGAAGCTGCGAGTTAACAAACGCGAGTCTGGTCAACCTAATAGTATACCAGGCAATTCAAACAGTATGGTACTAATGTGATTCTAGGAAACCTAATATTATAACAATGAATTAAAAGTGTTTGGTAAAGCAGCTCTTGAAGACCTATAAAGACACACCTACCTTGTCATACGAATTACACAAATAATTCTTGTCCTTTATAATTATTGGGGTGTAAGTACTACATGAGCCAGAACCTGTGAGTCCATAAGCATGAGCCTAGAGGCTTGAGCCCACTAGTAAGGGCGATGAGAGGCCAACTCATTAGATGTTTGTGAGCTTGATTCTTCAAAAACTGTGTGAGCACACAAAAATGAGTCTAGAGCGCGAGTCTAGAGATGCACATAGGTCGTCCAGAGACATGAGTCTAGAGATGCGTGTGTGTGTCCAAAGGCATGAGTCCCATAGAAATAAGCCTCATGATCTTGACCCCCCAAGAGAAGCGAGTATATGCCAAGAAAAGCAATACAGAGCGTCAAAGAAAGCAAATTTGTTGGAAAAATCTGAGTGCACACACAAGACACACACCTTCTATACATTTCCCAAGCACATCATCTCCATTTTTCACTGAGAGTATCAATTATCTTTCCCACATTCTGCATCTCCTAGGAAGCGTGGACACGTACACGTGCAACTAACCTCATCAATGGAAACCCTCTAAGTACATATATAGATGGGGGGACCATGGTAGGTATGGGAGCCAACCTTATCTCTTGTATTACAATTGGCCATGTAAGTACCTCCAAAGCGCTTTAAAGAATATAACCTCACCCTCGACTCTATTTTAACATAAACACAACCTCACCCTAGTCCACATATTAGCCATATATAAATCCAATCTCTAAGCATCAAGTTATGAGATCTTGGATTAATATCATGTTGTGCATGGTCTAGAGACTATTATCTAGATACCCATGAAACATCATTAAATGGTAGTCTTGGCAATAATTTTGCCAATCAAAAGGTGCACCTAGTTTAAAGGGCCCACCAAGCCCCTTCCACAAAAATAGAAGGAGGCCTTTCATGAAGATGCATGCATAACTTCTACTTCTATATCCTATCGTCGCTCGTGCATGGTTTGGGCACCATCTACCCATGCAAAATCATTCATGATAGTGGTCATGGGGTGATAACCCCATTGATCAAAAGGCGTGGGTTGCTTCTACCAAAATCATTCATGATAGTGTACCTCTTTAGGCCACCTTGACTACCCCAAGGTACCCAAAGATTATCATCAATTTGCCATACATCTAGGTCACATATCACTTTAGAGTCTACCACTTATCCTGGCATGCCAATTTCACGTTATATCTTGGACCATCTACACCTCTTCAACTTGGGAGCTAGCTTCACCACTAACCTGGGTGATGTGGTCACCTTTAGGAAGGGAGGGAGGGGGACGTAGTTTCACCCACCTATCACACCTTAAGGAGCTTTGCCATCTTATTTGCTGGAGTTAGCACATGTCATACCATATAAGGAGCTGTGCCGTCTTATTTTTTTGAGTGATCTTTGCCAGTTTATTTGCTTGAGCGAGCACCTGTTTTTACAAGATAGCACTTTAGAATATAAAGGAGCCTTACCACACACGAGCATAATGTCAAATTAGGGGAAGTCTAAAGTGACCTTACGACGATGAGCTTAATGCCAAACAGGGCACGTCTAAGAAATTTGTGTTTAGGACTCGTAATAGTGGTTGTACCATTTTTAATTTTTAACTAGCCTATATAAGTGAATTTCCGTAATAAGCATTACACATTCATTCCCTTGCAACCATAGAATGCTTAAGTTTTAACTTCCCCATATAAGTCAACTTCAATAATGATCATTACACATTCATTCCCTTGTATATGATGTGAGCCTAAATCATTAGGACATAATGTGTAAGCCTATAGACATGAGTCTATAGGTATACATAAGCTTGAACCCGTGAGTATAAGCATGAGCCTAGAGGCTTGAGCCCACTAGTAAGTGTGATGAGAGGCCAGCTCATTAGATGTCTCTGAGCTTGTTTCTTCAAAAACTGTGTGAGCACACAAACATGAGTCTAGAGCGCGAGTCTAGAGATGCGCATAGGTCGTCCAGAGACATGAGTCTAGAGATGTGTGTGTGTGTCTAAAGGCGGGAGTCCCATAGAAATAAGCCTCATGATCTTGACTCCCCAAGAAAAGCGATATCTAGTAAATGCCAAGAAAAGCAATACAGAGCGTCAAAGAAAGCAAATTTGTTGGAAAAATCTGGGTGCACACACGACACACCCCTTCTATCCATTTCCCAAGCACATCATCTCCATTTTTCACTAAGAGTATCGATTCTTTTCCCCACATTCTGCATCTCCTAGGAAGCTTGGACACATACACGTGCAACTAACCTCATCAATGGAAACCCTCTAAGTACATATATAGATGGGGGGACCATGGTAGGTGTGGAAGCCAACCTTATCTCCTGTATAACAATTGGCCATGGAAGCACCTCCAAAGCGCTTTGAAGAATATAAGCTCACCCTCAACTCTAATTTAACATAAACACAACCTCACCCTAGTCAACATATTAGCCATATATAAATCCAATCTCTAAGCATCAAGCTATGAGATCTTGGATTAATATCATGTTGTGCATGGTCCAGAGACTATTATCTAGATACCCATGAAACATCATTAAATGGTAGTCTTGGCAATAATTTAGCCAGTCAAAAGGTGCACCTAATTTAAAGGGCCCACCAAGCCCCTTCCACAACAATAGAAGGAGGCCTTTCATGAAGATGCATGCAGAACTTCTACTTCTATATCCTATCGTCGCGCATGGTTTGGGCACCATCTACCCATGCAAAATCATTGATAATAGTGGTCATTGGGTGATAACCCCATTGATCAAAAGGCGTGGGTTGCTTCTACCAAAATCATTCATGATAGTGGTCGTGTGGTGATAGCTCCATTAATCAGAAGGCATGGGTTTCTTCTACCTACCAGGTGATTTTGAAGGGACCAAGCCACCTCCACAATAGAAGGAGGCCTACATGAAAGAAATCTACTTCACATCTACCTCTTTATGCCACCCTGACTACCCCAAGGCTACCCAAAGATTATCATCAATTTGCCATACCTCTAAGTCACATATCACTTTAGAGTCTACCACTTATCCTGGCATGCCAATTTCACGTTATATCTTGGACCATCTACACCTCTTCAACTTGGGAGCTAGCTTCACCACCACTAACCTGGTGGGTGATGTGGTCATCTTTAGGAAGGGAGGGAGGGGGACATAGTTTCACCCAGGTTTCACTATAACACCACAAGGAGCTTTGCCGTCTTATTTGGTGGAAATAGCACATGTCATACCATATAAGGAGCTGTGCCATCTTATTTTTTTGAGTGATCTTTGCCAGCTTATTTGCTTGAGCGAGCACCTGTTTTTACAAGATAGCACTTTAGAGTATAAAGCAGCCTTATCACGAGCTTTAATGTCGAATTAGGGGAAGTCTAAAGTGACCTTACGACGATGAGCTTAATGCCAAACAGGGCACGTCTAAGAAACTTTTGTACATACTTACTTAGGACTCGTAATAGTGGTTGTACCATTTTTGATTTTTAACTAGCCTATATAAGTCACTTTCCGTAATAAGCATTAAACGTTCATTCCCTTGCAACCATAGAATACTTAAGTTTTAACTTCCCTATATAAGTCAACTTCAATAATGATCATTACACATTCATTCCCTTGTATATAATACTTAAGATGTGTTCTCTTCTCTAATCTCGCTTGCTTGTGCGCTCTATTGAATCTTGCATGATTGATGGATGCTTGCTAGATAGGTTTGATTGTAGGTTTTTTCTTTCTTTCTTTTATTAGCTTCTTCCCCCCATTCTACCATTTGTGAGAGAAGACCACTCCAAAGGATATCCTCTTCTTGAATTAGAGTGAGGAAGAAGTGATTTTTCGTTCATGCATTTCATAATTTTGTTCTTAGCATTTCTAAATTCAAAGTGGAATAAACTAACCCAAAAACATAAGCCGCTTGTGCGTGAATTAGAGTGAGGAAGTTGTGAATTTTTTTGTTCATCCATTGCATAATTTTGTTCATTTCCATGGTGAAATTGGTAGCTTAGAGCATGTAAAATCAACAAAAAAACCAATAAACCACATGTAATCACTTTTATAGACACCATAAACGTGGATTCGAAATAATCCTTATAACCACCATCAAATCTTAAGAATCTCAAACACCTCAAAAAACCATGCCAAACCATCTCTCGGGTTGGGAGACGTAAGTCCATAGTCCCATGAAAAAAAACCATGAGTCAACACACATAAGCTTAGAGATGTGAGCCGCCGTGAGTCAACACGTGAGCTTAGAGACATGAGTTGTAAGCCTAGAGACATCCACTATGAGTCTAGAGGCATATAAGACATGAGTCATGAGCCAAGTCTAGAGTTGTGAGTCGTGAGTCTAGAGACGTAAGTCAATAGACATGAGTCTGAAGCTGCGAGTTAACAAACGCGAGTCTGGTCAACCTAATAGTATACCAGGCAATTCAAACAGTATGGTACTAATGTGATTCTAGGAAACCTAATATTATAACAATGAATTAAAAGTGTTTGGTAAAGCAGCTCTTGAAGACCTATAAAGACACACCTACCTTGTCATACGAATTACACAAATAATTCTTGTCCTTTATAATTATTGGGGTGTAAGTACTACATGAGCCAGAACCTGTGAGTCCATAAGCATGAGCCTAGAGGCTTGAGCCCACTAGTAAGGGCGATGAGAGGCCAACTCATTAGATGTTTGTGAGCTTGATTCTTCAAAAACTGTGTGAGCACACAAAAATGAGTCTAGAGCGCGAGTCTAGAGATGCACATAGGTCGTCCAGAGACATGAGTCTAGAGATGCGTGTGTGTGTCCAAAGGCATGAGTCCCATAGAAATAAGCCTCATGATCTTGACCCCCCAAGAGAAGCGAGTATATGCCAAGAAAAGCAATACAGAGCGTCAAAGAAAGCAAATTTGTTGGAAAAATCTGAGTGCACACACAAGACACACACCTTCTATACATTTCCCAAGCACATCATCTCCATTTTTCACTGAGAGTATCAATTATCTTTCCCACATTCTGCATCTCCTAGGAAGCGTGGACACGTACACGTGCAACTAACCTCATCAATGGAAACCCTCTAAGTACATATATAGATGGGGGGACCATGGTAGGTATGGGAGCCAACCTTATCTCTTGTATTACAATTGGCCATGTAAGTACCTCCAAAGCGCTTTAAAGAATATAACCTCACCCTCGACTCTATTTTAACATAAACACAACCTCACCCTAGTCCACATATTAGCCATATATAAATCCAATCTCTAAGCATCAAGTTATGAGATCTTGGATTAATATCATGTTGTGCATGGTCTAGAGACTATTATCTAGATACCCATGAAACATCATTAAATGGTAGTCTTGGCAATAATTTTGCCAATCAAAAGGTGCACCTAGTTTAAAGGGCCCACCAAGCCCCTTCCACAAAAATAGAAGGAGGCCTTTCATGAAGATGCATGCATAACTTCTACTTCTATATCCTATCGTCGCTCGTGCATGGTTTGGGCACCATCTACCCATGCAAAATCATTCATGATAGTGGTCATGGGGTGATAACCCCATTGATCAAAAGGCGTGGGTTGCTTCTACCAAAATCATTCATGATAGTGTACCTCTTTAGGCCACCTTGACTACCCCAAGGTACCCAAAGATTATCATCAATTTGCCATACATCTAGGTCACATATCACTTTAGAGTCTACCACTTATCCTGGCATGCCAATTTCACGTTATATCTTGGACCATCTACACCTCTTCAACTTGGGAGCTAGCTTCACCACTAACCTGGGTGATGTGGTCACCTTTAGGAAGGGAGGGAGGGGGACGTAGTTTCACCCACCTATCACACCTTAAGGAGCTTTGCCATCTTATTTGCTGGAGTTAGCACATGTCATACCATATAAGGAGCTTGCCGTCTTATTTTTTTGAGTGATCTTTGCCAGTTTATTTGCTTGAGCGAGCACCTGTTTTTACAAGATAGCACTTTAGAATATAAAGGAGCCTTACCACACACGAGCATAATGTCAAATTAGGGGAAGTCTAAAGTGACCTTACGACGATGAGCTTAATGCCAAACAGGGCACGTCTAAGAAATTTGTGTTTAGGACTCGTAATAGTGGTTGTACCATTTTTAATATTTAACTAGCCTATATAAGTGAATTTCCGTAATAAGCATTACACATTCATTCCCTTGCAACCATAGAATGCTTAAGTTTTAACTTCCCCATATAAGTCAACTTCAATAATGATCATTACACATTCATTCCCTTGTATATGATGTGAGCCTAAATCATTAGAACATAATGTGTAAGCCTATAGACATGAGTCTATAGGTATACATAAGCTTGAACCCGTGAGTATAAGCATGAGCCTAGAGGCTTGAGCCCACTAGTAAGTGTGATGAGAGGCCAGCTCATTAGATGTCTCTGAGCTTGTTTCTTCAAAAACTGTGTGAGCACACAAACATGAGTCTAGAGCGCGAGTCTAGAGATGCGCATAGGTCGTCCAGAGACATGAGTCTAGAGATGTGTGTGTGTGTCTAAAGGCGGGAGTCCCATAGAAATAAGCCTCATGATCTTGACTCCCCAAGAAAAGCGATATCTAGTAAATGCCAAGAAAAGCAATACAGAGCGTCAAAGAAAGCAAATTTGTTGGAAAAATCTGGGTGCACACACGACACACCCCTTCTATCCATTTCCCAAGCACATCATCTCCATTTTTCACTAAGAGTATCGATTCTTTTCCCCACATTCTGCATCTCCTAGGAAGCTTGGACACATACACGTGCAACTAACCTCATCAATGGAAACCCTCTAAGTACATATATAGATGGGGGGACCATGGTAGGTGTGGAAGCCAACCTTATCTCCTGTATAACAATTGGCCATGGAAGCACCTCCAAAGCGCTTTGAAGAATATAAGCTCACCCTCAACTCTAATTTAACATAAACACAACCTCACCCTAGTCAACATATTAGCCATATATAAATCCAATCTCTAAGCATCAAGCTATGAGATCTTGGATTAATATCATGTTGTGCATGGTCCAGAGACTATTATCTAGATACCCATGAAACATCATTAAATGGTAGTCTTGGCAATAATTTAGCCAGTCAAAAGGTGCACCTAATTTAAAGGGCCCACCAAGCCCCTTCCACAACAATAGAAGGAGGCCTTTCATGAAGATGCATGCAGAACTTCTACTTCTATATCCTATCGTCGCGCATGGTTTGGGCACCATCTACCCATGCAAAATCATTGATAATAGTGGTCATTGGGTGATAACCCCATTGATCAAAAGGCGTGGGTTGCTTCTACCAAAATCATTCATGATAGTGGTCGTGTGGTGATAGCTCCATTAATCAGAAGGCATGGGTTTCTTCTACCTACCAGGTGATTTTGAAGGGACCAAGCCACCTCCACAATAGAAGGAGGCCTACATGAAAGAAATCTACTTCACATCTACCTCTTTATGCCACCCTGACTACCCCAAGGCTACCCAAAGATTATCATCAATTTGCCATACCTCTAAGTCACATATCACTTTAGAGTCTACCACTTATCCTGGCATGCCAATTTCACGTTATATCTTGGACCATCTACACCTCTTCAACTTGGGAGCTAGCTTCACCACCACTAACCTGGTGGGTGATGTGGTCATCTTTAGGAAGGGAGGGAGGGGGACATAGTTTCACCCAGGTTTCACTATAACACCACAAGGAGCTTTGCCGTCTTATTTGGTGGAAATAGCACATGTCATACCATATAAGGAGCTGTGCCATCTTATTTTTTTGAGTGATCTTTGCCAGCTTATTTGCTTGAGCGAGCACCTGTTTTTACAAGATAGCACTTTAGAGTATAAAGCAGCCTTATCACGAGCTTTAATGTCGAATTAGGGGAAGTCTAAAGTGACCTTACGACGATGAGCTTAATGCCAAACAGGGCACGTCTAAGAAACTTTTGTACATACTTACTTAGGACTCGTAATAGTGGTTGTACCATTTTTGATTTTTAACTAGCCTATATAAGTCACTTTCCGTAATAAGCATTAAACGTTCATTCCCTTGCAACCATAGAATACTTAAGTTTTAACTTCCCTATATAAGTCAACTTCAATAATGATCATTACACATTCATTCCCTTGTATATAATACTTAAGATGTGTTCTCTTCTCTAATCTCGCTTGCTTGTGCGCTCTATTGAATCTTGCATGATTGATGGATGCTTGCTAGATAGGTTTGATTGTAGGTTTTTTCTTTCTTTCTTTTATTAGCTTCTTCCCCCCATTCTACCATTTGTGAGAGAAGACCACTCCAAAGGATATCCTCTTCTTGAATTAGAGTGAGGAAGAAGTGATTTTTCGTTCATGCATTTCATAATTTTGTTCTTAGCATTTCTAAATTCAAAGTGGAATAAACTAACCCAAAAACATAAGCCGCTTGTGCGTGAATTAGAGTGAGGAAGTTGTGAATTTTTTTGTTCATCCATTGCATAATTTTGTTCATTTCCATGGTGAAATTGGTAGCTTAGAGCATGTAAAATCAACAAAAAAACCAATAAACCACATGTAATCACTTTTATAGACACCATAAACGTGGATTCGAAATAATCCTTATAACCACCATCAAATCTTAAGAATCTCAAACACCTCAAAAAACCATGCCAAACCATCTCTCGGGTTGGGAGACGTAAGTCCATAGTCCCATGAAAAAAAACCATGAGTCAACACACATAAGCTTAGAGATGTGAGCCGCCGTGAGTCAACACGTGAGCTTAGAGACATGAGTTGTAAGCCTAGAGACATCCACTATGAGTCTAGAGGCATATAAGACATGAGTCATGAGCCAAGTCTAGAGTTGTGAGTCGTGAGTCTAGAGACGTAAGTCAATAGACATGAGTCTGAAGCTGCGAGTTAACAAACGCGAGTCTGGTCAACCTAATAGTATACCAGGCAATTCAAACAGTATGGTACTAATGTGATTCTAGGAAACCTAATATTATAACAATGAATTAAAAGTGTTTGGTAAAGCAGCTCTTGAAGACCTATAAAGACACACCTACCTTGTCATACGAATTACACAAATAATTCTTGTCCTTTATAATTATTGGGGTGTAAGTACTACATGAGCCAGAACCTGTGAGTCCATAAGCATGAGCCTAGAGGCTTGAGCCCACTAGTAAGGGCGATGAGAGGCCAACTCATTAGATGTTTGTGAGCTTGTTTCTTCAAAAACTGTGTGAGCACACAAAAATGAGTCTAGAGCGCGAGTCTAGAGATGCACATAGGTCGTCCAGAGACATGAGTCTAGAGATGCGTGTGTGTGTCCAAAGGCATGAGTCCCATAGAAATAAGCCTCATGATCTTGACCCCCCAAGAGAAGCGAGTATATGCCAAGAAAAGCAATACAGAGCGTCAAAGAAAGCAAATTTGTTGGAAAAATCTGAGTGCACACACAAGACACACACCTTCTATACATTTCCCAAGCACATCATCTCCATTTTTCACTGAGAGTATCAATTATCTTTCCCACATTCTGCATCTCCTAGGAAGCGTGGACACGTACACGTGCAACTAACCTCATCAATGGAAACCCTCTAAGTACATATATAGATGGGGGGACCATGGTAGGTATGGGAGCCAACCTTATCTCTTGTATTACAATTGGCCATGTAAGTACCTCCAAAGCGCTTTAAAGAATATAACCTCACCCTCGACTCTATTTTAACATAAACACAACCTCACCCTAGTCCACATATTAGCCATATATAAATCCAATCTCTAAGCATCAAGTTATGAGATCTTGGATTAATATCATGTTGTGCATGGTCTAGAGACTATTATCTAGATACCCATGAAACATCATTAAATGGTAGTCTTGGCAATAATTTTGCCAATCAAAAGGTGCACCTAGTTTAAAGGGCCCACCAAGCCCCTTCCACAAAAATAGAAGGAGGCCTTTCATGAAGATGCATGCATAACTTCTACTTCTATATCCTATCGTCGCTCGTGCATGGTTTGGGCACCATCTACCCATGCAAAATCATTCATGATAGTGGTCATGGGGTGATAACCCCATTGATCAAAAGGCGTGGGTTGCTTCTACCAAAATCATTCATGATAGTGTACCTCTTTAGGCCACCTTGACTACCCCAAGGTACCCAAAGATTATCATCAATTTGCCATACATCTAGGTCACATATCACTTTAGAGTCTACCACTTATCCTGGCATGCCAATTTCACGTTATATCTTGGACCATCTACACCTCTTCAACTTGGGAGCTAGCTTCACCACTAACCTGGGTGATGTGGTCACCTTTAGGAAGGGAGGGAGGGGGACGTAGTTTCACCCACCTATCACACCTTAAGGAGCTTTGCCATCTTATTTGCTGGAGTTAGCACATGTCATACCATATAAGGAGCTGTGCCGTCTTATTTTTTTGAGTGATCTTTGCCAGTTTATTTGCTTGAGCGAGCACCTGTTTTTACAAGATAGCACTTTAGAATATAAAGGAGCCTTACCACACACGAGCATAATGTCAAATTAGGGGAAGTCTAAAGTGACCTTACGACGATGAGCTTAATGCCAAACAGGGCACGTCTAAGAAATTTGTGTTTAGGACTCGTAATAGTGGTTGTACCATTTTTAATATTTAACTAGCCTATATAAGTGAATTTCCGTAATAAGCATTACACATTCATTCCCTTGCAACCATAGAATGCTTAAGTTTTAACTTCCCCATATAAGTCAACTTCAATAATGATCATTACACATTCATTCCCTTGTATATGATGTGAGCCTAAATCATTAGAACATAATGTGTAAGCCTATAGACATGAGTCTATAGGTATACATAAGCTTGAACCCGTGAGTATAAGCATGAGCCTAGAGGCTTGAGCCCACTAGTAAGTGTGATGAGAGGCCAGCTCATTAGATGTCTCTGAGCTTGTTTCTTCAAAAACTGTGTGAGCACACAAACATGAGTCTAGAGCGCGAGTCTAGAGATGCGCATAGGTCGTCCAGAGACATGAGTCTAGAGATGTGTGTGTGTGTCTAAAGGCGGGAGTCCCATAGAAATAAGCCTCATGATCTTGACTCCCCAAGAAAAGCGATATCTAGTAAATGCCAAGAAAAGCAATACAGAGCGTCAAAGAAAGCAAATTTGTTGGAAAAATCTGGGTGCACACACGACACACCCCTTCTATCCATTTCCCAAGCACATCATCTCCATTTTTCACTAAGAGTATCGATTCTTTTCCCCACATTCTGCATCTCCTAGGAAGCTTGGACACATACACGTGCAACTAACCTCATCAATGGAAACCCTCTAAGTACATATATAGATGGGGGGACCATGGTAGGTGTGGAAGCCAACCTTATCTCCTGTATAACAATTGGCCATGGAAGCACCTCCAAAGCGCTTTGAAGAATATAAGCTCACCCTCAACTCTAATTTAACATAAACACAACCTCACCCTAGTCAACATATTAGCCATATATAAATCCAATCTCTAAGCATCAAGCTATGAGATCTTGGATTAATATCATGTTGTGCATGGTCCAGAGACTATTATCTAGATACCCATGAAACATCATTAAATGGTAGTCTTGGCAATAATTTAGCCAGTCAAAAGGTGCACCTAATTTAAAGGGCCCACCAAGCCCCTTCCACAACAATAGAAGGAGGCCTTTCATGAAGATGCATGCAGAACTTCTACTTCTATATCCTATCGTCGCGCATGGTTTGGGCACCATCTACCCATGCAAAATCATTGATAATAGTGGTCATTGGGTGATAACCCCATTGATCAAAAGGCGTGGGTTGCTTCTACCAAAATCATTCATGATAGTGGTCGTGTGGTGATAGCTCCATTAATCAGAAGGCATGGGTTTCTTCTACCTACCAGGTGATTTTGAAGGGACCAAGCCACCTCCACAATAGAAGGAGGCCTACATGAAAGAAATCTACTTCACATCTACCTCTTTATGCCACCCTGACTACCCCAAGGCTACCCAAAGATTATCATCAATTTGCCATACCTCTAAGTCACATATCACTTTAGAGTCTACCACTTATCCTGGCATGCCAATTTCACGTTATATCTTGGACCATCTACACCTCTTCAACTTGGGAGCTAGCTTCACCACTAACCTGGGTGATGTGGTCATCTTTAGGAAGGGAGGGAGGGGGACATAGTTTCACCCAGGTTTCACTATAACACCACAAGGAGCTTTGCCGTCTTATTTGGTGGAAATAGCACATGTCATACCATATAAGGAGCTGTGCCATCTTATTTTTTTGAGTGATCTTTGCCAGCTTATTTGCTTGAGCGAGCACCTGTTTTTACAAGATAGCACTTTAGAGTATAAAGCAGCCTTATCACGAGCTTTAATGTCGAATTAGGGGAAGTCTAAAGTGACCTTACGACGATGAGCTTAATGCCAAACAGGGCACGTCTAAGAAACTTTTGTACATACTTACTTAGGACTCGTAATAGTGGTTGTACCATTTTTGATTTTTAACTAGCCTATATAAGTCACTTTCCGTAATAAGCATTAAACGTTCATTCCCTTGCAACCATAGAATACTTAAGTTTTAACTTCCCTATATAAGTCAACTTCAATAATGATCATTACACATTCATTCCCTTGTATATAATACTTAAGATGTGTTCTCTTCTCTAATCTCGCTTGCTTGTGCGCTCTATTGAATCTTGCATGATTGATGGATGCTTGCTAGATAGGTTTGATTGTAGGTTTTTTCTTTCTTTCTTTTATTAGCTTCTTCCCCCCATTCTACCATTTGTGAGAGAAGACCACTCCAAAGGATATCCTCTTCTTGAATTAGAGTGAGGAAGAAGTGATTTTTCGTTCATGCATTTCATAATTTTGTTCTTAGCATTTCTAAATTCAAAGTGGAATAAACTAACCCAAAAACATAAGCCGCTTGTGCGTGAATTAGAGTGAGGAAGTTGTGAATTTTTTTGTTCATCCATTGCATAATTTTGTTCATTTCCATGGTGAAATTGGTAGCTTAGAGCATGTAAAATCAACAAAAAAACCAATAAACCACATGTAATCACTTTTATAGACACCATAAACGTGGATTCGAAATAATCCTTATAACCACCATCAAATCTTAAGAATCTCAAACACCTCAAAAAACCATGCCAAACCATCTCTCGGGTTGGGAGACGTAAGTCCATAGTCCCATGAAAAAAAACCATGAGTCAACACACATAAGCTTAGAGATGTGAGCCGCCGTGAGTCAACACGTGAGCTTAGAGACATGAGTTGTAAGCCTAGAGACATCCACTATGAGTCTAGAGGCATATAAGACATGAGTCATGAGCCAAGTCTAGAGTTGTGAGTCGTGAGTCTAGAGACGTAAGTCAATAGACATGAGTCTGAAGCTGCGAGTTAACAAACGCGAGTCTGGTCAACCTAATAGTATACCAGGCAATTCAAACAGTATGGTACTAATGTGATTCTAGGAAACCTAATATTATAACAATGAATTAAAAGTGTTTGGTAAAGCAGCTCTTGAAGACCTATAAAGACACACCTACCTTGTCATACGAATTACACAAATAATTCTTGTCCTTTATAATTATTGGGGTGTAAGTACTACATGAGCCAGAACCTGTGAGTCCATAAGCATGAGCCTAGAGGCTTGAGCCCACTAGTAAGGGCGATGAGAGGCCAACTCATTAGATGTTTGTGAGCTTGTTTCTTCAAAAACTGTGTGAGCACACAAAAATGAGTCTAGAGCGCGAGTCTAGAGATGCACATAGGTCGTCCAGAGACATGAGTCTAGAGATGCGTGTGTGTGTCCAAAGGCATGAGTCCCATAGAAATAAGCCTCATGATCTTGACCCCCCAAGAGAAGCGAGTATATGCCAAGAAAAGCAATACAGAGCGTCAAAGAAAGCAAATTTGTTGGAAAAATCTGAGTGCACACACAAGACACACACCTTCTATACATTTCCCAAGCACATCATCTCCATTTTTCACTGAGAGTATCAATTATCTTTCCCACATTCTGCATCTCCTAGGAAGCGTGGACACGTACACGTGCAACTAACCTCATCAATGGAAACCCTCTAAGTACATATATAGATGGGGGGACCATGGTAGGTATGGGAGCCAACCTTATCTCTTGTATTACAATTGGCCATGTAAGTACCTCCAAAGCGCTTTAAAGAATATAACCTCACCCTCGACTCTATTTTAACATAAACACAACCTCACCCTAGTCCACATATTAGCCATATATAAATCCAATCTCTAAGCATCAAGTTATGAGATCTTGGATTAATATCATGTTGTGCATGGTCTAGAGACTATTATCTAGATACCCATGAAACATCATTAAATGGTAGTCTTGGCAATAATTTTGCCAATCAAAAGGTGCACCTAGTTTAAAGGGCCCACCAAGCCCCTTCCACAAAAATAGAAGGAGGCCTTTCATGAAGATGCATGCATAACTTCTACTTCTATATCCTATCGTCGCTCGTGCATGGTTTGGGCACCATCTACCCATGCAAAATCATTCATGATAGTGGTCATGGGGTGATAACCCCATTGATCAAAAGGCGTGGGTTGCTTCTACCAAAATCATTCATGATAGTGTACCTCTTTAGGCCACCTTGACTACCCCAAGGTACCCAAAGATTATCATCAATTTGCCATACATCTAGGTCACATATCACTTTAGAGTCTACCACTTATCCTGGCATGCCAATTTCACGTTATATCTTGGACCATCTACACCTCTTCAACTTGGGAGCTAGCTTCACCACTAACCTGGGTGATGTGGTCACCTTTAGGAAGGGAGGGAGGGGGACGTAGTTTCACCCACCTATCACACCTTAAGGAGCTTTGCCATCTTATTTGCTGGAGTTAGCACATGTCATACCATATAAGGAGCTGTGCCGTCTTATTTTTTTGAGTGATCTTTGCCAGTTTATTTGCTTGAGCGAGCACCTGTTTTTACAAGATAGCACTTTAGAATATAAAGGAGCCTTACCACACACGAGCATAATGTCAAATTAGGGGAAGTCTAAAGTGACCTTACGACGATGAGCTTAATGCCAAACAGGGCACGTCTAAGAAATTTGTGTTTAGGACTCGTAATAGTGGTTGTACCATTTTTAATATTTAACTAGCCTATATAAGTGAATTTCCGTAATAAGCATTACACATTCATTCCCTTGCAACCATAGAATGCTTAAGTTTTAACTTCCCCATATAAGTCAACTTCAATAATGATCATTACACATTCATTCCCTTGTATATGATGTGAGCCTAAATCATTAGGACATAATGTGTAAGCCTATAGACATGAGTCTATAGGTATACATAAGCTTGAACCCGTGAGTATAAGCATGAGCCTAGAGGCTTGAGCCCACTAGTAAGTGTGATGAGAGGCCAGCTCATTAGATGTCTCTGAGCTTGTTTCTTCAAAAACTGTGTGAGCACACAAACATGAGTCTAGAGCGCGAGTCTAGAGATGCGCATAGGTCGTCCAGAGACATGAGTCTAGAGATGTGTGTGTGTGTCTAAAGGCGGGAGTCCCATAGAAATAAGCCTCATGATCTTGACTCCCCAAGAAAAGCGATATCTAGTAAATGCCAAGAAAAGCAATACAGAGCGTCAAAGAAAGCAAATTTGTTGGAAAAATCTGGGTGCACACACGACACACCCCTTCTATCCATTTCCCAAGCACATCATCTCCATTTTTCACTAAGAGTATCGATTCTTTTCCCCACATTCTGCATCTCCTAGGAAGCTTGGACACATACACGTGCAACTAACCTCATCAATGGAAACCCTCTAAGTACATATATAGATGGGGGGACCATGGTAGGTGTGGAAGCCAACCTTATCTCCTGTATAACAATTGGCCATGGAAGCACCTCCAAAGCGCTTTGAAGAATATAAGCTCACCCTCAACTCTAATTTAACATAAACACAACCTCACCCTAGTCAACATATTAGCCATATATAAATCCAATCTCTAAGCATCAAGCTATGAGATCTTGGATTAATATCATGTTGTGCATGGTCCAGAGACTATTATCTAGATACCCATGAAACATCATTAAATGGTAGTCTTGGCAATAATTTAGCCAGTCAAAAGGTGCACCTAATTTAAAGGGCCCACCAAGCCCCTTCCACAACAATAGAAGGAGGCCTTTCATGAAGATGCATGCAGAACTTCTACTTCTATATCCTATCGTCGCGCATGGTTTGGGCACCATCTACCCATGCAAAATCATTGATAATAGTGGTCATTGGGTGATAACCCCATTGATCAAAAGGCGTGGGTTGCTTCTACCAAAATCATTCATGATAGTGGTCGTGTGGTGATAGCTCCATTAATCAGAAGGCATGGGTTTCTTCTACCTACCAGGTGATTTTGAAGGGACCAAGCCACCTCCACAATAGAAGGAGGCCTACATGAAAGAAATCTACTTCACATCTACCTCTTTATGCCACCCTGACTACCCCAAGGCTACCCAAAGATTATCATCAATTTGCCATACCTCTAAGTCACATATCACTTTAGAGTCTACCACTTATCCTGGCATGCCAATTTCACGTTATATCTTGGACCATCTACACCTCTTCAACTTGGGAGCTAGCTTCACCACTAACCTGGGTGATGTGGTCATCTTTAGGAAGGGAGGGAGGGGGACATAGTTTCACCCAGGTTTCACTATAACACCACAAGGAGCTTTGCCGTCTTATTTGGTGGAAATAGCACATGTCATACCATATAAGGAGCTGTGCCATCTTATTTTTTTGAGTGATCTTTGCCAGCTTATTTGCTTGAGCGAGCACCTGTTTTTACAAGATAGCACTTTAGAGTATAAAGCAGCCTTATCACGAGCTTTAATGTCGAATTAGGGGAAGTCTAAAGTGACCTTACGACGATGAGCTTAATGCCAAACAGGGCACGTCTAAGAAACTTTTGTACATACTTACTTAGGACTCGTAATAGTGGTTGTACCATTTTTGATTTTTAACTAGCCTATATAAGTCACTTTCCGTAATAAGCATTAAACGTTCATTCCCTTGCAACCATAGAATACTTAAGTTTTAACTTCCCTATATAAGTCAACTTCAATAATGATCATTACACATTCATTCCCTTGTATATAATACTTAAGATGTGTTCTCTTCTCTAATCTCGCTTGCTTGTGCGCTCTATTGAATCTTGCATGATTGATGGATGCTTGCTAGATAGGTTTGATTGTAGGTTTTTTCTTTCTTTCTTTTATTAGCTTCTTCCCCCCATTCTACCATTTGTGAGAGAAGACCACTCCAAAGGATATCCTCTTCTTGAATTAGAGTGAGGAAGAAGTGATTTTTCGTTCATGCATTTCATAATTTTGTTCTTAGCATTTCTAAATTCAAAGTGGAATAAACTAACCCAAAAACATAAGCCGCTTGTGCGTGAATTAGAGTGAGGAAGTTGTGAATTTTTTTGTTCATCCATTGCATAATTTTGTTCATTTCCATGGTGAAATTGGTAGCTTAGAGCATGTAAAATCAACAAAAAAACCAATAAACCACATGTAATCACTTTTATAGACACCATAAACGTGGATTCGAAATAATCCTTATAACCACCATCAAATCTTAAGAATCTCAAACACCTCAAAAAACCATGCCAAACCATCTCTCGGGTTGGGAGACGTAAGTCCATAGTCCCATGAAAAAAAACCATGAGTCAACACACATAAGCTTAGAGATGTGAGCCGCCGTGAGTCAACACGTGAGCTTAGAGACATGAGTTGTAAGCCTAGAGACATCCACTATGAGTCTAGAGGCATATAAGACATGAGTCATGAGCCAAGTCTAGAGTTGTGAGTCGTGAGTCTAGAGACGTAAGTCAATAGACATGAGTCTGAAGCTGCGAGTTAACAAACGCGAGTCTGGTCAACCTAATAGTATACCAGGCAATTCAAACAGTATGGTACTAATGTGATTCTAGGAAACCTAATATTATAACAATGAATTAAAAGTGTTTGGTAAAGCAGCTCTTGAAGACCTATAAAGACACACCTACCTTGTCATACGAATTACACAAATAATTCTTGTCCTTTATAATTATTGGGGTGTAAGTACTACATGAGCCAGAACCTGTGAGTCCATAAGCATGAGCCTAGAGGCTTGAGCCCACTAGTAAGGGCGATGAGAGGCCAACTCATTAGATGTTTGTGAGCTTGTTTCTTCAAAAACTGTGTGAGCACACAAAAATGAGTCTAGAGCGCGAGTCTAGAGATGCACATAGGTCGTCCAGAGACATGAGTCTAGAGATGCGTGTGTGTGTCCAAAGGCATGAGTCCCATAGAAATAAGCCTCATGATCTTGACCCCCCAAGAGAAGCGAGTATATGCCAAGAAAAGCAATACAGAGCGTCAAAGAAAGCAAATTTGTTGGAAAAATCTGAGTGCACACACAAGACACACACCTTCTATACATTTCCCAAGCACATCATCTCCATTTTTCACTGAGAGTATCAATTATCTTTCCCACATTCTGCATCTCCTAGGAAGCGTGGACACGTACACGTGCAACTAACCTCATCAATGGAAACCCTCTAAGTACATATATAGATGGGGGGACCATGGTAGGTATGGGAGCCAACCTTATCTCTTGTATTACAATTGGCCATGTAAGTACCTCCAAAGCGCTTTAAAGAATATAACCTCACCCTCGACTCTATTTTAACATAAACACAACCTCACCCTAGTCCACATATTAGCCATATATAAATCCAATCTCTAAGCATCAAGTTATGAGATCTTGGATTAATATCATGTTGTGCATGGTCTAGAGACTATTATCTAGATACCCATGAAACATCATTAAATGGTAGTCTTGGCAATAATTTTGCCAATCAAAAGGTGCACCTAGTTTAAAGGGCCCACCAAGCCCCTTCCACAAAAATAGAAGGAGGCCTTTCATGAAGATGCATGCATAACTTCTACTTCTATATCCTATCGTCGCTCGTGCATGGTTTGGGCACCATCTACCCATGCAAAATCATTCATGATAGTGGTCATGGGGTGATAACCCCATTGATCAAAAGGCGTGGGTTGCTTCTACCAAAATCATTCATGATAGTGTACCTCTTTAGGCCACCTTGACTACCCCAAGGTACCCAAAGATTATCATCAATTTGCCATACATCTAGGTCACATATCACTTTAGAGTCTACCACTTATCCTGGCATGCCAATTTCACGTTATATCTTGGACCATCTACACCTCTTCAACTTGGGAGCTAGCTTCACCACTAACCTGGGTGATGTGGTCACCTTTAGGAAGGGAGGGAGGGGGACGTAGTTTCACCCACCTATCACACCTTAAGGAGCTTTGCCATCTTATTTGCTGGAGTTAGCACATGTCATACCATATAAGGAGCTGTGCCGTCTTATTTTTTTGAGTGATCTTTGCCAGTTTATTTGCTTGAGCGAGCACCTGTTTTTACAAGATAGCACTTTAGAATATAAAGGAGCCTTACCACACACGAGCATAATGTCAAATTAGGGGAAGTCTAAAGTGACCTTACGACGATGAGCTTAATGCCAAACAGGGCACGTCTAAGAAATTTGTGTTTAGGACTCGTAATAGTGGTTGTACCATTTTTAATTTTTAACTAGCCTATATAAGTGAATTTCCGTAATAAGCATTACACATTCATTCCCTTGCAACCATAGAATGCTTAAGTTTTAACTTCCCCATATAAGTCAACTTCAATAATGATCATTACACATTCATTCCCTTGTATATGATGTGAGCCTAAATCATTAGAACATAATGTGTAAGCCTATAGACATGAGTCTATAGGTATACATAAGCTTGAACCCGTGAGTATAAGCATGAGCCTAGAGGCTTGAGCCCACTAGTAAGTGTGATGAGAGGCCAGCTCATTAGATGTCTCTGAGCTTGTTTCTTCAAAAACTGTGTGAGCACACAAACATGAGTCTAGAGCGCGAGTCTAGAGATGCGCATAGGTCGTCCAGAGACATGAGTCTAGAGATGTGTGTGTGTGTCTAAAGGCGGGAGTCCCATAGAAATAAGCCTCATGATCTTGACTCCCCAAGAAAAGCGATATCTAGTAAATGCCAAGAAAAGCAATACAGAGCGTCAAAGAAAGCAAATTTGTTGGAAAAATCTGGGTGCACACACGACACACCCCTTCTATCCATTTCCCAAGCACATCATCTCCATTTTTCACTAAGAGTATCGATTCTTTTCCCCACATTCTGCATCTCCTAGGAAGCTTGGACACATACACGTGCAACTAACCTCATCAATGGAAACCCTCTAAGTACATATATAGATGGGGGGACCATGGTAGGTGTGGAAGCCAACCTTATCTCCTGTATAACAATTGGCCATGGAAGCACCTCCAAAGCGCTTTGAAGAATATAAGCTCACCCTCAACTCTAATTTAACATAAACACAACCTCACCCTAGTCAACATATTAGCCATATATAAATCCAATCTCTAAGCATCAAGCTATGAGATCTTGGATTAATATCATGTTGTGCATGGTCCAGAGACTATTATCTAGATACCCATGAAACATCATTAAATGGTAGTCTTGGCAATAATTTAGCCAGTCAAAAGGTGCACCTAATTTAAAGGGCCCACCAAGCCCCTTCCACAACAATAGAAGGAGGCCTTTCATGAAGATGCATGCAGAACTTCTACTTCTATATCCTATCGTCGCGCATGGTTTGGGCACCATCTACCCATGCAAAATCATTGATAATAGTGGTCATTGGGTGATAACCCCATTGATCAAAAGGCGTGGGTTGCTTCTACCAAAATCATTCATGATAGTGGTCGTGTGGTGATAGCTCCATTAATCAGAAGGCATGGGTTTCTTCTACCTACCAGGTGATTTTGAAGGGACCAAGCCACCTCCACAATAGAAGGAGGCCTACATGAAAGAAATCTACTTCACATCTACCTCTTTATGCCACCCTGACTACCCCAAGGCTACCCAAAGATTATCATCAATTTGCCATACCTCTAAGTCACATATCACTTTAGAGTCTACCACTTATCCTGGCATGCCAATTTCACGTTATATCTTGGACCATCTACACCTCTTCAACTTGGGAGCTAGCTTCACCACTAACCTGGGTGATGTGGTCATCTTTAGGAAGGGAGGGAGGGGGACATAGTTTCACCCAGGTTTCACTATAACACCACAAGGAGCTTTGCCGTCTTATTTGGTGGAAATAGCACATGTCATACCATATAAGGAGCTGTGCCATCTTATTTTTTTGAGTGATCTTTGCCAGCTTATTTGCTTGAGCGAGCACCTGTTTTTACAAGATAGCACTTTAGAGTATAAAGCAGCCTTATCACGAGCTTTAATGTCGAATTAGGGGAAGTCTAAAGTGACCTTACGACGATGAGCTTAATGCCAAACAGGGCACGTCTAAGAAACTTTTGTACATACTTACTTAGGACTCGTAATAGTGGTTGTACCATTTTTGATTTTTAACTAGCCTATATAAGTCACTTTCCGTAATAAGCATTAAACGTTCATTCCCTTGCAACCATAGAATACTTAAGTTTTAACTTCCCTATATAAGTCAACTTCAATAATGATCATTACACATTCATTCCCTTGTATATAATACTTAAGATGTGTTCTCTTCTCTAATCTCGCTTGCTTGTGCGCTCTATTGAATCTTGCATGATTGATGGATGCTTGCTAGATAGGTTTGATTGTAGGTTTTTTCTTTCTTTCTTTTATTAGCTTCTTCCCCCCATTCTACCATTTGTGAGAGAAGACCACTCCAAAGGATATCCTCTTCTTGAATTAGAGTGAGGAAGAAGTGATTTTTCGTTCATGCATTTCATAATTTTGTTCTTAGCATTTCTAAATTCAAAGTGGAATAAACTAACCCAAAAACATAAGCCGCTTGTGCGTGAATTAGAGTGAGGAAGTTGTGAATTTTTTTGTTCATCCATTGCATAATTTTGTTCATTTCCATGGTGAAATTGGTAGCTTAGAGCATGTAAAATCAACAAAAAAACCAATAAACCACATGTAATCACTTTTATAGACACCATAAACGTGGATTCGAAATAATCCTTATAACCACCATCAAATCTTAAGAATCTCAAACACCTCAAAAAACCATGCCAAACCATCTCTCGGGTTGGGAGACGTAAGTCCATAGTCCCATGAAAAAAAACCATGAGTCAACACACATAAGCTTAGAGATGTGAGCCGCCGTGAGTCAACACGTGAGCTTAGAGACATGAGTTGTAAGCCTTGTAAGCCTAGAGACATCCACTATGAGTCTAGAGGCATATAAGACATGAGTCATGAGCCAAGTCTAGAGTTGTGAGTCGTGAGTCTAGAGACGTAAGTCAATAGACATGAGTCTGAAGCTGCGAGTTAACAAACGCGAGTCTGGTCAACCTAATAGTATACCAGGCAATTCAAACAGTATGGTACTAATGTGATTCTAGGAAACCTAATATTATAACAATGAATTAAAAGTGTTTGGTAAAGCAGCTCTTGAAGACCTATAAAGACACACCTACCTTGTCATACGAATTACACAAATAATTCTTGTCCTTTATAATTATTGGGGTGTAAGTACTACATGAGCCAGAACCTGTGAGTCCATAAGCATGAGCCTAGAGGCTTGAGCCCACTAGTAAGGGCGATGAGAGGCCAACTCATTAGATGTTTGTGAGCTTGTTTCTTCAAAAACTGTGTGAGCACACAAAAATGAGTCTAGAGCGCGAGTCTAGAGATGCACATAGGTCGTCCAGAGACATGAGTCTAGAGATGCGTGTGTGTGTCCAAAGGCATGAGTCCCATAGAAATAAGCCTCATGATCTTGACCCCCCAAGAGAAGCGAGTATATGCCAAGAAAAGCAATACAGAGCGTCAAAGAAAGCAAATTTGTTGGAAAAATCTGAGTGCACACACAAGACACACACCTTCTATACATTTCCCAAGCACATCATCTCCATTTTTCACTGAGAGTATCAATTATCTTTCCCACATTCTGCATCTCCTAGGAAGCGTGGACACGTACGTACACGTGCAACTAACCTCATCAATGGAAACCCTCTAAGTACATATATAGATGGGGGGACCATGGTAGGTATGGGAGCCAACCTTATCTCTTGTATTACAATTGGCCATGTAAGTACCTCCAAAGCGCTTTAAAGAATATAACCTCACCCTCGACTCTATTTTAACATAAACACAACCTCACCCTAGTCCACATATTAGCCATATATAAATCCAATCTCTAAGCATCAAGTTATGAGATCTTGGATTAATATCATGTTGTGCATGGTCTAGAGACTATTATCTAGATACCCATGAAACATCATTAAATGGTAGTCTTGGCAATAATTTTGCCAATCAAAAGGTGCACCTAGTTTAAAGGGCCCACCAAGCCCCTTCCACAAAAATAGAAGGAGGCCTTTCATGAAGATGCATGCATAACTTCTACTTCTATATCCTATCGTCGCTCGTGCATGGTTTGGGCACCATCTACCCATGCAAAATCATTCATGATAGTGGTCATGGGGTGATAACCCCATTGATCAAAAGGCGTGGGTTGCTTCTACCAAAATCATTCATGATAGTGTACCTCTTTAGGCCACCTTGACTACCCCAAGGTACCCAAAGATTATCATCAATTTGCCATACATCTAGGTCACATATCACTTTAGAGTCTACCACTTATCCTGGCATGCCAATTTCACGTTATATCTTGGACCATCTACACCTCTTCAACTTGGGAGCTAGCTTCACCACTAACCTGGGTGATGTGGTCACCTTTAGGAAGGGAGGGAGGGGGACGTAGTTTCACCCACCTATCACACCTTAAGGAGCTTTGCCATCTTATTTGCTGGAGTTAGCACATGTCATACCATATAAGGAGCTGTGCCGTCTTATTTTTTTGAGTGATCTTTGCCAGTTTATTTGCTTGAGCGAGCACCTGTTTTTACAAGATAGCACTTTAGAATATAAAGGAGCCTTACCACACACGAGCATAATGTCAAATTAGGGGAAGTCTAAAGTGACCTTACGACGATGAGCTTAATGCCAAACAGGGCACGTCTAAGAAATTTGTGTTTAGGACTCGTAATAGTGGTTGTACCATTTTTAATTTTTAACTAGCCTATATAAGTGAATTTCCGTAATAAGCATTACACATTCATTCCCTTGCAACCATAGAATGCTTAAGTTTTAACTTCCCCATATAAGTCAACTTCAATAATGATCATTACACATTCATTCCCTTGTATATGATGTGAGCCTAAATCATTAGAACATAATGTGTAAGCCTATAGACATGAGTCTATAGGTATACATAAGCTTGAACCCGTGAGTATAAGCATGAGCCTAGAGGCTTGAGCCCACTAGTAAGTGTGATGAGAGGCCAGCTCATTAGATGTCTCTGAGCTTGTTTCTTCAAAAACTGTGTGAGCACACAAACATGAGTCTAGAGCGCGAGTCTAGAGATGCGCATAGGTCGTCCAGAGACATGAGTCTAGAGATGTGTGTGTGTGTCTAAAGGCGGGAGTCCCATAGAAATAAGCCTCATGATCTTGACTCCCCAAGAAAAGCGATATCTAGTAAATGCCAAGAAAAGCAATACAGAGCGTCAAAGAAAGCAAATTTGTTGGAAAAATCTGGGTGCACACACGACACACCCCTTCTATCCATTTCCCAAGCACATCATCTCCATTTTTCACTAAGAGTATCGATTCTTTTCCCCATATTCTGCATCTCCTAGGAAGCTTGGACACATACACGTGCAACTAACCTCATCAATGGAAACCCTCTAAGTACATATATAGATGGGGGGACCATGGTAGGTGTGGAAGCCAACCTTATCTCCTGTATAACAATTGGCCATGGAAGCACCTCCAAAGCGCTTTGAAGAATATAAGCTCACCCTCAACTCTAATTTAACATAAACACAACCTCACCCTAGTCAACATATTAGCCATATATAAATCCAATCTCTAAGCATCAAGCTATGAGATCTTGGATTAATATCATGTTGTGCATGGTCCAGAGACTATTATCTAGATACCCATGAAACATCATTAAATGGTAGTCTTGGCAATAATTTAGCCAGTCAAAAGGTGCACCTAATTTAAAGGGCCCACCAAGCCCCTTCCACAACAATAGAAGGAGGCCTTTCATGAAGATGCATGCAGAACTTCTACTTCTATATCCTATCGTCGCGCATGGTTTGGGCACCATCTACCCATGCAAAATCATTGATAATAGTGGTCATTGGGTGATAACCCCATTGATCAAAAGGCGTGGGTTGCTTCTACCAAAATCATTCATGATAGTGGTCGTGTGGTGATAGCTCCATTAATCAGAAGGCATGGGTTTCTTCTACCTACCAGGTGATTTTGAAGGGACCAAGCCACCTCCACAATAGAAGGAGGCCTACATGAAAGAAATCTACTTCACATCTACCTCTTTATGCCACCCTGACTACCCCAAGGCTACCCAAAGATTATCATCAATTTGCCATACCTCTAAGTCACATATCACTTTAGAGTCTACCACTTATCCTGGCATGCCAATTTCACGTTATATCTTGGACCATCTACACCTCTTCAACTTGGGAGCTAGCTTCACCACTAACCTGGGTGATGTGGTCATCTTTAGGAAGGGAGGGAGGGGGACATAGTTTCACCCAGGTTTCACTATAACACCACAAGGAGCTTTGCCGTCTTATTTGGTGGAAATAGCACATGTCATACCATATAAGGAGCTGTGCCATCTTATTTTTTTGAGTGATCTTTGCCAGCTTATTTGCTTGAGCGAGCACCTGTTTTTACAAGATAGCACTTTAGAGTATAAAGCAGCCTTATCACGAGCTTTAATGTCGAATTAGGGGAAGTCTAAAGTGACCTTACGACGATGAGCTTAATGCCAAACAGGGCACGTCTAAGAAACTTTTGTACATACTTACTTAGGACTCGTAATAGTGGTTGTACCATTTTTGATTTTTAACTAGCCTATATAAGTCACTTTCCGTAATAAGCATTAAACGTTCATTCCCTTGCAACCATAGAATACTTAAGTTTTAACTTCCCTATATAAGTCAACTTCAATAATGATCATTACACATTCATTCCCTTGTATATAATACTTAAGATGTGTTCTCTTCTCTAATCTCGCTTGCTTGTGCGCTCTATTGAATCTTGCATGATTGATGGATGCTTGCTAGATAGGTTTGATTGTAGGTTTTTTCTTTCTTTCTTTTATTAGCTTCTTCCCCCCATTCTACCATTTGTGAGAGAAGACCACTCCAAAGGATATCCTCTTCTTGAATTAGAGTGAGGAAGAAGTGATTTTTCGTTCATGCATTTCATAATTTTGTTCTTAGCATTTCTAAATTCAAAGTGGAATAAACTAACCCAAAAACATAAGCCGCTTGTGCGTGAATTAGAGTGAGGAAGTTGTGAATTTTTTTGTTCATCCATTGCATAATTTTGTTCATTTCCATGGTGAAATTGGTAGCTTAGAGCATGTAAAATCAACAAAAAAACCAATAAACCACATGTAATCACTTTTATAGACACCATAAACGTGGATTCGAAATAATCCTTATAACCACCATCAAATCTTAAGAATCTCAAACACCTCAAAAAACCATGCCAAACCATCTCTCGGGTTGGGAGACGTAAGTCCATAGTCCCATGAAAAAAAACCATGAGTCAACACACATAAGCTTAGAGATGTGAGCCGCCGTGAGTCAACACGTGAGCTTAGAGACATGAGTTGTAAGCCTAGAGACATCCACTATGAGTCTAGAGGCATATAAGACATGAGTCATGAGCCAAGTCTAGAGTTGTGAGTCGTGAGTCTAGAGACGTAAGTCAATAGACATGAGTCTGAAGCTGCGAGTTAACAAACGCGAGTCTGGTCAACCTAATAGTATACCAGGCAATTCAAACAGTATGGTACTAATGTGATTCTAGGAAACCTAATATTATAACAATGAATTAAAAGTGTTTGGTAAAGCAGCTCTTGAAGACCTATAAAGACACACCTACCTTGTCATACGAATTACACAAATAATTCTTGTCCTTTATAATTATTGGGGTGTAAGTACTACATGAGCCAGAACCTGTGAGTCCATAAGCATGAGCCTAGAGGCTTGAGCCCACTAGTAAGGGCGATGAGAGGCCAACTCATTAGATGTTTGTGAGCTTGTTTCTTCAAAAACTGTGTGAGCACACAAAAATGAGTCTAGAGCGCGAGTCTAGAGATGCACATAGGTCGTCCAGAGACATGAGTCTAGAGATGCGTGTGTGTGTCCAAAGGCATGAGTCCCATAGAAATAAGCCTCATGATCTTGACCCCCCAAGAGAAGCGAGTATATGCCAAGGAAAGCAATACAGAGCGTCAAAGAAAGCAAATTTGTTGGAAAAATCTGAGTGCACACACAAGACACACACCTTCTATACATTTCCCAAGCACATCATCTCCATTTTTCACTGAGAGTATCAATTATCTTTCCCACATTCTGCATCTCCTAGGAAGCGTGTGGACACGTACACGTGCAACTAACCTCATCAATGGAAACCCTCTAAGTACATATATAGATGGGGGGACCATGGTAGGTATGGGAGCCAACCTTATCTCTTGTATTACAATTGGCCATGTAAGTACCTCCAAAGCGCTTTAAAGAATATAACCTCACCCTCGACTCTATTTTAACATAAACACAACCTCACCCTAGTCCACATATTAGCCATATATAAATCCAATCTCTAAGCATCAAGTTATGAGATCTTGGATTAATATCATGTTGTGCATGGTCTAGAGACTATTATCTAGATACCCATGAAACATCATTAAATGGTAGTCTTGGCAATAATTTTGCCAATCAAAAGGTGCACCTAGTTTAAAGGGCCCACCAAGCCCCTTCCACAAAAATAGAAGGAGGCCTTTCATGAAGATGCATGCATAACTTCTACTTCTATATCCTATCGTCGCTCGTGCATGGTTTGGGCACCATCTACCCATGCAAAATCATTCATGATAGTGGTCATGGGGTGATAACCCCATTGATCAAAAGGCGTGGGTTGCTTCTACCAAAATCATTCATGATAGTGTACCTCTTTAGGCCACCTTGACTACCCCAAGGTACCCAAAGATTATCATCAATTTGCCATACATCTAGGTCACATATCACTTTAGAGTCTACCACTTATCCTGGCATGCCAATTTCACGTTATATCTTGGACCATCTACACCTCTTCAACTTGGGAGCTAGCTTCACCACTAACCTGGGTGATGTGGTCACCTTTAGGAAGGGAGGGAGGGGGACGTAGTTTCACCCACCTATCACACCTTAAGGAGCTTTGCCATCTTATTTGCTGGAGTTAGCACATGTCATACCATATAAGGAGCTGTGCCGTCTTATTTTTTTGAGTGATCTTTGCCAGTTTATTTGCTTGAGCGAGCACCTGTTTTTACAAGATAGCACTTTAGAATATAAAGGAGCCTTACCACACACGAGCATAATGTCAAATTAGGGGAAGTCTAAAGTGACCTTACGACGATGAGCTTAATGCCAAACAGGGCACGTCTAAGAAATTTGTGTTTAGGACTCGTAATAGTGGTTGTACCATTTTTAATTTTTAACTAGCCTATATAAGTGAATTTCCGTAATAAGCATTACACATTCATTCCCTTGCAACCATAGAATGCTTAAGTTTTAACTTCCCCATATAAGTCAACTTCAATAATGATCATTACACATTCATTCCCTTGTATATGATGTGAGCCTAAATCATTAGAACATAATGTGTAAGCCTATAGACATGAGTCTATAGGTATACATAAGCTTGAACCCGTGAGTATAAGCATGAGCCTAGAGGCTTGAGCCCACTAGTAAGTGTGATGAGAGGCCAGCTCATTAGATGTCTCTGAGCTTGTTTCTTCAAAAACTGTGTGAGCACACAAACATGAGTCTAGAGCGCGAGTCTAGAGATGCGCATAGGTCGTCCAGAGACATGAGTCTAGAGATGTGTGTGTGTGTCTAAAGGCGGGAGTCCCATAGAAATAAGCCTCATGATCTTGACTCCCCAAGAAAAGCGATATCTAGTAAATGCCAAGAAAAGCAATACAGAGCGTCAAAGAAAGCAAATTTGTTGGAAAAATCTGGGTGCACACACGACACACCCCTTCTATCCATTTCCCAAGCACATCATCTCCATTTTTCACTAAGAGTATCGATTCTTTTCCCCACATTCTGCATCTCCTAGGAAGCTTGGACACATACACGTGCAACTAACCTCATCAATGGAAACCCTCTAAGTACATATATAGATGGGGGGACCATGGTAGGTGTGGAAGCCAACCTTATCTCCTGTATAACAATTGGCCATGGAAGCACCTCCAAAGCGCTTTGAAGAATATAAGCTCACCCTCAACTCTAATTTAACATAAACACAACCTCACCCTAGTCAACATATTAGCCATATATAAATCCAATCTCTAAGCATCAAGCTATGAGATCTTGGATTAATATCATGTTGTGCATGGTCCAGAGACTATTATCTAGATACCCATGAAACATCATTAAATGGTAGTCTTGGCAATAATTTAGCCAGTCAAAAGGTGCACCTAATTTAAAGGGCCCACCAAGCCCCTTCCACAACAATAGAAGGAGGCCTTTCATGAAGATGCATGCAGAACTTCTACTTCTATATCCTATCGTCGCGCATGGTTTGGGCACCATCTACCCATGCAAAATCATTGATAATAGTGGTCATTGGGTGATAACCCCATTGATCAAAAGGCGTGGGTTGCTTCTACCAAAATCATTCATGATAGTGGTCGTGTGGTGATAGCTCCATTAATCAGAAGGCATGGGTTTCTTCTACCTACCAGGTGATTTTGAAGGGACCAAGCCACCTCCACAATAGAAGGAGGCCTACATGAAAGAAATCTACTTCACATCTACCTCTTTATGCCACCCTGACTACCCCAAGGCTACCCAAAGATTATCATCAATTTGCCATACCTCTAAGTCACATATCACTTTAGAGTCTACCACTTATCCTGGCATGCCAATTTCACGTTATATCTTGGACCATCTACACCTCTTCAACTTGGGAGCTAGCTTCACCACTAACCTGGGTGATGTGGTCATCTTTAGGAAGGGAGGGAGGGGGACATAGTTTCACCCAGGTTTCACTATAACACCACAAGGAGCTTTGCCGTCTTATTTGGTGGAAATAGCACATGTCATACCATATAAGGAGCTGTGCCATCTTATTTTTTTGAGTGATCTTTGCCAGCTTATTTGCTTGAGCGAGCACCTGTTTTTACAAGATAGCACTTTAGAGTATAAAGCAGCCTTATCACGAGCTTTAATGTCGAATTAGGGGAAGTCTAAAGTGACCTTACGACGATGAGCTTAATGCCAAACAGGGCACGTCTAAGAAACTTTTGTACATACTTACTTAGGACTCGTAATAGTGGTTGTACCATTTTTGATTTTTAACTAGCCTATATAAGTCACTTTCCGTAATAAGCATTAAACGTTCATTCCCTTGCAACCATAGAATACTTAAGTTTTAACTTCCCTATATAAGTCAACTTCAATAATGATCATTACACATTCATTCCCTTGTATATAATACTTACGATGTGTTCTCTTCTCTAATCTCGCTTGCTTGTGCGCTCTATTGAATCTTGCATGATTGATGGATGCTTGCTAGATAGGTTTGATTGTAGGTTTTTTCTTTCTTTCTTTTATTAGCTTCTTCCCCCCATTCTACCATTTGTGAGAGAAGACCACTCCAAAGGATATCCTCTTCTTGAATTAGAGTGAGGAAGAAGTGATTTTTCGTTCATGCATTTCATAATTTTGTTCTTAGCATTTCTAAATTCAAAGTGGAATAAACTAACCCAAAAACATAAGCCGCTTGTGCGTGAATTAGAGTGAGGAAGTTGTGAATTTTTTTGTTCATCCATTGCATAATTTTGTTCATTTCCATGGTGAAATTGGTAGCTTAGAGCATGTAAAATCAACAAAAAAACCAATAAACCACATGTAATCACTTTTATAGACACCATAAACGTGGATTCGAAATAATCCTTATAACCACCATCAAATCTTAAGAATCTCAAACACCTCAAAAAACCATGCCAAACCATCTCTCGGGTTGGGAGACGTAAGTCCATAGTCCCATGAAAAAAAACCATGAGTCAACACACATAAGCTTAGAGATGTGAGCCGCCGTGAGTCAACACGTGAGCTTAGAGACATGAGTTGTAAGCCTAGAGACATCCACTATGAGTCTAGAGGCATATAAGACATGAGTCATGAGCCAAGTCTAGAGTTGTGAGTCGTGAGTCTAGAGACGTAAGTCAATAGACATGAGTCTGAAGCTGCGAGTTAACAAACGCGAGTCTGGTCAACCTAATAGTATACCAGGCAATTCAAACAGTATGGTACTAATGTGATTCTAGGAAACCTAATATTATAACAATGAATTAAAAGTGTTTGGTAAAGCAGCTCTTGAAGACCTATAAAGACACACCTACCTTGTCATACGAATTACACAAATAATTCTTGTCCTTTATAATTATTGGGGTGTAAGTACTACATGAGCCAGAACCTGTGAGTCCATAAGCATGAGCCTAGAGGCTTGAGCCCACTAGTAAGGGCGATGAGAGGCCAACTCATTAGATGTTTGTGAGCTTGTTTCTTCAAAAACTGTGTGAGCACACAAAAATGAGTCTAGAGCGCGAGTCTAGAGATGCACATAGGTCGTCCAGAGACACGAGTCTAGAGATGCGTGTGTGTGTCCAAAGGCATGAGTCCCATAGAAATAAGCCTCATGATCTTGACCCCCCAAGAGAAGCGAGTATATGCCAAGAAAAGCAATACAGAGCGTCAAAGAAAGCAAATTTGTTGGAAAAATCTGAGTGCACACACAAGACACACACCTTCTATACATTTCCCAAGCACATCATCTCCATTTTTCACTGAGAGTATCAATTATCTTTCCCACATTCTGCATCTCCTAGGAAGCGTGGACACGTACGTACACGTGCAACTAACCTCATCAATGGAAACCCTCTAAGTACATATATAGATGGGGGGACCATGGTAGGTATGGGAGCCAACCTTATCTCTTGTATTACAATTGGCCATGTAAGTACCTCCAAAGCGCTTTAAAGAATATAACCTCACCCTCGACTCTATTTTAACATAAACACAACCTCACCCTAGTCCACATATTAGCCATATATAAATCCAATCTCTAAGCATCAAGTTATGAGATCTTGGATTAATATCATGTTGTGCATGGTCTAGAGACTATTATCTAGATACCCATGAAACATCATTAAATGGTAGTCTTGGCAATAATTTTGCCAATCAAAAGGTGCACCTAGTTTAAAGGGCCCACCAAGCCCCTTCCACAAAAATAGAAGGAGGCCTTTCATGAAGATGCATGCATAACTTCTACTTCTATATCCTATCGTCGCTCGTGCATGGTTTGGGCACCATCTACCCATGCAAAATCATTCATGATAGTGGTCATGGGGTGATAACCCCATTGATCAAAAGGCGTGGGTTGCTTCTACCAAAATCATTCATGATAGTGTACCTCTTTAGGCCACCTTGACTACCCCAAGGTACCCAAAGATTATCATCAATTTGCCATACATCTAGGTCACATATCACTTTAGAGTCTACCACTTATCCTGGCATGCCAATTTCACGTTATATCTTGGACCATCTACACCTCTTCAACTTGGGAGCTAGCTTCACCACTAACCTGGGTGATGTGGTCACCTTTAGGAAGGGAGGGAGGGGGACGTAGTTTCACCCACCTATCACACCTTAAGGAGCTTTGCCATCTTATTTGCTGGAGTTAGCACATGTCATACCATATAAGGAGCTGTGCCGTCTTATTTTTTTGAGTGATCTTTGCCAGTTTATTTGCTTGAGCGAGCACCTGTTTTTACAAGATAGCACTTTAGAATATAAAGGAGCCTTACCACACACGAGCATAATGTCAAATTAGGGGAAGTCTAAAGTGACCTTACGACGATGAGCTTAATGCCAAACAGGGCACGTCTAAGAAATTTGTGTTTAGGACTCGTAATAGTGGTTGTACCATTTTTAATTTTTAACTAGCCTATATAAGTGAATTTCCGTAATAAGCATTACACATTCATTCCCTTGCAACCATAGAATGCTTAAGTTTTAACTTCCCCATATAAGTCAACTTCAATAATGATCATTACACATTCATTCCCTTGTATATGATGTGAGCCTAAATCATTAGGACATAATGTGTAAGCCTATAGACATGAGTCTATAGGTATACATAAGCTTGAACCCGTGAGTATAAGCATGAGCCTAGAGGCTTGAGCCCACTAGTAAGTGTGATGAGAGGCCAGCTCATTAGATGTCTCTGAGCTTGTTTCTTCAAAAACTGTGTGAGCACACAAACATGAGTCTAGAGCGCGAGTCTAGAGATGCGCATAGGTCGTCCAGAGACATGAGTCTAGAGATGTGTGTGTGTGTCTAAAGGCGGGAGTCCCATAGAAATAAGCCTCATGATCTTGACTCCCCAAGAAAAGCGATATCTAGTAAATGCCAAGAAAAGCAATACAGAGCGTCAAAGAAAGCAAATTTGTTGGAAAAATCTGGGTGCACACACGACACACCCCTTCTATCCATTTCCCAAGCACATCATCTCCATTTTTCACTAAGAGTATCGATTCTTTTCCCCACATTCTGCATCTCCTAGGAAGCTTGGACACATACACGTGCAACTAACCTCATCAATGGAAACCCTCTAAGTACATATATAGATGGGGGGACCATGGTAGGTGTGGAAGCCAACCTTATCTCCTGTATAACAATTGGCCATGGAAGCACCTCCAAAGCGCTTTGAAGAATATAAGCTCACCCTCAACTCTAATTTAACATAAACACAACCTCACCCTAGTCAACATATTAGCCATATATAAATCCAATCTCTAAGCATCAAGCTATGAGATCTTGGATTAATATCATGTTGTGCATGGTCCAGAGACTATTATCTAGATACCCATGAAACATCATTAAATGGTAGTCTTGGCAATAATTTAGCCAGTCAAAAGGTGCACCTAATTTAAAGGGCCCACCAAGCCCCTTCCACAACAATAGAAGGAGGCCTTTCATGAAGATGCATGCAGAACTTCTACTTCTATATCCTATCGTCGCGCATGGTTTGGGCACCATCTACCCATGCAAAATCATTGATAATAGTGGTCATTGGGTGATAACCCCATTGATCAAAAGGCGTGGGTTGCTTCTACCAAAATCATTCATGATAGTGGTCGTGTGGTGATAGCTCCATTAATCAGAAGGCATGGGTTTCTTCTACCTACCAGGTGATTTTGAAGGGACCAAGCCACCTCCACAATAGAAGGAGGCCTACATGAAAGAAATCTACTTCACATCTACCTCTTTATGCCACCCTGACTACCCCAAGGCTACCCAAAGATTATCATCAATTTGCCATACCTCTAAGTCACATATCACTTTAGAGTCTACCACTTATCCTGGCATGCCAATTTCACGTTATATCTTGGACCATCTACACCTCTTCAACTTGGGAGCTAGCTTCACCACTAACCTGGGTGATGTGGTCATCTTTAGGAAGGGAGGGAGGGGGACATAGTTTCACCCAGGTTTCACTATAACACCACAAGGAGCTTTGCCGTCTTATTTGGTGGAAATAGCACATGTCATACCATATAAGGAGCTGTGCCATCTTATTTTTTTGAGTGATCTTTGCCAGCTTATTTGCTTGAGCGAGCACCTGTTTTTACAAGATAGCACTTTAGAGTATAAAGCAGCCTTATCACGAGCTTTAATGTCGAATTAGGGGAAGTCTAAAGTGACCTTACGACGATGAGCTTAATGCCAAACAGGGCACGTCTAAGAAACTTTTGTACATACTTACTTAGGACTCGTAATAGTGGTTGTACCATTTTTGATTTTTAACTAGCCTATATAAGTCACTTTCCGTAATAAGCATTAAACGTTCATTCCCTTGCAACCATAGAATACTTAAGTTTTAACTTCCCTATATAAGTCAACTTCAATAATGATCATTACACATTCATTCCCTTGTATATAATACTTAAGATGTGTTCTCTTCTCTAATCTCGCTTGCTTGTGCGCTCTATTGAATCTTGCATGATTGATGGATGCTTGCTAGATAGGTTTGATTGTAGGTTTTTTCTTTCTTTCTTTTATTAGCTTCTTCCCCCCATTCTACCATTTGTGAGAGAAGACCACTCCAAAGGATATCCTCTTCTTGAATTAGAGTGAGGAAGAAGTGATTTTTCGTTCATGCATTTCATAATTTTGTTCTTAGCATTTCTAAATTCAAAGTGGAATAAACTAACCCAAAAACATAAGCCGCTTGTGCGTGAATTAGAGTGAGGAAGTTGTGAATTTTTTTGTTCATCCATTGCATAATTTTGTTCATTTCCATGGTGAAATTGGTAGCTTAGAGCATGTAAAATCAACAAAAAAACCAATAAACCACATGTAATCACTTTTATAGACACCATAAACGTGGATTCGAAATAATCCTTATAACCACCATCAAATCTTAAGAATCTCAAACACCTCAAAAAACCATGCCAAACCATCTCTCGGGTTGGGAGACGTAAGTCCATAGTCCCATGAAAAAAAACCATGAGTCAACACACATAAGCTTAGAGATGTGAGCCGCCGTGAGTCAACACGTGAGCTTAGAGACATGAGTTGTAAGCCTAGAGACATCCACTATGAGTCTAGAGGCATATAAGACATGAGTCATGAGCCAAGTCTAGAGTTGTGAGTCGTGAGTCTAGAGACGTAAGTCAATAGACATGAGTCTGAAGCTGCGAGTTAACAAACGCGAGTCTGGTCAACCTAATAGTATACCAGGCAATTCAAACAGTATGGTACTAATGTGATTCTAGGAAACCTAATATTATAACAATGAATTAAAAGTGTTTGGTAAAGCAGCTCTTGAAGACCTATAAAGACACACCTACCTTGTCATACGAATTACACAAA
The DNA here is from genome assembly GCF_041138505.1 of Cibotium barometz. NCBI lineage: Eukaryota > Viridiplantae > Streptophyta > Polypodiopsida > Cyatheales > Cibotiaceae > Cibotium > Cibotium barometz. The sequence goes on from NC_141075.1 coordinate 3,444,589, forward strand.
TAATTCTTGTCCTTTATAATTATTGGGGTGTAAGTACTACATGAGCCAGAACCTGTGAGTCCATAAGCATGAGCCTAGAGGCTTGAGCCCACTAGTAAGGGCGATGAGAGGCCAACTCATTAGATGTTTGTGAGCTTGTTTCTTCAAAAACTGTGTGAGCACACAAAAATGAGTCTAGAGCGCGAGTCTAGAGATGCACATAGGTCGTCCAGAGACACGAGTCTAGAGATGCGTGTGTGTGTCCAAAGGCATGAGTCCCATAGAAATAAGCCTCATGATCTTGACCCCCCAAGAGAAGCGAGTATATGCCAAGAAAAGCAATACAGAGCGTCAAAGAAAGCAAATTTGTTGGAAAAATCTGAGTGCACACACAAGACACACACCTTCTATACATTTCCCAAGCACATCATCTCCATTTTTCACTGAGAGTATCAATTATCTTTCCCACATTCTGCATCTCCTAGGAAGCGTGGACACGTACGTACACGTGCAACTAACCTCATCAATGGAAACCCTCTAAGTACATATATAGATGGGGGGACCATGGTAGGTATGGGAGCCAACCTTATCTCTTGTATTACAATTGGCCATGTAAGTACCTCCAAAGCGCTTTAAAGAATATAACCTCACCCTCGACTCTATTTTAACATAAACACAACCTCACCCTAGTCCACATATTAGCCATATATAAATCCAATCTCTAAGCATCAAGTTATGAGATCTTGGATTAATATCATGTTGTGCATGGTCTAGAGACTATTATCTAGATACCCATGAAACATCATTAAATGGTAGTCTTGGCAATAATTTTGCCAATCAAAAGGTGCACCTAGTTTAAAGGGCCCACCAAGCCCCTTCCACAAAAATAGAAGGAGGCCTTTCATGAAGATGCATGCATAACTTCTACTTCTATATCCTATCGTCGCTCGTGCATGGTTTGGGCACCATCTACCCATGCAAAATCATTCATGATAGTGGTCATGGGGTGATAACCCCATTGATCAAAAGGCGTGGGTTGCTTCTACCAAAATCATTCATGATAGTGTACCTCTTTAGGCCACCTTGACTACCCCAAGGTACCCAAAGATTATCATCAATTTGCCATACATCTAGGTCACATATCACTTTAGAGTCTACCACTTATCCTGGCATGCCAATTTCACGTTATATCTTGGACCATCTACACCTCTTCAACTTGGGAGCTAGCTTCACCACTAACCTGGGTGATGTGGTCACCTTTAGGAAGGGAGGGAGGGGGACGTAGTTTCACCCACCTATCACACCTTAAGGAGCTTTGCCATCTTATTTGCTGGAGTTAGCACATGTCATACCATATAAGGAGCTGTGCCGTCTTATTTTTTTGAGTGATCTTTGCCAGTTTATTTGCTTGAGCGAGCACCTGTTTTTACAAGATAGCACTTTAGAATATAAAGGAGCCTTACCACACACGAGCATAATGTCAAATTAGGGGAAGTCTAAAGTGACCTTACGACGATGAGCTTAATGCCAAACAGGGCACGTCTAAGAAATTTGTGTTTAGGACTCGTAATAGTGGTTGTACCATTTTTAATTTTTAACTAGCCTATATAAGTGAATTTCCGTAATAAGCATTACACATTCATTCCCTTGCAACCATAGAATGCTTAAGTTTTAACTTCCCCATATAAGTCAACTTCAATAATGATCATTACACATTCATTCCCTTGTATATGATGTGAGCCTAAATCATTAGGACATAATGTGTAAGCCTATAGACATGAGTCTATAGGTATACATAAGCTTGAACCCGTGAGTATAAGCATGAGCCTAGAGGCTTGAGCCCACTAGTAAGTGTGATGAGAGGCCAGCTCATTAGATGTCTCTGAGCTTGTTTCTTCAAAAACTGTGTGAGCACACAAACATGAGTCTAGAGCGCGAGTCTAGAGATGCGCATAGGTCGTCCAGAGACATGAGTCTAGAGATGTGTGTGTGTGTCTAAAGGCGGGAGTCCCATAGAAATAAGCCTCATGATCTTGACTCCCCAAGAAAAGCGATATCTAGTAAATGCCAAGAAAAGCAATACAGAGCGTCAAAGAAAGCAAATTTGTTGGAAAAATCTGGGTGCACACACGACACACCCCTTCTATCCATTTCCCAAGCACATCATCTCCATTTTTCACTAAGAGTATCGATTCTTTTCCCCACATTCTGCATCTCCTAGGAAGCTTGGACACATACACGTGCAACTAACCTCATCAATGGAAACCCTCTAAGTACATATATAGATGGGGGGACCATGGTAGGTGTGGAAGCCAACCTTATCTCCTGTATAACAATTGGCCATGGAAGCACCTCCAAAGCGCTTTGAAGAATATAAGCTCACCCTCAACTCTAATTTAACATAAACACAACCTCACCCTAGTCAACATATTAGCCATATATAAATCCAATCTCTAAGCATCAAGCTATGAGATCTTGGATTAATATCATGTTGTGCATGGTCCAGAGACTATTATCTAGATACCCATGAAACATCATTAAATGGTAGTCTTGGCAATAATTTAGCCAGTCAAAAGGTGCACCTAATTTAAAGGGCCCACCAAGCCCCTTCCACAACAATAGAAGGAGGCCTTTCATGAAGATGCATGCAGAACTTCTACTTCTATATCCTATCGTCGCGCATGGTTTGGGCACCATCTACCCATGCAAAATCATTGATAATAGTGGTCATTGGGTGATAACCCCATTGATCAAAAGGCGTGGGTTGCTTCTACCAAAATCATTCATGATAGTGGTCGTGTGGTGATAGCTCCATTAATCAGAAGGCATGGGTTTCTTCTACCTACCAGGTGATTTTGAAGGGACCAAGCCACCTCCACAATAGAAGGAGGCCTACATGAAAGAAATCTACTTCACATCTACCTCTTTATGCCACCCTGACTACCCCAAGGCTACCCAAAGATTATCATCAATTTGCCATACCTCTAAGTCACATATCACTTTAGAGTCTACCACTTATCCTGGCATGCCAATTTCACGTTATATCTTGGACCATCTACACCTCTTCAACTTGGGAGCTAGCTTCACCACTAACCTGGGTGATGTGGTCATCTTTAGGAAGGGAGGGAGGGGGACATAGTTTCACCCAGGTTTCACTATAACACCACAAGGAGCTTTGCCGTCTTATTTGGTGGAAATAGCACATGTCATACCATATAAGGAGCTGTGCCATCTTATTTTTTTGAGTGATCTTTGCCAGCTTATTTGCTTGAGCGAGCACCTGTTTTTACAAGATAGCACTTTAGAGTATAAAGCAGCCTTATCACGAGCTTTAATGTCGAATTAGGGGAAGTCTAAAGTGACCTTACGACGATGAGCTTAATGCCAAACAGGGCACGTCTAAGAAACTTTTGTACATACTTACTTAGGACTCGTAATAGTGGTTGTACCATTTTTGATTTTTAACTAGCCTATATAAGTCACTTTCCGTAATAAGCATTAAACGTTCATTCCCTTGCAACCATAGAATACTTAAGTTTTAACTTCCCTATATAAGTCAACTTCAATAATGATCATTACACATTCATTCCCTTGTATATAATACTTAAGATGTGTTCTCTTCTCTAATCTCGCTTGCTTGTGCGCTCTATTGAATCTTGCATGATTGATGGATGCTTGCTAGATAGGTTTGATTGTAGGTTTTTTCTTTCTTTCTTTTATTAGCTTCTTCCCCCCATTCTACCATTTGTGAGAGAAGACCACTCCAAAGGATATCCTCTTCTTGAATTAGAGTGAGGAAGAAGTGATTTTTCGTTCATGCATTTCATAATTTTGTTCTTAGCATTTCTAAATTCAAAGTGGAATAAACTAACCCAAAAACATAAGCCGCTTGTGCGTGAATTAGAGTGAGGAAGTTGTGAATTTTTTTGTTCATCCATTGCATAATTTTGTTCATTTCCATGGTGAAATTGGTAGCTTAGAGCATGTAAAATCAACAAAAAAACCAATAAACCACATGTAATCACTTTTATAGACACCATAAACGTGGATTCGAAATAATCCTTATAACCACCATCAAATCTTAAGAATCTCAAACACCTCAAAAAACCATGCCAAACCATCTCTCGGGTTGGGAGACGTAAGTCCATAGTCCCATGAAAAAAAACCATGAGTCAACACACATAAGCTTAGAGATGTGAGCCGCCGTGAGTCAACACGTGAGCTTAGAGACATGAGTTGTAAGCCTAGAGACATCCACTATGAGTCTAGAGGCATATAAGACATGAGTCATGAGCCAAGTCTAGAGTTGTGAGTCGTGAGTCTAGAGACGTAAGTCAATAGACATGAGTCTGAAGCTGCGAGTTAACAAACGCGAGTCTGGTCAACCTAATAGTATACCAGGCAATTCAAACAGTATGGTACTAATGTGATTCTAGGAAACCTAATATTATAACAATGAATTAAAAGTGTTTGGTAAAGCAGCTCTTGAAGACCTATAAAGACACACCTACCTTGTCATACGAATTACACAAATAATTCTTGTCCTTTATAATTATTGGGGTGTAAGTACTACATGAGCCAGAACCTGTGAGTCCATAAGCATGAGCCTAGAGGCTTGAGCCCACTAGTAAGGGCGATGAGAGGCCAACTCATTAGATGTTTGTGAGCTTGTTTCTTCAAAAACTGTGTGAGCACACAAAAATGAGTCTAGAGCGCGAGTCTAGAGATGCACATAGGTCGTCCAGAGACACGAGTCTAGAGATGCGTGTGTGTGTCCAAAGGCATGAGTCCCATAGAAATAAGCCTCATGATCTTGACCCCCCAAGAGAAGCGAGTATATGCCAAGAAAAGCAATACAGAGCGTCAAAGAAAGCAAATTTGTTGGAAAAATCTGAGTGCACACACAAGACACACACCTTCTATACATTTCCCAAGCACATCATCTCCATTTTTCACTGAGAGTATCAATTATCTTTCCCACATTCTGCATCTCCTAGGAAGCGTGGACACGTACACAACTAACCTCATCAATGGAAACCCTCTAAGTACATATATAGATGGGGGGACCATGGTAGGTATGGGAGCCAACCTTATCTCTTGTATTACAATTGGCCATGTAAGTACCTCCAAAGCGCTTTAAAGAATATAACCTCACCCTCGACTCTATTTTAACATAAACACAACCTCACCCTAGTCCACATATTAGCCATATATAAATCCAATCTCTAAGCATCAAGTTATGAGATCTTGGATTAATATCATGTTGTGCATGGTCTAGAGACTATTATCTAGATACCCATGAAACATCATTAAATGGTAGTCTTGGCAATAATTTTGCCAATCAAAAGGTGCACCTAGTTTAAAGGGCCCACCAAGCCCCTTCCACAAAAATAGAAGGAGGCCTTTCATGAAGATGCATGCATAACTTCTACTTCTATATCCTATCGTCGCTCGTGCATGGTTTGGGCACCATCTACCCATGCAAAATCATTCATGATAGTGGTCATGGGGTGATAACCCCATTGATCAAAAGGCGTGGGTTGCTTCTACCAAAATCATTCATGATAGTGTACCTCTTTAGGCCACCTTGACTACCCCAAGGTACCCAAAGATTATCATCAATTTGCCATACATCTAGGTCACATATCACTTTAGAGTCTACCACTTATCCTGGCATGCCAATTTCACGTTATATCTTGGACCATCTACACCTCTTCAACTTGGGAGCTAGCTTCACCACTAACCTGGGTGATGTGGTCACCTTTAGGAAGGGAGGGAGGGGGACGTAGTTTCACCCACCTATCACACCTTAAGGAGCTTTGCCATCTTATTTGCTGGAGTTAGCACATGTCATACCATATAAGGAGCTGTGCCGTCTTATTTTTTTGAGTGATCTTTGCCAGTTTATTTGCTTGAGCGAGCACCTGTTTTTACAAGATAGCACTTTAGAATATAAAGGAGCCTTACCACACACGAGCATAATGTCAAATTAGGGGAAGTCTAAAGTGACCTTACGACGATGAGCTTAATGCCAAACAGGGCACGTCTAAGAAATTTGTGTTTAGGACTCGTAATAGTGGTTGTACCATTTTTAATTTTTAACTAGCCTATATAAGTGAATTTCCGTAATAAGCATTACACATTCATTCCCTTGCAACCATAGAATGCTTAAGTTTTAACTTCCCCATATAAGTCAACTTCAATAATGATCATTACACATTCATTCCCTTGTATATGATGTGAGCCTAAATCATTAGGACATAATGTGTAAGCCTATAGACATGAGTCTATAGGTATACATAAGCTTGAACCCGTGAGTATAAGCATGAGCCTAGAGGCTTGAGCCCACTAGTAAGTGTGATGAGAGGCCAGCTCATTAGATGTCTCTGAGCTTGTTTCTTCAAAAACTGTGTGAGCACACAAACATGAGTCTAGAGCGCGAGTCTAGAGATGCGCATAGGTCGTCCAGAGACATGAGTCTAGAGATGTGTGTGTGTGTCTAAAGGCGGGAGTCCCATAGAAATAAGCCTCATGATCTTGACTCCCCAAGAAAAGCGATATCTAGTAAATGCCAAGAAAAGCAATACAGAGCGTCAAAGAAAGCAAATTTGTTGGAAAAATCTGGGTGCACACACGACACACCCCTTCTATCCATTTCCCAAGCACATCATCTCCATTTTTCACTAAGAGTATCGATTCTTTTCCCCACATTCTGCATCTCCTAGGAAGCTTGGACACATACACGTGCAACTAACCTCATCAATGGAAACCCTCTAAGTACATATATAGATGGGGGGACCATGGTAGGTGTGGAAGCCAACCTTATCTCCTGTATAACAATTGGCCATGGAAGCACCTCCAAAGCGCTTTGAAGAATATAAGCTCACCCTCAACTCTAATTTAACATAAACACAACCTCACCCTAGTCAACATATTAGCCATATATAAATCCAATCTCTAAGCATCAAGCTATGAGATCTTGGATTAATATCATGTTGTGCATGGTCCAGAGACTATTATCTAGATACCCATGAAACATCATTAAATGGTAGTCTTGGCAATAATTTAGCCAGTCAAAAGGTGCACCTAATTTAAAGGGCCCACCAAGCCCCTTCCACAACAATAGAAGGAGGCCTTTCATGAAGATGCATGCAGAACTTCTACTTCTATATCCTATCGTCGCGCATGGTTTGGGCACCATCTACCCATGCAAAATCATTGATAATAGTGGTCATTGGGTGATAACCCCATTGATCAAAAGGCGTGGGTTGCTTCTACCAAAATCATTCATGATAGTGGTCGTGTGGTGATAGCTCCATTAATCAGAAGGCATGGGTTTCTTCTACCTACCAGGTGATTTTGAAGGGACCAAGCCACCTCCACAATAGAAGGAGGCCTACATGAAAGAAATCTACTTCACATCTACCTCTTTATGCCACCCTGACTACCCCAAGGCTACCCAAAGATTATCATCAATTTGCCATACCTCTAAGTCACATATCACTTTAGAGTCTACCACTTATCCTGGCATGCCAATTTCACGTTATATCTTGGACCATCTACACCTCTTCAACTTGGGAGCTAGCTTCACCACTAACCTGGGTGATGTGGTCATCTTTAGGAAGGGAGGGAGGGGGACATAGTTTCACCCAGGTTTCACTATAACACCACAAGGAGCTTTGCCATCTTATTTGGTGGAAATAGCACATGTCATACCATATAAGGAGCTGTGCCATCTTATTTTTTTGAGTGATCTTTGCCAGCTTATTTGCTTGAGCGAGCACCTGTTTTTACAAGATAGCACTTTAGAGTATAAAGCAGCCTTATCACGAGCTTTAATGTCGAATTAGGGGAAGTCTAAAGTGACCTTACGACGATGAGCTTAATGCCAAACAGGGCACGTCTAAGAAACTTTTGTACATACTTACTTAGGACTCGTAATAGTGGTTGTACCATTTTTGATTTTTAACTAGCCTATATAAGTCACTTTCCGTAATAAGCATTAAACGTTCATTCCCTTGCAACCATAGAATACTTAAGTTTTAACTTCCCTATATAAGTCAACTTCAATAATGATCATTACACATTCATTCCCTTGTATATAATACTTAAGATGTGTTCTCTTCTCTAATCTCGCTTGCTTGTGCGCTCTATTGAATCTTGCATGATTGATGGATGCTTGCTAGATAGGTTTGATTGTAGGTTTTTTCTTTCTTTCTTTTATTAGCTTCTTCCCCCCATTCTACCATTTGTGAGAGAAGACCACTCCAAAGGATATCCTCTTCTTGAATTAGAGTGAGGAAGAAGTGATTTTTCGTTCATGCATTTCATAATTTTGTTCTTAGCATTTCTAAATTCAAAGTGGAATAAACTAACCCAAAAACATAAGCCGCTTGTGCGTGAATTAGAGTGAGGAAGTTGTGAATTTTTTTGTTCATCCATTGCATAATTTTGTTCATTTCCATGGTGAAATTGGTAGCTTAGAGCATGTAAAATCAACAAAAAAACCAATAAACCACATGTAATCACTTTTATAGACACCATAAACGTGGATTCGAAATAATCCTTATAACCACCATCAAATCTTAAGAATCTCAAACACCTCAAAAAACCATGCCAAACCATCTCTCGGGTTGGGAGACGTAAGTCCATAGTCCCATGAAAAAAAACCATGAGTCAACACACATAAGCTTAGAGATGTGAGCCGCCGTGAGTCAACACGTGAGCTTAGAGACATGAGTTGTAAGCCTAGAGACATCCACTATGAGTCTAGAGGCATATAAGACATGAGTCATGAGCCAAGTCTAGAGTTGTGAGTCGTGAGTCTAGAGACGTAAGTCAATAGACATGAGTCTGAAGCTGCGAGTTAACAAACGCGAGTCTGGTCAACCTAATAGTATACCAGGCAATTCAAACAGTATGGTACTAATGTGATTCTAGGAAACCTAATATTATAACAATGAATTAAAAGTGTTTGGTAAAGCAGCTCTTGAAGACCTATAAAGACACACCTACCTTGTCATACGAATTACACAAATAATTCTTGTCCTTTATAATTATTGGGGTGTAAGTACTACATGAGCCAGAACCTGTGAGTCCATAAGCATGAGCCTAGAGGCTTGAGCCCACTAGTAAGGGCGATGAGAGGCCAACTCATTAGATGTTTGTGAGCTTGTTTCTTCAAAAACTGTGTGAGCACACAAAAATGAGTCTAGAGCGCGAGTCTAGAGATGCACATAGGTCGTCCAGAGACACGAGTCTAGAGATGCGTGTGTGTGTCCAAAGGCATGAGTCCCATAGAAATAAGCCTCATGATCTTGACCCCCCAAGAGAAGCGAGTATATGCCAAGAAAAGCAATACAGAGCGTCAAAGAAAGCAAATTTGTTGGAAAAATCTGAGTGCACACACAAGACACACACCTTCTATACATTTCCCAAGCACATCATCTCCATTTTTCACTGAGAGTATCAATTATCTTTCCCACATTCTGCATCTCCTAGGAAGCGTGGACACGTACACAACTAACCTCATCAATGGAAACCCTCTAAGTACATATATAGATGGGGGGACCATGGTAGGTATGGGAGCCAACCTTATCTCTTGTATTACAATTGGCCATGTAAGTACCTCCAAAGCGCTTTAAAGAATATAACCTCACCCTCGACTCTATTTTAACATAAACACAACCTCACCCTAGTCCACATATTAGCCATATATAAATCCAATCTCTAAGCATCAAGTTATGAGATCTTGGATTAATATCATGTTGTGCATGGTCTAGAGACTATTATCTAGATACCCATGAAACATCATTAAATGGTAGTCTTGGCAATAATTTTGCCAATCAAAAGGTGCACCTAGTTTAAAGGGCCCACCAAGCCCCTTCCACAAAAATAGAAGGAGGCCTTTCATGAAGATGCATGCATAACTTCTACTTCTATATCCTATCGTCGCTCGTGCATGGTTTGGGCACCATCTACCCATGCAAAATCATTCATGATAGTGGTCATGGGGTGATAACCCCATTGATCAAAAGGCGTGGGTTGCTTCTACCAAAATCATTCATGATAGTGTACCTCTTTAGGCCACCTTGACTACCCCAAGGTACCCAAAGATTATCATCAATTTGCCATACATCTAGGTCACATATCACTTTAGAGTCTACCACTTATCCTGGCATGCCAATTTCACGTTATATCTTGGACCATCTACACCTCTTCAACTTGGGAGCTAGCTTCACCACTAACCTGGGTGATGTGGTCACCTTTAGGAAGGGAGGGAGGGGGACGTAGTTTCACCCACCTATCACACCTTAAGGAGCTTTGCCATCTTATTTGCTGGAGTTAGCACATGTCATACCATATAAGGAGCTGTGCCGTCTTATTTTTTTGAGTGATCTTTGCCAGTTTATTTGCTTGAGCGAGCACCTGTTTTTACAAGATAGCACTTTAGAATATAAAGGAGCCTTACCACACACGAGCATAATGTCAAATTAGGGGAAGTCTAAAGTGACCTTACGACGATGAGCTTAATGCCAAACAGGGCACGTCTAAGAAATTTGTGTTTAGGACTCGTAATAGTGGTTGTACCATTTTTAATTTTTAACTAGCCTATATAAGTGAATTTCCGTAATAAGCATTACACATTCATTCCCTTGCAACCATAGAATGCTTAAGTTTTAACTTCCCCATATAAGTCAACTTCAATAATGATCATTACACATTCATTCCCTTGTATATGATGTGAGCCTAAATCATTAGGACATAATGTGTAAGCCTATAGACATGAGTCTATAGGTATACATAAGCTTGAACCCGTGAGTATAAGCATGAGCCTAGAGGCTTGAGCCCACTAGTAAGTGTGATGAGAGGCCAGCTCATTAGATGTCTCTGAGCTTGTTTCTTCAAAAACTGTGTGAGCACACAAACATGAGTCTAGAGCGCGAGTCTAGAGATGCGCATAGGTCGTCCAGAGACATGAGTCTAGAGATGTGTGTGTGTGTCTAAAGGCGGGAGTCCCATAGAAATAAGCCTCATGATCTTGACTCCCCAAGAAAAGCGATATCTAGTAAATGCCAAGAAAAGCAATACAGAGCGTCAAAGAAAGCAAATTTGTTGGAAAAATCTGGGTGCACACACGACACACCCCTTCTATCCATTTCCCAAGCACATCATCTCCATTTTTCACTAAGAGTATCGATTCTTTTCCCCACATTCTGCATCTCCTAGGAAGCTTGGACACATACACGTGCAACTAACCTCATCAATGGAAACCCTCTAAGTACATATATAGATGGGGGGACCATGGTAGGTGTGGAAGCCAACCTTATCTCCTGTATAACAATTGGCCATGGAAGCACCTCCAAAGCGCTTTGAAGAATATAAGCTCACCCTCAACTCTAATTTAACATAAACACAACCTCACCCTAGTCAACATATTAGCCATATATAAATCCAATCTCTAAGCATCAAGCTATGAGATCTTGGATTAATATCATGTTGTGCATGGTCCAGAGACTATTATCTAGATACCCATGAAACATCATTAAATGGTAGTCTTGGCAATAATTTAGCCAGTCAAAAGGTGCACCTAATTTAAAGGGCCCACCAAGCCCCTTCCACAACAATAGAAGGAGGCCTTTCATGAAGATGCATGCAGAACTTCTACTTCTATATCCTATCGTCGCGCATGGTTTGGGCACCATCTACCCATGCAAAATCATTGATAATAGTGGTCATTGGGTGATAACCCCATTGATCAAAAGGCGTGGGTTGCTTCTACCAAAATCATTCATGATAGTGGTCGTGTGGTGATAGCTCCATTAATCAGAAGGCATGGGTTTCTTCTACCTACCAGGTGATTTTGAAGGGACCAAGCCACCTCCACAATAGAAGGAGGCCTACATGAAAGAAATCTACTTCACATCTACCTCTTTATGCCACCCTGACTACCCCAAGGCTACCCAAAGATTATCATCAATTTGCCATACCTCTAAGTCACATATCACTTTAGAGTCTACCACTTATCCTGGCATGCCAATTTCACGTTATATCTTGGACCATCTACACCTCTTCAACTTGGGAGCTAGCTTCACCACCACTAACCTGGTGGGTGATGTGGTCATCTTTAGGAAGGGAGGGAGGGGGACATAGTTTCACCCAGGTTTCACCCACCTATAACACCACAAGGAGCTTTGCCGTCTTATTTGGTGGAAATAGCACATGTCATACCATATAAGGAGCTGTGCCATCTTATTTTTTTGAGTGATCTTTGCCAGCTTATTTGCTTGAGCGAGCACCTGTTTTTACAAGATAGCACTTTAGAGTATAAAGCAGCCTTATCACGAGCTTTAATGTCGAATTAGGGGAAGTCTAAAGTGACCTTACGACGATGAGCTTAATGCCAAACAGGGCACGTCTAAGAAACTTTTGTACATACTTACTTAGGACTCGTAATAGTGGTTGTACCATTTTTGATTTTTAACTAGCCTATATAAGTCACTTTCCGTAATAAGCATTAAACGTTCATTCCCTTGCAACCATAGAATACTTAAGTTTTAACTTCCCTATATAAGTCAACTTCAATAATGATCATTACACATTCATTCCCTTGTATATAATACTTAAGATGTGTTCTCTTCTCTAATCTCGCTTGCTTGTGCGCTCTATTGAATCTTGCATGATTGATGGATGCTTGCTAGATAGGTTTGATTGTAGGTTTTTTCTTTCTTTCTTTTATTAGCTTCTTCCCCCCATTCTACCATTTGTGAGAGAAGACCACTCCAAAGGATATCCTCTTCTTGAATTAGAGTGAGGAAGAAGTGATTTTTCGTTCATGCATTTCATAATTTTGTTCTTAGCATTTCTAAATTCAAAGTGGAATAAACTAACCCAAAAACATAAGCCGCTTGTGCGTGAATTAGAGTGAGGAAGTTGTGAATTTTTTTGTTCATCCATTGCATAATTTTGTTCATTTCCATGGTGAAATTGGTAGCTTAGAGCATGTAAAATCAACAAAAAAACCAATAAACCACATGTAATCACTTTTATAGACACCATAAACGTGGATTCGAAATAATCCTTATAACCACCATCAAATCTTAAGAATCTCAAACACCTCAAAAAACCATGCCAAACCATCTCTCGGGTTGGGAGACGTAAGTCCATAGTCCCATGAAAAAAACCATGAGTCAACACACATAAGCTTAGAGATGTGAGCCGCCGTGAGTCAACACGTGAGCTTAGAGACATGAGTTGTAAGCCTAGAGACATCCACTATGAGTCTAGAGGCATATAAGACATGAGTCATGAGCCAAGTCTAGAGTTGTGAGTCGTGAGTCTAGAGACGTAAGTCAATAGACATGAGTCTGAAGCTGCGAGTTAACAAACGCGAGTCTGGTCAACCTAATAGTATACCAGGCAATTCAAACAGTATGGTACTAATGTGATTCTAGGAAACCTAATATTATAACAATGAATTAAAAGTGTTTGGTAAAGCAGCTCTTGAAGACCTATAAAGACACACCTACCTTGTCATACGAATTACACAAATAATTCTTGTCCTTTATAATTATTGGGGTGTAAGTACTACATGAGCCAGAACCTGTGAGTCCATAAGCATGAGCCTAGAGGCTTGAGCCCACTAGTAAGGGCGATGAGAGGCCAACTCATTAGATGTTTGTGAGCTTGTTTCTTCAAAAACTGTGTGAGCACACAAAAATGAGTCTAGAGCGCGAGTCTAGAGATGCACATAGGTCGTCCAGAGACATGAGTCTAGAGATGCGTGTGTGTGTCCAAAGGCATGAGTCCCATAGAAATAAGCCTCATGATCTTGACCCCCCAAGAGAAGCGAGTATATGCCAAGAAAAGCAATACAGAGCGTCAAAGAAAGCAAATTTGTTGGAAAAATCTGAGTGCACACACAAGACACACACCTTCTATACATTTCCCAAGCACATCATCTCCATTTTTCACTGAGAGTATCAATTATCTTTCCCACATTCTGCATCTCCTAGGAAGCGTGGACACGTGCACGTGCAACTAACCTCATCAATGGAAACCCTCTAAGTACATATATAGATGGGGGGACCATGGTAGGTATGGGAGCCAACCTTATCTCTTGTATTACAATTGGCCATGTAAGTACCTCCAAAGCGCTTTAAAGAATATAACCTCACCCTCGACTCTATTTTAACATAAACACAACCTCACCCTAGTCCACATATTAGCCATATATAAATCCAATCTCTAAGCATCAAGTTATGAGATCTTGGATTAATATCATGTTGTGCATGGTCTAGAGACTATTATCTAGATACCCATGAAACATCATTAAATGGTAGTCTTGGCAATAATTTTGCCAATCAAAAGGTGCACCTAGTTTAAAGGGCCCACCAAGCCCCTTCCACAAAAATAGAAGGAGGCCTTTCATGAAGATGCATGCATAACTTCTACTTCTATATCCTATCGTCGCTCGTGCATGGTTTGGGCACCATCTACCCATGCAAAATCATTCATGATAGTGGTCATGGGGTGATAACCCCATTGATCAAAAGGCGTGGGTTGCTTCTACCAAAATCATTCATGATAGTGTACCTCTTTAGGCCACCTTGACTACCCCAAGGTACCCAAAGATTATCATCAATTTGCCATACATCTAGGTCACATATCACTTTAGAGTCTACCACTTATCCTGGCATGCCAATTTCACGTTATATCTTGGACCATCTACACCTCTTCAACTTGGGAGCTAGCTTCACCACTAACCTGGGTGATGTGGTCACCTTTAGGAAGGGAGGGAGGGGGACGTAGTTTCACCCACCTATCACACCTTAAGGAGCTTTGCCATCTTATTTGCTGGAGTTAGCACATGTCATACCATATAAGGAGCTGTGCCGTCTTATTTTTTTGAGTGATCTTTGCCAGTTTATTTGCTTGAGCGAGCACCTGTTTTTACAAGATAGCACTTTAGAATATAAAGGAGCCTTACCACACACGAGCATAATGTCAAATTAGGGGAAGTCTAAAGTGACCTTACGACGATGAGCTTAATGCCAAACAGGGCACGTCTAAGAAATTTGTGTTTAGGACTCGTAATAGTGGTTGTACCATTTTTAATTTTTAACTAGCCTATATAAGTGAATTTCCGTAATAAGCATTACACATTCATTCCCTTGCAACCATAGAATGCTTAAGTTTTAACTTCCCCATATAAGTCAACTTCAATAATGATCATTACACATTCATTCCCTTGTATATGATGTGAGCCTAAATCATTAGAACATAATGTGTAAGCCTATAGACATGAGTCTATAGGTATACATAAGCTTGAACCCGTGAGTATAAGCATGAGCCTAGAGGCTTGAGCCCACTAGTAAGTGTGATGAGAGGCCAGCTCATTAGATGTCTCTGAGCTTGTTTCTTCAAAAACTGTGTGAGCACACAAACATGAGTCTAGAGATGCGCATAGGTCGTCCAGAGACATGAGTCTAGAGATGTGTGTGTGTGTCTAAAGGCGGGAGTCCCATAGAAATAAGCCTCATGATCTTGACTCCCCAAGAAAAGCGATATCTAGTAAATGCCAAGAAAAGCAATACAGAGCGTCAAAGAAAGCAAATTTGTTGGAAAAATCTGGGTGCACACACGACACACCCCTTCTATCCATTTCCCAAGCACATCATCTCCATTTTTCACTAAGAGTATCGATTCTTTTCCCCACATTCTGCATCTCCTAGGAAGCTTGGACACATACACGTGCAACTAACCTCATCAATGGAAACCCTCTAAGTACATATATAGATGGGGGGACCATGGTAGGTGTGGAAGCCAACCTTATCTCCTGTATAACAATTGGCCATGGAAGCACCTCCAAAGCGCTTTGAAGAATATAAGCTCACCCTCAACTCTAATTTAACATAAACACAACCTCACCCTAGTCAACATATTAGCCATATATAAATCCAATCTCTAAGCATCAAGCTATGAGATCTTGGATTAATATCATGTTGTGCATGGTCCAGAGACTATTATCTAGATACCCATGAAACATCATTAAATGGTAGTCTTGGCAATAATTTAGCCAGTCAAAAGGTGCACCTAATTTAAAGGGCCCACCAAGCCCCTTCCACAACAATAGAAGGAGGCCTTTCATGAAGATGCATGCAGAACTTCTACTTCTATATCCTATCGTCGCGCATGGTTTGGGCACCATCTACCCATGCAAAATCATTGATAATAGTGGTCATTGGGTGATAACCCCATTGATCAAAAGGCGTGGGTTGCTTCTACCAAAATCATTCATGATAGTGGTCGTGTGGTGATAGCTCCATTAATCAGAAGGCATGGGTTTCTTCTACCTACCAGGTGATTTTGAAGGGACCAAGCCACCTCCACAATAGAAGGAGGCCTACATGAAAGAAATCTACTTCACATCTACCTCTTTATGCCACCCTGACTACCCCAAGGCTACCCAAAGATTATCATCAATTTGCCATACCTCTAAGTCACATATCACTTTAGAGTCTACCACTTATCCTGGCATGCCAATTTCACGTTATATCTTGGACCATCTACACCTCTTCAACTTGGGAGCTAGCTTCACCACCACTAACCTGGTGGGTGATGTGGTCATCTTTAGGAAGGGAGGGAGGGGGACATAGTTTCACCCAGGTTTCACCCACCTATAACACCACAAGGAGCTTTGCCGTCTTATTTGGTGGAAATAGCACATGTCATACCATATAAGGAGCTGTGCCATCTTATTTTTTTGAGTGATCTTTGCCAGCTTATTTGCTTGAGCGAGCACCTGTTTTTACAAGATAGCACTTTAGAGTATAAAGCAGCCTTATCACGAGCTTTAATGTCGAATTAGGGGAAGTCTAAAGTGACCTTACGACGATGAGCTTAATGCCAAACAGGGCACGTCTAAGAAACTTTTGTACATACTTACTTAGGACTCGTAATAGTGGTTGTACCATTTTTGATTTTTAACTAGCCTATATAAGTCACTTTCCGTAATAAGCATTAAACGTTCATTCCCTTGCAACCATAGAATACTTAAGTTTTAACTTCCCTATATAAGTCAACTTCAATAATGATCATTACACATTCATTCCCTTGTATATAATACTTAAGATGTGTTCTCTTCTCTAATCTCGCTTGCTTGTGCGCTCTATTGAATCTTGCATGATTGATGGATGCTTGCTAGATAGGTTTGATTGTAGGTTTTTTCTTTCTTTCTTTTATTAGCTTCTTCCCCCCATTCTACCATTTGTGAGAGAAGACCACTCCAAAGGATATCCTCTTCTTGAATTAGAGTGAGGAAGAAGTGATTTTTCGTTCATGCATTTCATAATTTTGTTCTTAGCATTTCTAAATTCAAAGTGGAATAAACTAACCCAAAAACATAAGCCGCTTGTGCGTGAATTAGAGTGAGGAAGTTGTGAATTTTTTTGTTCATCCATTGCATAATTTTGTTCATTTCCATGGTGAAATTGGTAGCTTAGAGCATGTAAAATCAACAAAAAAACCAATAAACCACATGTAATCACTTTTATAGACACCATAAACGTGGATTCGAAATAATCCTTATAACCACCAT
The DNA here is from genome assembly GCF_041138505.1 of Cibotium barometz. NCBI lineage: Eukaryota > Viridiplantae > Streptophyta > Polypodiopsida > Cyatheales > Cibotiaceae > Cibotium > Cibotium barometz. The sequence continues at coordinate 3,462,167 of NC_141075.1, forward strand.
CAAATCTTAAGAATCTCAAACACCTCAAAAAACCATGCCAAACCATCTCTCGGGTTGGGAGACGTAAGTCCATAGTCCCATGAAAAAAAACCATGAGTCAACACACATAAGCTTAGAGATGTGAGCCGCCGTGAGTCAACACGTGAGCTTAGAGACATGAGTTGTAAGCCTAGAGACATCCACTATGAGTCTAGAGGCATATAAGACATGAGTCATGAGCCAAGTCTAGAGTTGTGAGTCGTGAGTCTAGAGACGTAAGTCAATAGACATGAGTCTGAAGCTGCGAGTTAACAAACGCGAGTCTGGTCAACCTAATAGTATACCAGGCAATTCAAACAGTATGGTACTAATGTGATTCTAGGAAACCTAATATTATAACAATGAATTAAAAGTGTTTGGTAAAGCAGCTCTTGAAGACCTATAAAGACACACCTACCTTGTCATACGAATTACACAAATAATTCTTGTCCTTTATAATTATTGGGGTGTAAGTACTACATGAGCCAGAACCTGTGAGTCCATAAGCATGAGCCTAGAGGCTTGAGCCCACTAGTAAGGGCGATGAGAGGCCAACTCATTAGATGTTTGTGAGCTTGTTTCTTCAAAAACTGTGTGAGCACACAAAAATGAGTCTAGAGCGCGAGTCTAGAGATGCACATAGGTCGTCCAGAGACATGAGTCTAGAGATGCGTGTGTGTGTCCAAAGGCATGAGTCCCACAGAAATAAGCCTCATGATCTTGACCCCCCAAGAGAAGCGAGTATATGCCAAGAAAAGCAATACAGAGCGTCAAAGAAAGCAAATTTGTTGGAAAAATCTGAGTGCACACACAAGACACACACCTTCTATACATTTCCCAAGCACATCATCTCCATTTTTCACTGAGAGTATCAATTATCTTTCCCACATTCTGCATCTCCTAGGAAGCGTGGACACGTACACGTGCAACTAACCTCATCAATGGAAACCCTCTAAGTACATATATAGATGGGGGGACCATGGTAGGTATGGGAGCCAACCTTATCTCTTGTATTACAATTGGCCATGTAAGTACCTCCAAAGCGCTTTAAAGAATATAACCTCACCCTCGACTCTATTTTAACATAAACACAACCTCACCCTAGTCCACATATTAGCCATATATAAATCCAATCTCTAAGCATCAAGTTATGAGATCTTGGATTAATATCATGTTGTGCATGGTCTAGAGACTATTATCTAGATACCCATGAAACATCATTAAATGGTAGTCTTGGCAATAATTTTGCCAATCAAAAGGTGCACCTAGTTTAAAGGGCCCACCAAGCCCCTTCCACAAAAATAGAAGGAGGCCTTTCATGAAGATGCATGCATAACTTCTACTTCTATATCCTATCGTCGCTCGTGCATGGTTTGGGCACCATCTACCCATGCAAAATCATTCATGATAGTGGTCATGGGGTGATAACCCCATTGATCAAAAGGCGTGGGTTGCTTCTACCAAAATCATTCATGATAGTGTACCTCTTTAGGCCACCTTGACTACCCCAAGGTACCCAAAGATTATCATCAATTTGCCATACATCTAGGTCACATATCACTTTAGAGTCTACCACTTATCCTGGCATGCCAATTTCACGTTATATCTTGGACCATCTACACCTCTTCAACTTGGGAGCTAGCTTCACCACTAACCTGGGTGATGTGGTCACCTTTAGGAAGGGAGGGAGGGGGACGTAGTTTCACCCACCTATCACACCTTAAGGAGCTTTGCCATCTTATTTGCTGGAGTTAGCACATGTCATACCATATAAGGAGCTGTGCCGTCTTATTTTTTTGAGTGATCTTTGCCAGTTTATTTGCTTGAGCGAGCACCTGTTTTTACAAGATAGCACTTTAGAATATAAAGGAGCCTTACCACACACGAGCATAATGTCAAATTAGGGGAAGTCTAAAGTGACCTTACGACGATGAGCTTAATGCCAAACAGGGCACGTCTAAGAAATTTGTGTTTAGGACTCGTAATAGTGGTTGTACCATTTTTAATTTTTAACTAGCCTATATAAGTGAATTTCCGTAATAAGCATTACACATTCATTCCCTTGCAACCATAGAATGCTTAAGTTTTAACTTCCCCATATAAGTCAACTTCAATAATGATCATTACACATTCATTCCCTTGTATATGATGTGAGCCTAAATCATTAGAACATAATGTGTAAGCCTATAGACATGAGTCTATAGGTATACATAAGCTTGAACCCGTGAGTATAAGCATGAGCCTAGAGGCTTGAGCCCACTAGTAAGTGTGATGAGAGGCCAGCTCATTAGATGTCTCTGAGCTTGTTTCTTCAAAAACTGTGTGAGCACACAAACATGAGTCTAGAGATGCGCATAGGTCGTCCAGAGACATGAGTCTAGAGATGTGTGTGTGTGTCTAAAGGCAGGAGTCCCATAGAAATAAGCCTCATGATCTTGACTCCCCAAGAAAAGCGATATCTAGTAAATGCCAAGAAAAGCAATACAGAGCGTCAAAGAAAGCAAATTTGTTGGAAAAATCTGGGTGCACACACGACACACCCCTTCTATCCATTTCCCAAGCACATCATCTCCATTTTTCACTAAGAGTATCGATTCTTTTCCCCACATTCTGCATCTCCTAGGAAGCTTGGACACATACACGTGCAACTAACCTCATCAATGGAAACCCTCTAAGTACATATATAGATGGGGGGACCATGGTAGGTGTGGAAGCCAACCTTATCTCCTGTATAACAATTGGCCATGGAAGCACCTCCAAAGCGCTTTGAAGAATATAAGCTCACCCTCAACTCTAATTTAACATAAACACAACCTCACCCTAGTCAACATATTAGCCATATATAAATCCAATCTCTAAGCATCAAGCTATGAGATCTTGGATTAATATCATGTTGTGCATGGTCCAGAGACTATTATCTAGATACCCATGAAACATCATTAAATGGTAGTCTTGGCAATAATTTAGCCAGTCAAAAGGTGCACCTAATTTAAAGGGCCCACCAAGCCCCTTCCACAACAATAGAAGGAGGCCTTTCATGAAGATGCATGCAGAACTTCTACTTCTATATCCTATCGTCGCGCATGGTTTGGGCACCATCTACCCATGCAAAATCATTGATAATAGTGGTCATTGGGTGATAACCCCATTGATCAAAAGGCGTGGGTTGCTTCTACCAAAATCATTCATGATAGTGGTCGTGTGGTGATAGCTCCATTAATCAGAAGGCATGGGTTTCTTCTACCTACCAGGTGATTTTGAAGGGACCAAGCCACCTCCACAATAGAAGGAGGCCTACATGAAAGAAATCTACTTCACATCTACCTCTTTATGCCACCCTGACTACCCCAAGGCTACCCAAAGATTATCATCAATTTGCCATACCTCTAAGTCACATATCACTTTAGAGTCTACCACTTATCCTGGCATGCCAATTTCACGTTATATCTTGGACCATCTACACCTCTTCAACTTGGGAGCTAGCTTCACCACTAACCTGGGTGATGTGGTCATCTTTAGGAAGGGAGGGAGGGGGACATAGTTTCACCCAGGTTTCACTATAACACCACAAGGAGCTTTGCCGTCTTATTTGGTGGAAATAGCACATGTCATACCATATAAGGAGCTGTGCCATCTTATTTTTTTGAGTGATCTTTGCCAGCTTATTTGCTTGAGCGAGCACCTGTTTTTACAAGATAGCACTTTAGAGTATAAAGCAGCCTTATCACGAGCTTTAATGTCGAATTAGGGGAAGTCTAAAGTGACCTTACGACGATGAGCTTAATGCCAAACAGGGCACGTCTAAGAAACTTTTGTACATACTTACTTAGGACTCGTAATAGTGGTTGTACCATTTTTGATTTTTAACTAGCCTATATAAGTCACTTTCCGTAATAAGCATTAAACGTTCATTCCCTTGCAACCATAGAATACTTAAGTTTTAACTTCCCTATATAAGTCAACTTCAATAATGATCATTACACATTCATTCCCTTGTATATAATACTTAAGATGTGTTCTCTTCTCTAATCTCGCTTGCTTGTGCGCTCTATTGAATCTTGCATGATTGATGGATGCTTGCTAGATAGGTTTGATTGTAGGTTTTTTCTTTCTTTCTTTTATTAGCTTCTTCCCCCCATTCTACCATTTGTGAGAGAAGACCACTCCAAAGGATATCCTCTTCTTGAATTAGAGTGAGGAAGAAGTGATTTTTCGTTCATGCATTTCATAATTTTGTTCTTAGCATTTCTAAATTCAAAGTGGAATAAACTAACCCAAAAACATAAGCCGCTTGTGCGTGAATTAGAGTGAGGAAGTTGTGAATTTTTTTGTTCATCCATTGCATAATTTTGTTCATTTCCATGGTGAAATTGGTAGCTTAGAGCATGTAAAATCAACAAAAAAACCAATAAACCACATGTAATCACTTTTATAGACACCATAAACGTGGATTCGAAATAATCCTTATAACCACCATCAAATCTTAAGAATCTCAAACACCTCAAAAAACCATGCCAAACCATCTCTCGGGTTGGGAGACGTAAGTCCATAGTCCCATGAAAAAAAACCATGAGTCAACACACATAAGCTTAGAGATGTGAGCCGCCGTGAGTCAACACGTGAGCTTAGAGACATGAGTTGTAAGCCTAGAGACATCCACTATGAGTCTAGAGGCATATAAGACATGAGTCATGAGCCAAGTCTAGAGTTGTGAGTCGTGAGTCTAGAGACGTAAGTCAATAGACATGAGTCTGAAGCTGCGAGTTAACAAACGCGAGTCTGGTCAACCTAATAGTATACCAGGCAATTCAAACAGTATGGTACTAATGTGATTCTAGGAAACCTAATATTATAACAATGAATTAAAAGTGTTTGGTAAAGCAGCTCTTGAAGACCTATAAAGACACACCTACCTTGTCATACGAATTACACAAATAATTCTTGTCCTTTATAATTATTGGGGTGTAAGTACTACATGAGCCAGAACCTGTGAGTCCATAAGCATGAGCCTAGAGGCTTGAGCCCACTAGTAAGGGCGATGAGAGGCCAACTCATTAGATGTTTGTGAGCTTGTTTCTTCAAAAACTGTGTGAGCACACAAAAATGAGTCTAGAGCGCGAGTCTAGAGATGCACATAGGTCGTCCAGAGACATGAGTCTAGAGATGCGTGTGTGTGTCCAAAGGCATGAGTCCCACAGAAATAAGCCTCATGATCTTGACCCCCCAAGAGAAGCGAGTATATGCCAAGAAAAGCAATACAGAGCGTCAAAGAAAGCAAATTTGTTGGAAAAATCTGAGTGCACACACAAGACACACACCTTCTATACATTTCCCAAGCACATCATCTCCATTTTTCACTGAGAGTATCAATTATCTTTCCCACATTCTGCATCTCCTAGGAAGCGTGGACACGTACACGTGCAACTAACCTCATCAATGGAAACCCTCTAAGTACATATATAGATGGGGGGACCATGGTAGGTATGGGAGCCAACCTTATCTCTTGTATTACAATTGGCCATGTAAGTACCTCCAAAGCGCTTTAAAGAATATAACCTCACCCTCGACTCTATTTTAACATAAACACAACCTCACCCTAGTCCACATATTAGCCATATATAAATCCAATCTCTAAGCATCAAGTTATGAGATCTTGGATTAATATCATGTTGTGCATGGTCTAGAGACTATTATCTAGATACCCATGAAACATCATTAAATGGTAGTCTTGGCAATAATTTTGCCAATCAAAAGGTGCACCTAGTTTAAAGGGCCCACCAAGCCCCTTCCACAAAAATAGAAGGAGGCCTTTCATGAAGATGCATGCATAACTTCTACTTCTATATCCTATCGTCGCTCGTGCATGGTTTGGGCACCATCTACCCATGCAAAATCATTCATGATAGTGGTCATGGGGTGATAACCCCATTGATCAAAAGGCGTGGGTTGCTTCTACCAAAATCATTCATGATAGTGTACCTCTTTAGGCCACCTTGACTACCCCAAGGTACCCAAAGATTATCATCAATTTGCCATACATCTAGGTCACATATCACTTTAGAGTCTACCACTTATCCTGGCATGCCAATTTCACGTTATATCTTGGACCATCTACACCTCTTCAACTTGGGAGCTAGCTTCACCACTAACCTGGGTGATGTGGTCACCTTTAGGAAGGGAGGGAGGGGGACGTAGTTTCACCCACCTATCACACCTTAAGGAGCTTTGCCATCTTATTTGCTGGAGTTAGCACATGTCATACCATATAAGGAGCTGTGCCGTCTTATTTTTTTGAGTGATCTTTGCCAGTTTATTTGCTTGAGCGAGCACCTGTTTTTACAAGATAGCACTTTAGAATATAAAGGAGCCTTACCACACACGAGCATAATGTCAAATTAGGGGAAGTCTAAAGTGACCTTACGACGATGAGCTTAATGCCAAACAGGGCACGTCTAAGAAATTTGTGTTTAGGACTCGTAATAGTGGTTGTACCATTTTTAATTTTTAACTAGCCTATATAAGTGAATTTCCGTAATAAGCATTACACATTCATTCCCTTGCAACCATAGAATGCTTAAGTTTTAACTTCCCCATATAAGTCAACTTCAATAATGATCATTACACATTCATTCCCTTGTATATGATGTGAGCCTAAATCATTAGAACATAATGTGTAAGCCTATAGACATGAGTCTATAGGTATACATAAGCTTGAACCCGTGAGTATAAGCATGAGCCTAGAGGCTTGAGCCCACTAGTAAGTGTGATGAGAGGCCAGCTCATTAGATGTCTCTGAGCTTGTTTCTTCAAAAACTGTGTGAGCACACAAACATGAGTCTAGAGATGCGCATAGGTCGTCCAGAGACATGAGTCTAGAGATGTGTGTGTGTGTCTAAAGGCAGGAGTCCCATAGAAATAAGCCTCATGATCTTGACTCCCCAAGAAAAGCGATATCTAGTAAATGCCAAGAAAAGCAATACAGAGCGTCAAAGAAAGCAAATTTGTTGGAAAAATCTGGGTGCACACACGACACACCCCTTCTATCCATTTCCCAAGCACATCATCTCCATTTTTCACTAAGAGTATCGATTCTTTTCCCCACATTCTGCATCTCCTAGGAAGCTTGGACACATACACGTGCAACTAACCTCATCAATGGAAACCCTCTAAGTACATATATAGATGGGGGGACCATGGTAGGTGTGGAAGCCAACCTTATCTCCTGTATAACAATTGGCCATGGAAGCACCTCCAAAGCGCTTTGAAGAATATAAGCTCACCCTCAACTCTAATTTAACATAAACACAACCTCACCCTAGTCAACATATTAGCCATATATAAATCCAATCTCTAAGCATCAAGCTATGAGATCTTGGATTAATATCATGTTGTGCATGGTCCAGAGACTATTATCTAGATACCCATGAAACATCATTAAATGGTAGTCTTGGCAATAATTTAGCCAGTCAAAAGGTGCACCTAATTTAAAGGGCCCACCAAGCCCCTTCCACAACAATAGAAGGAGGCCTTTCATGAAGATGCATGCAGAACTTCTACTTCTATATCCTATCGTCGCGCATGGTTTGGGCACCATCTACCCATGCAAAATCATTGATAATAGTGGTCATTGGGTGATAACCCCATTGATCAAAAGGCGTGGGTTGCTTCTACCAAAATCATTCATGATAGTGGTCGTGTGGTGATAGCTCCATTAATCAGAAGGCATGGGTTTCTTCTACCTACCAGGTGATTTTGAAGGGACCAAGCCACCTCCACAATAGAAGGAGGCCTACATGAAAGAAATCTACTTCACATCTACCTCTTTATGCCACCCTGACTACCCCAAGGCTACCCAAAGATTATCATCAATTTGCCATACCTCTAAGTCACATATCACTTTAGAGTCTACCACTTATCCTGGCATGCCAATTTCACGTTATATCTTGGACCATCTACACCTCTTCAACTTGGGAGCTAGCTTCACCACCACTAACCTGGTGGGTGATGTGGTCATCTTTAGGAAGGGAGGGAGGGGGACATAGTTTCACCCAGGTTTCACTATAACACCACAAGGAGCTTTGCCGTCTTATTTGGTGGAAATAGCACATGTCATACCATATAAGGAGCTGTGCCATCTTATTTTTTTGAGTGATCTTTGCCAGCTTATTTGCTTGAGCGAGCACCTGTTTTTACAAGATAGCACTTTAGAGTATAAAGCAGCCTTATCACGAGCTTTAATGTCGAATTAGGGGAAGTCTAAAGTGACCTTACGACGATGAGCTTAATGCCAAACAGGGCACGTCTAAGAAACTTTTGTACATACTTACTTAGGACTCGTAATAGTGGTTGTACCATTTTTGATTTTTAACTAGCCTATATAAGTCACTTTCCGTAATAAGCATTAAACGTTCATTCCCTTGCAACCATAGAATACTTAAGTTTTAACTTCCCTATATAAGTCAACTTCAATAATGATCATTACACATTCATTCCCTTGTATATAATACTTAAGATGTGTTCTCTTCTCTAATCTCGCTTGCTTGTGCGCTCTATTGAATCTTGCATGATTGATGGATGCTTGCTAGATAGGTTTGATTGTAGGTTTTTTCTTTCTTTCTTTTATTAGCTTCTTCCCCCCATTCTACCATTTGTGAGAGAAGACCACTCCAAAGGATATCCTCTTCTTGAATTAGAGTGAGGAAGAAGTGATTTTTCGTTCATGCATTTCATAATTTTGTTCTTAGCATTTCTAAATTCAAAGTGGAATAAACTAACCCAAAAACATAAGCCGCTTGTGCGTGAATTAGAGTGAGGAAGTTGTGAATTTTTTTGTTCATCCATTGCATAATTTTGTTCATTTCCATGGTGAAATTGGTAGCTTAGAGCATGTAAAATCAACAAAAAAACCAATAAACCACATGTAATCACTTTTATAGACACCATAAACGTGGATTCGAAATAATCCTTATAACCACCATCAAATCTTAAGAATCTCAAACACCTCAAAAAACCATGCCAAACCATCTCTCGGGTTGGGAGACGTAAGTCCATAGTCCCATGAAAAAAAACCATGAGTCAACACACATAAGCTTAGAGATGTGAGCCGCCGTGAGTCAACACGTGAGCTTAGAGACATGAGTTGTAAGCCTAGAGACATCCACTATGAGTCTAGAGGCATATAAGACATGAGTCATGAGCCAAGTCTAGAGTTGTGAGTCGTGAGTCTAGAGACGTAAGTCAATAGACATGAGTCTGAAGCTGCGAGTTAACAAACGCGAGTCTGGTCAACCTAATAGTATACCAGGCAATTCAAACAGTATGGTACTAATGTGATTCTAGGAAACCTAATATTATAACAATGAATTAAAAGTGTTTGGTAAAGCAGCTCTTGAAGACCTATAAAGACACACCTACCTTGTCATACGAATTACACAAAAAATTCTTGTCCTTTATAATTATTGGGGTGTAAGTACTACATGAGCCAGAACCTGTGAGTCCATAAGCATGAGCCTAGAGGCTTGAGCCCACTAGTAAGGGCGATGAGAGGCCAACTCATTAGATGTTTGTGAGCTTGTTTCTTCAAAAACTGTGTGAGCACACAAAAATGAGTCTAGAGCGCGAGTCTAGAGATGCACATAGGTCGTCCAGAGACATGAGTCTAGAGATGCGTGTGTGTGTCCAAAGGCATGAGTCCCATAGAAATAAGCCTCATGATCTTGACCCCCCAAGAGAAGCGAGTATATGCCAAGAAAAGCAATACAGAGCGTCAAAGAAAGCAAATTTGTTGGAAAAATCTGAGTGCACACACAAGACACACACCTTCTATACATTTCCCAAGCACATCATCTCCATTTTTCACTGAGAGTATCAATTATCTTTCCCACATTCTGCATCTCCTAGGAAGCGTGGACACGTACGTACACGTGCAACTAACCTCATCAATGGAAACCCTCTAAGTACATATATAGATGGGGGGACCATGGTAGGTATGGGAGCCAACCTTATCTCTTGTATTACAATTGGCCATGTAAGTACCTCCAAAGCGCTTTAAAGAATATAACCTCACCCTCGACTCTATTTTAACATAAACACAACCTCACCCTAGTCCACATATTAGCCATATATAAATCCAATCTCTAAGCATCAAGTTATGAGATCTTGGATTAATATCATGTTGTGCATGGTCTAGAGACTATTATCTAGATACCCATGAAACATCATTAAATGGTAGTCTTGGCAATAATTTTGCCAATCAAAAGGTGCACCTAGTTTAAAGGGCCCACCAAGCCCCTTCCACAAAAATAGAAGGAGGCCTTTCATGAAGATGCATGCATAACTTCTACTTCTATATCCTATCGTCGCTCGTGCATGGTTTGGGCACCATCTACCCATGCAAAATCATTCATGATAGTGGTCATGGGGTGATAACCCCATTGATCAAAAGGCGTGGGTTGCTTCTACCAAAATCATTCATGATAGTGTACCTCTTTAGGCCACCTTGACTACCCCAAGGTACCCAAAGATTATCATCAATTTGCCATACATCTAGGTCACATATCACTTTAGAGTCTACCACTTATCCTGGCATGCCAATTTCACGTTATATCTTGGACCATCTACACCTCTTCAACTTGGGAGCTAGCTTCACCACTAACCTGGGTGATGTGGTCACCTTTAGGAAGGGAGGGAGGGGGACGTAGTTTCACCCACCTATCACACCTTAAGGAGCTTTGCCATCTTATTTGCTGGAGTTAGCACATGTCATACCATATAAGGAGCTGTGCCGTCTTATTTTTTTGAGTGATCTTTGCCAGTTTATTTGCTTGAGCGAGCACCTGTTTTTACAAGATAGCACTTTAGAATATAAAGGAGCCTAACCACACACGAGCATAATGTCAAATTAGGGGAAGTCTAAAGTGACCTTACGACGATGAGCTTAATGCCAAACAGGGCACGTCTAAGAAATTTGTGTTTAGGACTCGTAATAGTGGTTGTACCATTTTTAATTTTTAACTAGCCTATATAAGTGAATTTCCGTAATAAGCATTACACATTCATTCCCTTGCAACCATAGAATGCTTAAGTTTTAACTTCCCCATATAAGTCAACTTCAATAATGATCATTACACATTCATTCCCTTGTATATGATGTGAGCCTAAATCATTAGAACATAATGTGTAAGCCTATAGACATGAGTCTATAGGTATACATAAGCTTGAACCCGTGAGTATAAGCATGAGCCTAGAGGCTTGAGCCCACTAGTAAGTGTGATGAGAGGCCAGCTCATTAGATGTCTCTGAGCTTGTTTCTTCAAAAACTGTGTGAGCACACAAACATGAGTCTAGAGCGCGAGTCTAGAGATGCGCATAGGTCGTCCAGAGACATGAGTCTAGAGATGTGTGTGTGTGTCTAAAGGCGGGAGTCCCATAGAAATAAGCCTCATGATCTTGACTCCCCAAGAAAAGCGATATCTAGTAAATGCCAAGAAAAGCAATACAGAGCGTCAAAGAAAGCAAATTTGTTGGAAAAATCTGGGTGCACACACGACACACACCTTCTATCCATTTCCCAAGCACATCATCTCCATTTTTCACTAAGAGTATCGATTCTTTTCCCCACATTCTGCATCTCCTAGGAAGCTTGGACACATACACGTGCAACTAACCTCATCAATGGAAACCCTCTAAGTACATATATAGATGGGGGGACCATGGTAGGTGTGGAAGCCAACCTTATCTCCTGTATAACAATTGGCCATGGAAGCACCTCCAAAGCGCTTTGAAGAATATAAGCTCACCCTCAACTCTAATTTAACATAAACACAACCTCACCCTAGTCAACATATTAGCCATATATAAATCCAATCTCTAAGCATCAAGCTATGAGATCTTGGATTAATATCATGTTGTGCATGGTCCAGAGACTATTATCTAGATACCCATGAAACATCATTAAATGGTAGTCTTGGCAATAATTTAGCCAGTCAAAAGGTGCACCTAATTTAAAGGGCCCACCAAGCCCCTTCCACAACAATAGAAGGAGGCCTTTCATGAAGATGCATGCAGAACTTCTACTTCTATATCCTATCGTCGCGCATGGTTTGGGCACCATCTACCCATGCAAAATCATTGATAATAGTGGTCATTGGGTGATAACCCCATTGATCAAAAGGCGTGGGTTGCTTCTACCAAAATCATTCATGATAGTGGTCGTGTGGTGATAGCTCCATTAATCAGAAGGCATGGGTTTCTTCTACCTACCAGGTGATTTTGAAGGGACCAAGCCACCTCCACAATAGAAGGAGGCCTACATGAAAGAAATCTACTTCACATCTACCTCTTTATGCCACCCTGACTACCCCAAGGCTACCCAAAGATTATCATCAATTTGCCATACCTCTAAGTCACATATCACTTTAGAGTCTACCACTTATCCTGGCATGCCAATTTCACGTTATATCTTGGACCATCTACACCTCTTCAACTTGGGAGCTAGCTTCACCACCACTAACCTGGTGGGTGATGTGGTCATCTTTAGGAAGGGAGGGAGGGGGACATAGTTTCACCCAGGTTTCACCCACCTATAACACCACAAGGAGCTTTGCCGTCTTATTTGGTGGAAATAGCACATGTCATACCATATAAGGAGCTGTGCCATCTTATTTTTTTGAGTGATCTTTGCCAGCTTATTTGCTTGAGCGAGCACCTGTTTTTACAAGATAGCACTTTAGAGTATAAAGCAGCCTTATCACGAGCTTTAATGTCGAATTAGGGGAAGTCTAAAGTGACCTTACGACGATGAGCTTAATGCCAAACAGGGCACGTCTAAGAAACTTTTGTACATACTTACTTAGGACTCGTAATAGTGGTTGTACCATTTTTGATTTTTAACTAGCCTATATAAGTCACTTTCCGTAATAAGCATTAAACGTTCATTCCCTTGCAACCATAGAATACTTAAGTTTTAACTTCCCTATATAAGTCAACTTCAATAATGATCATTACACATTCATTCCCTTGTATATAATACTTAAGATGTGTTCTCTTCTCTAATCTCGCTTGCTTGTGCGCTCTATTGAATCTTGCATGATTGATGGATGCTTGCTAGATAGGTTTGATTGTAGGTTTTTTCTTTCTTTCTTTTATTAGCTTCTTCCCCCCATTCTACCATTTGTGAGAGAAGACCACTCCAAAGGATATCCTCTTCTTGAATTAGAGTGAGGAAGAAGTGATTTTTCGTTCATGCATTTCATAATTTTGTTCTTAGCATTTCTAAATTCAAAGTGGAATAAACTAACCCAAAAACATAAGCCGCTTGTGCGTGAATTAGAGTGAGGAAGTTGTGAATTTTTTTGTTCATCCATTGCATAATTTTGTTCATTTCCATGGTGAAATTGGTAGCTTAGAGCATGTAAAATCAACAAAAAAACCAATAAACCACATGTAATCACTTTTATAGACACCATAAACGTGGATTCGAAATAATCCTTATAACCACCATCAAATCTTAAGAATCTCAAACACCTCAAAAAACCATGCCAAACCATCTCTCGGGTTGGGAGACGTAAGTCCATAGTCCCATGAAAAAAAACCATGAGTCAACACACATAAGCTTAGAGATGTGAGCCGCCGTGAGTCAACACGTGAGCTTAGAGACATGAGTTGTAAGCCTTGTAAGCCTAGAGACATCCACTATGAGTCTAGAGGCATATAAGACATGAGTCATGAGCCAAGTCTAGAGTTGTGAGTCGTGAGTCTAGAGACGTAAGTCAATAGACATGAGTCTGAAGCTGCGAGTTAACAAACGCGAGTCTGGTCAACCTAATAGTATACCAGGCAATTCAAACAGTATGGTACTAATGTGATTCTAGGAAACCTAATATTATAACAATGAATTAAAAGTGTTTGGTAAAGCAGCTCTTGAAGACCTATAAAGACACACCTACCTTGTCATACGAATTACACAAAAAATTCTTGTCCTTTATAATTATTGGGGTGTAAGTACTACATGAGCCAGAACCTGTGAGTCCATAAGCATGAGCCTAGAGGCTTGAGCCCACTAGTAAGGGCGATGAGAGGCCAACTCATTAGATGTTTGTGAGCTTGTTTCTTCAAAAACTGTGTGAGCACACAAAAATGAGTCTAGAGCGCGAGTCTAGAGATGCACATAGGTCGTCCAGAGACATGAGTCTAGAGATGCGTGTGTGTGTCCAAAGGCATGAGTCCCATAGAAATAAGCCTCATGATCTTGACCCCCCAAGAGAAGCGAGTATATGCCAAGAAAAGCAATACAGAGCGTCAAAGAAAGCAAATTTGTTGGAAAAATCTGAGTGCACACACAAGACACACACCTTCTATACATTTCCCAAGCACATCATCTCCATTTTTCACTGAGAGTATCAATTATCTTTCCCACATTCTGCATCTCCTAGGAAGCGTGGACACGTACACGTGCAACTAACCTCATCAATGGAAACCCTCTAAGTACATATATAGATGGGGGGACCATGGTAGGTATGGGAGCCAACCTTATCTCTTGTATTACAATTGGCCATGTAAGTACCTCCAAAGCGCTTTAAAGAATATAACCTCACCCTCGACTCTATTTTAACATAAACACAACCTCACCCTAGTCCACATATTAGCCATATATAAATCCAATCTCTAAGCATCAAGTTATGAGATCTTGGATTAATATCATGTTGTGCATGGTCTAGAGACTATTATCTAGATACCCATGAAACATCATTAAATGGTAGTCTTGGCAATAATTTTGCCAATCAAAAGGTGCACCTAGTTTAAAGGGCCCACCAAGCCCCTTCCACAAAAATAGAAGGAGGCCTTTCATGAAGATGCATGCATAACTTCTACTTCTATATCCTATCGTCGCTCGTGCATGGTTTGGGCACCATCTACCCATGCAAAATCATTCATGATAGTGGTCATGGGGTGATAACCCCATTGATCAAAAGGCGTGGGTTGCTTCTACCAAAATCATTCATGATAGTGTACCTCTTTAGGCCACCTTGACTACCCCAAGGTACCCAAAGATTATCATCAATTTGCCATACATCTAGGTCACATATCACTTTAGAGTCTACCACTTATCCTGGCATGCCAATTTCACGTTATATCTTGGACCATCTACACCTCTTCAACTTGGGAGCTAGCTTCACCACTAACCTGGGTGATGTGGTCACCTTTAGGAAGGGAGGGAGGGGGACGTAGTTTCACCCACCTATCACACCTTAAGGAGCTTTGCCATCTTATTTGCTGGAGTTAGCACATGTCATACCATATAAGGAGCTGTGCCGTCTTATTTTTTTGAGTGATCTTTGCCAGTTTATTTGCTTGAGCGAGCACCTGTTTTTACAAGATAGCACTTTAGAATATAAAGGAGCCTTACCACACACGAGCATAATGTCAAATTAGGGGAAGTCTAAAGTGACCTTACGACGATGAGCTTAATGCCAAACAGGGCACGTCTAAGAAATTTGTGTTTAGGACTCGTAATAGTGGTTGTACCATTTTTAATTTTTAACTAGCCTATATAAGTGAATTTCCGTAATAAGCATTACACATTCATTCCCTTGCAACCATAGAATGCTTAAGTTTTAACTTCCCCATATAAGTCAACTTCAATAATGATCATTACACATTCATTCCCTTGTATATGATGTGAGCCTAAATCATTAGAACATAATGTGTAAGCCTATAGACATGAGTCTATAGGTATACATAAGCTTGAACCCGTGAGTATAAGCATGAGCCTAGAGGCTTGAGCCCACTAGTAAGTGTGATGAGAGGCCAGCTCATTAGATGTCTCTGAGCTTGTTTCTTCAAAAACTGTGTGAGCACACAAACATGAGTCTAGAGCGCGAGTCTAGAGATGCGCATAGGTCGTCCAGAGACATGAGTCTAGAGATGTGTGTGTGTGTGTCTAAAGGCGGGAGTCCCATAGAAATAAGCCTCATGATCTTGACTCCCCAAGAAAAGCGATATCTAGTAAATGCCAAGAAAAGCAATACAGAGCGTCAAAGAAAGCAAATCTGTTGGAAAAATCTGGGTGCACACACGACACACCCCTTCTATCCATTTCCCAAGCACATCATCTCCATTTTTCACTAAGAGTATCGATTCTTTTCCCCACATTCTGCATCTCCTAGGAAGCTTGGACACATACACGTGCAACTAACCTCATCAATGGAAACCCTCTAAGTACATATATAGATGGGGGGACCATGGTAGGTGTGGAAGCCAACCTTATCTCCTGTATAACAATTGGCCATGGAAGCACCTCCAAAGAGCTTTGAAGAATATAAGCTCACCCTCAACTCTAATTTAACATAAACACAACCTCACCCTAGTCAACATATTAGCCATATATAAATCCAATCTCTAAGCATCAAGCTATGAGATCTTGGATTAATATCATGTTGTGCATGGTCCAGAGACTATTATCTAGATACCCATGAAACATCATTAAATGGTAGTCTTGGCAATAATTTAGCCAGTCAAAAGGTGCACCTAATTTAAAGGGCCCACCAAGCCCCTTCCACAACAATAGAAGGAGGCCTTTCATGAAGATGCATGCAGAACTTCTACTTCTATATCCTATCGTCGCGCATGGTTTGGGCACCATCTACCCATGCAAAATCATTGATAATAGTGGTCATTGGGTGATAACCCCATTGATCAAAAGGCGTGGGTTGCTTCTACCAAAATCATTCATGATAGTGGTCGTGTGGTGATAGCTCCATTAATCAGAAGGCATGGGTTTCTTCTACCTACCAGGTGATTTTGAAGGGACCAAGCCACCTCCACAATAGAAGGAGGCCTACATGAAAGAAATCTACTTCACATCTACCTCTTTATGCCACCCTGACTACCCCAAGGCTACCCAAAGATTATCATCAATTTGCCATACCTCTAAGTCACATATCACTTTAGAGTCTACCACTTATCCTGGCATGCCAATTTCACGTTATATCTTGGACCATCTACACCTCTTCAACTTGGGAGCTAGCTTCACCACCACTAACCTGGTGGGTGATGTGGTCATCTTTAGGAAGGGAGGGAGGGGGACATAGTTTCACCCAGGTTTCACCCACCTATAACACCACAAGGAGCTTTGCCGTCTTATTTGGTGGAAATAGCACATGTCATACCATATAAGGAGCTGTGCCATCTTATTTTTTTGAGTGATCTTTGCCAGCTTATTTGCTTGAGCGAGCACCTGTTTTTACAAGATAGCACTTTAGAGTATAAAGCAGCCTTATCACGAGCTTTAATGTCGAATTAGGGGAAGTCTAAAGTGACCTTACGACGATGAGCTTAATGCCAAACAGGGCACGTCTAAGAAACTTTTGTACATACTTACTTAGGACTCGTAATAGTGGTTGTACCATTTTTGATTTTTAACTAGCCTATATAAGTCACTTTCCGTAATAAGCATTAAACGTTCATTCCCTTGCAACCATAGAATACTTAAGTTTTAACTTCCCTATATAAGTCAACTTCAATAATGATCATTACACATTCATTCCCTTGTATATAATACTTAAGATGTGTTCTCTTCTCTAATCTCGCTTGCTTGTGCGCTCTATTGAATCTTGCATGATTGATGGATGCTTGCTAGATAGGTTTGATTGTAGGTTTTTTCTTTCTTTCTTTTATTAGCTTCTTCCCCCCATTCTACCATTTGTGAGAGAAGACCACTCCAAAGGATATCCTCTTCTTGAATTAGAGTGAGGAAGAAGTGATTTTTCGTTCATGCATTTCATAATTTTGTTCTTAGCATTTCTAAATTCAAAGTGGAATAAACTAACCCAAAAACATAAGCCGCTTGTGCGTGAATTAGAGTGAGGAAGTTGTGAATTTTTTTGTTCATCCATTGCATAATTTTGTTCATTTCCATGGTGAAATTGGTAGCTTAGAGCATGTAAAATCAACAAAAAAACCAATAAACCACATGTAATCACTTTTATAGACACCATAAACGTGGATTCGAAATAATCCTTATAACCACCATCAAATCTTAAGAATCTCAAACACCTCAAAAAACCATGCCAAACCATCTCTCGGGTTGGGAGACGTAAGTCCATAGTCCCATGAAAAAAAACCATGAGTCAACACACATAAGCTTAGAGATGTGAGCCGCCGTGAGTCAACACGTGAGCTTAGAGACATGAGTTGTAAGCCTAGAGACATCCACTATGAGTCTAGAGGCATATAAGACATGAGTCATGAGCCAAGTCTAGAGTTGTGAGTCGTGAGTCTAGAGACGTAAGTCAATAGACATGAGTCTGAAGCTGCGAGTTAACAAACGCGAGTCTGGTCAACCTAATAGTATACCAGGCAATTCAAACAGTATGGTACTAATGTGATTCTAGGAAACCTAATATTATAACAATGAATTAAAAGTGTTTGGTAAAGCAGCTCTTGAAGACCTATAAAGACACACCTACCTTGTCATACGAATTACACAAAAAATTCTTGTCCTTTATAATTATTGGGGTGTAAGTACTACATGAGCCAGAACCTGTGAGTCCATAAGCATGAGCCTAGAGGCTTGAGCCCACTAGTAAGGGCGATGAGAGGCCAACTCATTAGATGTTTGTGAGCTTGTTTCTTCAAAAACTATGTGAGCACACAAAAATGAGTCTAGAGCGCGAGTCTAGAGATGCACATAGGTCGTCCAGAGACATGAGTCTAGAGATGCGTGTGTGTGTCCAAAGGCATGAGTCCCATAGAAATAAGCCTCATGATCTTGACCCCCCAAGAGAAGCGAGTATATGCCAAGAAAAGCAATACAGAGCGTCAAAGAAAGCAAATTTGTTGGAAAAATCTGAGTGCACACACAAGACACACACCTTCTATACATTTCCCAAGCACATCATCTCCATTTTTCACTGAGAGTATCAATTATCTTTCCCACATTCTGCATCTCCTAGGAAGCGTGGACACGTACACGTGCAACTAACCTCATCAATGGAAACCCTCTAAGTACATATATAGATGGGGGGACCATGGTAGGTATGGGAGCCAACCTTATCTCTTGTATTACAATTGGCCATGTAAGTACCTCCAAAGCGCTTTAAAGAATATAACCTCACCCTCGACTCTATTTTAACATAAACACAACCTCACCCTAGTCCACATATTAGCCATATATAAATCCAATCTCTAAGCATCAAGTTATGAGATCTTGGATTAATATCATGTTGTGCATGGTCTAGAGACTATTATCTAGATACCCATGAAACATCATTAAATGGTAGTCTTGGCAATAATTTTGCCAATCAAAAGGTGCACCTAGTTTAAAGGGCCCACCAAGCCCCTTCCACAAAAATAGAAGGAGGCCTTTCATGAAGATGCATGCATAACTTCTACTTCTATATCCTATCGTCGCTCGTGCATGGTTTGGGCACCATCTACCCATGCAAAATCATTCATGATAGTGGTCATGGGGTGATAACCCCATTGATCAAAAGGCGTGGGTTGCTTCTACCAAAATCATTCATGATAGTGTACCTCTTTAGGCCACCTTGACTACCCCAAGGTACCCAAAGATTATCATCAATTTGCCATACATCTAGGTCACATATCACTTTAGAGTCTACCACTTATCCTGGCATGCCAATTTCACGTTATATCTTGGACCATCTACACCTCTTCAACTTGGGAGCTAGCTTCACCACTAACCTGGGTGATGTGGTCATCTTTAGGAAGGGAGGGAGGGGGACGTAGTTTCACCCACCTATCACACCTTAAGGAGCTTTGCCATCTTATTTGCTGGAGTTAGCACATGTCATACCATATAAGGAGCTGTGCCGTCTTATTTTTTTGAGTGATCTTTGCCAGTTTATTTGCTTGAGCGAGCACCTGTTTTTACAAGATAGCACTTTAGAATATAAAGGAGCCTTACCACACACGAGCATAATGTCAAATTAGGGGAAGTCTAAAGTGACCTTACGACGATGAGCTTAATGCCAAACAGGGCACGTCTAAGAAATTTGTGTTTAGGACTCGTAATAGTGGTTGTACCATTTTTAATTTTTAACTAGCCTATATAAGTGAATTTCCGTAATAAGCATTACACATTCATTCCCTTGCAACCATAGAATGCTTAAGTTTTAACTTCCCCATATAAGTCAACTTCAATAATGATCATTACACATTCATTCCCTTGTATATGATGTGAGCCTAAATCATTAGAACATAATGTGTAAGCCTATAGACATGAGTCTATAGGTATACATAAGCTTGAACCCGTGAGTATAAGCATGAGCCTAGAGGCTTGAGCCCACTAGTAAGTGTGATGAGAGGCCAGCTCATTAGATGTCTCTGAGCTTGTTTCTTCAAAAACTGTGTGAGCACACAAACATGAGTCTAGAGCGCGAGTCTAGAGATGCGCATAGGTCGTCCAGAGACATGAGTCTAGAGATGTGTGTGTGTGTCTAAAGGCGGGAGTCCCATAGAAATAAGCCTCATGATCTTGACTCCCCAAGAAAAGCGATATCTAGTAAATGCCAAGAAAAGCAATACAGAGCGTCAAAGAAAGCAAATTTGTTGGAAAAATCTGGGTGCACACACGACACACACCTTCTATCCATTTCCCAAGCACATCATCTCCATTTTTCACTAAGAGTATCGATTCTTTTCCCCACATTCTGCATCTCCTAGGAAGCTTGGACACATACACGTGCAACTAACCTCATCAATGGAAACCCTCTAAGTACATATATAGATGGGGGGACCATGGTAGGTGTGGAAGCCAACCTTATCTCCTGTATAACAATTGGCCATGGAAGCACCTCCAAAGCGCTTTGAAGAATATAAGCTCACCCTCAACTCTAATTTAACATAAACACAACCTCACCCTAGTCAACATATTAGCCATATATAAATCCAATCTCTAAGCATCAAGCTATGAGATCTTGGATTAATATCATGTTGTGCATGGTCCAGAGACTATTATCTAGATACCCATGAAACATCATTAAATGGTAGTCTTGGCAATAATTTAGCCAGTCAAAAGGTGCACCTAATTTAAAGGGCCCACCAAGCCCCTTCCACAACAATAGAAGGAGGCCTTTCATGAAGATGCATGCAGAACTTCTACTTCTATATCCTATCGTCGCGCATGGTTTGGGCACCATCTACCCATGCAAAATCATTGATAATAGTGGTCATTGGGTGATAACCCCATTGATCAAAAGGCGTGGGTTGCTTCTACCAAAATCATTCATGATAGTGGTCGTGTGGTGATAGCTCCATTAATCAGAAGGCATGGGTTTCTTCTACCTACCAGGTGATTTTGAAGGGACCAAGCCACCTCCACAATAGAAGGAGGCCTACATGAAAGAAATCTACTTCACATCTACCTCTTTATGCCACCCTGACTACCCCAAGGCTACCCAAAGATTATCATCAATTTGCCATACCTCTAAGTCACATATCACTTTAGAGTCTACCACTTATCCTGGCATGCCAATTTCACGTTATATCTTGGACCATCTACACCTCTTCAACTTGGGAGCTAGCTTCACCACCACTAACCTGGTGGGTGATGTGGTCATCTTTAGGAAGGGAGGGAGGGGGACATAGTTTCACCCAGGTTTCACCCACCTATAACACCACAAGGAGCTTTGCCGTCTTATTTGGTGGAAATAGCACATGTCATACCATATAAGGAGCTGTGCCATCTTATTTTTTTGAGTGATCTTTGCCAGCTTATTTGCTTGAGCGAGCACCTGTTTTTACAAGATAGCACTTTAGAGTATAAAGCAGCCTTATCACGAGCTTTAATGTCGAATTAGGGGAAGTCTAAAGTGACCTTACGACGATGAGCTTAATGCCAAACAGGGCACGTCTAAGAAACTTTTGTACATACTTACTTAGGACTCGTAATAGTGGTTGTACCATTTTTGATTTTTAACTAGCCTATATAAGTCACTTTCCGTAATAAGCATTAAACGTTCATTCCCTTGCAACCATAGAATACTTAAGTTTTAACTTCCCTATATAAGTCAACTTCAATAATGATCATTACACATTCATTCCCTTGTATATAATACTTAAGATGTGTTCTCTTCTCTAATCTCGCTTGCTTGTGCGCTCTATTGAATCTTGCATGATTGATGGATGCTTGCTAGATAGGTTTGATTGTAGGTTTTTTCTTTCTTTCTTTTATTAGCTTCTTCCCCCCATTCTACCATTTGTGAGAGAAGACCACTCCAAAGGATATCCTCTTCTTGAATTAGAGTGAGGAAGAAGTGATTTTTCGTTCATGCATTTCATAATTTTGTTCTTAGCATTTCTAAATTCAAAGTGGAATAAACTAACCCAAAAACATAAGCCGCTTGTGCGTGAATTAGAGTGAGGAAGTTGTGAATTTTTTTGTTCATCCATTGCATAATTTTGTTCATTTCCATGGTGAAATTGGTAGCTTAGAGCATGTAAAATCAACAAAAAAACCAATAAACCACATGTAATCACTTTTATAGACACCATAAACGTGGATTCGAAATAATCCTTATAACCACCATCAAATCTTAAGAATCTCAAACACCTCAAAAAACCATGCCAAACCATCTCTCGGGTTGGGAGACGTAAGTCCATAGTCCCATGAAAAAAAACCATGAGTCAACACACATAAGCTTAGAGATGTGAGCCGCCGTGAGTCAACACGTGAGCTTAGAGACATGAGTTGTAAGCCTAGAGACATCCACTATGAGTCTAGAGGCATATAAGACATGAGTCATGAGCCAAGTCTAGAGTTGTGAGTCGTGAGTCTAGAGACGTAAGTCAATAGACATGAGTCTGAAGCTGCGAGTTAACAAACGCGAGTCTGGTCAACCTAATAGTATACCAGGCAATTCAAACAGTATGGTACTAATGTGATTCTAGGAAACCTAATATTATAACAATGAATTAAAAGTGTTTGGTAAAGCAGCTCTTGAAGACCTATAAAGACACACCTACCTTGTCATACGAATTACACAAATAATTCTTGTCCTTTATAATTATTGGGGTGTAAGTACTACATGAGCCAGAACCTGTGAGTCCATAAGCATGAGCCTAGAGGCTTGAGCCCACTAGTAAGGGCGATGAGAGGCCAACTCATTAGATGTTTGTGAGCTTGTTTCTTCAAAAACTGTGTGAGCACACAAAAATGAGTCTAGAGCGCGAGTCTAGAGATGCACATAGGTCGTCCAGAGACATGAGTCTAGAGATGCGTGTGTGTGTCCAAAGGCATGAGTCCCACAGAAATAAGCCTCATGATCTTGACCCCCCAAGAGAAGCGAGTATATGCCAAGAAAAGCAATACAGAGCGTCAAAGAAAGCAAATTTGTTGGAAAAATCTGAGTGCACACACAAGACACACACCTTCTATACATTTCCCAAGCACATCATCTCCATTTTTCACTGAGAGTATCAATTATCTTTCCCACATTCTGCATCTCCTAGGAAGCGTGGACACGTACACGTGCAACTAACCTCATCAATGGAAACCCTCTAAGTACATATATAGATGGGGGGACCATGGTAGGTATGGGAGCCAACCTTATCTCTTGTATTACAATTGGCCATGTAAGTACCTCCAAAGCGCTTTAAAGAATATAACCTCACCCTCGACTCTATTTTAACATAAACACAACCTCACCCTAGTCCACATATTAGCCATATATAAATCCAATCTCTAAGCATCAAGTTATGAGATCTTGGATTAATATCATGTTGTGCATGGTCTAGAGACTATTATCTAGATACCCATGAAACATCATTAAATGGTAGTCTTGGCAATAATTTTGCCAATCAAAAGGTGCACCTAGTTTAAAGGGCCCACCAAGCCCCTTCCACAAAAATAGAAGGAGGCCTTTCATGAAGATGCATGCATAACTTCTACTTCTATATCCTATCGTCGCTCGTGCATGGTTTGGGCACCATCTACCCATGCAAAATCATTCATGATAGTGGTCATGGGGTGATAACCCCATTGATCAAAAGGCGTGGGTTGCTTCTACCAAAATCATTCATGATAGTGTACCTCTTTAGGCCACCTTGACTACCCCAAGGTACCCAAAGATTATCATCAATTTGCCATACATCTAGGTCACATATCACTTTAGAGTCTACCACTTATCCTGGCATGCCAATTTCACGTTATATCTTGGACCATCTACACCTCTTCAACTTGGGAGCTAGCTTCACCACTAACCTGGGTGATGTGGTCACCTTTAGGAAGGGAGGGAGGGGGACGTAGTTTCACCCACCTATCACACCTTAAGGAGCTTTGCCATCTTATTTGCTGGAGTTAGCACATGTCATACCATATAAGGAGCTGTGCCGTCTTATTTTTTTGAGTGATCTTTGCCAGTTTATTTGCTTGAGCGAGCACCTGTTTTTACAAGATAGCACTTTAGAATATAAAGGAGCCTTACCACACACGAGCATAATGTCAAATTAGGGGAAGTCTAAAGTGACCTTACGACGATGAGCTTAATGCCAAACAGGGCACGTCTAAGAAATTTGTGTTTAGGACTCGTAATAGTGGTTGTACCATTTTTAATTTTTAACTAGCCTATATAAGTGAATTTCCGTAATAAGCATTACACATTCATTCCCTTGCAACCATAGAATGCTTAAGTTTTAACTTCCCCATATAAGTCAACTTCAATAATGATCATTACACATTCATTCCCTTGTATATGATGTGAGCCTAAATCATTAGAACATAATGTGTAAGCCTATAGACATGAGTCTATAGGTATACATAAGCTTGAACCCGTGAGTATAAGCATGAGCCTAGAGGCTTGAGCCCACTAGTAAGTGTGATGAGAGGCCAGCTCATTAGATGTCTCTGAGCTTGTTTCTTCAAAAACTGTGTGAGCACACAAACATGAGTCTAGAGCGCGAGTCTAGAGATGCGCATAGGTCGTCCAGAGACATGAGTCTAGAGATGTGTGTGTGTGTCTAAAGGCGGGAGTCCCATAGAAATAAGCCTCATGATCTTGACTCCCCAAGAAAAGCGATATCTAGTAAATGCCAAGAAAAGCAATACAGAGCGTCAAAGAAAGCAAATTTGTTGGAAAAATCTGGGTGCACACACGACACACACCTTCTATCCATTTCCCAAGCACATCATCTCCATTTTTCACTAAGAGTATCGATTCTTTTCCCCACATTCTGCATCTCCTAGGAAGCTTGGACACATACACGTGCAACTAACCTCATCAATGGAAACCCTCTAAGTACATATATAGATGGGGGGACCATGGTAGGTGTGGAAGCCAACCTTATCTCCTGTATAACAATTGGCCATGGAAGCACCTCCAAAGCGCTTTGAAGAATATAAGCTCACCCTCAACTCTAATTTAACATAAACACAACCTCACCCTAGTCAACATATTAGCCATATATAAATCCAATCTCTAAGCATCAAGCTATGAGATCTTGGATTAATATCATGTTGTGCATGGTCCAGAGACTATTATCTAGATACCCATGAAACATCATTAAATGGTAGTCTTGGCAATAATTTAGCCAGTCAAAAGGTGCACCTAATTTAAAGGGCCCACCAAGCCCCTTCCACAACAATAGAAGGAGGCCTTTCATGAAGATGCATGCAGAACTTCTACTTCTATATCCTATCGTCGCGCATGGTTTGGGCACCATCTACCCATGCAAAATCATTGATAATAGTGGTCATTGGGTGATAACCCCATTGATCAAAAGGCGTGGGTTGCTTCTACCAAAATCATTCATGATAGTGGTCGTGTGGTGATAGCTCCATTAATCAGAAGGCATGGGTTTCTTCTACCTACCAGGTGATTTTGAAGGGACCAAGCCACCTCCACAATAGAAGGAGGCCTACATGAAAGAAATCTACTTCACATCTACCTCTTTATGCCACCCTGACTACCCCAAGGCTACCCAAAGATTATCATCAATTTGCCATACCTCTAAGTCACATATCACTTTAGAGTCTACCACTTATCCTGGCATGCCAATTTCACGTTATATCTTGGACCATCTACACCTCTTCAACTTGGGAGCTAGCTTCACCACCACTAACCTGGTGGGTGATGTGGTCATCTTTAGGAAGGGAGGGAGGGGGACATAGTTTCACCCAGGTTTCACCCACCTATAACACCACAAGGAGCTTTGCCGTCTTATTTGGTGGAAATAGCACATGTCATACCATATAAGGAGCTGTGCCATCTTATTTTTTTGAGTGATCTTTGCCAGCTTATTTGCTTGAGCGAGCACCTGTTTTTACAAGATAGCACTTTAGAGTATAAAGCAGCCTTATCACGAGCTTTAATGTCGAATTAGGGGAAGTCTAAAGTGACCTTACGACGATGAGCTTAATGCCAAACAGGGCACGTCTAAGAAACTTTTGTACATACTTACTTAGGACTCGTAATAGTGGTTGTACCATTTTTGATTTTTAACTAGCCTATATAAGTCACTTTCCGTAATAAGCATTAAACGTTCATTCCCTTGCAACCATAGAATACTTAAGTTTTAACTTCCCTATATAAGTCAACTTCAATAATGATCATTACACATTCATTCCCTTGTATATAATACTTAAGATGTGTTCTCTTCTCTAATCTCGCTTGCTTGTGCGCTCTATTGAATCTTGCATGATTGATGGATGCTTGCTAGATAGGTTTGATTGTAGGTTTTTTCTTTCTTTCTTTTATTAGCTTCTTCCCCCCATTCTACCATTTGTGAGAGAAGACCACTCCAAAGGATATCCTCTTCTTGAATTAGAGTGAGGAAGAAGTGATTTTTCGTTCATGCATTTCATAATTTTGTTCTTAGCATTTCTAAATTCAAAGTGGAATAAACTAACCCAAAAACATAAGCCGCTTGTGCGTGAATTAGAGTGAGGAAGTGAATTTTTTTGTTCATCCATTGCATAATTTTGTTCATTTCCATGGTGAAATTGGTAGCTTAGAGCATGTAAAATCAACAAAAAAACCAATAAACCACATGTAATCACTTTTATAGACACCATAAACGTGGATTCGAAATAATCCTTATAACCACCATCAAATCTTAAGAATCTCAAACACCTCAAAAAACCATGCCAAACCATCTCTCGGGTTGGGAGACGTAAGTCCATAGTCCCATGAAAAAAAACCATGAGTCAACACACATAAGCTTAGAGATGTGAGCCGCCGTGAGTCAACACGTGAGCTTAGAGACATGAGTTGTAAGCCTAGAGACATCCACTATGAGTCTAGAGGCATATAAGACATGAGTCATGAGCCAAGTCTAGAGTTGTGAGTCGTGAGTCTAGAGACGTAAGTCAATAGACATGAGTCTGAAGCTGCGAGTTAACAAACGCGAGTCTGGTCAACCTAATAGTATACCAGGCAATTCAAACAGTATGGTACTAATGTGATTCTAGGAAACCTAATATTATAACAATGAATTAAAAGTGTTTGGTAAAGCAGCTCTTGAAGACCTATAAAGACACACCTACCTTGTCATACGAATTACACAAAAAATTCTTGTCCTTTATAATTATTGGGGTGTAAGTACTACATGAGCCAGAACCTGTGAGTCCATAAGCATGAGCCTAGAGGCTTGAGCCCACTAGTAAGGGCGATGAGAGGCCAACTCATTAGATGTTTGTGAGCTTGTTTCTTCAAAAACTGTGTGAGCACACAAAAATGAGTCTAGAGCGCGAGTCTAGAGATGCACATAGGTCGTCCAGAGACATGAGTCTAGAGATGCGTGTGTGTGTCCAAAGGCATGAGTCCCATAGAAATAAGCCTCATGATCTTGACCCCCCAAGAGAAGCGAGTATATGCCAAGAAAAGCAATACAGAGCGTCAAAGAAAGCAAATTTGTTGGAAAAATCTGAGTGCACACACAAGACACACACCTTCTATACATTTCCCAAGCACATCATCTCCATTTTTCACTGAGAGTATCAATTATCTTTCCCACATTCTGCATCTCCTAGGAAGCGTGGACACGTACGTACACGTGCAACTAACCTCATCAATGGAAACCCTCTAAGTACATATATAGATGGGGGGACCATGGTAGGTATGGGAGCCAACCTTATCTCTTGTATTACAATTGGCCATGTAAGTACCTCCAAAGCGCTTTAAAGAATATAACCTCACCCTCGACTCTATTTTAACATAAACACAACCTCACCCTAGTCCACATATTAGCCATATATAAATCCAATCTCTAAGCATCAAGTTATGAGATCTTGGATTAATATCATGTTGTGCATGGTCTAGAGACTATTATCTAGATACCCATGAAACATCATTAAATGGTAGTCTTGGCAATAATTTTGCCAATCAAAAGGTGCACCTAGTTTAAAGGGCCCACCAAGCCCCTTCCACAAAAATAGAAGGAGGCCTTTCATGAAGATGCATGCATAACTTCTACTTCTATATCCTATCGTCGCTCGTGCATGGTTTGGGCACCATCTACCCATGCAAAATCATTCATGATAGTGGTCATGGGGTGATAACCCCATTGATCAAAAGGCGTGGGTTGCTTCTACCAAAATCATTCATGATAGTGTACCTCTTTAGGCCACCTTGACTACCCCAAGGTACCCAAAGATTATCATCAATTTGCCATACATCTAGGTCACATATCACTTTAGAGTCTACCACTTATCCTGGCATGCCAATTTCACGTTATATCTTGGACCATCTACACCTCTTCAACTTGGGAGCTAGCTTCACCACTAACCTGGGTGATGTGGTCACCTTTAGGAAGGGAGGGAGGGGGACGTAGTTTCACCCACCTATCACACCTTAAGGAGCTTTGCCATCTTATTTGCTGGAGTTAGCACATGTCATACCATATAAGGAGCTGTGCCGTCTTATTTTTTTGAGTGATCTTTGCCAGTTTATTTGCTTGAGCGAGCACCTGTTTTTACAAGATAGCACTTTAGAATATAAAGGAGCCTAACCACACACGAGCATAATGTCAAATTAGGGGAAGTCTAAAGTGACCTTACGACGATGAGCTTAATGCCAAACAGGGCACGTCTAAGAAATTTGTGTTTAGGACTCGTAATAGTGGTTGTACCATTTTTAATTTTTAACTAGCCTATATAAGTGAATTTCCGTAATAAGCATTACACATTCATTCCCTTGCAACCATAGAATGCTTAAGTTTTAACTTCCCCATATAAGTCAACTTCAATAATGATCATTACACATTCATTCCCTTGTATATGATGTGAGCCTAAATCATTAGAACATAATGTGTAAGCCTATAGACATGAGTCTATAGGTATACATAAGCTTGAACCCGTGAGTATAAGCATGAGCCTAGAGGCTTGAGCCCACTAGTAAGTGTGATGAGAGGCCAGCTCATTAGATGTCTCTGAGCTTGTTTCTTCAAAAACTGTGTGAGCACACAAACATGAGTCTAGAGCGCGAGTCTAGAGATGCGCATAGGTCGTCCAGAGACATGAGTCTAGAGATGTGTGTGTGTGTCTAAAGGCGGGAGTCCCATAGAAATAAGCCTCATGATCTTGACTCCCCAAGAAAAGCGATATCTAGTAAATGCCAAGAAAAGCAATACAGAGCGTCAAAGAAAGCAAATTTGTTGGAAAAATCTGGGTGCACACACGACACACACCTTCTATCCATTTCCCAAGCACATCATCTCCATTTTTCACTAAGAGTATCGATTCTTTTCCCCACATTCTGCATCTCCTAGGAAGCTTGGACACATACACGTGCAACTAACCTCATCAATGGAAACCCTCTAAGTACATATATAGATGGGGGGACCATGGTAGGTGTGGAAGCCAACCTTATCTCCTGTATAACAATTGGCCATGGAAGCACCTCCAAAGCGCTTTGAAGAATATAAGCTCACCCTCAACTCTAATTTAACATAAACACAACCTCACCCTAGTCAACATATTAGCCATATATAAATCCAATCTCTAAGCATCAAGCTATGAGATCTTGGATTAATATCATGTTGTGCATGGTCCAGAGACTATTATCTAGATACCCATGAAACATCATTAAATGGTAGTCTTGGCAATAATTTAGCCAGTCAAAAGGTGCACCTAATTTAAAGGGCCCACCAAGCCCCTTCCACAACAATAGAAGGAGGCCTTTCATGAAGATGCATGCAGAACTTCTACTTCTATATCCTATCGTCGCGCATGGTTTGGGCACCATCTACCCATGCAAAATCATTGATAATAGTGGTCATTGGGTGATAACCCCATTGATCAAAAGGCGTGGGTTGCTTCTACCAAAATCATTCATGATAGTGGTCGTGTGGTGATAGCTCCATTAATCAGAAGGCATGGGTTTCTTCTACCTACCAGGTGATTTTGAAGGGACCAAGCCACCTCCACAATAGAAGGAGGCCTACATGAAAGAAATCTACTTCACATCTACCTCTTTATGCCACCCTGACTACCCCAAGGCTACCCAAAGATTATCATCAATTTGCCATACCTCTAAGTCACATATCACTTTAGAGTCTACCACTTATCCTGGCATGCCAATTTCACGTTATATCTTGGACCATCTACACCTCTTCAACTTGGGAGCTAGCTTCACCACCACTAACCTGGTGGGTGATGTGGTCATCTTTAGGAAGGGAGGGAGGGGGACATAGTTTCACCCAGGTTTCACCCACCTATAACACCACAAGGAGCTTTGCCGTCTTATTTGGTGGAAATAGCACATGTCATACCATATAAGGAGCTGTGCCATCTTATTTTTTTGAGTGATCTTTGCCAGCTTATTTGCTTGAGCGAGCACCTGTTTTTACAAGATAGCACTTTAGAGTATAAAGCAGCCTTATCACGAGCTTTAATGTCGAATTAGGGGAAGTCTAAAGTGACCTTACGACGATGAGCTTAATGCCAAACAGGGCACGTCTAAGAAACTTTTGTACATACTTACTTAGGACTCGTAATAGTGGTTGTACCATTTTTGATTTTTAACTAGCCTATATAAGTCACTTTCCGTAATAAGCATTAAACGTTCATTCCCTTGCAACCATAGAATACTTAAGTTTTAACTTCCCTATATAAGTCAACTTCAATAATGATCATTACACATTCATTCCCTTGTATATAATACTTAAGATGTGTTCTCTTCTCTAATCTCGCTTGCTTGTGCGCTCTATTGAATCTTGCATGATTGATGGATGCTTGCTAGATAGGTTTGATTGTAGGTTTTTTCTTTCTTTCTTTTATTAGCTTCTTCCCCCCATTCTACCATTTGTGAGAGAAGACCACTCCAAAGGATATCCTCTTCTTGAATTAGAGTGAGGAAGAAGTGATTTTTCGTTCATGCATTTCATAATTTTGTTCTTAGCATTTCTAAATTCAAAGTGGAATAAACTAACCCAAAAACATAAGCCGCTTGTGCGTGAATTAGAGTGAGGAAGTTGTGAATTTTTTTGTTCATCCATTGCATAATTTTGTTCATTTCCATGGTGAAATTGGTAGCTTAGAGCATGTAAAATCAACAAAAAAACCAATAAACCACATGTAATCACTTTTATAGACACCATAAACGTGGATTCGAAATAATCCTTATAACCACCATCAAATCTTAAGAATCTCAAACACCTCAAAAAACCATGCCAAACCATCTCTCGGGTTGGGAGACGTAAGTCCATAGTCCCATGAAAAAAAACCATGAGTCAACACACATAAGCTTAGAGATGTGAGCCGCCGTGAGTCAACACGTGAGCTTAGAGACATGAGTTGTAAGCCTTGTAAGCCTAGAGACATCCACTATGAGTCTAGAGGCATATAAGACATGAGTCATGAGCCAAGTCTAGAGTTGTGAGTCGTGAGTCTAGAGACGTAAGTCAATAGACATGAGTCTGAAGCTGCGAGTTAACAAACGCGAGTCTGGTCAACCTAATAGTATACCAGGCAATTCAAACAGTATGGTACTAATGTGATTCTAGGAAACCTAATATTATAACAATGAATTAAAAGTGTTTGGTAAAGCAGCTCTTGAAGACCTATAAAGACACACCTACCTTGTCATACGAATTACACAAATAATTCTTGTCCTTTATAATTATTGGGGTGTAAGTACTACATGAGCCAGAACCTGTGAGTCCATAAGCATGAGCCTAGAGGCTTGAGCCCACTAGTAAGGGCGATGAGAGGCCAACTCATTAGATGTTTGTGAGCTTGTTTCTTCAAAAACTGTGTGAGCACACAAAAATGAGTCTAGAGCGCGAGTCTAGAGATGCACATAGGTCGTCCAGAGACATGAGTCTAGAGATGCGTGTGTGTGTCCAAAGGCATGAGTCCCATAGAAATAAGCCTCATGATCTTGACCCCCCAAGAGAAGCGAGTATATGCCAAGAAAAGCAATACAGAGCGTCAAAGAAAGCAAATTTGTTGGAAAAATCTGAGTGCACACACAAGACACACACCTTCTATACATTTCCCAAGCACATCATCTCCATTTTTCACTGAGAGTATCAATTATCTTTCCCACATTCTGCATCTCCTAGGAAGCGTGGACACGTACACGTGCAACTAACCTCATCAATGGAAACCCTCTAAGTACATATATAGATGGGGGGACCATGGTAGGTATGGGAGCCAACCTTATCTCTTGTATTACAATTGGCCATGTAAGTACCTCCAAAGCGCTTTAAAGAATATAACCTCACCCTCGACTCTATTTTAACATAAACACAACCTCACCCTAGTCCACATATTAGCCATATATAAATCCAATCTCTAAGCATCAAGTTATGAGATCTTGGATTAATATCATGTTGTGCATGGTCTAGAGACTATTATCTAGATACCCATGAAACATCATTAAATGGTAGTCTTGGCAATAATTTTGCCAATCAAAAGGTGCACCTAGTTTAAAGGGCCCACCAAGCCCCTTCCACAAAAATAGAAGGAGGCCTTTCATGAAGATGCATGCATAACTTCTACTTCTATATCCTATCGTCGCTCGTGCATGGTTTGGGCACCATCTACCCATGCAAAATCATTCATGATAGTGGTCATGGGGTGATAACCCCATTGATCAAAAGGCGTGGGTTGCTTCTACCAAAATCATTCATGATAGTGTACCTCTTTAGGCCACCTTGACTACCCCAAGGTACCCAAAGATTATCATCAATTTGCCATACATCTAGGTCACATATCACTTTAGAGTCTACCACTTATCCTGGCATGCCAATTTCACGTTATATCTTGGACCATCTACACCTCTTCAACTTGGGAGCTAGCTTCACCACTAACCTGGGTGATGTGGTCACCTTTAGGAAGGGAGGGAGGGGGACGTAGTTTCACCCACCTATCACACCTTAAGGAGCTTTGCCATCTTATTTGCTGGAGTTAGCACATGTCATACCATATAAGGAGCTGTGCCGTCTTATTTTTTTGAGTGATCTTTGCCAGTTTATTTGCTTGAGCGAGCACCTGTTTTTACAAGATAGCACTTTAGAATATAAAGGAGCCTTACCACACACGAGCATAATGTCAAATTAGGGGAAGTCTAAAGTGACCTTACGACGATGAGCTTAATGCCAAACAGGGCACGTCTAAGAAATTTGTGTTTAGGACTCGTAATAGTGGTTGTACCATTTTTAATTTTTAACTAGCCTATATAAGTGAATTTCCGTAATAAGCATTACACATTCATTCCCTTGCAACCATAGAATGCTTAAGTTTTAACTTCCCCATATAAGTCAACTTCAATAATGATCATTACACATTCATTCCCTTGTATATGATGTGAGCCTAAATCATTAGAACATAATGTGTAAGCCTATAGACATGAGTCTATAGGTATACATAAGCTTGAACCCGTGAGTATAAGCATGAGCCTAGAGGCTTGAGCCCACTAGTAAGTGTGATGAGAGGCCAGCTCATTAGATGTCTCTGAGCTTGTTTCTTCAAAAACTGTGTGAGCACACAAACATGAGTCTAGAGCGCGAGTCTAGAGATGCGCATAGGTCGTCCAGAGACATGAGTCTAGAGATGTGTGTGTGTGTGTCTAAAGGCGGGAGTCCCATAGAAATAAGCCTCATGATCTTGACTCCCCAAGAAAAGCGATATCTAGTAAATGCCAAGAAAAGCAATACAGAGCGTCAAAGAAAGCAAATCTGTTGGAAAAATCTGGGTGCACACACGACACACCCCTTCTATCCATTTCCCAAGCACATCATCTCCATTTTTCACTAAGAGTATCGATTCTTTTCCCCACATTCTGCATCTCCTAGGAAGCTTGGACACATACACGTGCAACTAACCTCATCAATGGAAACCCTCTAAGTACATATATAGATGGGGGGACCATGGTAGGTGTGGAAGCCAACCTTATCTCCTGTATAACAATTGGCCATGGAAGCACCTCCAAAGAGCTTTGAAGAATATAAGCTCACCCTCAACTCTAATTTAACATAAACACAACCTCACCCTAGTCAACATATTAGCCATATATAAATCCAATCTCTAAGCATCAAGCTATGAGATCTTGGATTAATATCATGTTGTGCATGGTCCAGAGACTATTATCTAGATACCCATGAAACATCATTAAATGGTAGTCTTGGCAATAATTTAGCCAGTCAAAAGGTGCACCTAATTTAAAGGGCCCACCAAGCCCCTTCCACAACAATAGAAGGAGGCCTTTCATGAAGATGCATGCAGAACTTCTACTTCTATATCCTATCGTCGCGCATGGTTTGGGCACCATCTACCCATGCAAAATCATTGATAATAGTGGTCATTGGGTGATAACCCCATTGATCAAAAGGCGTGGGTTGCTTCTACCAAAATCATTCATGATAGTGGTCGTGTGGTGATAGCTCCATTAATCAGAAGGCATGGGTTTCTTCTACCTACCAGGTGATTTTGAAGGGACCAAGCCACCTCCACAATAGAAGGAGGCCTACATGAAAGAAATCTACTTCACATCTACCTCTTTATGCCACCTTGACTACCCCAAGGCTACCCAAAGATTATCATCAATTTGCCATACCTCTAAGTCACATATCACTTTAGAGTCTACCACTTATCCTGGCATGCCAATTTCACGTTATATCTTGGACCATCTACACCTCTTCAACTTGGGAGCTAGCTTCACCACCACTAACCTGGTGGGTGATGTGGTCATCTTTAGGAAGGGAGGGAGGGGGACATAGTTTCACCCAGGTTTCACCCACCTATAACACCACAAGGAGCTTTGCCGTCTTATTTGGTGGAAATAGCACATGTCATACCATATAAGGAGCTGTGCCATCTTATTTTTTTGAGTGATCTTTGCCAGCTTATTTGCTTGAGCGAGCACCTGTTTTTACAAGATAGCACTTTAGAGTATAAAGCAGCCTTATCACGAGCTTTAATGTCGAATTAGGGGAAGTCTAAAGTGACCTTACGACGATGAGCTTAATGCCAAACAGGGCACGTCTAAGAAACTTTTGTACATACTTACTTAGGACTCGTAATAGTGGTTGTACCATTTTTGATTTTTAACTAGCCTATATAAGTCACTTTCCGTAATAAGCATTAAACGTTCATTCCCTTGCAACCATAGAATACTTAAGTTTTAACTTCCCTATATAAGTCAACTTCAATAATGATCATTACACATTCATTCCCTTGTATATAATACTTAAGATGTGTTCTCTTCTCTAATCTCGCTTGCTTGTGCGCTCTATTGAATCTTGCATGATTGATGGATGCTTGCTAGATAGGTTTGATTGTAGGTTTTTTCTTTCTTTCTTTTATTAGCTTCTTCCCCCCATTCTACCATTTGTGAGAGAAGACCACTCCAAAGGATATCCTCTTCTTGAATTAGAGTGAGGAAGAAGTGATTTTTCGTTCATGCATTTCATAATTTTGT
Organism: Cibotium barometz; assembly: GCF_041138505.1. Taxonomy (NCBI): domain Eukaryota; kingdom Viridiplantae; phylum Streptophyta; class Polypodiopsida; order Cyatheales; family Cibotiaceae; genus Cibotium; species Cibotium barometz. Next base: position 3,498,064 of record NC_141075.1, read on the forward strand.
TCTTAGCATTTCTAAATTCAAAGTGGAATAAACTAACCCAAAAACATAAGCCGCTTGTGCGTGAATTAGAGTGAGGAAGTTGTGAATTTTTTTGTTCATCCATTGCATAATTTTGTTCATTTCCATGGTGAAATTGGTAGCTTAGAGCATGTAAAATCAACAAAAAAACCAATAAACCACATGTAATCACTTTTATAGACACCATAAACGTGGATTCGAAATAATCCTTATAACCACCATCAAATCTTAAGAATCTCAAACACCTCAAAAAACCATGCCAAACCATCTCTCGGGTTGGGAGACGTAAGTCCATAGTCCCATGAAAAAAAACCATGAGTCAACACACATAAGCTTAGAGATGTGAGCCGCCGTGAGTCAACACGTGAGCTTAGAGACATGAGTTGTAAGCCTAGAGACATCCACTATGAGTCTAGAGGCATATAAGACATGAGTCATGAGCCAAGTCTAGAGTTGTGAGTCGTGAGTCTAGAGACGTAAGTCAATAGACATGAGTCTGAAGCTGCGAGTTAACAAACGCGAGTCTGGTCAACCTAATAGTATACCAGGCAATTCAAACAGTATGGTACTAATGTGATTCTAGGAAACCTAATATTATAACAATGAATTAAAAGTGTTTGGTAAAGCAGCTCTTGAAGACCTATAAAGACACACCTACCTTGTCATACGAATTACACAAATAATTCTTGTCCTTTATAATTATTGGGGTGTAAGTACTACATGAGCCAGAACCTGTGAGTCCATAAGCATGAGCCTAGAGGCTTGAGCCCACTAGTAAGGGCGATGAGAGGCCAACTCATTAGATGTTTGTGAGCTTGTTTCTTCAAAAACTGTGTGAGCACACAAAAATGAGTCTAGAGCGCGAGTCTAGAGATGCACATAGGTCGTCCAGAGACATGAGTCTAGAGATGCGTGTGTGTGTCCAAAGGCATGAGTCCCATAGAAATAAGCCTCATGATCTTGATCCCCCAAGAGAAGCGAGTATATGCCAAGAAAAGCAATACAGAGCGTCAAAGAAAGCAAATTTGTTGGAAAAATCTGAGTGCACACACAAGACACACACCTTCTATACATTTCCCAAGCACATCATCTCCATTTTTCACTGAGAGTATCAATTATCTTTCCCACATTCTGCATCTCCTAGGAAGCGTGGACACGTACACGTGCAACTAACCTCATCAATGGAAACCCTCTAAGTACATATATAGATGGGGGGACCATGGTAGGTATGGGAGCCAACCTTATCTCTTGTATTACAATTGGCCATGTAAGTACCTCCAAAGCGCTTTAAAGAATATAACCTCACCCTCGACTCTATTTTAACATAAACACAACCTCACCCTAGTCCACATATTAGCCATATATAAATCCAATCTCTAAGCATCAAGTTATGAGATCTTGGATTAATATCATGTTGTGCATGGTCTAGAGACTATTATCTAGATACCCATGAAACATCATTAAATGGTAGTCTTGGCAATAATTTTGCCAATCAAAAGGTGCACCTAGTTTAAAGGGCCCACCAAGCCCCTTCCACAAAAATAGAAGGAGGCCTTTCATGAAGATGCATGCATAACTTCTACTTCTATATCCTATCGTCGCTCGTGCATGGTTTGGGCACCATCTACCCATGCAAAATCATTCATGATAGTGGTCATGGGGTGATAACCCCATTGATCAAAAGGCGTGGGTTGCTTCTACCAAAATCATTCATGATAGTGTACCTCTTTAGGCCACCTTGACTACCCCAAGGTACCCAAAGATTATCATCAATTTGCCATACATCTAGGTCACATATCACTTTAGAGTCTACCACTTATCCTGGCATGCCAATTTCACGTTATATCTTGGACCATCTACACCTCTTCAACTTGGGAGCTAGCTTCACCACTAACCTGGGTGATGTGGTCATCTTTAGGAAGGGAGGGAGGGGGACGTAGTTTCACCCACCTATCACACCTTAAGGAGCTTTGCCATCTTATTTGCTGGAGTTAGCACATGTCATACCATATAAGGAGCTGTGCCGTCTTATTTTTTTGAGTGATCTTTGCCAGTTTATTTGCTTGAGCGAGCACCTGTTTTTACAAGATAGCACTTTAGAATATAAAGGAGCCTTACCACACACGAGCATAATGTCAAATTAGGGGAAGTCTAAAGTGACCTTACGACGATGAGCTTAATGCCAAACAGGGCACGTCTAAGAAATTTGTGTTTAGGACTCGTAATAGTGGTTGTACCATTTTTAATTTTTAACTAGCCTATATAAGTGAATTTCCGTAATAAGCATTACACATTCATTCCCTTGCAACCATAGAATGCTTAAGTTTTAACTTCCCCATATAAGTCAACTTCAATAATGATCATTACACATTCATTCCCTTGTATATGATGTGAGCCTAAATCATTAGAACATAATGTGTAAGCCTATAGACATGAGTCTATAGGTATACATAAGCTTGAACCCGTGAGTATAAGCATGAGCCTAGAGGCTTGAGCCCACTAGTAAGTGTGATGAGAGGCCAGCTCATTAGATGTCTCTGAGCTTGTTTCTTCAAAAACTGTGTGAGCACACAAACATGAGTCTAGAGCGCGAGTCTAGAGATGCGCATAGGTCGTCCAGAGACATGAGTCTAGAGATGTGTGTGTGTGTCTAAAGGCGGGAGTCCCATAGAAATAAGCCTCATGATCTTGACTCCCCAAGAAAAGCGATATCTAGTAAATGCCAAGAAAAGCAATACAGAGCGTCAAAGAAAGCAAATTTGTTGGAAAAATCTGGGTGCACACACGACACACACCTTCTATCCATTTCCCAAGCACATCATCTCCATTTTTCACTAAGAGTATCGATTCTTTTCCCCACATTCTGCATCTCCTAGGAAGCTTGGACACATACACGTGCAACTAACCTCATCAATGGAAACCCTCTAAGTACATATATAGATGGGGGGACCATGGTAGGTGTGGAAGCCAACCTTATCTCCTGTATAACAATTGGCCATGGAAGCACCTCCAAAGCGCTTTGAAGAATATAAGCTCACCCTCAACTCTAATTTAACATAAACACAACCTCACCCTAGTCAACATATTAGCCATATATAAATCCAATCTCTAAGCATCAAGCTATGAGATCTTGGATTAATATCATGTTGTGCATGGTCCAGAGACTATTATCTAGATACCCATGAAACATCATTAAATGGTAGTCTTGGCAATAATTTAGCCAGTCAAAAGGTGCACCTAATTTAAAGGGCCCACCAAGCCCCTTCCACAACAATAGAAGGAGGCCTTTCATGAAGATGCATGCAGAACTTCTACTTCTATATCCTATCGTCGCGCATGGTTTGGGCACCATCTACCCATGCAAAATCATTGATAATAGTGGTCATTGGGTGATAACCCCATTGATCAAAAGGCGTGGGTTGCTTCTACCAAAATCATTCATGATAGTGGTCGTGTGGTGATAGCTCCATTAATCAGAAGGCATGGGTTTCTTCTACCTACCAGGTGATTTTGAAGGGACCAAGCCACCTCCACAATAGAAGGAGGCCTACACCTCTTCAACTTGGGAGCTAGCTTCACCACTAACCTGGGTGATGTGGTCATCTTTAGGAAGGGAGGGAGGGGGACATAGTTTCACCCAGGTTTCACCCACCTATAACACCACAAGGAGCTTTGCCGTCTTATTTGGTGGAAATAGCACATGTCATACCATATAAGGAGCTGTGCCATCTTATTTTTTTGAGTGATCTTTGCCAGCTTATTTGCTTGAGCGAGCACCTGTTTTTACAAGATAGCACTTTAGAGTATAAAGCAGCCTTATCACGAGCTTTAATGTCGAATTAGGGGAAGTCTAAAGTGACCTTACGACGATGAGCTTAATGCCAAACAGGGCACGTCTAAGAAACTTTTGTACATACTTACTTAGGACTCGTAATAGTGGTTGTACCATTTTTGATTTTTAACTAGCCTATATAAGTCACTTTCCGTAATAAGCATTAAACGTTCATTCCCTTGCAACCATAGAATACTTAAGTTTTAACTTCCCTATATAAGTCAACTTCAATAATGATCATTACACATTCATTCCCTTGTATATAATACTTAAGATGTGTTCTCTTCTCTAATCTCGCTTGCTTGTGCGCTCTATTGAATCTTGCATGATTGATGGATGCTTGCTAGATAGGTTTGATTGTAGGTTTTTTCTTTCTTTCTTTTATTAGCTTCTTCCCCCCATTCTACCATTTGTGAGAGAAGACCACTCCAAAGGATATCCTCTTCTTGAATTAGAGTGAGGAAGAAGTGATTTTTCGTTCATGCATTTCATAATTTTGTTCTTAGCATTTCTAAATTCAAAGTGGAATAAACTAACCCAAAAACATAAGCCGCTTGTGCGTGAATTAGAGTGAGGAAGTTGTGAATTTTTTTGTTCATCCATTGCATAATTTTGTTCATTTCCATGGTGAAATTGGTAGCTTAGAGCATGTAAAATCAACAAAAAAACCAATAAACCACATGTAATCACTTTTATAGACACCATAAACGTGGATTCGAAATAATCCTTATAACCACCATCAAATCTTAAGAATCTCAAACACCTCAAAAAACCATGCCAAACCATCTCTCGGGTTGGGAGACGTAAGTCCATAGTCCCATGAAAAAAAACCATGAGTCAACACACATAAGCTTAGAGATGTGAGCCGCCGTGAGTCAACACGTGAGCTTAGAGACATGAGTTGTAAGCCTAGAGACATCCACTATGAGTCTAGAGGCATATAAGACATGAGTCATGAGCCAAGTCTAGAGTTGTGAGTCGTGAGTCTAGAGACGTAAGTCAATAGACATGAGTCTGAAGCTGCGAGTTAACAAACGCGAGTCTGGTCAACCTAATAGTATACCAGGCAATTCAAACAGTATGGTACTAATGTGATTCTAGGAAACCTAATATTATAACAATGAATTAAAAGTGTTTGGTAAAGCAGCTCTTGAAGACCTATAAAGACACACCTACCTTGTCATACGAATTACACAAATAATTCTTGTCCTTTATAATTATTGGGGTGTAAGTACTACATGAGCCAGAACCTGTGAGTCCATAAGCATGAGCCTAGAGGCTTGAGCCCACTAGTAAGGGCGATGAGAGGCCAACTCATTAGATGTTTGTGAGCTTGTTTCTTCAAAAACTGTGTGAGCACACAAAAATGAGTCTAGAGCGCGAGTCTAGAGATGCACATAGGTCGTCCAGAGACATGAGTCTAGAGATGCGTGTGTGTGTCCAAAGGCATGAGTCCCACAGAAATAAGCCTCATGATCTTGACCCCCCAAGAGAAGCGAGTATATGCCAAGAAAAGCAATACAGAGCGTCAAAGAAAGCAAATTTGTTGGAAAAATCTGAGTGCACACACAAGACACACACCTTCTATACATTTCCCAAGCACATCATCTCCATTTTTCACTGAGAGTATCAATTATCTTTCCCACATTCTGCATCTCCTAGGAAGCGTGGACACGTACACGTGCAACTAACCTCATCAATGGAAACCCTCTAAGTACATATATAGATGGGGGGACCATGGTAGGTATGGGAGCCAACCTTATCTCTTGTATTACAATTGGCCATGTAAGTACCTCCAAAGCGCTTTAAAGAATATAACCTCACCCTCGACTCTATTTTAACATAAACACAACCTCACCCTAGTCCACATATTAGCCATATATAAATCCAATCTCTAAGCATCAAGTTATGAGATCTTGGATTAATATCATGTTGTGCATGGTCTAGAGACTATTATCTAGATACCCATGAAACATCATTAAATGGTAGTCTTGGCAATAATTTTGCCAATCAAAAGGTGCACCTAGTTTAAAGGGCCCACCAAGCCCCTTCCACAAAAATAGAAGGAGGCCTTTCATGAAGATGCATGCATAACTTCTACTTCTATATCCTATCGTCGCTCGTGCATGGTTTGGGCACCATCTACCCATGCAAAATCATTCATGATAGTGGTCATGGGGTGATAACCCCATTGATCAAAAGGCGTGGGTTGCTTCTACCAAAATCATTCATGATAGTGTACCTCTTTAGGCCACCTTGACTACCCCAAGGTACCCAAAGATTATCATCAATTTGCCATACATCTAGGTCACATATCACTTTAGAGTCTACCACTTATCCTGGCATGCCAATTTCACGTTATATCTTGGACCATCTACACCTCTTCAACTTGGGAGCTAGCTTCACCACTAACCTGGGTGATGTGGTCACCTTTAGGAAGGGAGGGAGGGGGACGTAGTTTCACCCACCTATCACACCTTAAGGAGCTTTGCCATCTTATTTGCTGGAGTTAGCACATGTCATACCATATAAGGAGCTGTGCCGTCTTATTTTTTTGAGTGATCTTTGCCAGTTTATTTGCTTGAGCGAGCACCTGTTTTTACAAGATAGCACTTTAGAATATAAAGGAGCCTTACCACACACGAGCATAATGTCAAATTAGGGGAAGTCTAAAGTGACCTTACGACGATGAGCTTAATGCCAAACAGGGCACGTCTAAGAAATTTGTGTTTAGGACTCGTAATAGTGGTTGTACCATTTTTAATTTTTAACTAGCCTATATAAGTGAATTTCCGTAATAAGCATTACACATTCATTCCCTTGCAACCATAGAATGCTTAAGTTTTAACTTCCCCATATAAGTCAACTTCAATAATGATCATTACACATTCATTCCCTTGTATATGATGTGAGCCTAAATCATTAGAACATAATGTGTAAGCCTATAGACATGAGTCTATAGGTATACATAAGCTTGAACCCGTGAGTATAAGCATGAGCCTAGAGGCTTGAGCCCACTAGTAAGTGTGATGAGAGGCCAGCTCATTAGATGTCTCTGAGCTTGTTTCTTCAAAAACTGTGTGAGCACACAAACATGAGTCTAGAGCGCGAGTCTAGAGATGCGCATAGGTCGTCCAGAGACATGAGTCTAGAGATGTGTGTGTGTGTCTAAAGGCGGGAGTCCCATAGAAATAAGCCTCATGATCTTGACTCCCCAAGAAAAGCGATATCTAGTAAATGCCAAGAAAAGCAATACAGAGCGTCAAAGAAAGCAAATTTGTTGGAAAAATCTGGGTGCACACACGACACACACCTTCTATCCATTTCCCAAGCACATCATCTCCATTTTTCACTAAGAGTATCGATTCTTTTCCCCACATTCTGCATCTCCTAGGAAGCTTGGACACATACACGTGCAACTAACCTCATCAATGGAAACCCTCTAAGTACATATATAGATGGGGGGACCATGGTAGGTGTGGAAGCCAACCTTATCTCCTGTATAACAATTGGCCATGGAAGCACCTCCAAAGCGCTTTGAAGAATATAAGCTCACCCTCAACTCTAATTTAACATAAACACAACCTCACCCTAGTCAACATATTAGCCATATATAAATCCAATCTCTAAGCATCAAGCTATGAGATCTTGGATTAATATCATGTTGTGCATGGTCCAGAGACTATTATCTAGATACCCATGAAACATCATTAAATGGTAGTCTTGGCAATAATTTAGCCAGTCAAAAGGTGCACCTAATTTAAAGGGCCCACCAAGCCCCTTCCACAACAATAGAAGGAGGCCTTTCATGAAGATGCATGCAGAACTTCTACTTCTATATCCTATCGTCGCGCATGGTTTGGGCACCATCTACCCATGCAAAATCATTGATAATAGTGGTCATTGGGTGATAACCCCATTGATCAAAAGGCGTGGGTTGCTTCTACCAAAATCATTCATGATAGTGGTCGTGTGGTGATAGCTCCATTAATCAGAAGGCATGGGTTTCTTCTACCTACCAGGTGATTTTGAAGGGACCAAGCCACCTCCACAATAGAAGGAGGCCTACATGAAAGAAATCTACTTCACATCTACCTCTTTATGCCACCTTGACTACCCCAAGGCTACCCAAAGATTATCATCAATTTGCCATACCTCTAAGTCACATATCACTTTAGAGTCTACCACTTATCCTGGCATGCCAATTTCACGTTATATCTTGGACCATCTACACCTCTTCAACTTGGGAGCTAGCTTCACCACTAACCTGGGTGATGTGGTCATCTTTAGGAAGGGAGGGAGGGGGACATAGTTTCACCCAGGTTTCACCCACCTATAACACCACAAGGAGCTTTGCCGTCTTATTTGGTGGAAATAGCACATGTCATACCATATAAGGAGCTGTGCCATCTTATTTTTTTGAGTGATCTTTGCCAGCTTATTTGCTTGAGCGAGCACCTGTTTTTACAAGATAGCACTTTAGAGTATAAAGCAGCCTTATCACGAGCTTTAATGTCGAATTAGGGGAAGTCTAAAGTGACCTTACGACGATGAGCTTAATGCCAAACAGGGCACGTCTAAGAAACTTTTGTACATACTTACTTAGGACTCGTAATAGTGGTTGTACCATTTTTGATTTTTAACTAGCCTATATAAGTCACTTTCCGTAATAAGCATTAAACGTTCATTCCCTTGCAACCATAGAATACTTAAGTTTTAACTTCCCTATATAAGTCAACTTCAATAATGATCATTACACATTCATTCCCTTGTATATAATACTTAAGATGTGTTCTCTTCTCTAATCTCGCTTGCTTGTGCGCTCTATTGAATCTTGCATGATTGATGGATGCTTGCTAGATAGGTTTGATTGTAGGTTTTTTCTTTCTTTCTTTTATTAGCTTCTTCCCCCCATTCTACCATTTGTGAGAGAAGACCACTCCAAAGGATATCCTCTTCTTGAATTAGAGTGAGGAAGAAGTGATTTTTCGTTCATGCATTTCATAATTTTGTTCTTAGCATTTCTAAATTCAAAGTGGAATAAACTAACCCAAAAACATAAGCCGCTTGTGCGTGAATTAGAGTGAGGAAGTTGTGAATTTTTTTGTTCATCCATTGCATAATTTTGTTCATTTCCATGGTGAAATTGGTAGCTTAGAGCATGTAAAATCAACAAAAAAACCAATAAACCACATGTAATCACTTTTATAGACACCATAAACGTGGATTCGAAATAATCCTTATAACCACCATCAAATCTTAAGAATCTCAAACACCTCAAAAAACCATGCCAAACCATCTCTCGGGTTGGGAGACGTAAGTCCATAGTCCCATGAAAAAAAACCATGAGTCAACACACATAAGCTTAGAGATGTGAGCCGCCGTGAGTCAACACGTGAGCTTAGAGACATGAGTTGTAAGCCTAGAGACATCCACTATGAGTCTAGAGGCATATAAGACATGAGTCATGAGCCAAGTCTAGAGTTGTGAGTCGTGAGTCTAGAGACGTAAGTCAATAGACATGAGTCTGAAGCTGCGAGTTAACAAACGCGAGTCTGGTCAACCTAATAGTATACCAGGCAATTCAAACAGTATGGTACTAATGTGATTCTAGGAAACCTAATATTATAACAATGAATTAAAAGTGTTTGGTAAAGCAGCTCTTGAAGACCTATAAAGACACACCTACCTTGTCATACGAATTACACAAATAATTCTTGTCCTTTATAATTATTGGGGTGTAAGTACTACATGAGCCAGAACCTGTGAGTCCATAAGCATGAGCCTAGAGGCTTGAGCCCACTAGTAAGGGCGATGAGAGGCCAACTCATTAGATGTTTGTGAGCTTGTTTCTTCAAAAACTGTGTGAGCACACAAAAATGAGTCTAGAGCGCGAGTCTAGAGATGCACATAGGTCGTCCAGAGACACGAGTCTAGAGATGCGTGTGTGTGTCCAAAGGCATGAGTCCCACAGAAATAAGCCTCATGATCTTGACCCCCCAAGAGAAGCGAGTATATGCCAAGAAAAGCAATACAGAGCGTTAAAGAAAGCAAATTTGTTGGAAAAATCTGAGTGCACACACAAGACACACACCTTCTATACATTTCCCAAGCACATCATCTCCATTTTTCACTGAGAGTATCAATTATCTTTCCCACATTCTGCATCTCCTAGGAAGCGTGGACACGTACACGTGCAACTAACCTCATCAATGGAAACCCTCTAAGTACATATATAGATGGGGGGACCATGGTAGGTATGGGAGCCAACCTTATCTCTTGTATTACAATTGGCCATGTAAGTACCTCCAAAGCGCTTTAAAGAATATAACCTCACCCTCGACTCTATTTTAACATAAACACAACCTCACCCTAGTCCACATATTAGCCATATATAAATCCAATCTCTAAGCATCAAGTTATGAGATCTTGGATTAATATCATGTTGTGCATGGTCTAGAGACTATTATCTAGATACCCATGAAACATCATTAAATGGTAGTCTTGGCAATAATTTTGCCAATCAAAAGGTGCACCTAGTTTAAAGGGCCCACCAAGCCCCTTCCACAAAAATAGAAGGAGGCCTTTCATGAAGATGCATGCATAACTTCTACTTCTATATCCTATCGTCGCTCGTGCATGGTTTGGGCACCATCTACCCATGCAAAATCATTCATGATAGTGGTCATGGGGTGATAACCCCATTGATCAAAAGGCGTGGGTTGCTTCTACCAAAATCATTCATGATAGTGTACCTCTTTAGGCCACCTTGACTACCCCAAGGTACCCAAAGATTATCATCAATTTGCCATACATCTAGGTCACATATCACTTTAGAGTCTACCACTTATCCTGGCATGCCAATTTCACGTTATATCTTGGACCATCTACACCTCTTCAACTTGGGAGCTAGCTTCACCACTAACCTGGGTGATGTGGTCACCTTTAGGAAGGGAGGGAGGGGGACGTAGTTTCACCCACCTATCACACCTTAAGGAGCTTTGCCATCTTATTTGCTGGAGTTAGCACATGTCATACCATATAAGGAGCTGTGCCGTCTTATTTTTTTGAGTGATCTTTGCCAGTTTATTTGCTTGAGCGAGCACCTGTTTTTACAAGATAGCACTTTAGAATATAAAGGAGCCTTACCACACACGAGCATAATGTCAAATTAGGGGAAGTCTAAAGTGACCTTACGACGATGAGCTTAATGCCAAACAGGGCACGTCTAAGAAATTTGTGTTTAGGACTCGTAATAGTGGTTGTACCATTTTTAATTTTTAACTAGCCTATATAAGTGAATTTCCGTAATAAGCATTACACATTCATTCCCTTGCAACCATAGAATGCTTAAGTTTTAACTTCCCCATATAAGTCAACTTCAATAATGATCATTACACATTCATTCCCTTGTATATGATGTGAGCCTAAATCATTAGGACATAATGTGTAAGCCTATAGACATGAGTCTATAGGTATACATAAGCTTGAACCCGTGAGTATAAGCATGAGCCTAGAGGCTTGAGCCCACTAGTAAGTGTGATGAGAGGCCAGCTCATTAGATGTCTCTGAGCTTGTTTCTTCAAAAACTGTGTGAGCACACAAACATGAGTCTAGAGCGCGAGTCTAGAGATGCGCATAGGTCGTCCAGAGACATGAGTCTAGAGATGTGTGTGTGTGTCTAAAGGCGGGAGTCCCATAGAAATAAGCCTCATGATCTTGACTCCCCAAGAAAAGCGATATCTAGTAAATGCCAAGAAAAGCAATACAGAGCGTCAAAGAAAGCAAATTTGTTGGAAAAATCTGGGTGCACACACGACACACCCCTTCTATCCATTTCCCAAGCACATCATCTCCATTTTTCACTAAGAGTATCGATTCTTTTCCCCACATTCTGCATCTCCTAGGAAGCTTGGACACATACACGTGCAACTAACCTCATCAATGGAAACCCTCTAAGTACATATATAGATGGGGGGACCATGGTAGGTGTGGAAGCCAACCTTATCTCCTGTATAACAATTGGCCATGGAAGCACCTCCAAAGCGCTTTGAAGAATATAAGCTCACCCTCAACTCTAATTTAACATAAACACAACCTCACCCTAGTCAACATATTAGCCATATATAAATCCAATCTCTAAGCATCAAGCTATGAGATCTTGGATTAATATCATGTTGTGCATGGTCCAGAGACTATTATCTAGATACCCATGAAACATCATTAAATGGTAGTCTTGGCAATAATTTAGCCAGTCAAAAGGTGCACCTAATTTAAAGGGCCCACCAAGCCCCTTCCACAACAATAGAAGGAGGCCTTTCATGAAGATGCATGCAGAACTTCTACTTCTATATCCTATCGTCGCGCATGGTTTGGGCACCATCTACCCATGCAAAATCATTGATAATAGTGGTCATTGGGTGATAACCCCATTGATCAAAAGGCGTGGGTTGCTTCTACCAAAATCATTCATGATAGTGGTCGTGTGGTGATAGCTCCATTAATCAGAAGGCATGGGTTTCTTCTACCTACCAGGTGATTTTGAAGGGACCAAGCCACCTCCACAATAGAAGGAGGCCTACATGAAAGAAATCTACTTCACATCTACCTCTTTATGCCACCCTGACTACCCCAAGGCTACCCAAAGATTATCATCAATTTGCCATACCTCTAAGTCACATATCACTTTAGAGTCTACCACTTATCCTGGCATGCCAATTTCACGTTATATCTTGGACCATCTACACCTCTTCAACTTGGGAGCTAGCTTCACCACTAACCTGGGTGATGTGGTCATCTTTAGGAAGGGAGGGAGGGGGACATAGTTTCACCCAGGTTTCACCCACCTATAACACCACAAGGAGCTTTGCCGTCTTATTTGGTGGAAATAGCACATGTCATACCATATAAGGAGCTGTGCCATCTTATTTTTTTGAGTGATCTTTGCCAGCTTATTTGCTTGAGCGAGCACCTGTTTTTACAAGATAGCACTTTAGAGTATAAAGCAGCCTTATCACGAGCTTTAATGTCGAATTAGGGGAAGTCTAAAGTGACCTTACGACGATGAGCTTAATGCCAAACAGGGCACGTCTAAGAAACTTTTGTACATACTTACTTAGGACTCGTAATAGTGGTTGTACCATTTTTGATTTTTAACTAGCCTATATAAGTCACTTTCCGTAATAAGCATTAAACGTTCATTCCCTTGCAACCATAGAATACTTAAGTTTTAACTTCCCTATATAAGTCAACTTCAATAATGATCATTACACATTCATTCCCTTGTATATAATACTTAAGATGTGTTCTCTTCTCTAATCTCGCTTGCTTGTGCGCTCTATTGAATCTTGCATGATTGATGGATGCTTGCTAGATAGGTTTGATTGTAGGTTTTTTCTTTCTTTCTTTTATTAGCTTCTTCCCCCCATTCTACCATTTGTGAGAGAAGACCACTCCAAAGGATATCCTCTTCTTGAATTAGAGTGAGGAAGAAGTGATTTTTCGTTCATGCATTTCATAATTTTGTTCTTAGCATTTCTAAATTCAAAGTGGAATAAACTAACCCAAAAACATAAGCCGCTTGTGCGTGAATTAGAGTGAGGAAGTTGTGAATTTTTTTGTTCATCCATTGCATAATTTTGTTCATTTCCATGGTGAAATTGGTAGCTTAGAGCATGTAAAATCAACAAAAAAACCAATAAACCACATGTAATCACTTTTATAGACACCATAAACGTGGATTCGAAATAATCCTTATAACCACCATCAAATCTTAAGAATCTCAAACACCTCAAAAAACCATGCCAAACCATCTCTCGGGTTGGGAGACGTAAGTCCATAGTCCCATGAAAAAAAACCATGAGTCAACACACATAAGCTTAGAGATGTGAGCCGCCGTGAGTCAACACGTGAGCTTAGAGACATGAGTTGTAAGCCTAGAGACATCCACTATGAGTCTAGAGGCATATAAGACATGAGTCATGAGCCAAGTCTAGAGTTGTGAGTCGTGAGTCTAGAGACGTAAGTCAATAGACATGAGTCTGAAGCTGCGAGTTAACAAACGCGAGTCTGGTCAACCTAATAGTATACCAGGCAATTCAAACAGTATGGTACTAATGTGATTCTAGGAAACCTAATATTATAACAATGAATTAAAAGTGTTTGGTAAAGCAGCTCTTGAAGACCTATAAAGACACACCTACCTTGTCATACGAATTACACAAATAATTCTTGTCCTTTATAATTATTGGGGTGTAAGTACTACATGAGCCAGAACCTGTGAGTCCATAAGCATGAGCCTAGAGGCTTGAGCCCACTAGTAAGGGCGATGAGAGGCCAACTCATTAGATGTTTGTGAGCTTGTTTCTTCAAAAACTGTGTGAGCACACAAAAATGAGTCTAGAGCGCGAGTCTAGAGATGCACATAGGTCGTCCAGAGACATGAGTCTAGAGATGCGTGTGTGTGTCCAAAGGCATGAGTCCCATAGAAATAAGCCTCATGATCTTGACCCCCCAAGAGAAGCGAGTATATGCCAAGAAAAGCAATACAGAGCGTCAAAGAAAGCAAATTTGTTGGAAAAATCTGAGTGCACACACAAGACACACACCTTCTATACATTTCCCAAGCACATCATCTCCATTTTTCACTGAGAGTATCAATTATCTTTCCCACATTCTGCATCTCCTAGGAAGCGTGGACACGTACACGTGCAACTAACCTCATCAATGGAAACCCTCTAAGTACATATATAGATGGGGGGACCATGGTAGGTATGGGAGCCAACCTTATCTCTTGTATTACAATTGGCCATGTAAGTACCTCCAAAGCGCTTTAAAGAATATAACCTCACCCTCGACTCTATTTTAACATAAACACAACCTCACCCTAGTCCACATATTAGCCATATATAAATCCAATCTCTAAGCATCAAGTTATGAGATCTTGGATTAATATCATGTTGTGCATGGTCTAGAGACTATTATCTAGATACCCATGAAACATCATTAAATGGTAGTCTTGGCAATAATTTTGCCAATCAAAAGGTGCACCTAGTTTAAAGGGCCCACCAAGCCCCTTCCACAAAAATAGAAGGAGGCCTTTCATGAAGATGCATGCATAACTTCTACTTCTATATCCTATCGTCGCTCGTGCATGGTTTGGGCACCATCTACCCATGCAAAATCATTCATGATAGTGGTCATGGGGTGATAACCCCATTGATCAAAAGGCGTGGGTTGCTTCTACCAAAATCATTCATGATAGTGTACCTCTTTAGGCCACCTTGACTACCCCAAGGTACCCAAAGATTATCATCAATTTGCCATACATCTAGGTCACATATCACTTTAGAGTCTACCACTTATCCTGGCATGCCAATTTCACGTTATATCTTGGACCATCTACACCTCTTCAACTTGGGAGCTAGCTTCACCACTAACCTGGGTGATGTGGTCACCTTTAGGAAGGGAGGGAGGGGGACGTAGTTTCACCCACCTATCACACCTTAAGGAGCTTTGCCATCTTATTTGCTGGAGTTAGCACATGTCATACCATATAAGGAGCTGTGCCGTCTTATTTTTTTGAGTGATCTTTGCCAGTTTATTTGCTTGAGCGAGCACCTGTTTTTACAAGATAGCACTTTAGAATATAAAGGAGCCTTACCACACACGAGCATAATGTCAAATTAGGGGAAGTCTAAAGTGACCTTACGACGATGAGCTTAATGCCAAACAGGGCACGTCTAAGAAATTTGTGTTTAGGACTCGTAATAGTGGTTGTACCATTTTTAATTTTTAACTAGCCTATATAAGTGAATTTCCGTAATAAGCATTACACATTCATTCCCTTGCAACCATAGAATGCTTAAGTTTTAACTTCCCCATATAAGTCAACTTCAATAATGATCATTACACATTCATTCCCTTGTATATGATGTGAGCCTAAATCATTAGAACATAATGTGTAAGCCTATAGACATGAGTCTATAGGTATACATAAGCTTGAACCCGTGAGTATAAGCATGAGCCTAGAGGCTTGAGCCCACTAGTAAGTGTGATGAGAGGCCAGCTCATTAGATGTCTCTGAGCTTGTTTCTTCAAAAACTGTGTGAGCACACAAACATGAGTCTAGAGCGCGAGTCTAGAGATGCGCATAGGTCGTCCAGAGACATGAGTCTAGAGATGTGTGTGTGTGTCTAAAGGCGGGAGTCCCATAGAAATAAGCCTCATGATCTTGACTCCCCAAGAAAAGCGATATCTAGTAAATGCCAAGAAAAGCAATACAGAGCGTCAAAGAAAGCAAATTTGTTGGAAAAATCTGGGTGCACACACGACACACACCTTCTATCCATTTCCCAAGCACATCATCTCCATTTTTCACTAAGAGTATCGATTCTTTTCCCCACATTCTGCATCTCCTAGGAAGCTTGGACACATACACGTGCAACTAACCTCATCAATGGAAACCCTCTAAGTACATATATAGATGGGGGGACCATGGTAGGTGTGGAAGCCAACCTTATCTCCTGTATAACAATTGGCCATGGAAGCACCTCCAAAGCGCTTTGAAGAATATAAGCTCACCCTCAACTCTAATTTAACATAAACACAACCTCACCCTAGTCAACATATTAGCCATATATAAATCCAATCTCTAAGCATCAAGCTATGAGATCTTGGATTAATATCATGTTGTGCATGGTCCAGAGACTATTATCTAGATACCCATGAAACATCATTAAATGGTAGTCTTGGCAATAATTTAGCCAGTCAAAAGGTGCACCTAATTTAAAGGGCCCACCAAGCCCCTTCCACAACAATAGAAGGAGGCCTTTCATGAAGATGCATGCAGAACTTCTACTTCTATATCCTATCGTCGCGCATGGTTTGGGCACCATCTACCCATGCAAAATCATTGATAATAGTGGTCATTGGGTGATAACCCCATTGATCAAAAGGCGTGGGTTGCTTCTACCAAAATCATTCATGATAGTGGTCGTGTGGTGATAGCTCCATTAATCAGAAGGCATGGGTTTCTTCTACCTACCAGGTGATTTTGAAGGGACCAAGCCACCTCCACAATAGAAGGAGGCCTACATGAAAGAAATCTACTTCACATCTACCTCTTTATGCCACCCTGACTACCCCAAGGCTACCCAAAGATTATCATCAATTTGCCATACCTCTAAGTCACATATCACTTTAGAGTCTACCACTTATCCTGGCATGCCAATTTCACGTTATATCTTGGACCATCTACACCTCTTCAACTTGGGAGCTAGCTTCACCACCACTAACCTGGTGGGTGATGTGGTCATCTTTAGGAAGGGAGGGAGGGGGACATAGTTTCACCCAGGTTTCACCCACCTATAACACCACAAGGAGCTTTGCCGTCTTATTTGGTGGAAATAGCACATGTCATACCATATAAGGAGCTCTGCCATCTTATTTTTTTGAGTGATCTTTGCCAGCTTATTTGCTTGAGCGAGCACCTGTTTTTACAAGATAGCACTTTAGAGTATAAAGCAGCCTTATCACGAGCTTTAATGTCGAATTAGGGGAAGTCTAAAGTGACCTTACGACGATGAGCTTAATGCCAAACAGGGCACGTCTAAGAAACTTTTGTACATACTTACTTAGGACTCGTAATAGTGGTTGTACCATTTTTGATTTTTAACTAGCCTATATAAGTCACTTTCCGTAATAAGCATTAAACGTTCATTCCCTTGCAACCATAGAATACTTAAGTTTTAACTTCCCTATATAAGTCAACTTCAATAATGATCATTACACATTCATTCCCTTGTATATAATACTTACGATGTGTTCTCTTCTCTAATCTCGCTTGCTTGTGCGCTCTATTGAATCTTGCATGATTGATGGATGCTTGCTAGATAGGTTTGATTGTAGGTTTTTTCTTTCTTTCTTTTATTAGCTTCCTCCCCCCATTCTACCATTTGTGAGAGAAGACCACTCCAAAGGATATCCTCTTCTTGAATTAGAGTGAGGAAGAAGTGATTTTTCGTTCATGCATTTCATAATTTTGTTCTTAGCATTTCTAAATTCAAAGTGGAATAAACTAACCCAAAAACATAAGCCGCTTGTGCGTGAATTAGAGTGAGGAAGTTGTGAATTTTTTTGTTCATCCATTGCATAATTTTGTTCATTTCCATGGTGAAATTGGTAGCTTAGAGCATGTAAAATCAACAAAAAAACCAATAAACCACATGTAATCACTTTTATAGACACCATAAACGTGGATTCGAAATAATCCTTATAACCACCATCAAATCTTAAGAATCTCAAACACCTCAAAAAACCATGCCAAACCATCTCTCGGGTTGGGAGACGTAAGTCCATAGTCCCATGAAAAAAAACCATGAGTCAACACACATAAGCTTAGAGATGTGAGCCGCCGTGAGTCAACATGTGAGCTTAGAGACATGAGTTGTAAGCCTAGAGACATCCACTATGAGTCTAGAGGCATATAAGACATGAGTCATGAGCCAAGTCTAGAGTTGTGAGTCGTGAGTCTAGAGACGTAAGTCAATAGACATGAGTCTGAAGCTGCGAGTTAACAAACGCGAGTCTGGTCAACCTAATAGTATACCAGGCAATTCAAACAGTATGGTACTAATGTGATTCTAGGAAACCTAATATTATAACAATGAATTAAAAGTGTTTGGTAAAGCAGCTCTTGAAGACCTATAAAGACACACCTACCTTGTCATACGAATTACACAAAAAATTCTTGTCCTTTATAATTATTGGGGTGTAAGTACTACATGAGCCAGAACCTGTGAGTCCATAAGCATGAGCCTAGAGGCTTGAGCCCACTAGTAAGGGCGATGAGAGGCCAACTCATTAGATGTTTGTGAGCTTGTTTCTTCAAAAACTGTGTGAGCACACAAAAATGAGTCTAGAGCGCGAGTCTAGAGATGCACATAGGTCGTCCAGAGACATGAGTCTAGAGATGCGTGTGTGTGTCCAAAGGCATGAGTCCCATAGAAATAAGCCTCATGATCTTGACCCCCCAAGAGAAGCGAGTATATGCCAAGAAAAGCAATACAGAGCGTCAAAGAAAGCAAATTTGTTGGAAAAATCTGAGTGCACACACAAGACACACACCTTCTATACATTTCCCAAGCACATCATCTCCATTTTTCACTGAGAGTATCAATTATCTTTCCCACATTCTGCATCTCCTAGGAAGCGTGGACACGTACACGTGCAACTAACCTCATCAATGGAAACCCTCTAAGTACATATATAGATGGGGGGACCATGGTAGGTATGGGAGCCAACCTTATCTCTTGTATTACAATTGGCCATGTAAGTACCTCCAAAGCGCTTTAAAGAATATAACCTCACCCTCGACTCTATTTTAACATAAACACAACCTCACCCTAGTCCACATATTAGCCATATATAAATCCAATCTCTAAGCATCAAGTTATGAGATCTTGGATTAATATCATGTTGTGCATGGTCTAGAGACTATTATCTAGATACCCATGAAACATCATTAAATGGTAGTCTTGGCAATAATTTTGCCAATCAAAAGGTGCACCTAGTTTAAAGGGCCCACCAAGCCCCTTCCACAAAAATAGAAGGAGGCCTTTCATGAAGATGCATGCATAACTTCTACTTCTATATCCTATCGTCGCTCGTGCATGGTTTGGGCACCATCTACCCATGCAAAATCATTCATGATAGTGGTCATGGGGTGATAACCCCATTGATCAAAAGGCGTGGGTTGCTTCTACCAAAATCATTCATGATAGTGTACCTCTTTAGGCCACCTTGACTACCCCAAGGTACCCAAAGATTATCATCAATTTGCCATACATCTAGGTCACATATCACTTTAGAGTCTACCACTTATCCTGGCATGCCAATTTCACGTTATATCTTGGACCATCTACACCTCTTCAACTTGGGAGCTAGCTTCACCACTAACCTGGGTGATGTGGTCACCTTTAGGAAGGGAGGGAGGGGGACGTAGTTTCACCCACCTATCACACCTTAAGGAGCTTTGCCATCTTATTTGCTGGAGTTAGCACATGTCATACCATATAAGGAGCTGTGCCGTCTTATTTTTTTGAGTGATCTTTGCCAGTTTATTTGCTTGAGCGAGCACCTGTTTTTACAAGATAGCACTTTAGAATATAAAGGAGCCTTACCACACACGAGCATAATGTCAAATTAGGGGAAGTCTAAAGTGACCTTACGACGATGAGCTTAATGCCAAACAGGGCACGTCTAAGAAATTTGTGTTTAGGACTCGTAATAGTGGTTGTACCATTTTTAATTTTTAACTAGCCTATATAAGTGAATTTCCGTAATAAGCATTACACATTCATTCCCTTGCAACCATAGAATGCTTAAGTTTTAACTTCCCCATATAAGTCAACTTCAATAATGATCATTACACATTCATTCCCTTGTATATGATGTGAGCCTAAATCATTAGAACATAATGTGTAAGCCTATAGACATGAGTCTATAGGTATACATAAGCTTGAACCCGTGAGTATAAGCATGAGCCTAGAGGCTTGAGCCCACTAGTAAGTGTGATGAGAGGCCAGCTCATTAGATGTCTCTGAGCTTGTTTCTTCAAAAACTGTGTGAGCACACAAACATGAGTCTAGAGCGCGAGTCTAGAGATGCGCATAGGTCGTCCAGAGACATGAGTCTAGAGATGTGTGTGTGTGTCTAAAGGCGGGAGTCCCATAGAAATAAGCCTCATGATCTTGACTCCCCAAGAAAAGCGATATCTAGTAAATGCCAAGAAAAGCAATACAGAGCGTCAAAGAAAGCAAATTTGTTGGAAAAATCTGGGTGCACACACGACACACACCTTCTATCCATTTCCCAAGCACATCATCTCCATTTTTCACTAAGAGTATCGATTCTTTTCCCCACATTCTGCATCTCCTAGGAAGCTTGGACACATACACGTGCAACTAACCTCATCAATGGAAACCCTCTAAGTACATATATAGATGGGGGGACCATGGTAGGTGTGGAAGCCAACCTTATCTCCTGTATAACAATTGGCCATGGAAGCACCTCCAAAGCGCTTTGAAGAATATAAGCTCACCCTCAACTCTAATTTAACATAAACACAACCTCACCCTAGTCAACATATTAGCCATATATAAATCCAATCTCTAAGCATCAAGCTATGAGATCTTGGATTAATATCATGTTGTGCATGGTCCAGAGACTATTATCTAGATACCCATGAAACATCATTAAATGGTAGTCTTGGCAATAATTTAGCCAGTCAAAAGGTGCACCTAATTTAAAGGGCCCACCAAGCCCCTTCCACAACAATAGAAGGAGGCCTTTCATGAAGATGCATGCAGAACTTCTACTTCTATATCCTATCGTCGCGCATGGTTTGGGCACCATCTACCCATGCAAAATCATTGATAATAGTGGTCATTGGGTGATAACCCCATTGATCAAAAGGCGTGGGTTGCTTCTACCAAAATCATTCATGATAGTGGTCGTGTGGTGATAGCTCCATTAATCAGAAGGCATGGGTTTCTTCTACCTACCAGGTGATTTTGAAGGGACCAAGCCACCTCCACAATAGAAGGAGGCCTACATGAAAGAAATCTACTTCACATCTACCTCTTTATGCCACCCTGACTACCCCAAGGCTACCCAAAGATTATCATCAATTTGCCATACCTCTAAGTCACATATCACTTTAGAGTCTACCACTTATCCTGGCATGCCAATTTCACGTTATATCTTGGACCATCTACACCTCTTCAACTTGGGAGCTAGCTTCACCACCACTAACCTGGTGGGTGATGTGGTCATCTTTAGGAAGGGAGGGAGGGGGACATAGTTTCACCCAGGTTTCACCCACCTATAACACCACAAGGAGCTTTGCCGTCTTATTTGGTGGAAATAGCACATGTCATACCATATAAGGAGCTCTGCCATCTTATTTTTTTGAGTGATCTTTGCCAGCTTATTTGCTTGAGCGAGCACCTGTTTTTACAAGATAGCACTTTAGAGTATAAAGCAGCCTTATCACGAGCTTTAATGTCGAATTAGGGGAAGTCTAAAGTGACCTTACGACGATGAGCTTAATGCCAAACAGGGCACGTCTAAGAAACTTTTGTACATACTTACTTAGGACTCGTAATAGTGGTTGTACCATTTTTGATTTTTAACTAGCCTATATAAGTCACTTTCCGTAATAAGCATTAAACGTTCATTCCCTTGCAACCATAGAATACTTAAGTTTTAACTTCCCTATATAAGTCAACTTCAATAATGATCATTACACATTCATTCCCTTGTATATAATACTTACGATGTGTTCTCTTCTCTAATCTCGCTTGCTTGTGCGCTCTATTGAATCTTGCATGATTGATGGATGCTTGCTAGATAGGTTTGATTGTAGGTTTTTTCTTTCTTTCTTTTATTAGCTTCCTCCCCCCATTCTACCATTTGTGAGAGAAGACCACTCCAAAGGATATCCTCTTCTTGAATTAGAGTGAGGAAGAAGTGATTTTTCGTTCATGCATTTCATAATTTTGTTCTTAGCATTTCTAAATTCAAAGTGGAATAAACTAACCCAAAAACATAAGCCGCTTGTGCGTGAATTAGAGTGAGGAAGTTGTGAATTTTTTTGTTCATCCATTGCATAATTTTGTTCATTTCCATGGTGAAATTGGTAGCTTAGAGCATGTAAAATCAACAAAAAAACCAATAAACCACATGTAATCACTTTTATAGACACCATAAACGTGGATTCGAAATAATCCTTATAACCACCATCAAATCTTAAGAATCTCAAACACCTCAAAAAACCATGCCAAACCATCTCTCGGGTTGGGAGACGTAAGTCCATAGTCCCATGAAAAAAAACCATGAGTCAACACACATAAGCTTAGAGATGTGAGCCGCCGTGAGTCAACACGTGAGCTTAGAGACATGAGTTGTAAGCCTAGAGACATCCACTATGAGTCTAGAGGCATATAAGACATGAGTCATGAGCCAAGTCTAGAGTTGTGAGTCGTGAGTCTAGAGACGTAAGTCAATAGACATGAGTCTGAAGCTGCGAGTTAACAAACGCGAGTCTGGTCAACCTAATAGTATACCAGGCAATTCAAACAGTATGGTACTAATGTGATTCTAGGAAACCTAATATTATAACAATGAATTAAAAGTGTTTGGTAAAGCAGCTCTTGAAGACCTATAAAGACACACCTACCTTGTCATACGAATTACACAAATAATTCTTGTCCTTTATAATTATTGGGGTGTAAGTACTACATGAGCCAGAACCTGTGAGTCCATAAGCATGAGCCTAGAGGCTTGAGCCCACTAGTAAGGGCGATGAGAGGCCAACTCATTAGATGTTTGTGAGCTTGTTTCTTCAAAAACTGTGTGAGCACACAAAAATGAGTCTAGAGCGCGAGTCTAGAGATGCACATAGGTCGTCCAGAGACATGAGTCTAGAGATGCGTGTGTGTGTCCAAAGGCATGAGTCCCATAGAAATAAGCCTCATGATCTTGACCCCCCAAGAGAAGCGAGTATATGCCAAGAAAAGCAATACAGAGCGTCAAAGAAAGCAAATTTGTTGGAAAAATCTGAGTGCACACACAAGACACACACCTTCTATACATTTCCCAAGCACATCATCTCCATTTTTCACTGAGAGTATCAATTATCTTTCCCACATTCTGCATCTCCTAGGAAGCGTGGACACGTACGTACACGTGCAACTAACCTCATCAATGGAAACCCTCTAAGTACATATATAGATGGGGGGACCATGGTAGGTATGGGAGCCAACCTTATCTCTTGTATTACAATTGGCCATGTAAGTACCTCCAAAGCGCTTTAAAGAATATAACCTCACCCTCGACTCTATTTTAACATAAACACAACCTCACCCTAGTCCACATATTAGCCATATATAAATCCAATCTCTAAGCATCAAGTTATGAGATCTTGGATTAATATCATGTTGTGCATGGTCTAGAGACTATTATCTAGATACCCATGAAACATCATTAAATGGTAGTCTTGGCAATAATTTTGCCAATCAAAAGGTGCACCTAGTTTAAAGGGCCCACCAAGCCCCTTCCACAAAAATAGAAGGAGGCCTTTCATGAAGATGCATGCATAACTTCTACTTCTATATCCTATCGTCGCTCGTGCATGGTTTGGGCACCATCTACCCATGCAAAATCATTCATGATAGTGGTCATGGGGTGATAACCCCATTGATCAAAAGGCGTGGGTTGCTTCTACCAAAATCATTCATGATAGTGTACCTCTTTAGGCCACCTTGACTACCCCAAGGTACCCAAAGATTATCATCAATTTGCCATACATCTAGGTCACATATCACTTTAGAGTCTACCACTTATCCTGGCATGCCAATTTCACGTTATATCTTGGACCATCTACACCTCTTCAACTTGGGAGCTAGCTTCACCACTAACCTGGGTGATGTGGTCACCTTTAGGAAGGGAGGGAGGGGGACGTAGTTTCACCCACCTATCACACCTTAAGGAGCTTTGCCATCTTATTTGCTGGAGTTAGCACATGTCATACCATATAAGGAGCTGTGCCGTCTTATTTTTTTGAGTGATCTTTGCCAGTTTATTTGCTTGAGCGAGCACCTGTTTTTACAAGATAGCACTTTAGAATATAAAGGAGCCTTACCACACACGAGCATAATGTCAAATTAGGGGAAGTCTAAAGTGACCTTACGACGATGAGCTTAATGCCAAACAGGGCACGTCTAAGAAATTTGTGTTTAGGACTCGTAATAGTGGTTGTACCATTTTTAATTTTTAACTAGCCTATATAAGTGAATTTCCGTAATAAGCATTACACATTCATTCCCTTGCAACCATAGAATGCTTAAGTTTTAACTTCCCCATATAAGTCAACTTCAATAATGATCATTACACATTCATTCCCTTGTATATGATGTGAGCCTAAATCATTAGAACATAATGTGTAAGCCTATAGACATGAGTCTATAGGTATACATAAGCTTGAACCCGTGAGTATAAGCATGAGCCTAGAGGCTTGAGCCCACTAGTAAGTGTGATGAGAGGCCAGCTCATTAGATGTCTCTGAGCTTGTTTCTTCAAAAACTGTGTGAGCACACAAACATGAGTCTAGAGCGCGAGTCTAGAGATGCGCATAGGTCGTCCAGAGACATGAGTCTAGAGATGTGTGTGTGTGTCTAAAGGCGGGAGTCCCATAGAAATAAGCCTCATGATCTTGACTCCCCAAGAAAAGTGATATCTAGTAAATGCCAAGAAAAGCAATACAGAGCGTCAAAGAAAGCAAATTTGTTGGAAAAATCTGGGTGCACACACGACACACCCCTTCTATCCATTTCCCAAGCACATCATCTCCATTTTTCACTAAGAGTATCGATTCTTTTCCCCACATTCTGCATCTCCTAGGAAGCTTGGACACATACACGTGCAACTAACCTCATCAATGGAAACCCTCTAAGTACATATATAGATGGGGGGACCATGGTAGGTGTGGAAGCCAACCTTATCTCCTGTATAACAATTGGCCATGGAAGCACCTCCAAAGCGCTTTGAAGAATATAAGCTCACCCTCAACTCTAATTTAACATAAACACAACCTCACCCTAGTCAACATATTAGCCATATATAAATCCAATCTCTAAGCATCAAGCTATGAGATCTTGGATTAATATCATGTTGTGCATGGTCCAGAGACTATTATCTAGATACCCATGAAACATCATTAAATGGTAGTCTTGGCAATAATTTAGCCAGTCAAAAGGTGCACCTAATTTAAAGGGCCCACCAAGCCCCTTCCACAACAATAGAAGGAGGCCTTTCATGAAGATGCATGCAGAACTTCTACTTCTATATCCTATCGTCGCGCATGGTTTGGGCACCATCTACCCATGCAAAATCATTGATAATAGTGGTCATTGGGTGATAACCCCATTGATCAAAAGGCGTGGGTTGCTTCTACCAAAATCATTCATGATAGTGGTCGTGTGGTGATAGCTCCATTAATCAGAAGGCATGGGTTTCTTCTACCTACCAGGTGATTTTGAAGGGACCAAGCCACCTCCACAATAGAAGGAGGCCTACATGAAAGAAATCTACTTCACATCTACCTCTTTATGCCACCCTGACTACCCCAAGGCTACCCAAAGATTATCATCAATTTGCCATACCTCTAAGTCACATATCACTTTAGAGTCTACCACTTATCCTGGCATGCCAATTTCACGTTATATCTTGGACCATCTACACCTCTTCAACTTGGGAGCTAGCTTCACCACTAACCTGGGTGATGTGGTCATCTTTAGGAAGGGAGGGAGGGGGACATAGTTTCACCCAGGTTTCACTATAACACCACAAGGAGCTTTGCCGTCTTATTTGGTGGAAATAGCACATGTCATACCATATAAGGAGCTGTGCCATCTTATTTTTTTGAGTGATCTTTGCCAGCTTATTTGCTTGAGCGAGCACCTGTTTTTACAAGATAGCACTTTAGAGTATAAAGCAGCCTTATCACGAGCTTTAATGTCGAATTAGGGGAAGTCTAAAGTGACCTTACGACGATGAGCTTAATGCCAAACAGGGCACGTCTAAGAAACTTTTGTACATACTTACTTAGGACTCGTAATAGTGGTTGTACCATTTTTGATTTTTAACTAGCCTATATAAGTCACTTTCCGTAATAAGCATTAAACGTTCATTCCCTTGCAACCATAGAATACTTAAGTTTTAACTTCCCTATATAAGTCAACTTCAATAATGATCATTACACATTCATTCCCTTGTATATAATACTTAAGATGTGTTCTCTTCTCTAATCTCGCTTGCTTGTGCGAGCTATTGAATCTTGCATGATTGATGGATGCTTGCTAGATAGGTTTGATTGTAGGTTTTTTCTTTCTTTCTTTTATTAGCTTCTTCCCCCCATTCTACCATTTGTGAGAGAAGACCACTCCAAAGGATATCCTCTTCTTGAATTAGAGTGAGGAAGAAGTGATTTTTCGTTCATGCATTTCATAATTTTGTTCTTAGCATTTCTAAATTCAAAGTGAAATAAACTAACCCAAAAACATAAGCCGCTTGTGCGTGAATTAGAGTGAGGAAGTTGTGAATTTTTTTGTTCATCCATTGCATAATTTTGTTCATTTCCATGGTGAAATTGGTAGCTTAGAGCATGTAAAATCAACAAAAAAACCAATAAACCACATGTAATCACTTTTATAGACACCATAAACGTGGATTCGAAATAATCCTTATAACCACCATCAAATCTTAAGAATCTCAAACACCTCAAAAAACCATGCCAAACCATCTCTCGGGTTGGGAGACGTAAGTCCATAGTCCCATGAAAAAAAACCATGAGTCAACACACATAAGCTTAGAGATGTGAGCCGCCGTGAGTCAACACGTGAGCTTAGAGACATGAGTTGTAAGCCTAGAGACATCCACTATGAGTCTAGAGGCATATAAGACATGAGTCATGAGCCAAGTCTAGAGTTGTGAGTCGTGAGTCTAGAGACGTAAGTCAATAGACATGAGTCTGAAGCTGCGAGTTAACAAACGCGAGTCTGGTCAACCTAATAGTATACCAGGCAATTCAAACAGTATGGTACTAATGTGATTCTAGGAAACCTAATATTATAACAATGAATTAAAAGTGTTTGGTAAAGCAGCTCTTGAAGACCTATAAAGACACACCTACCTTGTCATACGAATTACACAAATAATTCTTGTCCTTTATAATTATTGGGGTGTAAGTACTACATGAGCCAGAACCTGTGAGTCCATAAGCATGAGCCTAGAGGCTTGAGCCCACTAGTAAGGGCGATGAGAGGCCAACTCATTAGATGTTTGTGAGCTTGTTTCTTCAAAAACTGTGTGAGCACACAAAAATGAGTCTAGAGCGCGAGTCTAGAGATGCACATAGGTCGTCCAGAGACACGAGTCTAGAGATGCGTGTGTGTGTCCAAAGGCATGAGTCCCATAGAAATAAGCCTCATGATCTTGACCCCCCAAGAGAAGCGAGTATATGCCAAGAAAAGCAATACAGAGCGTCAAAGAAAGCAAATTTGTTGGAAAAATCTGAGTGCACACACAAGACACACACCTTCTATACATTTCCCAAGCACATCATCTCCATTTTTCACTGAGAGTATCAATTATCTTTCCCACATTCTGCATCTCCTAGGAAGCGTGGACACGTACGTACACGTGCAACTAACCTCATCAATGGAAACCCTCTAAGTACATATATAGATGGGGGGACCATGGTAGGTATGGGAGCCAACCTTATCTCTTGTATTACAATTGGCCATGTAAGTACCTCCAAAGCGCTTTAAAGAATATAACCTCACCCTCGACTCTATTTTAACATAAACACAACCTCACCCTAGTCCACATATTAGCCATATATAAATCCAATCTCTAAGCATCAAGTTATGAGATCTTGGATTAATATCATGTTGTGCATGGTCTAGAGACTATTATCTAGATACCCATGAAACATCATTAAATGGTAGTCTTGGCAATAATTTTGCCAATCAAAAGGTGCACCTAGTTTAAAGGGCCCACCAAGCCCCTTCCACAAAAATAGAAGGAGGCCTTTCATGAAGATGCATGCATAACTTCTACTTCTATATCCTATCGTCGCTCGTGCATGGTTTGGGCACCATCTACCCATGCAAAATCATTCATGATAGTGGTCATGGGGTGATAACCCCATTGATCAAAAGGCGTGGGTTGCTTCTACCAAAATCATTCATGATAGTGTACCTCTTTAGGCCACCTTGACTACCCCAAGGTACCCAAAGATTATCATCAATTTGCCATACATCTAGGTCACATATCACTTTAGAGTCTACCACTTATCCTGGCATGCCAATTTCACGTTATATCTTGGACCATCTACACCTCTTCAACTTGGGAGCTAGCTTCACCACTAACCTGGGTGATGTGGTCACCTTTAGGAAGGGAGGGAGGGGGACGTAGTTTCACCCACCTATCACACCTTAAGGAGCTTTGCCATCTTATTTGCTGGAGTTAGCACATGTCATACCATATAAGGAGCTGTGCCGTCTTATTTTTTTGAGTGATCTTTGCCAGTTTATTTGCTTGAGCGAGCACCTGTTTTTACAAGATAGCACTTTAGAATATAAAGGAGCCTTACCACACACGAGCATAATGTCAAATTAGGGGAAGTCTAAAGTGACCTTACGACGATGAGCTTAATGCCAAACAGGGCACGTCTAAGAAATTTGTGTTTAGGACTCGTAATAGTGGTTGTACCATTTTTAATTTTTAACTAGCCTATATAAGTGAATTTCCGTAATAAGCATTACACATTCATTCCCTTGCAACCATAGAATGCTTAAGTTTTAACTTCCCCATATAAGTCAACTTCAATAATGATCATTACACATTCATTCCCTTGTATATGATGTGAGCCTAAATCATTAGAACATAATGTGTAAGCCTATAGACATGAGTCTATAGGTATACATAAGCTTGAACCCGTGAGTATAAGCATGAGCCTAGAGGCTTGAGCCCACTAGTAAGTGTGATGAGAGGCCAGCTCATTAGATGTCTCTGAGCTTGTTTCTTCAAAAACTGTGTGAGCACACAAACATGAGTCTAGAGCGCGAGTCTAGAGATGCGCATAGGTCGTCCAGAGACATGAGTCTAGAGATGTGTGTGTGTGTCTAAAGGCGGGAGTCCCATAGAAATAAGCCTCATGATCTTGACTCCCCAAGAAAAGCGATATCTAGTAAATGCCAAGAAAAGCAATACAGAGCGTCAAAGAAAGCAAATTTGTTGGAAAAATCTGGGTGCACACACGACACACACCTTCTATCCATTTCCCAAGCACATCATCTCCATTTTTCACTAAGAGTATCGATTCTTTTCCCCACATTCTGCATCTCCTAGGAAGCTTGGACACATACACGTGCAACTAACCTCATCAATGGAAACCCTCTAAGTACATATATAGATGGGGGGACCATGGTAGGTGTGGAAGCCAACCTTATCTCCTGTATAACAATTGGCCATGGAAGCACCTCCAAAGCGCTTTGAAGAATATAAGCTCACCCTCAACTCTAATTTAACATAAACACAACCTCACCCTAGTCAACATATTAGCCATATATAAATCCAATCTCTAAGCATCAAGCTATGAGATCTTGGATTAATATCATGTTGTGCATGGTCCAGAGACTATTATCTAGATACCCATGAAACATCATTAAATGGTAGTCTTGGCAATAATTTAGCCAGTCAAAAGGTGCACCTAATTTAAAGGGCCCACCAAGCCCCTTCCACAACAATAGAAGGAGGCCTTTCATGAAGATGCATGCAGAACTTCTACTTCTATATCCTATCGTCGCGCATGGTTTGGGCACCATCTACCCATGCAAAATCATTGATAATAGTGGTCATTGGGTGATAACCCCATTGATCAAAAGGCGTGGGTTGCTTCTACCAAAATCATTCATGATAGTGGTCGTGTGGTGATAGCTCCATTAATCAGAAGGCATGGGTTTCTTCTACCTACCAGGTGATTTTGAAGGGACCAAGCCACCTCCACAATAGAAGGAGGCCTACATGAAAGAAATCTACTTCACATCTACCTCTTTATGCCACCCTGACTACCCCAAGGCTACCCAAAGATTATCATCAATTTGCCATACCTCTAAGTCACATATCACTTTAGAGTCTACCACTTATCCTGGCATGCCAATTTCACGTTATATCTTGGACCATCTACACCTCTTCAACTTGGGAGCTAGCTTCACCACTAACCTGGGTGATGTGGTCATCTTTAGGAAGGGAGGGAGGGGGACATAGTTTCACCCAGGTTTCACTATAACACCACAAGGAGCTTTGCCGTCTTATTTGGTGGAAATAGCACATGTCATACCATATAAGGAGCTGTGCCATCTTATTTTTTTGAGTGATCTTTGCCAGCTTATTTGCTTGAGCGAGCACCTGTTTTTACAAGATAGCACTTTAGAGTATAAAGCAGCCTTATCACGAGCTTTAATGTCGAATTAGGGGAAGTCTAAAGTGACCTTACGACGATGAGCTTAATGCCAAACAGGGCACGTCTAAGAAACTTTTGTACATACTTACTTAGGACTCGTAATAGTGGTTGTACCATTTTTGATTTTTAACTAGCCTATATAAGTCACTTTCCGTAATAAGCATTAAACGTTCATTCCCTTGCAACCATAGAATACTTAAGTTTTAACTTCCCTATATAAGTCAACTTCAATAATGATCATTACACATTCATTCCCTTGTATATAATACTTAAGATGTGTTCTCTTCTCTAATCTCGCTTGCTTGTGCGCTCTATTGAATCTTGCATGATTGATGGATGCTTGCTAGATAGGTTTGATTGTAGGTTTTTTCTTTCTTTCTTTTATTAGCTTCTTCCCCCCATTCTACCATTTGTGAGAGAAGACCACTCCAAAGGATATCCTCTTCTTGAATTAGAGTGAGGAAGAAGTGATTTTTCGTTCATGCATTTCATAATTTTGTTCTTAGCATTTCTAAATTCAAAGTGAAATAAACTAACCCAAAAACATAAGCCGCTTGTGCGTGAATTAGAGTGAGGAAGTTGTGAATTTTTTTGTTCATCCATTGCATAATTTTGTTCATTTCCATGGTGAAATTGGTAGCTTAGAGCATGTAAAATCAACAAAAAAACCAATAAACCACATGTAATCACTTTTATAGACACCATAAACGTGGATTCGAAATAATCCTTATAACCACCATCAAATCTTAAGAATCTCAAACACCTCAAAAAACCATGCCAAACCATCTCTCGGGTTGGGAGACGTAAGTCCATAGTCCCATGAAAAAAAACCATGAGTCAACACACATAAGCTTAGAGATGTGAGCCGCCGTGAGTCAACACGTGAGCTTAGAGACATGAGTTGTAAGCCTAGAGACATCCACTATGAGTCTAGAGGCATATAAGACATGAGTCATGAGCCAAGTCTAGAGTTGTGAGTCGTGAGTCTAGAGACGTAAGTCAATAGACATGAGTCTGAAGCTGCGAGTTAACAAACGCGAGTCTGGTCAACCTAATAGTATACCAGGCAATTCAAACAGTATGGTACTAATGTGATTCTAGGAAACCTAATATTATAACAATGAATTAAAAGTGTTTGGTAAAGCAGCTCTTGAAGACCTATAAAGACACACCTACCTTGTCATACGAATTACACAAATAATTCTTGTCCTTTATAATTATTGGGGTGTAAGTACTACATGAGCCAGAACCTGTGAGTCCATAAGCATGAGCCTAGAGGCTTGAGCCCACTAGTAAGGGCGATGAGAGGCCAACTCATTAGATGTTTGTGAGCTTGTTTCTTCAAAAACTGTGTGAGCACACAAAAATGAGTCTAGAGCGCGAGTCTAGAGATGCACATAGGTCGTCCAGAGACACGAGTCTAGAGATGCGTGTGTGTGTCCAAAGGCATGAGTCCCATAGAAATAAGCCTCATGATCTTGACCCCCCAAGAGAAGCGAGTATATGCCAAGAAAAGCAATACAGAGCGTCAAAGAAAGCAAATTTGTTGGAAAAATCTGAGTGCACACACAAGACACACACCTTCTATACATTTCCCAAGCACATCATCTCCATTTTTCACTGAGAGTATCAATTATCTTTCCCACATTCTGCATCTCCTAGGAAGCGTGGACACGTACGTACACGTGCAACTAACCTCATCAATGGAAACCCTCTAAGTACATATATAGATGGGGGGACCATGGTAGGTATGGGAGCCAACCTTATCTCTTGTATTACAATTGGCCATGTAAGTACCTCCAAAGCGCTTTAAAGAATATAACCTCACCCTCGACTCTATTTTAACATAAACACAACCTCACCCTAGTCCACATATTAGCCATATATAAATCCAATCTCTAAGCATCAAGTTATGAGATCTTGGATTAATATCATGTTGTGCATGGTCTAGAGACTATTATCTAGATACCCATGAAACATCATTAAATGGTAGTCTTGGCAATAATTTTGCCAATCAAAAGGTGCACCTAGTTTAAAGGGCCCACCAAGCCCCTTCCACAAAAATAGAAGGAGGCCTTTCATGAAGATGCATGCATAACTTCTACTTCTATATCCTATCGTCGCTCGTGCATGGTTTGGGCACCATCTACCCATGCAAAATCATTCATGATAGTGGTCATGGGGTGATAACCCCATTGATCAAAAGGCGTGGGTTGCTTCTACCAAAATCATTCATGATAGTGTACCTCTTTAGGCCACCTTGACTACCCCAAGGTACCCAAAGATTATCATCAATTTGCCATACATCTAGGTCACATATCACTTTAGAGTCTACCACTTATCCTGGCATGCCAATTTCACGTTATATCTTGGACCATCTACACCTCTTCAACTTGGGAGCTAGCTTCACCACTAACCTGGGTGATGTGGTCACCTTTAGGAAGG
This sequence comes from Cibotium barometz, assembly GCF_041138505.1. Lineage (NCBI taxonomy): Eukaryota > Viridiplantae > Streptophyta > Polypodiopsida > Cyatheales > Cibotiaceae > Cibotium > Cibotium barometz. Next base: position 3,531,447 of record NC_141075.1, read on the forward strand.
GAGGGAGGGGGACGTAGTTTCACCCACCTATCACACCTTAAGGAGCTTTGCCATCTTATTTGCTGGAGTTAGCACATGTCATACCATATAAGGAGCTGTGCCGTCTTATTTTTTTGAGTGATCTTTGCCAGTTTATTTGCTTGAGCGAGCACCTGTTTTTACAAGATAGCACTTTAGAATATAAAGGAGCCTTACCACACACGAGCATAATGTCAAATTAGGGGAAGTCTAAAGTGACCTTACGACGATGAGCTTAATGCCAAACAGGGCACGTCTAAGAAATTTGTGTTTAGGACTCGTAATAGTGGTTGTACCATTTTTAATTTTTAACTAGCCTATATAAGTGAATTTCCGTAATAAGCATTACACATTCATTCCCTTGCAACCATAGAATGCTTAAGTTTTAACTTCCCCATATAAGTCAACTTCAATAATGATCATTACACATTCATTCCCTTGTATATGATGTGAGCCTAAATCATTAGAACATAATGTGTAAGCCTATAGACATGAGTCTATAGGTATACATAAGCTTGAACCCGTGAGTATAAGCATGAGCCTAGAGGCTTGAGCCCACTAGTAAGTGTGATGAGAGGCCAGCTCATTAGATGTCTCTGAGCTTGTTTCTTCAAAAACTGTGTGAGCACACAAACATGAGTCTAGAGCGCGAGTCTAGAGATGCGCATAGGTCGTCCAGAGACATGAGTCTAGAGATGTGTGTGTGTGTCTAAAGGCGGGAGTCCCATAGAAATAAGCCTCATGATCTTGACTCCCCAAGAAAAGCGATATCTAGTAAATGCCAAGAAAAGCAATACAGAGCGTCAAAGAAAGCAAATTTGTTGGAAAAATCTGGGTGCACACACGACACACACCTTCTATCCATTTCCCAAGCACATCATCTCCATTTTTCACTAAGAGTATCGATTCTTTTCCCCACATTCTGCATCTCCTAGGAAGCTTGGACACATACACGTGCAACTAACCTCATCAATGGAAACCCTCTAAGTACATATATAGATGGGGGGACCATGGTAGGTGTGGAAGCCAACCTTATCTCCTGTATAACAATTGGCCATGGAAGCACCTCCAAAGCGCTTTGAAGAATATAAGCTCACCCTCAACTCTAATTTAACATAAACACAACCTCACCCTAGTCAACATATTAGCCATATATAAATCCAATCTCTAAGCATCAAGCTATGAGATCTTGGATTAATATCATGTTGTGCATGGTCCAGAGACTATTATCTAGATACCCATGAAACATCATTAAATGGTAGTCTTGGCAATAATTTAGCCAGTCAAAAGGTGCACCTAATTTAAAGGGCCCACCAAGCCCCTTCCACAACAATAGAAGGAGGCCTTTCATGAAGATGCATGCAGAACTTCTACTTCTATATCCTATCGTCGCGCATGGTTTGGGCACCATCTACCCATGCAAAATCATTGATAATAGTGGTCATTGGGTGATAACCCCATTGATCAAAAGGCGTGGGTTGCTTCTACCAAAATCATTCATGATAGTGGTCGTGTGGTGATAGCTCCATTAATCAGAAGGCATGGGTTTCTTCTACCTACCAGGTGATTTTGAAGGGACCAAGCCACCTCCACAATAGAAGGAGGCCTACATGAAAGAAATCTACTTCACATCTACCTCTTTATGCCACCCTGACTACCCCAAGGCTACCCAAAGATTATCATCAATTTGCCATACCTCTAAGTCACATATCACTTTAGAGTCTACCACTTATCCTGGCATGCCAATTTCACGTTATATCTTGGACCATCTACACCTCTTCAACTTGGGAGCTAGCTTCACCACTAACCTGGGTGATGTGGTCATCTTTAGGAAGGGAGGGAGGGGGACATAGTTTCACCCAGGTTTCACTATAACACCACAAGGAGCTTTGCCGTCTTATTTGGTGGAAATAGCACATGTCATACCATATAAGGAGCTGTGCCATCTTATTTTTTTGAGTGATCTTTGCCAGCTTATTTGCTTGAGCGAGCACCTGTTTTTACAAGATAGCACTTTAGAGTATAAAGCAGCCTTATCACGAGCTTTAATGTCGAATTAGGGGAAGTCTAAAGTGACCTTACGACGATGAGCTTAATGCCAAACAGGGCACGTCTAAGAAACTTTTGTACATACTTACTTAGGACTCGTAATAGTGGTTGTACCATTTTTGATTTTTAACTAGCCTATATAAGTCACTTTCCGTAATAAGCATTAAACGTTCATTCCCTTGCAACCATAGAATACTTAAGTTTTAACTTCCCTATATAAGTCAACTTCAATAATGATCATTACACATTCATTCCCTTGTATATAATACTTACGATGTGTTCTCTTCTCTAATCTCGCTTGCTTGTGCGCTCTATTGAATCTTGCATGATTGATGGATGCTTGCTAGATAGGTTTGATTGTAGGTTTTTTCTTTCTTTCTTTTATTAGCTTCTTCCCCCCATTCTACCATTTGTGAGAGAAGACCACTCCAAAGGATATCCTCTTCTTGAATTAGAGTGAGGAAGAAGTGATTTTTCGTTCATGCATTTCATAATTTTGTTCTTAGCATTTCTAAATTCAAAGTGGAATAAACTAACCCAAAAACATAAGCCGCTTGTGCGTGAATTAGAGTGAGGAAGTTGTGAATTTTTTTGTTCATCCATTGCATAATTTTGTTCATTTCCATGGTGAAATTGGTAGCTTAGAGCATGTAAAATCAACAAAAAAACCAATAAACCACATGTAATCACTTTTATAGACACCATAAACGTGGATTCGAAATAATCCTTATAACCACCATCAAATCTTAAGAATCTCAAACACCTCAAAAAACCATGCCAAACCATCTCTCGGGTTGGGAGACGTAAGTCCATAGTCCCATGAAAAAAAACCATGAGTCAACACACATAAGCTTAGAGATGTGAGCCGCCGTGAGTCAACACGTGAGCTTAGAGACATGAGTTGTAAGCCTAGAGACATCCACTATGAGTCTAGAGGCATATAAGACATGAGTCATGAGCCAAGTCTAGAGTTGTGAGTCGTGAGTCTAGAGACGTAAGTCAATAGACATGAGTCTGAAGCTGCGAGTTAACAAACGCGAGTCTGGTCAACCTAATAGTATACCAGGCAATTCAAACAGTATGGTACTAATGTGATTCTAGGAAACCTAATATTATAACAATGAATTAAAAGTGTTTGGTAAAGCAGCTCTTGAAGACCTATAAAGACACACCTACCTTGTCATACGAATTACACAAATAATTCTTGTCCTTTATAATTATTGGGGTGTAAGTACTACATGAGCCAGAACCTGTGAGTCCATAAGCATGAGCCTAGAGGCTTGAGCCCACTAGTAAGGGCGATGAGAGGCCAACTCATTAGATGTTTGTGAGCTTGTTTCTTCAAAAACTGTGTGAGCACACAAAAATGAGTCTAGAGCGCGAGTCTAGAGATGCACATAGGTCGTCCAGAGACACGAGTCTAGAGATGCGTGTGTGTGTCCAAAGGCATGAGTCCCATAGAAATAAGCCTCATGATCTTGACCCCCCAAGAGAAGCGAGTATATGCCAAGAAAAGCAATACAGAGCGTCAAAGAAAGCAAATTTGTTGGAAAAATCTGAGTGCACACACAAGACACACACCTTCTATACATTTCCCAAGCACATCATCTCCATTTTTCACTGAGAGTATCAATTATCTTTCCCACATTCTGCATCTCCTAGGAAGCGTGGACACGTACACAACTAACCTCATCAATGGAAACCCTCTAAGTACATATATAGATGGGGGGACCATGGTAGGTATGGGAGCCAACCTTATCTCTTGTATTACAATTGGCCATGTAAGTACCTCCAAAGCGCTTTAAAGAATATAACCTCACCCTCGACTCTATTTTAACATAAACACAACCTCACCCTAGTCCACATATTAGCCATATATAAATCCAATCTCTAAGCATCAAGTTATGAGATCTTGGATTAATATCATGTTGTGCATGGTCTAGAGACTATTATCTAGATACCCATGAAACATCATTAAATGGTAGTCTTGGCAATAATTTTGCCAATCAAAAGGTGCACCTAGTTTAAAGGGCCCACCAAGCCCCTTCCACAAAAATAGAAGGAGGCCTTTCATGAAGATGCATGCATAACTTCTACTTCTATATCCTATCGTCGCTCGTGCATGGTTTGGGCACCATCTACCCATGCAAAATCATTCATGATAGTGGTCATGGGGTGATAACCCCATTGATCAAAAGGCGTGGGTTGCTTCTACCAAAATCATTCATGATAGTGTACCTCTTTAGGCCACCTTGACTACCCCAAGGTACCCAAAGATTATCATCAATTTGCCATACATCTAGGTCACATATCACTTTAGAGTCTACCACTTATCCTGGCATGCCAATTTCACGTTATATCTTGGACCATCTACACCTCTTCAACTTGGGAGCTAGCTTCACCACTAACCTGGGTGATGTGGTCACCTTTAGGAAGGGAGGGAGGGGGATGTAGTTTCACCCACCTATCACACCTTAAGGAGCTTTGCCATCTTATTTGCTGGAGTTAGCACATGTCATACCATATAAGGAGCTGTGCCGTCTTATTTTTTTGAGTGATCTTTGCCAGTTTATTTGCTTGAGCGAGCACCTGTTTTTACAAGATAGCACTTTAGAATATAAAGGAGCCTTACCACACACGAGCATAATGTCAAATTAGGGGAAGTCTAAAGTGACCTTACGACGATGAGCTTAATGCCAAACAGGGCACGTCTAAGAAATTTGTGTTTAGGACTCGTAATAGTGGTTGTACCATTTTTAATTTTTAACTAGCCTATATAAGTGAATTTCCGTAATAAGCATTACACATTCATTCCCTTGCAACCATAGAATGCTTAAGTTTTAACTTCCCCATATAAGTCAACTTCAATAATGATCATTACACATTCATTCCCTTGTATATGATGTGAGCCTAAATCATTAGAACATAATGTGTAAGCCTATAGACATGAGTCTATAGGTATACATAAGCTTGAACCCGTGAGTATAAGCATGAGCCTAGAGGCTTGAGCCCACTAGTAAGTGTGATGAGAGGCCAGCTCATTAGATGTCTCTGAGCTTGTTTCTTCAAAAACTGTGTGAGCACACAAACATGAGTCTAGAGCGCGAGTCTAGAGATGCGCATAGGTCGTCCAGAGACATGAGTCTAGAGATGTGTGTGTGTGTCTAAAGGCGGGAGTCCCATAGAAATAAGCCTCATGATCTTGACTCCCCAAGAAAAGCGATATCTAGTAAATGCCAAGAAAAGCAATACAGAGCGTCAAAGAAAGCAAATTTGTTGGAAAAATCTGGGTGCACACACGACACACACCTTCTATCCATTTCCCAAGCACATCATCTCCATTTTTCACTAAGAGTATCGATTCTTTTCCCCACATTCTGCATCTCCTAGGAAGCTTGGACACATACACGTGCAACTAACCTCATCAATGGAAACCCTCTAAGTACATATATAGATGGGGGGACCATGGTAGGTGTGGAAGCCAACCTTATCTCCTGTATAACAATTGGCCATGGAAGCACCTCCAAAGCGCTTTGAAGAATATAAGCTCACCCTCAACTCTAATTTAACATAAACACAACCTCACCCTAGTCAACATATTAGCCATATATAAATCCAATCTCTAAGCATCAAGCTATGAGATCTTGGATTAATATCATGTTGTGCATGGTCCAGAGACTATTATCTAGATACCCATGAAACATCATTAAATGGTAGTCTTGGCAATAATTTAGCCAGTCAAAAGGTGCACCTAATTTAAAGGGCCCACCAAGCCCCTTCCACAACAATAGAAGGAGGCCTTTCATGAAGATGCATGCAGAACTTCTACTTCTATATCCTATCGTCGCGCATGGTTTGGGCACCATCTACCCATGCAAAATCATTGATAATAGTGGTCATTGGGTGATAACCCCATTGATCAAAAGGCGTGGGTTGCTTCTACCAAAATCATTCATGATAGTGGTCGTGTGGTGATAGCTCCATTAATCAGAAGGCATGGGTTTCTTCTACCTACCAGGTGATTTTGAAGGGACCAAGCCACCTCCACAATAGAAGGAGGCCTACATGAAAGAAATCTACTTCACATCTACCTCTTTATGCCACCCTGACTACCCCAAGGCTACCCAAAGATTATCATCAATTTGCCATACCTCTAAGTCACATATCACTTTAGAGTCTACCACTTATCCTGGCATGCCAATTTCACGTTATATCTTGGACCATCTACACCTCTTCAACTTGGGAGCTAGCTTCACCACTAACCTGGGTGATGTGGTCATCTTTAGGAAGGGAGGGAGGGGGACATAGTTTCACCCAGGTTTCACTATAACACCACAAGGAGCTTTGCCGTCTTATTTGGTGGAAATAGCACATGTCATACCATATAAGGAGCTGTGCCATCTTATTTTTTTGAGTGATCTTTGCCAGCTTATTTGCTTGAGCGAGCACCTGTTTTTACAAGATAGCACTTTAGAGTATAAAGCAGCCTTATCACGAGCTTTAATGTCGAATTAGGGGAAGTCTAAAGTGACCTTACGACGATGAGCTTAATGCCAAACAGGGCACGTCTAAGAAACTTTTGTACATACTTACTTAGGACTCGTAATAGTGGTTGTACCATTTTTGATTTTTAACTAGCCTATATAAGTCACTTTCCGTAATAAGCATTAAACGTTCATTCCCTTGCAACCATAGAATACTTAAGTTTTAACTTCCCTATATAAGTCAACTTCAATAATGATCATTACACATTCATTCCCTTGTATATAATACTTACGATGTGTTCTCTTCTCTAATCTCGCTTGCTTGTGCGCTCTATTGAATCTTGCATGATTGATGGATGCTTGCTAGATAGGTTTGATTGTAGGTTTTTTCTTTCTTTCTTTTATTAGCTTCTTCCCCCCATTCTACCATTTGTGAGAGAAGACCACTCCAAAGGATATCCTCTTCTTGAATTAGAGTGAGGAAGAAGTGATTTTTCGCTCATGCATTTCATAATTTTGTTCTTAGCATTTCTAAATTCAAAGTGGAATAAACTAACCCAAAAACATAAGCCGCTTGTGCGTGAATTAGAGTGAGGAAGTTGTGAATTTTTTTGTTCATCCATTGCATAATTTTGTTCATTTCCATGGTGAAATTGGTAGCTTAGAGCATGTAAAATCAACAAAAAAACCAATAAACCACATGTAATCACTTTTATAGACACCATAAACGTGGATTCGAAATAATCCTTATAACCACCATCAAATCTTAAGAATCTCAAACACCTCAAAAAACCATGCCAAACCATCTCTCGGGTTGGGAGACGTAAGTCCATAGTCCCATGAAAAAAAACCATGAGTCAACACACATAAGCTTAGAGATGTGAGCCGCCGTGAGTCAACACGTGAGCTTAGAGACATGAGTTGTAAGCCTAGAGACATCCACTATGAGTCTAGAGGCATATAAGACATGAGTCATGAGCCAAGTCTAGAGTTGTGAGTCGTGAGTCTAGAGACGTAAGTCAATAGACATGAGTCTGAAGCTGCGAGTTAACAAACGCGAGTCTGGTCAACCTAATAGTATACCAGGCAATTCAAACAGTATGGTACTAATGTGATTCTAGGAAACCTAATATTATAACAATGAATTAAAAGTGTTTGGTAAAGCAGCTCTTGAAGACCTATAAAGACACACCTACCTTGTCATACGAATTACACAAATAATTCTTGTCCTTTATAATTATTGGGGTGTAAGTACTACATGAGCCAGAACCTGTGAGTCCATAAGCATGAGCCTAGAGGCTTGAGCCCACTAGTAAGGGCGATGAGAGGCCAACTCATTAGATGTTTGTGAGCTTGTTTCTTCAAAAACTGTGTGAGCACACAAAAATGAGTCTAGAGCGCGAGTCTAGAGATGCACATAGGTCGTCCAGAGACACGAGTCTAGAGATGCGTGTGTGTGTCCAAAGGCATGAGTCCCATAGAAATAAGCCTCATGATCTTGACCCCCCAAGAGAAGCGAGTATATGCCAAGAAAAGCAATACAGAGCGTCAAAGAAAGCAAATTTGTTGGAAAAATCTGAGTGCACACACAAGACACACACCTTCTATACATTTCCCAAGCACATCATCTCCATTTTTCACTGAGAGTATCAATTATCTTTCCCACATTCTGCATCTCCTAGGAAGCGTGGACACGTACGTACACGTGCAACTAACCTCATCAATGGAAACCCTCTAAGTACATATATAGATGGGGGGACCATGGTAGGTATGGGAGCCAACCTTATCTCTTGTATTACAATTGGCCATGTAAGTACCTCCAAAGCGCTTTAAAGAATATAACCTCACCCTCGACTCTATTTTAACATAAACACAACCTCACCCTAGTCCACATATTAGCCATATATAAATCCAATCTCTAAGCATCAAGTTATGAGATCTTGGATTAATATCATGTTGTGCATGGTCTAGAGACTATTATCTAGATACCCATGAAACATCATTAAATGGTAGTCTTGGCAATAATTTTGCCAATCAAAAGGTGCACCTAGTTTAAAGGGCCCACCAAGCCCCTTCCACAAAAATAGAAGGAGGCCTTTCATGAAGATGCATGCATAACTTCTACTTCTATATCCTATCGTCGCTCGTGCATGGTTTGGGCACCATCTACCCATGCAAAATCATTCATGATAGTGGTCATGGGGTGATAACCCCATTGATCAAAAGGCGTGGGTTGCTTCTACCAAAATCATTCATGATAGTGTACCTCTTTAGGCCACCTTGACTACCCCAAGGTACCCAAAGATTATCATCAATTTGCCATACATCTAGGTCACATATCACTTTAGAGTCTACCACTTATCCTGGCATGCCAATTTCACGTTATATCTTGGACCATCTACACCTCTTCAACTTGGGAGCTAGCTTCACCACTAACCTGGGTGATGTGGTCACCTTTAGGAAGGGAGGGAGGGGGATGTAGTTTCACCCACCTATCACACCTTAAGGAGCTTTGCCATCTTATTTGCTGGAGTTAGCACATGTCATACCATATAAGGAGCTGTGCCGTCTTATTTTTTTGAGTGATCTTTGCCAGTTTATTTGCTTGAGCGAGCACCTGTTTTTACAAGATAGCACTTTAGAATATAAAGGAGCCTTACCACACACGAGCATAATGTCAAATTAGGGGAAGTCTAAAGTGACCTTACGACGATGAGCTTAATGCCAAACAGGGCACGTCTAAGAAATTTGTGTTTAGGACTCGTAATAGTGGTTGTACCATTTTTAATTTTTAACTAGCCTATATAAGTGAATTTCCGTAATAAGCATTACACATTCATTCCCTTGCAACCATAGAATGCTTAAGTTTTAACTTCCCCATATAAGTCAACTTCAATAATGATCATTACACATTCATTCCCTTGTATATGATGTGAGCCTAAATCATTAGAACATAATGTGTAAGCCTATAGACATGAGTCTATAGGTATACATAAGCTTGAACCCGTGAGTATAAGCATGAGCCTAGAGGCTTGAGCCCACTAGTAAGTGTGATGAGAGGCCAGCTCATTAGATGTCTCTGAGCTTGTTTCTTCAAAAACTGTGTGAGCACACAAACATGAGTCTAGAGCGCGAGTCTAGAGATGCGCATAGGTCGTCCAGAGACATGAGTCTAGAGATGTGTGTGTGTGTCTAAAGGCGGGAGTCCCATAGAAATAAGCCTCATGATCTTGACTCCCCAAGAAAAGCGATATCTAGTAAATGCCAAGAAAAGCAATACAGAGCGTCAAAGAAAGCAAATTTGTTGGAAAAATCTGGGTGCACACACGACACACACCTTCTATCCATTTCCCAAGCACATCATCTCCATTTTTCACTAAGAGTATCGATTCTTTTCCCCACATTCTGCATCTCCTAGGAAGCTTGGACACATACACGTGCAACTAACCTCATCAATGGAAACCCTCTAAGTACATATATAGATGGGGGGACCATGGTAGGTGTGGAAGCCAACCTTATCTCCTGTATAACAATTGGCCATGGAAGCACCTCCAAAGCGCTTTGAAGAATATAAGCTCACCCTCAACTCTAATTTAACATAAACACAACCTCACCCTAGTCAACATATTAGCCATATATAAATCCAATCTCTAAGCATCAAGCTATGAGATCTTGGATTAATATCATGTTGTGCATGGTCCAGAGACTATTATCTAGATACCCATGAAACATCATTAAATGGTAGTCTTGGCAATAATTTAGCCAGTCAAAAGGTGCACCTAATTTAAAGGGCCCACCAAGCCCCTTCCACAACAATAGAAGGAGGCCTTTCATGAAGATGCATGCAGAACTTCTACTTCTATATCCTATCGTCGCGCATGGTTTGGGCACCATCTACCCATGCAAAATCATTGATAATAGTGGTCATTGGGTGATAACCCCATTGATCAAAAGGCGTGGGTTGCTTCTACCAAAATCATTCATGATAGTGGTCGTGTGGTGATAGCTCCATTAATCAGAAGGCATGGGTTTCTTCTACCTACCAGGTGATTTTGAAGGGACCAAGCCACCTCCACAATAGAAGGAGGCCTACATGAAAGAAATCTACTTCACATCTACCTCTTTATGCCACCCTGACTACCCCAAGGCTACCCAAAGATTATCATCAATTTGCCATACCTCTAAGTCACATATCACTTTAGAGTCTACCACTTATCCTGGCATGCCAATTTCACGTTATATCTTGGACCATCTACACCTCTTCAACTTGGGAGCTAGCTTCACCACTAACCTGGGTGATGTGGTCATCTTTAGGAAGGGAGGGAGGGGGACATAGTTTCACCCAGGTTTCACTATAACACCACAAGGAGCTTTGCCGTCTTATTTGGTGGAAATAGCACATGTCATACCATATAAGGAGCTGTGCCATCTTATTTTTTTGAGTGATCTTTGCCAGCTTATTTGCTTGAGCGAGCACCTGTTTTTACAAGATAGCACTTTAGAGTATAAAGCAGCCTTATCACGAGCTTTAATGTCGAATTAGGGGAAGTCTAAAGTGACCTTACGACGATGAGCTTAATGCCAAACAGGGCACGTCTAAGAAACTTTTGTACATACTTACTTAGGACTCGTAATAGTGGTTGTACCATTTTTGATTTTTAACTAGCCTATATAAGTCACTTTCCGTAATAAGCATTAAACGTTCATTCCCTTGCAACCATAGAATACTTAAGTTTTAACTTCCCTATATAAGTCAACTTCAATAATGATCATTACACATTCATTCCCTTGTATATAATACTTACGATGTGTTCTCTTCTCTAATCTCGCTTGCTTGTGCGCTCTATTGAATCTTGCATGATTGATGGATGCTTGCTAGATAGGTTTGATTGTAGGTTTTTTCTTTCTTTCTTTTATTAGCTTCTTCCCCCCATTCTACCATTTGTGAGAGAAGACCACTCCAAAGGATATCCTCTTCTTGAATTAGAGTGAGGAAGAAGTGATTTTTCGCTCATGCATTTCATAATTTTGTTCTTAGCATTTCTAAATTCAAAGTGGAATAAACTAACCCAAAAACATAAGCCGCTTGTGCGTGAATTAGAGTGAGGAAGTTGTGAATTTTTTTGTTCATCCATTGCATAATTTTGTTCATTTCCATGGTGAAATTGGTAGCTTAGAGCATGTAAAATCAACAAAAAAACCAATAAACCACATGTAATCACTTTTATAGACACCATAAACGTGGATTCGAAATAATCCTTATAACCACCATCAAATCTTAAGAATCTCAAACACCTCAAAAAACCATGCCAAACCATCTCTCGGGTTGGGAGGCGTAAGTCCATAGTCCCATGAAAAAAAACCATGAGTCAACACACATAAGCTTAGAGATGTGAGCCGCCGTGAGTCAACACGTGAGCTTAGAGACATGAGTTGTAAGCCTAGAGACATCCACTATGAGTCTAGAGGCATATAAGACATGAGTCATGAGCCAAGTCTAGAGTTGTGAGTCGTGAGTCTAGAGACGTAAGTCAATAGACATGAGTCTGAAGCTGCGAGTTAACAAACGCGAGTCTGGTCAACCTAATAGTATACCAGGCAATTCAAACAGTATGGTACTAATGTGATTCTAGGAAACCTAATATTATAACAATGAATTAAAAGTGTTTGGTAAAGCAGCTCTTGAAGACCTATAAAGACACACCTACCTTGTCATACGAATTACACAAATAATTCTTGTCCTTTATAATTATTGGGGTGTAAGTACTACATGAGCCAGAACCTGTGAGTCCATAAGCATGAGCCTAGAGGCTTGAGCCCACTAGTAAGGGCGATGAGAGGCCAACTCATTAGATGTTTGTGAGCTTGTTTCTTCAAAAACTGTGTGAGCACACAAAAATGAGTCTAGAGCGCGAGTCTAGAGATGCACATAGGTCGTCCAGAGACACGAGTCTAGAGATGCGTGTGTGTGTCCAAAGGCATGAGTCCCATAGAAATAAGCCTCATGATCTTGACCCCCCAAGAGAAGCGAGTATATGCCAAGAAAAGCAATACAGAGCGTCAAAGAAAGCAAATTTGTTGGAAAAATCTGAGTGCACACACAAGACACACACCTTCTATACATTTCCCAAGCACATCATCTCCATTTTTCACTGAGAGTATCAATTATCTTTCCCACATTCTGCATCTCCTAGGAAGCGTGGACACGTACGTACACGTGCAACTAACCTCATCAATGGAAACCCTCTAAGTACATATATAGATGGGGGGACCATGGTAGGTATGGGAGCCAACCTTATCTCTTGTATTACAATTGGCCATGTAAGTACCTCCAAAGCGCTTTAAAGAATATAACCTCACCCTCGACTCTATTTTAACATAAACACAACCTCACCCTAGTCCACATATTAGCCATATATAAATCCAATCTCTAAGCATCAAGTTATGAGATCTTGGATTAATATCATGTTGTGCATGGTCTAGAGACTATTATCTAGATACCCATGAAACATCATTAAATGGTAGTCTTGGCAATAATTTTGCCAATCAAAAGGTGCACCTAGTTTAAAGGGCCCACCAAGCCCCTTCCACAAAAATAGAAGGAGGCCTTTCATGAAGATGCATGCATAACTTCTACTTCTATATCCTATCGTCGCTCGTGCATGGTTTGGGCACCATCTACCCATGCAAAATCATTCATGATAGTGGTCATGGGGTGATAACCCCATTGATCAAAAGGCGTGGGTTGCTTCTACCAAAATCATTCATGATAGTGTACCTCTTTAGGCCACCTTGACTACCCCAAGGTACCCAAAGATTATCATCAATTTGCCATACATCTAGGTCACATATCACTTTAGAGTCTACCACTTATCCTGGCATGCCAATTTCACGTTATATCTTGGACCATCTACACCTCTTCAACTTGGGAGCTAGCTTCACCACTAACCTGGGTGATGTGGTCACCTTTAGGAAGGGAGGGAGGGGGACGTAGTTTCACCCACCTATCACACCTTAAGGAGCTTTGCCATCTTATTTGCTGGAGTTAGCACATGTCATACCATATAAGGAGCTGTGCCGTCTTATTTTTTTGAGTGATCTTTGCCAGTTTATTTGCTTGAGCGAGCACCTGTTTTTACAAGATAGCACTTTAGAATATAAAGGAGCCTTACCACACACGAGCATAATGTCAAATTAGGGGAAGTCTAAAGTGACCTTACGACGATGAGCTTAATGCCAAACAGGGCACGTCTAAGAAATTTGTGTTTAGGACTCGTAATAGTGGTTGTACCATTTTTAATTTTTAACTAGCCTATATAAGTGAATTTCCGTAATAAGCATTACACATTCATTCCCTTGCAACCATAGAATGCTTAAGTTTTAACTTCCCCATATAAGTCAACTTCAATAATGATCATTACACATTCATTCCCTTGTATATGATGTGAGCCTAAATCATTAGAACATAATGTGTAAGCCTATAGACATGAGTCTATAGGTATACATAAGCTTGAACCCGTGAGTATAAGCATGAGCCTAGAGGCTTGAGCCCACTAGTAAGTGTGATGAGAGGCCAGCACATTAGATGTCTCTGAGCTTGTTTCTTCAAAAACTGTGTGAGCACACAAACATGAGTCTAGAGCGCGAGTCTAGAGATGCGCATAGGTCGTCCAGAGACATGAGTCTAGAGATGTGTGTGTGTGTCTAAAGGCGGGAGTCCCATAGAAATAAGCCTCATGATCTTGACTCCCCAAGAAAAGCGATATCTAGTAAATGCCAAGAAAAGCAATACAGAGCGTCAAAGAAAGCAAATTTGTTGGAAAAATCTGGGTGCACACACGACACACCCCTTCTATCCATTTCCCAAGCACATCATCTCCATTTTTCACTAAGAGTATCGATTCTTTTCCCCACATTCTGCATCTCCTAGGAAGCTTGGACACATACACGTGCAACTAACCTCATCAATGGAAACCCTCTAAGTACATATATAGATGGGGGGACCATGGTAGGTGTGGAAGCCAACCTTATCTCCTGTATAACAATTGGCCATGGAAGCACCTCCAAAGCGCTTTGAAGAATATAAGCTCACCCTCAACTCTAATTTAACATAAACACAACCTCACCCTAGTCAACATATTAGCCATATATAAATCCAATCTCTAAGCATCAAGCTATGAGATCTTGGATTAATATCATGTTGTGCATGGTCCAGAGACTATTATCTAGATACCCATGAAACATCATTAAATGGTAGTCTTGGCAATAATTTAGCCAGTCAAAAGGTGCACCTAATTTAAAGGGCCCACCAAGCCCCTTCCACAACAATAGAAGGAGGCCTTTCATGAAGATGCATGCAGAACTTCTACTTCTATATCCTATCGTCGCGCATGGTTTGGGCACCATCTACCCATGCAAAATCATTGATAATAGTGGTCATTGGGTGATAACCCCATTGATCAAAAGGCGTGGGTTGCTTCTACCAAAATCATTCATGATAGTGGTCGTGTGGTGATAGCTCCATTAATCAGAAGGCATGGGTTTCTTCTACCTACCAGGTGATTTTGAAGGGACCAAGCCACCTCCACAATAGAAGGAGGCCTACATGAAAGAAATCTACTTCACATCTACCTCTTTATGCCACCCTGACTACCCCAAGGCTACCCAAAGATTATCATCAATTTGCCATACCTCTAAGTCACATATCACTTTAGAGTCTACCACTTATCCTGGCATGCCAATTTCACGTTATATCTTGGACCATCTACACCTCTTCAACTTGGGAGCTAGCTTCACCACTAACCTGGGTGATGTGGTCATCTTTAGGAAGGGAGGGAGGGGGACATAGTTTCACCCAGGTTTCACTATAACACCACAAGGAGCTTTGCCGTCTTATTTGGTGGAAATAGCACATGTCATACCATATAAGGAGCTGTGCCATCTTATTTTTTTGAGTGATCTTTGCCAGCTTATTTGCTTGAGCGAGCACCTGTTTTTACAAGATAGCACTTTAGAGTATAAAGCAGCCTTATCACGAGCTTTAATGTCGAATTAGGGGAAGTCTAAAGTGACCTTACGACGATGAGCTTAATGCCAAACAGGGCACGTCTAAGAAACTTTTGTACATACTTACTTAGGACTCGTAATAGTGGTTGTACCATTTTTGATTTTTAACTAGCCTATATAAGTCACTTTCCGTAATAAGCATTAAACGTTCATTCCCTTGCAACCATAGAATACTTAAGTTTTAACTTCCCTATATAAGTCAACTTCAATAATGATCATTACACATTCATTCCCTTGTATATAATACTTACGATGTGTTCTCTTCTCTAATCTCGCTTGCTTGTGCGCTCTATTGAATCTTGCATGATTGATGGATGCTTGCTAGATAGGTTTGATTGTAGGTTTTTTCTTTCTTTCTTTTATTAGCTTCTTCCCCCCATTCTACCATTTGTGAGAGAAGACCACTCCAAAGGATATCCTCTTCTTGAATTAGAGTGAGGAAGAAGTGATTTTTCGTTCATGCATTTCATAATTTTGTTCTTAGCATTTCTAAATTCAAAGTGGAATAAACTAACCCAAAAACATAAGCCGCTTGTGCGTGAATTAGAGTGAGGAAGTTGTGAATTTTTTTGTTCATCCATTGCATAATTTTGTTCATTTCCATGGTGAAATTGGTAGCTTAGAGCATGTAAAATCAACAAAAAAACCAATAAACCACATGTAATCACTTTTATAGACACCATAAACGTGGATTCGAAATAATCCTTATAACCACCATCAAATCTTAAGAATCTCAAACACCTCAAAAAACCATGCCAAACCATCTCTCGGGTTGGGAGGCGTAAGTCCATAGTCCCATGAAAAAAAACCATGAGTCAACACACATAAGCTTAGAGATGTGAGCCGCCGTGAGTCAACACGTGAGCTTAGAGACATGAGTTGTAAGCCTAGAGACATCCACTATGAGTCTAGAGGCATATAAGACATGAGTCATGAGCCAAGTCTAGAGTTGTGAGTCGTGAGTCTAGAGACGTAAGTCAATAGACATGAGTCTGAAGCTGCGAGTTAACAAACGCGAGTCTGGTCAACCTAATAGTATACCAGGCAATTCAAACAGTATGGTACTAATGTGATTCTAGGAAACCTAATATTATAACAATGAATTAAAAGTGTTTGGTAAAGCAGCTCTTGAAGACCTATAAAGACACACCTACCTTGTCATACGAATTACACAAATAATTCTTGTCCTTTATAATTATTGGGGTGTAAGTACTACATGAGCCAGAACCTGTGAGTCCATAAGCATGAGCCTAGAGGCTTGAGCCCACTAGTAAGGGCGATGAGAGGCCAACTCATTAGATGTTTGTGAGCTTGTTTCTTCAAAAACTGTGTGAGCACACAAAAATGAGTCTAGAGCGCGAGTCTAGAGATGCACATAGGTCGTCCAGAGACATGAGTCTAGAGATGCGTGTGTGTGTCCAAAGGCATGAGTCCCATAGAAATAAGCCTCATGATCTTGACCCCCCAAGAGAAGCGAGTATATGCCAAGAAAAGCAATACAGAGCGTCAAAGAAAGCAAATTTGTTGGAAAAATCTGAGTGCACACACAAGACACACACCTTCTATACATTTCCCAAGCACATCATCTCCATTTTTCACTGAGAGTATCAATTATCTTTCCCACATTCTGCATCTCCTAGGAAGCGTGGACACGTACGTACACGTGCAACTAACCTCATCAATGGAAACCCTCTAAGTACATATATAGATGGGGGGACCATGGTAGGTATGGGAGCCAACCTTATCTCTTGTATTACAATTGGCCATGTAAGTACCTCCAAAGCGCTTTAAAGAATATAACCTCACCCTCGACTCTATTTTAACATAAACACAACCTCACCCTAGTCCACATATTAGCCATATATAAATCCAATCTCTAAGCATCAAGTTATGAGATCTTGGATTAATATCATGTTGTGCATGGTCTAGAGACTATTATCTAGATACCCATGAAACATCATTAAATGGTAGTCTTGGCAATAATTTTGCCAATCAAAAGGTGCACCTAGTTTAAAGGGCCCACCAAGCCCCTTCCACAAAAATAGAAGGAGGCCTTTCATGAAGATGCATGCATAACTTCTACTTCTATATCCTATCGTCGCTCGTGCATGGTTTGGGCACCATCTACCCATGCAAAATCATTCATGATAGTGGTCATGGGGTGATAACCCCATTGATCAAAAGGCGTGGGTTGCTTCTACCAAAATCATTCATGATAGTGTACCTCTTTAGGCCACCTTGACTACCCCAAGGTACCCAAAGATTATCATCAATTTGCCATACATCTAGGTCACATATCACTTTAGAGTCTACCACTTATCCTGGCATGCCAATTTCACGTTATATCTTGGACCATCTACACCTCTTCAACTTGGGAGCTAGCTTCACCACTAACCTGGGTGATGTGGTCACCTTTAGGAAGGGAGGGAGGGGGACGTAGTTTCACCCACCTATCACACCTTAAGGAGCTTTGCCATCTTATTTGCTGGAGTTAGCACATGTCATACCATATAAGGAGCTGTGCCGTCTTATTTTTTTGAGTGATCTTTGCCAGTTTATTTGCTTGAGCGAGCACCTGTTTTTACAAGATAGCACTTTAGAATATAAAGGAGCCTTACCACACACGAGCATAATGTCAAATTAGGGGAAGTCTAAAGTGACCTTACGACGATGAGCTTAATGCCAAACAGGGCACGTCTAAGAAATTTGTGTTTAGGACTCGTAATAGTGGTTGTACCATTTTTAATATTTAACTAGCCTATATAAGTGAATTTCCGTAA
Organism: Cibotium barometz; assembly: GCF_041138505.1. Taxonomy (NCBI): domain Eukaryota; kingdom Viridiplantae; phylum Streptophyta; class Polypodiopsida; order Cyatheales; family Cibotiaceae; genus Cibotium; species Cibotium barometz. The sequence continues at coordinate 3,549,844 of NC_141075.1, forward strand.
TAAGCATTACACATTCATTCCCTTGCAACCATAGAATGCTTAAGTTTTAACTTCCCCATATAAGTCAACTTCAATAATGATCATTACACATTCATTCCCTTGTATATGATGTGAGCCTAAATCATTAGAACATAATGTGTAAGCCTATAGACATGAGTCTATAGGTATACATAAGCTTGAACCCGTGAGTATAAGCATGAGCCTAGAGGCTTGAGCCCACTAGTAAGTGTGATGAGAGGCCAGCTCATTAGATGTCTCTGAGCTTGTTTCTTCAAAAACTGTGTGAGCACACAAACATGAGTCTAGAGCGCGAGTCTAGAGATGCGCATAGGTCGTCCAGAGACATGAGTCTAGAGATGTGTGTGTGTGTCTAAAGGCGGGAGTCCCATAGAAATAAGCCTCATGATCTTGACTCCCCAAGAAAAGCGATATCTAGTAAATGCCAAGAAAAGCAATACAGAGCGTCAAAGAAAGCAAATTTGTTGGAAAAATCTGGGTGCACACACGACACACCCCTTCTATCCATTTCCCAAGCACATCATCTCCATTTTTCACTAAGAGTATCGATTCTTTTCCCCACATTCTGCATCTCCTAGGAAGCTTGGACACATACACGTGCAACTAACCTCATCAATGGAAACCCTCTAAGTACATATATAGATGGGGGGACCATGGTAGGTGTGGAAGCCAACCTTATCTCCTGTATAACAATTGGCCATGGAAGCACCTCCAAAGCGCTTTGAAGAATATAAGCTCACCCTCAACTCTAATTTAACATAAACACAACCTCACCCTAGTCAACATATTAGCCATATATAAATCCAATCTCTAAGCATCAAGCTATGAGATCTTGGATTAATATCATGTTGTGCATGGTCCAGAGACTATTATCTAGATACCCATGAAACATCATTAAATGGTAGTCTTGGCAATAATTTAGCCAGTCAAAAGGTGCACCTAATTTAAAGGGCCCACCAAGCCCCTTCCACAACAATAGAAGGAGGCCTTTCATGAAGATGCATGCAGAACTTCTACTTCTATATCCTATCGTCGCGCATGGTTTGGGCACCATCTACCCATGCAAAATCATTGATAATAGTGGTCATTGGGTGATAACCCCATTGATCAAAAGGCGTGGGTTGCTTCTACCAAAATCATTCATGATAGTGGTCGTGTGGTGATAGCTCCATTAATCAGAAGGCATGGGTTTCTTCTACCTACCAGGTGATTTTGAAGGGACCAAGCCACCTCCACAATAGAAGGAGGCCTACATGAAAGAAATCTACTTCACATCTACCTCTTTATGCCACCCTGACTACCCCAAGGCTACCCAAAGATTATCATCAATTTGCCATACCTCTAAGTCACATATCACTTTAGAGTCTACCACTTATCCTGGCATGCCAATTTCACGTTATATCTTGGACCATCTACACCTCTTCAACTTGGGAGCTAGCTTCACCACTAACCTGGGTGATGTGGTCATCTTTAGGAAGGGAGGGAGGGGGACATAGTTTCACCCAGGTTTCACTATAACACCACAAGGAGCTTTGCCGTCTTATTTGGTGGAAATAGCACATGTCATACCATATAAGGAGCTGTGCCATCTTATTTTTTTGAGTGATCTTTGCCAGCTTATTTGCTTGAGCGAGCACCTGTTTTTACAAGATAGCACTTTAGAGTATAAAGCAGCCTTATCACGAGCTTTAATGTCGAATTAGGGGAAGTCTAAAGTGACCTTACGACGATGAGCTTAATGCCAAACAGGGCACGTCTAAGAAACTTTTGTACATACTTACTTAGGACTCGTAATAGTGGTTGTACCATTTTTGATTTTTAACTAGCCTATATAAGTCACTTTCCGTAATAAGCATTAAACGTTCATTCCCTTGCAACCATAGAATACTTAAGTTTTAACTTCCCTATATAAGTCAACTTCAATAATGATCATTACACATTCATTCCCTTGTATATAATACTTAAGATGTGTTCTCTTCTCTAATCTCGCTTGCTTGTGCGCTCTATTGAATCTTGCATGATTGATGGATGCTTGCTAGATAGGTTTGATTGTAGGTTTTTTCTTTCTTTCTTTTATTAGCTTCTTCCCCCCATTCTACCATTTGTGAGAGAAGACCACTCCAAAGGATATCCTCTTCTTGAATTAGAGTGAGGAAGAAGTGATTTTTCGTTCATGCATTTCATAATTTTGTTCTTAGCATTTCTAAATTCAAAGTGGAATAAACTAACCCAAAAACATAAGCCGCTTGTGCGTGAATTAGAGTGAGGAAGTTGTGAATTTTTTTGTTCATCCATTGCATAATTTTGTTCATTTCCATGGTGAAATTGGTAGCTTAGAGCATGTAAAATCAACAAAAAAACCAATAAACCACATGTAATCACTTTTATAGACACCATAAACGTGGATTCGAAATAATCCTTATAACCACCATCAAATCTTAAGAATCTCAAACACCTCAAAAAACCATGCCAAACCATCTCTCGGGTTGGGAGACGTAAGTCCATAGTCCCATGAAAAAAAACCATGAGTCAACACACATAAGCTTAGAGATGTGAGCCGCCGTGAGTCAACACGTGAGCTTAGAGACATGAGTTGTAAGCCTAGAGACATCCACTATGAGTCTAGAGGCATATAAGACATGAGTCATGAGCCAAGTCTAGAGTTGTGAGTCGTGAGTCTAGAGACGTAAGTCAATAGACATGAGTCTGAAGCTGCGAGTTAACAAACGCGAGTCTGGTCAACCTAATAGTATACCAGGCAATTCAAACAGTATGGTACTAATGTGATTCTAGGAAACCTAATATTATAACAATGAATTAAAAGTGTTTGGTAAAGCAGCTCTTGAAGACCTATAAAGACACACCTACCTTGTCATACGAATTACACAAATAATTCTTGTCCTTTATAATTATTGGGTGTAAGTACTACATGAGCCAGAACCTGTGAGTCCATAAGCATGAGCCTAGAGGCTTGAGCCCACTAGTAAGGGCGATGAGAGGCCAACTCATTAGATGTTTGTGAGCTTGTTTCTTCAAAAACTGTGTGAGCACACAAAAATGAGTCTAGAGCGCGAGTCTAGAGATGCACATAGGTCGTCCAGAGACATGAGTCTAGAGATGCGTGTGTGTGTCCAAAGGCATGAGTCCCATAGAAATAAGCCTCATGATCTTGACCCCCCAAGAGAAGCGAGTATATGCCAAGAAAAGCAATACAGAGCGTCAAAGAAAGCAAATTTGTTGGAAAAATCTGAGTGCACACACAAGACACACACCTTCTATACATTTCCCAAGCACATCATCTCCATTTTTCACTGAGAGTATCAATTATCTTTCCCACATTCTGCATCTCCTAGGAAGCGTGGACACGTACACGTGCAACTAACCTCATCAATGGAAACCCTCTAAGTACATATATAGATGGGGGGACCATGGTAGGTATGGGAGCCAACCTTATCTCTTGTATTACAATTGGCCATGTAAGTACCTCCAAAGCGCTTTAAAGAATATAACCTCACCCTCGACTCTATTTTAACATAAACACAACCTCACCCTAGTCCACATATTAGCCATATATAAATCCAATCTCTAAGCATCAAGTTATGAGATCTTGGATTAATATCATGTTGTGCATGGTCTAGAGACTATTATCTAGATACCCATGAAACATCATTAAATGGTAGTCTTGGCAATAATTTTGCCAATCAAAAGGTGCACCTAGTTTAAAGGGCCCACCAAGCCCCTTCCACAAAAATAGAAGGAGGCCTTTCATGAAGATGCATGCATAACTTCTACTTCTATATCCTATCGTCGCTCGTGCATGGTTTGGGCACCATCTACCCATGCAAAATCATTCATGATAGTGGTCATGGGGTGATAACCCCATTGATCAAAAGGCGTGGGTTGCTTCTACCAAAATCATTCATGATAGTGTACCTCTTTAGGCCACCTTGACTACCCCAAGGTACCCAAAGATTATCATCAATTTGCCATACATCTAGGTCACATATCACTTTAGAGTCTACCACTTATCCTGGCATGCCAATTTCACGTTATATCTTGGACCATCTACACCTCTTCAACTTGGGAGCTAGCTTCACCACTAACCTGGGTGATGTGGTCACCTTTAGGAAGGGAGGGAGGGGGACGTAGTTTCACCCACCTATCACACCTTAAGGAGCTTTGCCATCTTATTTGCTGGAGTTAGCACATGTCATACCATATAAGGAGCTGTGCCGTCTTATTTTTTTGAGTGATCTTTGCCAGTTTATTTGCTTGAGCGAGCACCTGTTTTTACAAGATAGCACTTTAGAATATAAAGGAGCCTTACCACACACGAGCATAATGTCAAATTAGGGGAAGTCTAAAGTGACCTTACGACGATGAGCTTAATGCCAAACAGGGCACGTCTAAGAAATTTGTGTTTAGGACTCGTAATAGTGGTTGTACCATTTTTAATTTTTAACTAGCCTATATAAGTGAATTTCCGTAATAAGCATTACACATTCATTCCCTTGCAACCATAGAATGCTTAAGTTTTAACTTCCCCATATAAGTCAACTTCAATAATGATCATTACACATTCATTCCCTTGTATATGATGTGAGCCTAAATCATTAGAACATAATGTGTAAGCCTATAGACATGAGTCTATAGGTATACATAAGCTTGAACCCGTGAGTATAAGCATGAGCCTAGAGGCTTGAGCCCACTAGTAAGTGTGATGAGAGGCCAGCTCATTAGATGTCTCTGAGCTTGTTTCTTCAAAAACTGTGTGAGCACACAAACATGAGTCTAGAGCGCGAGTCTAGAGATGCGCATAGGTCGTCCAGAGACATGAGTCTAGAGATGTGTGTGTGTGTCTAAAGGCGGGAGTCCCATAGAAATAAGCCTCATGATCTTGACTCCCCAAGAAAAGCGATATCTAGTAAATGCCAAGAAAAGCAATACAGAGCGTCAAAGAAAGCAAATTTGTTGGAAAAATCTGGGTGCACACACGACACACCCCTTCTATCCATTTCCCAAGCACATCATCTCCATTTTTCACTAAGAGTATCGATTCTTTTCCCCACATTCTGCATCTCCTAGGAAGCTTGGACACATACACGTGCAACTAACCTCATCAATGGAAACCCTCTAAGTACATATATAGATGGGGGGACCATGGTAGGTGTGGAAGCCAACCTTATCTCCTGTATAACAATTGGCCATGGAAGCACCTCCAAAGCGCTTTGAAGAATATAAGCTCACCCTCAACTCTAATTTAACATAAACACAACCTCACCCTAGTCAACATATTAGCCATATATAAATCCAATCTCTAAGCATCAAGCTATGAGATCTTGGATTAATATCATGTTGTGCATGGTCCAGAGACTATTATCTAGATACCCATGAAACATCATTAAATGGTAGTCTTGGCAATAATTTAGCCAGTCAAAAGGTGCACCTAATTTAAAGGGCCCACCAAGCCCCTTCCACAACAATAGAAGGAGGCCTTTCATGAAGATGCATGCAGAACTTCTACTTCTATATCCTATCGTCGCGCATGGTTTGGGCACCATCTACCCATGCAAAATCATTGATAATAGTGGTCATTGGGTGATAACCCCATTGATCAAAAGGCGTGGGTTGCTTCTACCAAAATCATTCATGATAGTGGTCGTGTGGTGATAGCTCCATTAATCAGAAGGCATGGGTTTCTTCTACCTACCAGGTGATTTTGAAGGGACCAAGCCACCTCCACAATAGAAGGAGGCCTACATGAAAGAAATCTACTTCACATCTACCTCTTTATGCCACCCTGACTACCCCAAGGCTACCCAAAGATTATCATCAATTTGCCATACCTCTAAGTCACATATCACTTTAGAGTCTACCACTTATCCTGGCATGCCAATTTCACGTTATATCTTGGACCATCTACACCTCTTCAACTTGGGAGCTAGCTTCACCACTAACCTGGGTGATGTGGTCATCTTTAGGAAGGGAGGGAGGGGGACATAGTTTCACCCAGGTTTCACTATAACACCACAAGGAGCTTTGCCGTCTTATTTGGTGGAAATAGCACATGTCATACCATATAAGGAGCTGTGCCATCTTATTTTTTTGAGTGATCTTTGCCAGCTTATTTGCTTGAGCGAGCACCTGTTTTTACAAGATAGCACTTTAGAGTATAAAGCAGCCTTATCACGAGCTTTAATGTCGAATTAGGGGAAGTCTAAAGTGACCTTACGACGATGAGCTTAATGCCAAACAGGGCACGTCTAAGAAACTTTTGTACATACTTACTTAGGACTCGTAATAGTGGTTGTACCATTTTTGATTTTTAACTAGCCTATATAAGTCACTTTCCGTAATAAGCATTAAACGTTCATTCCCTTGCAACCATAGAATACTTAAGTTTTAACTTCCCTATATAAGTCAACTTCAATAATGATCATTACACATTCATTCCCTTGTATATAATACTTAAGATGTGTTCTCTTCTCTAATCTCGCTTGCTTGTGCGCTCTATTGAATCTTGCATGATTGATGGATGCTTGCTAGATAGGTTTGATTGTAGGTTTTTTCTTTCTTTCTTTTATTAGCTTCTTCCCCCCATTCTACCATTTGTGAGAGAAGACCACTCCAAAGGATATCCTCTTCTTGAATTAGAGTGAGGAAGAAGTGATTTTTCGTTCATGCATTTCATAATTTTGTTCTTAGCATTTCTAAATTCAAAGTGGAATAAACTAACCCAAAAACATAAGCCGCTTGTGCGTGAATTAGAGTGAGGAAGTTGTGAATTTTTTTGTTCATCCATTGCATAATTTTGTTCATTTCCATGGTGAAATTGGTAGCTTAGAGCATGTAAAATCAACAAAAAAACCAATAAACCACATGTAATCACTTTTATAGACACCATAAACGTGGATTCGAAATAATCCTTATAACCACCATCAAATCTTAAGAATCTCAAACACCTCAAAAAACCATGCCAAACCATCTCTCGGGTTGGGAGACGTAAGTCCATAGTCCCATGAAAAAAAACCATGAGTCAACACACATAAGCTTAGAGATGTGAGCCGCCGTGAGTCAACACGTGAGCTTAGAGACATGAGTTGTAAGCCTAGAGACATCCACTATGAGTCTAGAGGCATATAAGACATGAGTCATGAGCCAAGTCTAGAGTTGTGAGTCGTGAGTCTAGAGACGTAAGTCAATAGACATGAGTCTGAAGCTGCGAGTTAACAAACGCGAGTCTGGTCAACCTAATAGTATACCAGGCAATTCAAACAGTATGGTACTAATGTGATTCTAGGAAACCTAATATTATAACAATGAATTAAAAGTGTTTGGTAAAGCAGCTCTTGAAGACCTATAAAGACACACCTACCTTGTCATACGAATTACACAAATAATTCTTGTCCTTTATAATTATTGGGGTGTAAGTACTACATGAGCCAGAACCTGTGAGTCCATAAGCATGAGCCTAGAGGCTTGAGCCCACTAGTAAGGGCGATGAGAGGCCAACTCATTAGATGTTTGTGAGCTTGTTTCTTCAAAAACTGTGTGAGCACACAAAAATGAGTCTAGAGCGCGAGTCTAGAGATGCACATAGGTCGTCCAGAGACATGAGTCTAGAGATGCGTGTGTGTGTCCAAAGGCATGAGTCCCATAGAAATAAGCCTCATGATCTTGACCCCCCAAGAGAAGCGAGTATATGCCAAGAAAAGCAATACAGAGCGTCAAAGAAAGCAAATTTGTTGGAAAAATCTGAGTGCACACACAAGACACACACCTTCTATACATTTCCCAAGCACATCATCTCCATTTTTCACTGAGAGTATCAATTATCTTTCCCACATTCTGCATCTCCTAGGAAGCGTGGACACGTACGTACACGTGCAACTAACCTCATCAATGGAAACCCTCTAAGTACATATATAGATGGGGGGACCATGGTAGGTATGGGAGCCAACCTTATCTCTTGTATTACAATTGGCCATGTAAGTACCTCCAAAGCGCTTTAAAGAATATAACCTCACCCTCGACTCTATTTTAACATAAACACAACCTCACCCTAGTCCACATATTAGCCATATATAAATCCAATCTCTAAGCATCAAGTTATGAGATCTTGGATTAATATCATGTTGTGCATGGTCTAGAGACTATTATCTAGATACCCATGAAACATCATTAAATGGTAGTCTTGGCAATAATTTTGCCAATCAAAAGGTGCACCTAGTTTAAAGGGCCCACCAAGCCCCTTCCACAAAAATAGAAGGAGGCCTTTCATGAAGATGCATGCATAACTTCTACTTCTATATCCTATCGTCGCTCGTGCATGGTTTGGGCACCATCTACCCATGCAAAATCATTCATGATAGTGGTCATGGGGTGATAACCCCATTGATCAAAAGGCGTGGGTTGCTTCTACCAAAATCATTCATGATAGTGTACCTCTTTAGGCCACCTTGACTACCCCAAGGTACCCAAAGATTATCATCAATTTGCCATACATCTAGGTCACATATCACTTTAGAGTCTACCACTTATCCTGGCATGCCAATTTCACGTTATATCTTGGACCATCTACACCTCTTCAACTTGGGAGCTAGCTTCACCACTAACCTGGGTGATGTGGTCACCTTTAGGAAGGGAGGGAGGGGGACGTAGTTTCACCCACCTATCACACCTTAAGGAGCTTTGCCATCTTATTTGCTGGAGTTAGCACATGTCATACCATATAAGGAGCTGTGCCGTCTTATTTTTTTGAGTGATCTTTGCCAGTTTATTTGCTTGAGCGAGCACCTGTTTTTACAAGATAGCACTTTAGAATATAAAGGAGCCTTACCACACACGAGCATAATGTCAAATTAGGGGAAGTCTAAAGTGACCTTACGACGATGAGCTTAATGCCAAACAGGGCACGTCTAAGAAATTTGTGTTTAGGACTCGTAATAGTGGTTGTACCATTTTTAATATTTAACTAGCCTATATAAGTGAATTTCCGTAATAAGCATTACACATTCATTCCCTTGCAACCATAGAATGCTTAAGTTTTAACTTCCCCATATAAGTCAACTTCAATAATGATCATTACACATTCATTCCCTTGTATATGATGTGAGCCTAAATCATTAGAACATAATGTGTAAGCCTATAGACATGAGTCTATAGGTATACATAAGCTTGAACCCGTGAGTATAAGCATGAGCCTAGAGGCTTGAGCCCACTAGTAAGTGTGATGAGAGGCCAGCTCATTAGATGTCTCTGAGCTTGTTTCTTCAAAAACTGTGTGAGCACACAAACATGAGTCTAGAGCGCGAGTCTAGAGATGCGCATAGGTCGTCCAGAGACATGAGTCTAGAGATGTGTGTGTGTGTCTAAAGGCGGGAGTCCCATAGAAATAAGCCTCATGATCTTGACTCCCCAAGAAAAGCGATATCTAGTAAATGCCAAGAAAAGCAATACAGAGCGTCAAAGAAAGCAAATTTGTTGGAAAAATCTGGGTGCACACACGACACACCCCTTCTATCCATTTCCCAAGCACATCATCTCCATTTTTCACTAAGAGTATCGATTCTTTTCCCCACATTCTGCATCTCCTAGGAAGCTTGGACACATACACGTGCAACTAACCTCATCAATGGAAACCCTCTAAGTACATATATAGATGGGGGGACCATGGTAGGTGTGGAAGCCAACCTTATCTCCTGTATAACAATTGGCCATGGAAGCACCTCCAAAGCGCTTTGAAGAATATAAGCTCACCCTCAACTCTAATTTAACATAAACACAACCTCACCCTAGTCAACATATTAGCCATATATAAATCCAATCTCTAAGCATCAAGCTATGAGATCTTGGATTAATATCATGTTGTGCATGGTCCAGAGACTATTATCTAGATACCCATGAAACATCATTAAATGGTAGTCTTGGCAATAATTTAGCCAGTCAAAAGGTGCACCTAATTTAAAGGGCCCACCAAGCCCCTTCCACAACAATAGAAGGAGGCCTTTCATGAAGATGCATGCAGAACTTCTACTTCTATATCCTATCGTCGCGCATGGTTTGGGCACCATCTACCCATGCAAAATCATTGATAATAGTGGTCATTGGGTGATAACCCCATTGATCAAAAGGCGTGGGTTGCTTCTACCAAAATCATTCATGATAGTGGTCGTGTGGTGATAGCTCCATTAATCAGAAGGCATGGGTTTCTTCTACCTACCAGGTGATTTTGAAGGGACCAAGCCACCTCCACAATAGAAGGAGGCCTACATGAAAGAAATCTACTTCACATCTACCTCTTTATGCCACCCTGACTACCCCAAGGCTACCCAAAGATTATCATCAATTTGCCATACCTCTAAGTCACATATCACTTTAGAGTCTACCACTTATCCTGGCATGCCAATTTCACGTTATATCTTGGACCATCTACACCTCTTCAACTTGGGAGCTAGCTTCACCACTAACCTGGGTGATGTGGTCATCTTTAGGAAGGGAGGGAGGGGGACATAGTTTCACCCAGGTTTCACTATAACACCACAAGGAGCTTTGCCGTCTTATTTGGTGGAAATAGCACATGTCATACCATATAAGGAGCTGTGCCATCTTATTTTTTTGAGTGATCTTTGCCAGCTTATTTGCTTGAGCGAGCACCTGTTTTTACAAGATAGCACTTTAGAGTATAAAGCAGCCTTATCACGAGCTTTAATGTCGAATTAGGGGAAGTCTAAAGTGACCTTACGACGATGAGCTTAATGCCAAACAGGGCACGTCTAAGAAACTTTTGTACATACTTACTTAGGACTCGTAATAGTGGTTGTACCATTTTTGATTTTTAACTAGCCTATATAAGTCACTTTCCGTAATAAGCATTAAACGTTCATTCCCTTGCAACCATAGAATACTTAAGTTTTAACTTCCCTATATAAGTCAACTTCAATAATGATCATTACACATTCATTCCCTTGTATATAATACTTACGATGTGTTCTCTTCTCTAATCTCGCTTGCTTGTGCGCTCTATTGAATCTTGCATGATTGATGGATGCTTGCTAGATAGGTTTGATTGTAGGTTTTTTCTTTCTTTCTTTTATTAGCTTCTTCCCCCCATTCTACCATTTGTGAGAGAAGACCACTCCAAAGGATATCCTCTTCTTGAATTAGAGTGAGGAAGAAGTGATTTTTCGTTCATGCATTTCATAATTTTGTTCTTAGCATTTCTAAATTCAAAGTGGAATAAACTAACCCAAAAACATAAGCCGCTTGTGCGTGAATTAGAGTGAGGAAGTTGTGAATTTTTTTGTTCATCCATTGCATAATTTTGTTCATTTCCATGGTGAAATTGGTAGCTTAGAGCATGTAAAATCAACAAAAAAACCAATAAACCACATGTAATCACTTTTATAGACACCATAAACGTGGATTCGAAATAATCCTTATAACCACCATCAAATCTTAAGAATCTCAAACACCTCAAAAAACCATGCCAAACCATCTCTCGGGTTGGGAGACGTAAGTCCATAGTCCCATGAAAAAAAACCATGAGTCAACACACATAAGCTTAGAGATGTGAGCCGCCGTGAGTCAACACGTGAGCTTAGAGACATGAGTTGTAAGCCTAGAGACATCCACTATGAGTCTAGAGGCATATAAGACATGAGTCATGAGCCAAGTCTAGAGTTGTGAGTCGTGAGTCTAGAGACGTAAGTCAATAGACATGAGTCTGAAGCTGCGAGTTAACAAACGCGAGTCTGGTCAACCTAATAGTATACCAGGCAATTCAAACAGTATGGTACTAATGTGATTCTAGGAAACCTAATATTATAACAATGAATTAAAAGTGTTTGGTAAAGCAGCTCTTGAAGACCTATAAAGACACACCTACCTTGTCATACGAATTACACAAATAATTCTTGTCCTTTATAATTATTGGGGTGTAAGTACTACATGAGCCAGAACCTGTGAGTCCATAAGCATGAGCCTAGAGGCTTGAGCCCACTAGTAAGGGCGATGAGAGGCCAACTCATTAGATGTTTGTGAGCTTGTTTCTTCAAAAACTGTGTGAGCACACAAAAATGAGTCTAGAGCGCGAGTCTAGAGATGCACATAGGTCGTCCAGAGACATGAGTCTAGAGATGCGTGTGTGTGTCCAAAGGCATGAGTCCCATAGAAATAAGCCTCATGATCTTGACCCCCCAAGAGAAGCGAGTATATGCCAAGAAAAGCAATACAGAGCGTCAAAGAAAGCAAATTTGTTGGAAAAATCTGAGTGCACACACAAGACACACACCTTCTATACATTTCCCAAGCACATCATCTCCATTTTTCACTGAGAGTATCAATTATCTTTCCCACATTCTGCATCTCCTAGGAAGCGTGGACACGTACGTACACGTGCAACTAACCTCATCAATGGAAACCCTCTAAGTACATATATAGATGGGGGGACCATGGTAGGTATGGGAGCCAACCTTATCTCTTGTATTACAATTGGCCATGTAAGTACCTCCAAAGCGCTTTAAAGAATATAACCTCACCCTCGACTCTATTTTAACATAAACACAACCTCACCCTAGTCCACATATTAGCCATATATAAATCCAATCTCTAAGCATCAAGTTATGAGATCTTGGATTAATATCATGTTGTGCATGGTCTAGAGACTATTATCTAGATACCCATGAAACATCATTAAATGGTAGTCTTGGCAATAATTTTGCCAATCAAAAGGTGCACCTAGTTTAAAGGGCCCACCAAGCCCCTTCCACAAAAATAGAAGGAGGCCTTTCATGAAGATGCATGCATAACTTCTACTTCTATATCCTATCGTCGCTCGTGCATGGTTTGGGCACCATCTACCCATGCAAAATCATTCATGATAGTGGTCATGGGGTGATAACCCCATTGATCAAAAGGCGTGGGTTGCTTCTACCAAAATCATTCATGATAGTGTACCTCTTTAGGCCACCTTGACTACCCCAAGGTACCCAAAGATTATCATCAATTTGCCATACATCTAGGTCACATATCACTTTAGAGTCTACCACTTATCCTGGCATGCCAATTTCACGTTATATCTTGGACCATCTACACCTCTTCAACTTGGGAGCTAGCTTCACCACTAACCTGGGTGATGTGGTCACCTTTAGGAAGGGAGGGAGGGGGACGTAGTTTCACCCACCTATCACACCTTAAGGAGCTTTGCCATCTTATTTGCTGGAGTTAGCACATGTCATACCATATAAGGAGCTGTGCCGTCTTATTTTTTTGAGTGATCTTTGCCAGTTTATTTGCTTGAGCGAGCACCTGTTTTTACAAGATAGCACTTTAGAATATAAAGGAGCCTTACCACACACGAGCATAATGTCAAATTAGGGGAAGTCTAAAGTGACCTTACGACGATGAGCTTAATGCCAAACAGGGCACGTCTAAGAAATTTGTGTTTAGGACTCGTAATAGTGGTTGTACCATTTTTAATATTTAACTAGCCTATATAAGTGAATTTCCGTAATAAGCATTACACATTCATTCCCTTGCAACCATAGAATGCTTAAGTTTTAACTTCCCCATATAAGTCAACTTCAATAATGATCATTACACATTCATTCCCTTGTATATGATGTGAGCCTAAATCATTAGAACATAATGTGTAAGCCTATAGACATGAGTCTATAGGTATACATAAGCTTGAACCCGTGAGTATAAGCATGAGCCTAGAGGCTTGAGCCCACTAGTAAGTGTGATGAGAGGCCAGCTCATTAGATGTCTCTGAGCTTGTTTCTTCAAAAACTGTGTGAGCACACAAACATGAGTCTAGAGCGCGAGTCTAGAGATGCGCATAGGTCGTCCAGAGACATGAGTCTAGAGATGTGTGTGTGTGTCTAAAGGCGGGAGTCCCATAGAAATAAGCCTCATGATCTTGACTCCCCAAGAAAAGCGATATCTAGTAAATGCCAAGAAAAGCAATACAGAGCGTCAAAGAAAGCAAATTTGTTGGAAAAATCTGGGTGCACACACGACACACCCCTTCTATCCATTTCCCAAGCACATCATCTCCATTTTTCACTAAGAGTATCGATTCTTTTCCCCACATTCTGCATCTCCTAGGAAGCTTGGACACATACACGTGCAACTAACCTCATCAATGGAAACCCTCTAAGTACATATATAGATGGGGGGACCATGGTAGGTGTGGAAGCCAACCTTATCTCCTGTATAACAATTGGCCATGGAAGCACCTCCAAAGCGCTTTGAAGAATATAAGCTCACCCTCAACTCTAATTTAACATAAACACAACCTCACCCTAGTCAACATATTAGCCATATATAAATCCAATCTCTAAGCATCAAGCTATGAGATCTTGGATTAATATCATGTTGTGCATGGTCCAGAGACTATTATCTAGATACCCATGAAACATCATTAAATGGTAGTCTTGGCAATAATTTAGCCAGTCAAAAGGTGCACCTAATTTAAAGGGCCCACCAAGCCCCTTCCACAACAATAGAAGGAGGCCTTTCATGAAGATGCATGCAGAACTTCTACTTCTATATCCTATCGTCGCGCATGGTTTGGGCACCATCTACCCATGCAAAATCATTGATAATAGTGGTCATTGGGTGATAACCCCATTGATCAAAAGGCGTGGGTTGCTTCTACCAAAATCATTCATGATAGTGGTCGTGTGGTGATAGCTCCATTAATCAGAAGGCATGGGTTTCTTCTACCTACCAGGTGATTTTGAAGGGACCAAGCCACCTCCACAATAGAAGGAGGCCTACATGAAAGAAATCTACTTCACATCTACCTCTTTATGCCACCCTGACTACCCCAAGGCTACCCAAAGATTATCATCAATTTGCCATACCTCTAAGTCACATATCACTTTAGAGTCTACCACTTATCCTGGCATGCCAATTTCACGTTATATCTTGGACCATCTACACCTCTTCAACTTGGGAGCTAGCTTCACCACTAACCTGGGTGATGTGGTCATCTTTAGGAAGGGAGGGAGGGGGACATAGTTTCACCCAGGTTTCACTATAACACCACAAGGAGCTTTGCCGTCTTATTTGGTGGAAATAGCACATGTCATACCATATAAGGAGCTGTGCCATCTTATTTTTTTGAGTGATCTTTGCCAGCTTATTTGCTTGAGCGAGCACCTGTTTTTACAAGATAGCACTTTAGAGTATAAAGCAGCCTTATCACGAGCTTTAATGTCGAATTAGGGGAAGTCTAAAGTGACCTTACGACGATGAGCTTAATGCCAAACAGGGCACGTCTAAGAAACTTTTGTACATACTTACTTAGGACTCGTAATAGTGGTTGTACCATTTTTGATTTTTAACTAGCCTATATAAGTCACTTTCCGTAATAAGCATTAAACGTTCATTCCCTTGCAACCATAGAATACTTAAGTTTTAACTTCCCTATATAAGTCAACTTCAATAATGATCATTACACATTCATTCCCTTGTATATAATACTTACGATGTGTTCTCTTCTCTAATCTCGCTTGCTTGTGCGCTCTATTGAATCTTGCATGATTGATGGATGCTTGCTAGATAGGTTTGATTGTAGGTTTTTTCTTTCTTTCTTTTATTAGCTTCTTCCCCCCATTCTACCATTTGTGAGAGAAGACCACTCCAAAGGATATCCTCTTCTTGAATTAGAGTGAGGAAGAAGTGATTTTTCGTTCATGCATTTCATAATTTTGTTCTTAGCATTTCTAAATTCAAAGTGGAATAAACTAACCCAAAAACATAAGCCGCTTGTGCGTGAATTAGAGTGAGGAAGTTGTGAATTTTTTTGTTCATCCATTGCATAATTTTGTTCATTTCCATGGTGAAATTGGTAGCTTAGAGCATGTAAAATCAATAAAAAAACCAATAAACCACATGTAATCACTTTTATAGACACCATAAACGTGGATTCGAAATAATCCTTATAACCACCATCAAATCTTAAGAATCTCAAACACCTCAAAAAACCATGCCAAACCATCTCTCGGGTTGGGAGACGTAAGTCCATAGTCCCATGAAAAAAAACCATGAGTCAACACACATAAGCTTAGAGATGTGAGCCGCCGTGAGTCAACACGTGAGCTTAGAGACATGAGTTGTAAGCCTAGAGACATCCACTATGAGTCTAGAGGCATATAAGACATGAGTCATGAGCCAAGTCTAGAGTTGTGAGTCGTGAGTCTAGAGACGTAAGTCAATAGACATGAGTCTGAAGCTGCGAGTTAACAAACGCGAGTCTGGTCAACCTAATAGTATACCAGGCAATTCAAACAGTATGGTACTAATGTGATTCTAGGAAACCTAATATTATAACAATGAATTAAAAGTGTTTGGTAAAGCAGCTCTTGAAGACCTATAAAGACACACCTACCTTGTCATACGAATTACACAAATAATTCTTGTCCTTTATAATTATTGGGGTGTAAGTACTACATGAGCCAGAACCTGTGAGTCCATAAGCATGAGCCTAGAGGCTTGAGCCCACTAGTAAGGGCGATGAGAGGCCAACTCATTAGATGTTTGTGAGCTTGTTTCTTCAAAAACTGTGTGAGCACACAAAAATGAGTCTAGAGCGCGAGTCTAGAGATGCACATAGGTCGTCCAGAGACACGAGTCTAGAGATGCGTGTGTGTGTCCAAAGGCATGAGTCCCATAGAAATAAGCCTCATGATCTTGACCCCCCAAGAGAAGCGAGTATATGCCAAGAAAAGCAATACAGAGCGTCAAAGAAAGCAAATTTGTTGGAAAAATCTGAGTGCACACACAAGACACACACCTTCTATACATTTCCCAAGCACATCATCTCCATTTTTCACTGAGAGTATCAATTATCTTTCCCACATTCTGCATCTCCTAGGAAGCGTGGACACGTACGTACACGTGCAACTAACCTCATCAATGGAAACCCTCTAAGTACATATATAGATGGGGGGACCATGGTAGGTATGGGAGCCAACCTTATCTCTTGTATTACAATTGGCCATGTAAGTACCTCCAAAGCGCTTTAAAGAATATAACCTCACCCTCGACTCTATTTTAACATAAACACAACCTCACCCTAGTCCACATATTAGCCATATATAAATCCAATCTCTAAGCATCAAGTTATGAGATCTTGGATTAATATCATGTTGTGCATGGTCTAGAGACTATTATCTAGATACCCATGAAACATCATTAAATGGTAGTCTTGGCAATAATTTTGCCAATCAAAAGGTGCACCTAGTTTAAAGGGCCCACCAAGCCCCTTCCACAAAAATAGAAGGAGGCCTTTCATGAAGATGCATGCATAACTTCTACTTCTATATCCTATCGTCGCTCGTGCATGGTTTGGGCACCATCTACCCATGCAAAATCATTCATGATAGTGGTCATGGGGTGATAACCCCATTGATCAAAAGGCGTGGGTTGCTTCTACCAAAATCATTCATGATAGTGTACCTCTTTAGGCCACCTTGACTACCCCAAGGTACCCAAAGATTATCATCAATTTGCCATACATCTAGGTCACATATCACTTTAGAGTCTACCACTTATCCTGGCATGCCAATTTCACGTTATATCTTGGACCATCTACACCTCTTCAACTTGGGAGCTAGCTTCACCACTAACCTGGGTGATGTGGTCACCTTTAGGAAGGGAGGGAGGGGGACGTAGTTTCACCCACCTATCACACCTTAAGGAGCTTTGCCATCTTATTTGCTGGAGTTAGCACATGTCATACCATATAAGGAGCTGTGCCGTCTTATTTTTTTGAGTGATCTTTGCCAGTTTATTTGCTTGAGCGAGCACCTGTTTTTACAAGATAGCACTTTAGAATATAAAGGAGCCTTACCACACACGAGCATAATGTCAAATTAGGGGAAGTCTAAAGTGACCTTACGACGATGAGCTTAATGCCAAACAGGGCACGTCTAAGAAATTTGTGTTTAGGACTCGTAATAGTGGTTGTACCATTTTTAATTTTTAACTAGCCTATATAAGTGAATTTCCGTAATAAGCATTACACATTCATTCCCTTGCAACCATAGAATGCTTAAGTTTTAACTTCCCCATATAAGTCAACTTCAATAATGATCATTACACATTCATTCCCTTGTATATGATGTGAGCCTAAATCATTAGAACATAATGTGTAAGCCTATAGACATGAGTCTATAGGTATACATAAGCTTGAACCCGTGAGTATAAGCATGAGCCTAGAGGCTTGAGCCCACTAGTAAGTGTGATGAGAGGCCAGCTCATTAGATGTCTCTGAGCTTGTTTCTTCAAAAACTGTGTGAGCACACAAACATGAGTCTAGAGCGCGAGTCTAGAGATGCGCATAGGTCGTCCAGAGACATGAGTCTAGAGATGTGTGTGTGTGTCTAAAGGCGGGAGTCCCATAGAAATAAGCCTCATGATCTTGACTCCCCAAGAAAAGCGATATCTAGTAAATGCCAAGAAAAGCAATACAGAGCGTCAAAGAAAGCAAATTTGTTGGAAAAATCTGGGTGCACACACGACACACACCTTCTATCCATTTCCCAAGCACATCATCTCCATTTTTCACTAAGAGTATCGATTCTTTTCCCCACATTCTGCATCTCCTAGGAAGCTTGGACACATACACGTGCAACTAACCTCATCAATGGAAACCCTCTAAGTACATATATAGATGGGGGGACCATGGTAGGTGTGGTGGAAGCCAACCTTATCTCCTGTATAACAATTGGCCATGGAAGCACCTCCAAAGCGCTTTGAAGAATATAAGCTCACCCTCAACTCTAATTTAACATAAACACAACCTCACCCTAGTCAACATATTAGCCATATATAAATCCAATCTCTAAGCATCAAGCTATGAGATCTTGGATTAATATCATGTTGTGCATGGTCCAGAGACTATTATCTAGATACCCATGAAACATCATTAAATGGTAGTCTTGGCAATAATTTAGCCAGTCAAAAGGTGCACCTAATTTAAAGGGCCCACCAAGCCCCTTCCACAACAATAGAAGGAGGCCTTTCATGAAGATGCATGCAGAACTTCTACTTCTATATCCTATCGTCGCGCATGGTTTGGGCACCATCTACCCATGCAAAATCATTGATAATAGTGGTCATTGGGTGATAACCCCATTGATCAAAAGGCGTGGGTTGCTTCTACCAAAATCATTCATGATAGTGGTCGTGTGGTGATAGCTCCATTAATCAGAAGGCATGGGTTTCTTCTACCTACCAGGTGATTTTGAAGGGACCAAGCCACCTCCACAATAGAAGGAGGCCTACATGAAAGAAATCTACTTCACATCTACCTCTTTATGCCACCCTGACTACCCCAAGGCTACCCAAAGATTATCATCAATTTGCCATACCTCTAAGTCACATATCACTTTAGAGTCTACCACTTATCCTGGCATGCCAATTTCACGTTATATCTTGGACCATCTACACCTCTTCAACTTGGGAGCTAGCTTCACCACTAACCTGGGTGATGTGGTCATCTTTAGGAAGGGAGGGAGGGGGACATAGTTTCACCCAGGTTTCACTATAACACCACAAGGAGCTTTGCCGTCTTATTTGGTGGAAATAGCACATGTCATACCATATAAGGAGCTGTGCCATCTTATTTTTTTGAGTGATCTTTGCCAGCTTATTTGCTTGAGCGAGCACCTGTTTTTACAAGATAGCACTTTAGAGTATAAAGCAGCCTTATCACGAGCTTTAATGTCGAATTAGGGGAAGTCTAAAGTGACCTTACGACGATGAGCTTAATGCCAAACAGGGCACGTCTAAGAAACTTTTGTACATACTTACTTAGGACTCGTAATAGTGGTTGTACCATTTTTGATTTTTAACTAGCCTATATAAGTCACTTTCCGTAATAAGCATTAAACGTTCATTCCCTTGCAACCATAGAATACTTAAGTTTTAACTTCCCTATATAAGTCAACTTCAATAATGATCATTACACATTCATTCCCTTGTATATAATACTTACGATGTGTTCTCTTCTCTAATCTCGCTTGCTTGTGCGCTCTATTGAATCTTGCATGATTGATGGATGCTTGCTAGATAGGTTTGATTGTAGGTTTTTTCTTTCTTTCTTTTATTAGCTTCTTCCCCCCATTCTACCATTTGTGAGAGAAGACCACTCCAAAGGATATCCTCTTCTTGAATTAGAGTGAGGAAGAAGTGATTTTTCGTTCATGCATTTCATAATTTTGTTCTTAGCATTTCTAAATTCAAAGTGGAATAAACTAACCCAAAAACATAAGCCGCTTGTGCGTGAATTAGAGTGAGGAAGTTGTGAATTTTTTTGTTCATCCATTGCATAATTTTGTTCATTTCCATGGTGAAATTGGTAGCTTAGAGCATGTAAAATCAACAAAAAAACCAATAAACCACATGTAATCACTTTTATAGACACCATAAACGTGGATTCGAAATAATCCTTATAACCACCATCAAATCTTAAGAATCTCAAACACCTCAAAAAACCATGCCAAACCATCTCTCGGGTTGGGAGGCGTAAGTCCATAGTCCCATGAAAAAAAACCATGAGTCAACACACATAAGCTTAGAGATGTGAGCCGCCGTGAGTCAACACGTGAGCTTAGAGACATGAGTTGTAAGCCTAGAGACATCCACTATGAGTCTAGAGGCATATAAGACATGAGTCATGAGCCAAGTCTAGAGTTGTGAGTCGTGAGTCTAGAGACGTAAGTCAATAGACATGAGTCTGAAGCTGCGAGTTAACAAACGCGAGTCTGGTCAACCTAATAGTATACCAGGCAATTCAAACAGTATGGTACTAATGTGATTCTAGGAAACCTAATATTATAACAATGAATTAAAAGTGTTTGGTAAAGCAGCTCTTGAAGACCTATAAAGACACACCTACTGTAACGTACCCATCTTCACTAATAAAGAAATGTCCATGCAATTATGAGTTTTTATGGTATAAATATCAATAATTTAATTATTTGAGTCATTTCCACTTAGAATCTTCAAATTCTGAGCCCAAATTTGGAATCTGCGCGCGATTTTACCCTAATATAGGATTTTACAGCATCCAAAACGGACACCGGATCAAGCTTATACGCTAATTTCAATCATTTTAGTTAGAAAATGGCGACCTTTAAACCTTAATAAATGCACGACCGCACGTCCGTTTGACGAACGGTCTGAACCCCTGCGACCAGGAGAACCTCCCGGACAAAAAAATTTTTCGCCCCCCGGGGCGGTCCGGCACGCAAATCGAGGCGGGCGCCCCAAATTTGGGTACCCCGCCCCAAAATTTGGTCCGTACACACTTACTAGGGCACCCGTACAATGGCCGCCCAAGAACCAAAGGACGGCCGTCCACTGTTTGGTCCGCGCATACCCTTGGGCGGACACCCGGACACCCAGACCGGATAAGGTACATGCGTACCACTCCTTTCCCAGGCAACCAGCACCGTACCTTTCCCGTAGACCCATGCAGGCCACTGATCCATACCCTTTGAAGGTACACCGTCCTTTCGTCCTTCCTTTGCGCAGCGCCCGCACCCTCACCCCTCAGCTATATAAACCCCGGGGTGCTCTTCAGTCGGCACGCACTTCTGTGTAGCGTATGCCCTGTTGTGCCGCCGTCCGTACCGCCGTAGTGTACTTGCTGCAAGTACAGCCGCCCTTGCAGCCACCCCTCTCACACCCCCTCATTTGGCTCTTTTCAGATAAGCCAATTTTCCTCCATCCTCCTCTTGCCATGGACCAGTGTCCTTAACTCTTCTCCCCCCCCCCCCGTGTGAATAGACTTACAGAGAGGCTTGCAGCCACCCCTCCAAACCCTCTCCACGTTTTTGCCTTTGGCCTTAAGGACACCCTCACAATCCCCCCCCCCCCCCATTTGCGTAGACTTTAGTAAGGGATTTTTAGCTCAAGCGAGGGTTCGTGCGCCATATTGTTTTGCTCGCACGGTGAGCAAACGAGCTCGGAATTCAGATCCGACTGAAGCGTTTCGATCGCAGCAGCGAGCTCTACAAGGCGACACCTAAGATGGCCTCATCCCGAAGACGGCAAAATATTGCCTCAAGAGGCGCACGTAACAACGAGATGGAGGGAGATGCGCCCATTGCGGCTCCAGTCCGCCCTTTTCAAGTCCCTCAAGGAAACGGTGACCAGGTTAGCTTGGTTAATTTTCAAAAGAAGAGAATTTTCCTTAAATTAGTATTAATAAATGGTGTCTTTTTCTTTTAAAACAAGGACATAAAAGTTATACGAAATTACGAATTATGTGATGTTGTTTTTGATAAATTGCGTTGAAATTGCTATCTTCATGAATTGTGAATGCTATACTTAGAAAGTTGCATTGAAGTTGTTATCTTTGGAAATCAAGGTTCTTTTTGGCTTCAACGCTAACTCCGTTCCGTGCTTGTGTAGCCGGGCGGCGTCGTTAGCAAAGCCCGGTAATGGTCCAAGGTATCCCTCATACCTTTGGAGGAATAAGGATCGCCGATTGAGGCGAGTGATTGTGATGAGGCTGCCTAGTTCTGAGGGCCCAGGCTAGTGCGGTAAATAAGCCCACCCTAGTGCGCAGACATCCCTCTGAGGGGCGGGAGGATCGAGCGATGGAGCCTGAGAGGGCGACAGGCCGGCTTGAGTCCTCGCCAGCGGCCGACGATGAGGTGTATGGTCCCGTAGGGTTTTGCCCAGCATGTAGAGGCTGGAAGGCCGAATTCTAGATCATCGGCAGAATAAGAATAAGAGAGCCGGATTGGCTTGTATGGAAATGGATTCATGTATAAACTTTTTATATAATTGCATCTTGTCTTTGGTATGATTATATTGTGTAAGAAGGCTGTTATAACGAACCTTGTGAAGAAGGGCCCTAATTAAGGAATATGCTTATTTATGTCAAACAGTGTGGTAGCTTTAATTAGAAAACAAATTGATGCGTGAGTAGGGTGGAAAGTGGGAGGATGGAATGCCCTGACGGCACCATCCTACGGATGGGTGGACCCGATTAGTCGGGTAGCTTTCCAACAAATTAAGTGAAAGCCCTACGTTAGATAGTTAGGTTCTTGGGCAACTCTATTCTAGAAAACTAGGTCAGCGGCTGTGCCTTGCATAAGATGAGGAAAAAAGCGTTGTCTCTAGACATCAAGTCTAGTAGTTGCCCAATTTTTGATCAATTGCCCTATGGGTGATTTGATGCTTAGGAAATCACGCTCCCCCTGCGGGATAGAGCTAGGTCATACCTATGAATCGTATCCTTGAATCTCTACAGGGTCAAGGTGTCGATGAATAGGAAATTTTTCTCAAGATAAGACTTAGCGGACTATCTTAAGTGTTTCTCCCATTTTTAAAGGGAGGAACCTTACAATTGGTATCAGAGCCTGTTTGGCTCCTAGGAATTGCTGTTTAAGGACTGTTTTGTAATAAATGTTTTACCTAACATAATTAGTAAAGACATCCTACTAAAACAAATAAATTAAATTGATGTTTGAATGATTGTAGGAAGAGGAAGATGCCTACTCCAAATTTCTAGTTTTCCAATGCATCTTCGAGACTGCTAGTCACTCCTCGAATTTCGAGTTCCGCGACACCATGGTGCAGATATTAGAGAAGATATCCCTCCCTCATTTCTCTCGTATTCAGAGAGGATGGGGTAGAGATTTCTGGAGTCGTGGGCCGAGATACTTCATCATCCGAGCAGATCAGACTGGGAACCTCACCACCGACCTTAAGCGGATTCGTTGGATTGAGAAGCTGAAGATGGTCCGCTTATTTTGGTTCGTCGGTACCCCCAGGGACGACACCTCGGTGACTATAGATGGGGTTCGCATACCTCAGGATCGTTGGGTGTATGACAAAGTGATGCAGGTCTTACCTGCTGATAGAGTAGCGGTGTTTGGACCCACCCCAATCCAGAGTTTACCACCCTTACCATCAGTTTTTAGAGTCTTAGAAACTACAGCGGAACCCCCATATTTCACATATGTGGACCGCTCTACCCTTATGTCACAGTGAAGCCTAGGAATTTCCCTTGATGTCAAATAAGACTAATTATATTAGTCTCAGATCTTTGTAATAAAACTTGTCCTTGTAAATATTTGGAAATAAAATAATTTCAATGGTTTTTGCTCTCCAAAAATTAAGCGTTGTGCAAATATGAATCTTGTAATCTTAAAAATTGTTTTTACGATGGTGACCAGGATGACCACCCTCCACTTCCCAATGCGCTTTACACCGATACCCAGGAGAAGAAGCTCCTGCTCAAGCAAATGCAACCTCCCTCCTTTAAAGGAGAAGGTTCAAAGGTTGAGAAGGATGCTGAAGTCTGGATTGAGGCGATGGACGATTATTTCTCTGCTGCCGGTACTGGGGTAGCAAATCAGTCTATGCTCGCACGGTTTCGCCTCACTGGAGATGCTAAACTCTGGTGGAAACAGTGGTGCCGTGACAAGGAGGTCGCCGAGCATTCTCAAACGTGGGAAGACATCAAGCAGGCAGTGAAGGAAAGATATCTTCCTCCATCCCATGAGTCCATAAAGATGAATGAGTTCTTTAGTCTTAGACAGTGCACCCTAACTCTTGAGGATTACTACTCCAAATTTATTACCCTTCGGAAGTATGCCCCAGCTATGACTACTTCCCAGCAAGTGGCTCGTTTCTGCCAAGGTCTAAATGAACCCCTAGATTCCCGCCTTGAAGCAATGAGGCCAACCACTTTACAGGATGCTCTCATACGAGCTAAGCCCCTTGTGAAAGAAATGAAGGCTAACAAACCGAAGAATCAAAAGAGATCTTACCCTGAGGCAAACCTTAGAGATCAACCCTACAAGAAACCTCAACAGAATTTTCCCTACTACAACAGAGGGCGACAAGGCAACTCTTTTGCCCCCCGCTCGTATGCTGCTTCTTCCAGAGAAGGCCCTCTGTGTTTTGAGTGCAATGAGCCGGGACACTTTAGAGCCAACTGTCCCAAGTTGGCAACATCATTCCCCCAAGGTAACAGAGGAAATCAAGGCCGTGGAACCCCTACCCACCAAGGTGCAAGAGGCAGT
The DNA here is from genome assembly GCF_041138505.1 of Cibotium barometz. Classification (NCBI taxonomy): domain Eukaryota; kingdom Viridiplantae; phylum Streptophyta; class Polypodiopsida; order Cyatheales; family Cibotiaceae; genus Cibotium; species Cibotium barometz. Next base: position 3,574,923 of record NC_141075.1, read on the forward strand.
GGTCGTGGCAGAGGCCGCGGAGGAACAGTTGCTAGAACTGCCTGTGTTATAAGTGAAGAACCAACCTTGGAAGAGACTGAAGAAGAGCGCGCCACCGTCCATGCGGCGGTAGAACACCAAGGTCCGAATAAACAATTTGGTGTAATCCAAACCCCCGCCACTCATCACGGTAAGCCATTTCAGCTTTTGATTGATTGTGGCAGTACCCATTCATTCCTTTCTCCTAGGTGCTTGCAAAAATTAAACTTGAGTCAAAAATCAGCTAGAAAAATGATTGTAGAGTTAGCCAGTGGGAAAGAAGTAGTATCTCGCCACTCTATAGGAAACCTTGATTTTGAGCTGGGTAATGAGCAAACTCACGGTCACTTTAGAGTCTTGCCATTAGGAATTTATGATGGAATCCTTGGGATGGATTGGTTAATTGCAAACAAAGCTAGCATTCATTGTAACCAGGGGAGTATCACTTTTGAAAATGAGCATGGCCAAGTAATATCTGTTCAGGGGATCACAGGAAAACCTAAGTCTAGAGTAGTCAAGGCAAAACATCTTCTCAAGGGAACACGTAAGGGTCAGCAAGTTTTCTTAGTCAAACTCAACAAAGTCATTGAACCTAGTATGGAGACAGAACCCTCTTGGCTCCAAGAATTCTCTGACATCTTCCCTGACGAGCTTACAGGATTACCACCTCCTCGAGAAGTCGACCATGAGATCGAGGTGATCCCTGGAGCTCAACCCGTCTCAAAAACTCCCTATAAAATGTCCCTACCTGAAGCCATTGAACTTAAGGAGCAACTTTCCCAACTCATTGAACAAGGATTTGTACGCCCCAGTAGCTCTCCGTGGGGAGCACCTGTTCTTTTCCAAAAAAAGAAGGACGGGACTCTCCGCCTCTGCATAGATTATCGAGGGCTAAATCAAGTCACTGTCAAGAATAAGTATCCTATTCCTCGCATCGATGAACTTCTTGACAGGCTTCATGGGGCCAAAGTCTTTTCAAAAATAGATTTGAGGTCTGGTTACTATCAGATCAGAGTCAAGGAAGAAGATATACCCAAAACAGCCTTCAATACCCGTTATGGCCACTATGAGTTTACTGTAATGTCATTCGGGTTAACCAATGCTCCTGCAACCTTCAACCGCCTAATGCAAGATATATTCCGCCCGTACTTGGATGAGTTTGTGCTTGTTTTCTTTGATGACATCCTAATCTACTCCAAATCAATGGAAGAGCATGAGGAGCATGTGCGTAGAGTTCTGCAATTGCTGCGCAGACACAAACTCTATGCCAAGAAGAGCAAATGTACTTTCTTTACTCATCAAATTGAGTATCTTGGATTCATCGTCTCCGAAGATGGCATCTCAGTAGACCCTGCCAAGGTCAAGGATATTCTAGATTGGCCACCCCCTAAATCAGTTCGTGAAATTCGTGGATTCTTGGGAATCACGGGTTGGTATAGGATTTTTATCAAAGATTATGCCTTGGTAGCTGCACCCTTGACAGATCTTCTTAAAAAGGACTGCAAAATAGTGTGGCTGCCAATCCATCAAAACAGCTTTGATCAGCTGAAAGTCATTATTACTTCTGCCCCAGTCTTAAAGCTTCCCGATTTCTCCAAGGAATTTGAAGTGGTTACCGATGCTAGTAGCCTAGCACTTGGTGGTGTCTTAGGCCAAGAAGGAAGACCAGTCGCTTATACTTCCCGCAAGCTGAAGCAATATGAAGCGAACTATGCCACCCATGATTTGGAACTCTTAGCAGTTGTTCATTGCCTCAAATTATGGAGACATTATCTCTTGGGAGGCAAATTCCTGCTTGTAACTGACCACAAAAGTCTAAAGTGGATCTTCACCCAGCCTAACCTCAACATGCGGCAAAGAAGATGGATTGAAATTCTACAAGAATATGATTTCGACATCAAATTCCGCCCTGGGAAAGATAATGTGGTAGCTGATGCACTTAGCCGCAAATCTTTCTTGAATGCAATTTCAATGCCAAATAATCCCATACTAGTCAAGGTGGAAGAAGTCTCATCTCATGACCCAGATTATCAAAGGATGATAAAGTTAGTAGAAGAAGGGGGACATTCAGAGAAAGAGAAGAATCTAATCAAGGGATACTCCACTCATGAAGGAAGCCTCTACTTCAATCACAGGCTATGTATCCCTAAGGATCCTGCTTTAAAGAAACTAATCCTCCATGAAGCTCATGATAGCCCTGCTGCAGGACACCCAGGTTATGCAAAAACATTAAATGTGGTAAGAAGGAGCTTTCATTGGGCAGGCTTGAAAAATGATGTGCTTCGGTACTTGAAACAATGTCTCTCATGCCAAAGGATCAAGGCTGAAAGAGTCAAGATGCCTGGAAAGCTTCAACCCTTAGATATTCCCCAAATGAAGTGGGAGTGCATTAGTATGGATTTTGTCACAAGTCTCCCCACTGTTCAAGGAGGATATGACTCCATTCTAGTAGTAGTAGACTTACTTACCAAAGTAGCTCACCTTATACCGGCAAAGAAGACCTTCAAAGCTTCTGATGTTGCTCGTATATTCATCAAGGAAGTCTTCAAACTTCATGGTCTCCCAAAAAGGATAGTAAGTGATCGGGATTCTGACTTCACCTCAAAATTCTGGCAGTCTTTATTTCAAGCTCTGGGGACTCAGCTTTGCTTTAGCACAGCTTATCATCCAGAGACCGATGGCCAGACTGAAAGAGTCAATCAAGTAATTGAAGACATTCTCAGAGCATACTGTGGACGGGAACCCAGAAGGTGGATTCAATACCTTCCTCTGGTGGAATTCGCCTACAATGCGTCTTATCATCAAAGCATAGGAATGTCACCATTCAAAGCACTCTATGGGCAAGAATGCTTATCTCCTCTAAATTTCTCTGATCCGACCATAAGAGTTGAGGCATCCAGGAAAATGCTCGAAGAGATGGAGGAACAAACCAAAGCTATCCAAAGGGATATTAAAGCTGCCCAAGATCGACAAAAGCATTATGCTGACAACAAGAGGTCTGAAAGGATCTTCAAGGAAGGAGACAAGGTTCTTCTACGAGTACGCCCCAAACGAAGTTCTCTATCTCTTGGGAAATATAAGAAGCTCAGCCCTAGGTATTGTGGTCCTTATACAGTTATCAAGTGTCTAGGTAAAAGTGCCTATAAACTCCAACTTCCAGCCCATATCAAAGTCCATAATGTATTTCATGTAAGTCTGTTAAAGCCATATGTCCCCAGTCTCGATCATATTCTTGATGATGAACAAGTTGTAATCCCTACTCAAGGAGTCCTTGAATTACAGCCCAATAGCATCATAGATTCTAGGGAAAGGCAACTCCGAAATAGAACTCTTGTAGAACATCTAGTTCAGTGGAAAGATTACCCTGAAGAGGATGCAACTTGGGAAGATGAAGCTACACTCTTAAAGGATTATCCCCAATTCATGACGAGATGAGGACATCTCGATTTCTTTAAGGGGGGAAGGATGTAACGTACCCATCTTCACTAATAAAGAAATGTCCATGCAATTATGAGTTTTTATGGTATAAATATCAATAATTTAATTATTTGAGTCATTTCCACTTAGAATCTTCAAATTCTGAGCCCAAATTTGGAATCTGCGCGCGATTTTACCCTAATATAGGATTTTACAGCATCCAAAACGGACACCGGATCAAGCTTATACGCTAATTTCAATCATTTTAGTTAGAAAATGGCGACCTTTAAACCTTAATAAATGCACGACCGCACGTCCGTTTGACGAACGGTCTGAACCCCTGCGACCAGGAGAACCTCCCGGACAAAAAAAATTTTCGCCCCCCGGGGCGGTCCGGCACGCAAATCGAGGCGGGCGCCCCAAATTTGGGTACCCCGCCCCAAAATTTGGTCCGTACACACTTACTAGGGCACTCGTACAATGGCCGCCCAAGAACCAAAGGACGGCCGTCCACTGTTTGGTCCGCGCATACCCTTGGGCGGACACCTGGACACCCAGACCGGATAAGGTACATGCGTACCACTCCTTTCCCAGGCAACCAGCACCGTACCTTTCCCGTAGACCCATGCAGGCCACTGATCCATAGCCTTTGAAGGTACACCGTCCTTTCGTCCTTCCTTTGCGCAGCGCCCGCACCCTCACCCCTCAGCTATATAAACCCCGGGGTGCTCTTCAGTCGGCACGCACTTCTGTGTAGCGTATGCCCTGTTGTGCCGCCGTCCGTACCGCCGTAGTGTACTTGCTGCAAGTACAGCCGCCCTTGCAGCCACCCCTCTCACACCCCCTCATTTGGCTCTTTTCAGATAAGCCAATTTTCCTCCATCCTCCTCTTGCCATGGACCAGTGTCCTTAACTCTTCTCCCCCCCCCCCCGTGTGAATAGACTTACAGAGAGGCTTGCAGCCACCCCTCCAAACCCTCTCCACGTTTTTGCCTTTGGCCTTAAGGACACCCTCACAATTCCCCCCCCCCCCCCCATTTGCGTAGACTTTAGTAAGGGATTTTTAGCTCAAGCGAGGGTTCGTGCGCCATATTGTTTTGCTCGCACGGTGAGCAAACGAGCTCGGAATTCAGATCCGACTGAAGCGTTTCGATCGCAGCAGCGAGCTCTACAAGGCGACACCTAAGATGGCCTCATCCCGAAGACGGCAAAATATTGCCTCAAGAGGCGCACGTAACAACGAGATGGAGGGAGATGCGCCCATTGCGGCTCCAGTCCGCCCTTTTCAAGTCCCTCAAGGAAACGGTGACCAGGTTAGCTTGGTTAATTTTCAAAAGAAGAGAATTTTCCTTAAATTAGTATTAATAAATGGTGTCTTTTTCTTTTAAAACAAGGACATAAAAGTTATACGAAATTACGAATTATGTGATGTTGTTTTTGATAAATTGCGTTGAAATTGCTATCTTCATGAATTGTGAATGCTATACTTAGAAAGTTGCATTGAAGTTGTTATCTTTGGAAATCAAGGTTCTTTTTGGCTTCAACGCTAACTCCGTTCCGTGCTTGTGTAGCCGGGCGGCGTCGTTAGCAAAGCCCGGTAATGGTCCAAGGTATCCCTCATACCTTTGGAGGAATAAGGATCGCCGATTGAGGCGAGTGATTGTGATGAGGCTGCCTAGTTCTGAGGGCCCAGGCTAGTGCGGTAAATAAGCCCACCCTAGTGCGCAGACATCCCTCTGAGGGGCGGGAGGATCGAGCGATGGAGCCTGAGAGGGCGACAGGCCGGCTTGAGTCCTCGCCAGCGGCCGACGATGAGGTGTATGGTCCCGTAGGGTTTTGCCCAGCATGTAGAGGCTGGAAGGCCGAATTCTAGATCATCGGCAGAATAAGAATAAGAGAGCCGGATTGGCTTGTATGGAAATGGATTCATGTATAAACTTTTTATATAATTGCATCTTGTCTTTGGTATGATTATATTGTGTAAGAAGGCTGTTATAACGAACCTTGTGAAGAAGGGCCCTAATTAAGGAATATGCTTATTTATGTCAAACAGTGTGGTAGCTTTAATTAGAAAACAAATTGATGCGTGAGTAGGGTGGAAAGTGGGAGGATGGAATGCCCTGACGGCACCATCCTACGGATGGGTGGACCCGATTAGTCGGGTAGCTTTCCAACAAATTAAGTGAAAGCCCTACGTTAGATAGTTAGGTTCTTGGGCAACTCTATTCTAGAAAACTAGGTCAGCGGCTGTGCCTTGCATAAGATGAGGAAAAAAGCGTTGTCTCTAGACATCAAGTCTAGTAGTTGCCCAATTTTTGATCAATTGCCCTATGGGTGATTTGATGCTTAGGAAATCACGCTCCCCCTGCGGGATAGAGCTAGGTCATACCTATGAATCGTATCCTTGAATCTCTACAGGGTCAAGGTGTCGATGAATAGGAAATTTTTCTCAAGATAAGACTTAGCGGACTATCTTAAGTGTTTCTCCCATTTTTAAAGGGAGGAACCTTACACCTACCTTGTCATACGAATTACACAAATAATTCTTGTCCTTTATAATTATTGGGGTGTAAGTACTACATGAGCCAGAACCTGTGAGTCCATAAGCATGAGCCTAGAGGCTTGAGCCCACTAGTAAGGGCGATGAGAGGCCAACTCATTAGATGTTTGTGAGCTTGTTTCTTCAAAAACTGTGTGAGCACACAAAAATGAGTCTAGAGCGCGAGTCTAGAGATGCACATAGGTCGTCCAGAGACATGAGTCTAGAGATGCGTGTGTGTGTCCAAAGGCATGAGTCCCATAGAAATAAGCCTCATGATCTTGACCCCCCAAGAGAAGCGAGTATATGCCAAGAAAAGCAATACAGAGCGTCAAAGAAAGCAAATTTGTTGGAAAAATCTGAGTGCACACACAAGACACACACCTTCTATACATTTCCCAAGCACATCATCTCCATTTTTCACTGAGAGTATCAATTATCTTTCCCACATTCTGCATCTCCTAGGAAGCGTGGACACGTACGTACACGTGCAACTAACCTCATCAATGGAAACCCTCTAAGTACATATATAGATGGGGGGACCATGGTAGGTATGGGAGCCAACCTTATCTCTTGTATTACAATTGGCCATGTAAGTACCTCCAAAGCGCTTTAAAGAATATAACCTCACCCTCGACTCTATTTTAACATAAACACAACCTCACCCTAGTCCACATATTAGCCATATATAAATCCAATCTCTAAGCATCAAGTTATGAGATCTTGGATTAATATCATGTTGTGCATGGTCTAGAGACTATTATCTAGATACCCATGAAACATCATTAAATGGTAGTCTTGGCAATAATTTTGCCAATCAAAAGGTGCACCTAGTTTAAAGGGCCCACCAAGCCCCTTCCACAAAAATAGAAGGAGGCCTTTCATGAAGATGCATGCATAACTTCTACTTCTATATCCTATCGTCGCTCGTGCATGGTTTGGGCACCATCTACCCATGCAAAATCATTCATGATAGTGGTCATGGGGTGATAACCCCATTGATCAAAAGGCGTGGGTTGCTTCTACCAAAATCATTCATGATAGTGTACCTCTTTAGGCCACCTTGACTACCCCAAGGTACCCAAAGATTATCATCAATTTGCCATACATCTAGGTCACATATCACTTTAGAGTCTACCACTTATCCTGGCATGCCAATTTCACGTTATATCTTGGACCATCTACACCTCTTCAACTTGGGAGCTAGCTTCACCACTAACCTGGGTGATGTGGTCACCTTTAGGAAGGGAGGGAGGGGGACGTAGTTTCACCCACCTATCACACCTTAAGGAGCTTTGCCATCTTATTTGCTGGAGTTAGCACATGTCATACCATATAAGGAGCTGTGCCGTCTTATTTTTTTGAGTGATCTTTGCCAGTTTATTTGCTTGAGCGAGCACCTGTTTTTACAAGATAGCACTTTAGAATATAAAGGAGCCTTACCACACACGAGCATAATGTCAAATTAGGGGAAGTCTAAAGTGACCTTACGACGATGAGCTTAATGCCAAACAGGGCACGTCTAAGAAATTTGTGTTTAGGACTCGTAATAGTGGTTGTACCATTTTTAATTTTTAACTAGCCTATATAAGTGAATTTCCGTAATAAGCATTACACATTCATTCCCTTGCAACCATAGAATGCTTAAGTTTTAACTTCCCCATATAAGTCAACTTCAATAATGATCATTACACATTCATTCCCTTGTATATGATGTGAGCCTAAATCATTAGAACATAATGTGTAAGCCTATAGACATGAGTCTATAGGTATACATAAGCTTGAACCCGTGAGTATAAGCATGAGCCTAGAGGCTTGAGCCCACTAGTAAGTGTGATGAGAGGCCAGCTCATTAGATGTCTCTGAGCTTGTTTCTTCAAAAACTGTGTGAGCACACAAACATGAGTCTAGAGCGCGAGTCTAGAGATGCGCATAGGTCGTCCAGAGACATGAGTCTAGAGATGTGTGTGTGTGTCTAAAGGCGGGAGTCCCATAGAAATAAGCCTCATGATCTTGACTCCCCAAGAAAAGCGATATCTAGTAAATGCCAAGAAAAGCAATACAGAGCGTCAAAGAAAGCAAATTTGTTGGAAAAATCTGGGTGCACACACGACACACCCCTTCTATCCATTTCCCAAGCACATCATCTCCATTTTTCACTAAGAGTATCGATTCTTTTCCCCACATTCTGCATCTCCTAGGAAGCTTGGACACATACACGTGCAACTAACCTCATCAATGGAAACCCTCTAAGTACATATATAGATGGGGGGACCATGGTAGGTGTGGAAGCCAACCTTATCTCCTGTATAACAATTGGCCATGGAAGCACCTCCAAAGCGCTTTGAAGAATATAAGCTCACCCTCAACTCTAATTTAACATAAACACAACCTCACCCTAGTCAACATATTAGCCATATATAAATCCAATCTCTAAGCATCAAGCTATGAGATCTTGGATTAATATCATGTTGTGCATGGTCCAGAGACTATTATCTAGATACCCATGAAACATCATTAAATGGTAGTCTTGGCAATAATTTAGCCAGTCAAAAGGTGCACCTAATTTAAAGGGCCCACCAAGCCCCTTCCACAACAATAGAAGGAGGCCTTTCATGAAGATGCATGCAGAACTTCTACTTCTATATCCTATCGTCGCGCATGGTTTGGGCACCATCTACCCATGCAAAATCATTGATAATAGTGGTCATTGGGTGATAACCCCATTGATCAAAAGGCGTGGGTTGCTTCTACCAAAATCATTCATGATAGTGGTCGTGTGGTGATAGCTCCATTAATCAGAAGGCATGGGTTTCTTCTACCTACCAGGTGATTTTGAAGGGACCAAGCCACCTCCACAATAGAAGGAGGCCTACATGAAAGAAATCTACTTCACATCTACCTCTTTATGCCACCCTGACTACCCCAAGGCTACCCAAAGATTATCATCAATTTGCCATACCTCTAAGTCACATATCACTTTAGAGTCTACCACTTATCCTGGCATGCCAATTTCACGTTATATCTTGGACCATCTACACCTCTTCAACTTGGGAGCTAGCTTCACCACTAACCTGGGTGATGTGGTCATCTTTAGGAAGGGAGGGAGGGGGACATAGTTTCACCCAGGTTTCACTATAACACCACAAGGAGCTTTGCCGTCTTATTTGGTGGAAATAGCACATGTCATACCATATAAGGAGCTGTGCCATCTTATTTTTTTGAGTGATCTTTGTCAGCTTATTTGCTTGAGCGAGCACCTGTTTTTACAAGATAGCACTTTAGAGTATAAAGCAGCCTTATCACGAGCTTTAATGTCGAATTAGGGGAAGTCTAAAGTGACCTTACGACGATGAGCTTAATGCCAAACAGGGCACGTCTAAGAAACTTTTGTACATACTTACTTAGGACTCGTAATAGTGGTTGTACCATTTTTGATTTTTAACTAGCCTATATAAGTCACTTTCCGTAATAAGCATTAAACGTTCATTCCCTTGCAACCATAGAATACTTAAGTTTTAACTTCCCTATATAAGTCAACTTCAATAATGATCATTACACATTCATTCCCTTGTATATAATACTTACGATGTGTTCTCTTCTCTAATCTCGCTTGCTTGTGCGCTCTATTGAATCTTGCATGATTGATGGATGCTTGCTAGATAGGTTTGATTGTAGGTTTTTTCTTTCTTTCTTTTATTAGCTTCTTCCCCCCATTCTACCATTTGTGAGAGAAGACCACTCCAAAGGATATCCTCTTCTTGAATTAGAGTGAGGAAGAAGTGATTTTTCGTTCATGCATTTCATAATTTTGTTCTTAGCATTTCTAAATTCAAAGTGGAATAAACTAACCCAAAAACATAAGCCGCTTGTGCGTGAATTAGAGTGAGGAAGTTGTGAATTTTTTTGTTCATCCATTGCATAATTTTGTTCATTTCCATGGTGAAATTGGTAGCTTAGAGCATGTAAAATCAACAAAAAAACCAATAAACCACATGTAATCACTTTTATAGACACCATAAACGTGGATTCGAAATAATCCTTATAACCACCATCAAATCTTAAGAATCTCAAACACCTCAAAAAACCATGCCAAACCATCTCTCGGGTTGGGAGGCGTAAGTCCATAGTCCCATGAAAAAAAACCATGAGTCAACACACATAAGCTTAGAGATGTGAGCCGCCGTGAGTCAACACGTGAGCTTAGAGACATGAGTTGTAAGCCTAGAGACATCCACTATGAGTCTAGAGGCATATAAGACATGAGTCATGAGCCAAGTCTAGAGTTGTGAGTCGTGAGTCTAGAGACGTAAGTCAATAGACATGAGTCTGAAGCTGCGAGTTAACAAACGCGAGTCTGGTCAACCTAATAGTATACCAGGCAATTCAAACAGTATGGTACTAATGTGATTCTAGGAAACCTAATATTATAACAATGAATTAAAAGTGTTTGGTAAAGCAGCTCTTGAAGACCTATAAAGACACACCTACCTTGTCATACGAATTACACAAATAATTCTTGTCCTTTATAATTATTGGGGTGTAAGTACTACATGAGCCAGAACCTGTGAGTCCATAAGCATGAGCCTAGAGGCTTGAGCCCACTAGTAAGGGCGATGAGAGGCCAACTCATTAGATGTTTGTGAGCTTGTTTCTTCAAAAACTGTGTGAGCACACAAAAATGAGTCTAGAGCGCGAGTCTAGAGATGCACATAGGTCGTCCAGAGACACGAGTCTAGAGATGCGTGTGTGTGTCCAAAGGCATGAGTCCCATAGAAATAAGCCTCATGATCTTGACCCCCCAAGAGAAGCGAGTATATGCCAAGAAAAGCAATACAGAGCGTCAAAGAAAGCAAATTTGTTGGAAAAATCTGAGTGCACACACAAGACACACACCTTCTATACATTTCCCAAGCACATCATCTCCATTTTTCACTGAGAGTATCAATTATCTTTCCCACATTCTGCATCTCCTAGGAAGCGTGGACACGTACGTACACGTGCAACTAACCTCATCAATGGAAACCCTCTAAGTACATATATAGATGGGGGGACCATGGTAGGTATGGGAGCCAACCTTATCTCTTGTATTACAATTGGCCATGTAAGTACCTCCAAAGCGCTTTAAAGAATATAACCTCACCCTCGACTCTATTTTAACATAAACACAACCTCACCCTAGTCCACATATTAGCCATATATAAATCCAATCTCTAAGCATCAAGTTATGAGATCTTGGATTAATATCATGTTGTGCATGGTCTAGAGACTATTATCTAGATACCCATGAAACATCATTAAATGGTAGTCTTGGCAATAATTTTGCCAATCAAAAGGTGCACCTAGTTTAAAGGGCCCACCAAGCCCCTTCCACAAAAATAGAAGGAGGCCTTTCATGAAGATGCATGCATAACTTCTACTTCTATATCCTATCGTCGCTCGTGCATGGTTTGGGCACCATCTACCCATGCAAAATCATTCATGATAGTGGTCATGGGGTGATAACCCCATTGATCAAAAGGCGTGGGTTGCTTCTACCAAAATCATTCATGATAGTGTACCTCTTTAGGCCACCTTGACTACCCCAAGGTACCCAAAGATTATCATCAATTTGCCATACATCTAGGTCACATATCACTTTAGAGTCTACCACTTATCCTGGCATGCCAATTTCACGTTATATCTTGGACCATCTACACCTCTTCAACTTGGGAGCTAGCTTCACCACTAACCTGGGTGATGTGGTCACCTTTAGGAAGGGAGGGAGGGGGACGTAGTTTCACCCACCTATCACACCTTAAGGAGCTTTGCCATCTTATTTGCTGGAGTTAGCACATGTCATACCATATAAGGAGCTGTGCCGTCTTATTTTTTTGAGTGATCTTTGCCAGTTTATTTGCTTGAGCGAGCACCTGTTTTTACAAGATAGCACTTTAGAATATAAAGGAGCCTTACCACACACGAGCATAATGTCAAATTAGGGGAAGTCTAAAGTGACCTTACGACGATGAGCTTAATGCCAAACAGGGCACGTCTAAGAAATTTGTGTTTAGGACTCGTAATAGTGGTTGTACCATTTTTAATTTTTAACTAGCCTATATAAGTGAATTTCCGTAATAAGCATTACACATTCATTCCCTTGCAACCATAGAATGCTTAAGTTTTAACTTCCCCATATAAGTCAACTTCAATAATGATCATTACACATTCATTCCCTTGTATATGATGTGAGCCTAAATCATTAGAACATAATGTGTAAGCCTATAGACATGAGTCTATAGGTATACATAAGCTTGAACCCGTGAGTATAAGCATGAGCCTAGAGGCTTGAGCCCACTAGTAAGTGTGATGAGAGGCCAGCTCATTAGATGTCTCTGAGCTTGTTTCTTCAAAAACTGTGTGAGCACACAAACATGAGTCTAGAGCGCGAGTCTAGAGATGCGCATAGGTCGTCCAGAGACATGAGTCTAGAGATGTGTGTGTGTGTCTAAAGGCGGGAGTCCCATAGAAATAAGCCTCATGATCTTGACTCCCCAAGAAAAGCGATATCTAGTAAATGCCAAGAAAAGCAATACAGAGCGTCAAAGAAAGCAAATTTGTTGGAAAAATCTGGGTGCACACACGACACACCCCTTCTATCCATTTCCCAAGCACATCATCTCCATTTTTCACTAAGAGTATCGATTCTTTTCCCCACATTCTGCATCTCCTAGGAAGCTTGGACACATACACGTGCAACTAACCTCATCAATGGAAACCCTCTAAGTACATATATAGATGGGGGGACCATGGTAGGTGTGGAAGCCAACCTTATCTCCTGTATAACAATTGGCCATGGAAGCACCTCCAAAGCGCTTTGAAGAATATAAGCTCACCCTCAACTCTAATTTAACATAAACACAACCTCACCCTAGTCAACATATTAGCCATATATAAATCCAATCTCTAAGCATCAAGCTATGAGATCTTGGATTAATATCATGTTGTGCATGGTCCAGAGACTATTATCTAGATACCCATGAAACATCATTAAATGGTAGTCTTGGCAATAATTTAGCCAGTCAAAAGGTGCACCTAATTTAAAGGGCCCACCAAGCCCCTTCCACAACAATAGAAGGAGGCTGTAAGATTCCTCTCCCAACCCCTTTTTGATGTCTAGTATCTTCCCCCGTAATCAATCCCTCTTCAGAAATATAAAGACCTAACTGTTTTAACCTAGAGAGAGAAAATATTCTAGAGAGAGAATATTCAGATTATGAATATTTTTGGATAGAAAAATAACTCACCTTATTAAAATAAGTTCCCCTGAAACAGAAATTCAAAAAGAAATTTCCAATGTGCAATTGGAATTAATTAGAAATAGGTATAAAGAACCTTAGTCTAAGGGCCTAGATTTTCAGAAATCTTTAGACTATGGTCCAATTAAGGTTTCTATGGGCCAATAGCATCAATCCATGTGTAGGGAGGAGATAAATCCAAATTGTAAAAGAAGATACCCAAAAATGAGTAAATGCTCACATAAGATGAAGAGTTGAAAATGTACAAGGTTTATTAGTAAATAAACTCATATGTAAGGAAGAGGAGTTCTTTAAAGGAGGTGCATATTTCACATAAGATGAAGAGTTGAAAATGTACAAGGTTTATTAGTAAATAAACACATATGTAAGGAAGGGGAGTTCTTTAAAGGAGGTGCATATTTCACATAAGATGAAGAGTTGAAAATGTACAAGGCTTATTAGTAAAAAAACTATGACACATATGTAAGGAAGAGGAGTTCTTTAAAGGAGTTGCATATTTCACATAAGATGAAGAGTTGAAAATGTACAAGGTTTATTAGTAAAAAACTATGAGCAATACAATTTTGACACATATGTAAGGAAGGGGAATTCTTTAAAGGAGGTGCATATTTCACATGCTTGAATGAGTTTTAAACTCATAAAAATTGAGATATTTCATCTCTCCTCTCTCCTCATTCAAGTCTAGTTCCAAAAAGTTAGCTTAATTGACCTAAAAATGGTCAAAAAGTGACCAAACTGACTTGGAAAATTCTAGAATCAGTTTGTTTGGTTAGGAGCTCAAATTTTCCTATAAATAGAAGCCTCCCCTTGTTGAAAAAAATATAGTCTCTTATGCTTGTTACTCTACTCCACCTAAGCCAAAATATATAGTCTCTTATGCTTGTTACTCTACTCCACCTAAGCCAAAATATATAGTCTCTTATGCTTGTTACTCTACTCCACCTAAGCCAAAATATATAGTCTCTTATGCTTGTTACTCTACTCCACCTAAGCCAAAATATATAGTCTCTTATGCTTTGTTACTCTACTCCACCTAAGCCAAAATATATAGTCTCTTATGCTTTGTTACTCTACTCCACCTAAGCCAAAATATAGTCTCTTATGCTTTATTACTCTACTCCACCTAAGCCAAAATATATAGTCTCTTATGCTTTATTACTCTACTCCACCTAAGCCAAAATATAGAGTGTCTTAGGCATTGTCACTCTACTCTACCTAAGCCAAGAACTGTGAATTCTTTAATAATTCACTAGTTTTTGATACTTCTCTCTTTCTTCAATCCCCATTGGTGGCTCCATCAACACACTAAACCAATTGATTGGTTGGGGGCCTCTACCGTGAATAAAGAATCAAGCAAATCATAAGGTAAGTATATTGAATTTTGATCTTTTCTATGATTTCTCAATGATTCTCTCTTCTCAACCCCTCTCAAGCTTGAGAAGTTTAATTGGTATGGTTTTTTTTTAAATGCTAATGAAGTTAATTGGTGAATAGTAGTGAAGAGTTACATAATTTAATAAATGCTATAGAAGTTAATTTCCACTTATATTTAAATTCTAATGGTTTTTATAATTTCTCTCTCTCACTCAAGAAATGGTCATACTCATGACCCATTCTCAATCCAAATGAAGCTTTTCATAAAGCTTTTCCTTAATCCAAGATTAAGCTATTCTTGAGGCCAAATTAATGGCTTTTTGCTATGCTTTTAGTTTATGCACATTGATGATTCAATCTATTATGGATTGATGACCCAATTAGAGACCATTCTAATTGTTTTCTTAATGATCCAATTAGAGACCATTATGGATTGATGATCCAATTAGAGACCATTCTAATTATTTCTTTAATAATGAGCTTTATCCCTTAGAAAAAAATTGAGATTTATCAGTCATAGTAGCGGAGCTATGGCAAAATTTTTATAGAAATTACGCATAAAATAAATTCATTCAAAACATAAAAAGAGGATTTCCTACCATATTCTAGGAATTATCATCCTAGAATATTATTAGGCGTATAGATGTAGATGTGGATGTGGAGGTGGATGGATGCATGTAGATGTAGATGGGAATGGAGATATGGATGTATGCATGTAGATGTAGATGTATAGATGTAGATGAGGATGTGGAGGTGGATGGATGCATGTAGATGTAGATGTATAGATGTAGATGTGAATGGAGATGTGGATGTATGCATGTAGATGTAGGTGTATAGATGTAGATGTGGATGTAGAGGTGGATGTATGCATGTAGATGTAGATGTATAGATATGGATGTGAATGTGGAGGTGGATGTATGCATATAGATGTAGATGTATGGAGGTGAATGTGAATGTGGATGTGGGTGTATGCATAGAGATGTAGAAGTATGCATGTAGATGTGAATGTACGCATATAGATGTGGATGTATGGATGTGAATATACGATATGTGATGTGAGGAAATCTGAAGTGATGAGATGGAAATGATGTGATGGGATGAGTATACATATAAATAGAATATGGAATAAGTAATGTAGATTGATGAGGGATAATGTGGAAAAATGAAAGTTAAAATAGAAATTGTATTGTAAACTGTTTGTAAATGCTGTTTGTAAATGCTGTTTGTAAAAGATTGTTTTATGTCAAGAATGCTGGGGGGAGCATTTTGACCGTCTTGTGATTAAGGTCGTGATGGTAAAGTTGCAACTGCTGACGGGGAGTCAATGAAGGACGTCTCGCGTAGCAAGGTCGGCCGAGGTCTTGACCAGCCTCGGTGCGATTAAAATGGTGAGCTTCCGGTACGGTGGATGAGGGGCCAAGGAAGCGGCCTATGCGTGAAGCGCTAGGTTACCTGCGAAGGATCCTAGAGGGTGCTGACCATACGGTGCTCGGGCTCTGGGTCGCCTAGGATACCCACGCGTGCGTCGAGGAAGATATTGGAACAGAGTTGGAGTTGTTTTCTGAATCGGGCATGGATCTGGTTGATTGACCTTGCTGGTCTTCAATGGATGAGTCCATGGCCCCTTATATGGATCTGTTGGTTGATCTTGCTGATCTTCAACGAGAGTCCATCTTGATAAGTGATTATATTGCCAAGTATTAAAGGCTAGGAACTATTGAAACGGCCCCTGAGCGTTCTAGTTGCCAATGATGCCATATATACTCTGATGAAGGAATGATGGAAAATTATTAAAGGCTAGGAACTATCGAAACGGCCCCTGAGCGTTCTAGTTGCCAATGATGCCATATATACTCTGATGAAGGAATGATGGAAAATTATTAAAGGCTAGGAACTATCGAAACGGCCCCTGAGCGTTCTAGTTGCCAATGATGCCATATATACTCTGATGAAGGAATGATGGGAAATTAAGAATCAATTGGATAAATTGGAAGATGGTGATCAATGATACTATGGTTTTATTAAAGGATTGTTTTAAACTGGTTGAATCTGATTGAAAAAGGCAATTTCATATTGGGTGTGTGAGTGGTGTGACTAGTTTTATTTTGCATGAACATCCGGCTAGGGGGCCTTGGAACTCTTTTCCTTGGTACCCGGGACAAAACCTAACCAAATTTTTAATTGGATCCCATCACTACAGTGGTTGGGCGGTTGGCTAACCCATGGGATTGGATGGGGTTAGGCTGGACTGATGGATCCGTAAATCGAGACTCAAACTTTTGTTTTTACGATAGAAAAGAAAAAAAAAATCCCGGACAGTAACTGTTCTATGGATAGGAATCAACGGCTGTGCCTCTTGAATGGGGAAAAAAGCGTTGATCCCAATGATCCAAGTGCAAGTTTCTTCCTTGAACTGACTAAGTATCTTATAGATGTAATTGGATCATCTCGATCAGAAATGATCTTGACTACGTTAGAGTAAAAAGTTATCCTGGTGGAATCGCCCGTGCTTCCGGTTAAGAAAGTTTTTCCGGGTTCGGTTTTGGAACAACCGACGGATTAGTCTCTTATCCGGATATCCGTGGGCGAGGCCCCGAGTGTGGGACCCCTGTCCCGCGCGAGAAGCGCTACTTCCGCTGCCAGTACCCCGAATCCGTTGCTCGGTGGGAACAGGGATCTTACAGTTGGTATCAGAGCATTTGGTTAATAAAGATCAACTGAGAAGACAAATATGTCAAAAATTTATCAAGAAACACAAAAAGGTTATAATTGTGTGATATAATTCATACAATTTGATATTCGTAATTTTGGTAATTGGGTCTTCAGATGGAAGTACCGCAATTATATAGAAACCCTGACTTGCTTGAGGCCTAGACATGATAGTATTTACCTTATAATTCCAAGGGCCGTGACTACCCGTATATGCCGAGAGTATACTGCAGCTCTTTACTGACAGTATATACGAGTAAATCTAAGACTTGAAATTATAAGCGTTAATGCTATCCAGATGATGATTTTGCATGTGATTGATATGATTTTTAATTCTGTTTGAGAATGGATGAATTGATTTGGATTCTGATTGAAAATGCTGATTGAAAAATGTTGATTTTTAAAAAATTAGTTGAAATATAATGAAACCACAATGAGGGGGAATGGGACGAATCCCTGTAATGATATTCATAACTAGAATGATGATAATGAATTCAGCAAATCACTATGAGGTTAATGGGTGTGCTGTTAGATTGCTACTGTTAATATTTGACCGGTAGATCAAGTTAAGGGATGTCAAATTGAGAACTTGCTTGACTGAAATTTCCGTGGAGGAATGTTTCGAAGGAAACTTTTCGGTCTAATGGACCATTATCATGTTAAAGATATGAATGATATGATCTGAATGAATTGTTATTTGATAATGAGTTCTATATAAGGGATATTTATCCCAGTGTTCTGTTGGGTTGACCAGAATATAAGGAACCCCAGAATAAATTGGATCTTAAGAAAAAGAGTTGTCCTCTACTTGGCGAGATGAGGACATCTCGCATTTTTTTAAGTGGGGTAGAATGTAAGATTTCTCCCCAGCCTTCGAGGTATACAGGAGTAAGAATCTCCCTTTCTGATCTTATAATTATTCCCTCTCTAAAATAAAAGAAAGTTTCTGTTTAAAAAAGGAAGACCCTTTCCCTAGAATACTTCTCAGGAGTCCCACCTGTTTTAAGGATTTAGAACAATGAGTTTAGAAATGAGAATCGGTGTTTTGGATAACAAGGTTTTGGTTTTCATTCGAGTACGGCCCAAAAGAAGTTCTTTATCTCTTGGGAAGTATAAGAAGTTATCCCCCAGATATTGTGACCCTTATATCTGAATTCAATGAAAGTAGGTGACTTAACCTACAAGCTTCTTTTATCTCCTCATCTCAAAATTCTTAATGCCTCCTATAGAAAAATGTGTCAAACTCAAATCATGGAAAGACGGTAAAACTTCAGTGGCAAGTTACCGTTGGCTTCTAGGTTACGCTAGCTCCTTCCTTTATATAAGTCGTAACTTTTACTTGTCGCTCACAGTAATCTTACTCCCATCAATCTCCTTTCTTTCTTAATCTCCTTCATGGCTTGGCAACAGGAATTAGTTTTATCCCTGATGATTTCTCACCTTCAAGACGCAAGAGAGTCTGTGAAGAAAGACTTTATAGAACAGTATGAGCGCTCACTTTTTCCTCACCTAGGAACTTCTGTAGCGCAAACCAAATGGCGGACCTATCAAAACATAACTAGGGTAACACCCTGGGGTCAGCAACACTTTCGTAACAATGTCCGCTTGGCCATGGTTATTGAAGCTTTGGGTTTGGGTCCCCGATACTACTGCGTCATGAGATCAAGGCATCGTGGGTTTTCTGAGCGGGTCTTCTTACTGACATGTTTTCTTCCTCATGAGAAGATATGCCTTTACCCCGTTTTTGGCTTGCCTCTAAGAGGTCCTTTTGTTAGATCACCTCATACCACTGAGATAGGTGCGGCAATAACCAGCAGAATCATTCCCATAGATGAGTTACCCTATACTTGTGCAGCTTGTGAGGACTGCTTTTGTGACCATATGATGGACGGGCTTATGGAAGTGTAAAGAGTTCTTCTATCTTTACTGTATAAGTCCCGTGAATGAATAAAGTTTAAATCTTGCTCTTATTTTGAATCTTGCTCTCTTTAAGACTTTTCTTGGTGGTTAATCGTGATTAAAATTTTTCTCTAAGTCTCATATTCGCGCATCTTGCGAAATTATTCCAAGCTGCGAGATGAGGACATCTCGCGTTTTTTAAGTGGGGTAGAATGTAAGATTCCTCTCCCAACCCCTTTTTGATGTCTAGTATCTTCCCCCGTAATCAATCCCTCTTCAGAAATATAAAGACCTAACTGTTTTAACCTAGAGAGAGAAAATATTCTAGAGAGAGAATATTCAGATTATGAATATTTTTGGATAGAAAAATAACTCACCTTATTAAAATAAGTTCCCCTGAAACAGAAATTCAAAAAGAAATTTCCAATGTGCAATTGGAATTAATTAGAAATAGGTATAAAGAACCTTAGTCTAAGGGCCTAGATTTTCAGAAATCTTTAGACTATGGTCCAATTAAGGTTTCTATGGGCCAATAGCATCAATCCATGTGTAGGGAGGAGATAAATCCAAATTGTAAAAGAAGATACCCAAAAATGAGTAAATGCTCACATAAGATGAAGAGTTGAAAATGTACAAGGTTTATTAGTAAATAAACTCATATGTAAGGAAGAGGAGTTCTTTAAAGGAGGTGCATATTTCACATAAGATGAAGAGTTGAAAATGTACAAGGTTTATTAGTAAATAAACACATATGTAAGGAAGGGGAGTTCTTTAAAGGAGGTGCATATTTCACATAAGATGAAGAGTTGAAAATGTACAAGGCTTATTAGTAAAAAAACTATGACACATATGTAAGGAAGAGGAGTTCTTTAAAGGAGTTGCATATTTCACATAAGATGAAGAGTTGAAAATGTACAAGGTTTATTAGTAAAAAACTATGAGCAATACAATTTTGACACATATGTAAGGAAGGGGAATTCTTTAAAGGAGGTGCATATTTCACATGCTTGAATGAGTTTTAAACTCATAAAAATTGAGATATTTCATCTCTCCTCTCTCCTCATTCAAGTCTAGTTCCAAAAAGTTAGCTTAATTGACCTAAAAATGGTCAAAAAGTGACCAAACTGACTTGGAAAATTCTAGAATCAGTTTGTTTGGTTAGGAGCTCAAATTTTCCTATAAATAGAAGCCTCCCCTTGTTGAAAAAAATATAGTCTCTTATGCTTGTTACTCTACTCCACCTAAGCCAAAATATATAGTCTCTTATGCTTGTTACTCTACTCCACCTAAGCCAAAATATATAGTCTCTTATGCTTGTTACTCTACTCCACCTAAGCCAAAATATATAGTCTCTTATGCTTGTTACTCTACTCCACCTAAGCCAAAATATATAGTCTCTTATGCTTTGTTACTCTACTCCACCTAAGCCAAAATATATAGTCTCTTATGCTTTGTTACTCTACTCCACCTAAGCCAAAATATAGTCTCTTATGCTTTATTACTCTACTCCACCTAAGCCAAAATATATAGTCTCTTATGCTTTATTACTCTACTCCACCTAAGCCAAAATATAGAGTGTCTTAGGCATTGTCACTCTACTCTACCTAAGCCAAGAACTGTGAATTCTTTAATAATTCACTAGTTTTTGATACTTCTCTCTTTCTTCAATCCCCATTGGTGGCTCCATCAACACACTAAACCAATTGATTGGTTGGGGGCCTCTACCGTGAATAAAGAATCAAGCAAATCATAAGGTAAGTATATTGAATTTTGATCTTTTCTATGATTTCTCAATGATTCTCTCTTCTCAACCCCTCTCAAGCTTGAGAAGTTTAATTGGTATGGTTTTTTTTTAAATGCTAATGAAGTTAATTGGTGAATAGTAGTGAAGAGTTACATAATTTAATAAATGCTATAGAAGTTAATTTCCACTTATATTTAAATTCTAATGGTTTTTATAATTTCTCTCTCTCACTCAAGAAATGGTCATACTCATGACCCATTCTCAATCCAAATGAAGCTTTTCATAAAGCTTTTCCTTAATCCAAGATTAAGCTATTCTTGAGGCCAAATTAATGGCTTTTTGCTATGCTTTTAGTTTATGCACATTGATGATTCAATCTATTATGGATTGATGACCCAATTAGAGACCATTCTAATTGTTTTCTTAATGATCCAATTAGAGACCATTATGGATTGATGATCCAATTAGAGACCATTCTAATTATTTCTTTAATAATGAGCTTTATCCCTTAGAAAAAAATTGAGATTTATCAGTCATAGTAGCGGAGCTATGGCAAAATTTTTATAGAAATTACGCATAAAATAAATTCATTCAAAACATAAAAAGAGGATTTCCTACCATATTCTAGGAATTATCATCCTAGAATATTATTAGGCGTATAGATGTAGATGTGGATGTGGAGGTGGATGGATGCATGTAGATGTAGATGGGAATGGAGATATGGATGTATGCATGTAGATGTAGATGTATAGATGTAGATGAGGATGTGGAGGTGGATGGATGCATGTAGATGTAGATGTATAGATGTAGATGTGAATGGAGATGTGGATGTATGCATGTAGATGTAGGTGTATAGATGTAGATGTGGATGTAGAGGTGGATGTATGCATGTAGATGTAGATGTATAGATATGGATGTGAATGTGGAGGTGGATGTATGCATATAGATGTAGATGTATGGAGGTGAATGTGAATGTGGATGTGGGTGTATGCATAGAGATGTAGAAGTATGCATGTAGATGTGAATGTACGCATATAGATGTGGATGTATGGATGTGAATATACGATATGTGATGTGAGGAAATCTGAAGTGATGAGATGGAAATGATGTGATGGGATGAGTATACATATAAATAGAATATGGAATAAGTAATGTAGATTGATGAGGGATAATGTGGAAAAATGAAAGTTAAAATAGAAATTGTATTGTAAACTGTTTGTAAATGCTGTTTGTAAATGCTGTTTGTAAAAGATTGTTTTATGTCAAGAATGCTGGGGGGAGCATTTTGACCGTCTTGTGATTAAGGTCGTGATGGTAAAGTTGCAACTGCTGACGGGGAGTCAATGAAGGACGTCTCGCGTAGCAAGGTCGGCCGAGGTCTTGACCAGCCTCGGTGCGATTAAAATGGTGAGCTTCCGGTACGGTGGATGAGGGGCCAAGGAAGCGGCCTATGCGTGAAGCGCTAGGTTACCTGCGAAGGATCCTAGAGGGTGCTGACCATACGGTGCTCGGGCTCTGGGTCGCCTAGGATACCCACGCGTGCGTCGAGGAAGATATTGGAACAGAGTTGGAGTTGTTTTCTGAATCGGGCATGGATCTGGTTGATTGACCTTGCTGGTCTTCAATGGATGAGTCCATGGCCCCTTATATGGATCTGTTGGTTGATCTTGCTGATCTTCAACGAGAGTCCATCTTGATAAGTGATTATATTGCCAAGTATTAAAGGCTAGGAACTATTGAAACGGCCCCTGAGCGTTCTAGTTGCCAATGATGCCATATATACTCTGATGAAGGAATGATGGAAAATTATTAAAGGCTAGGAACTATCGAAACGGCCCCTGAGCGTTCTAGTTGCCAATGATGCCATATATACTCTGATGAAGGAATGATGGAAAATTATTAAAGGCTAGGAACTATCGAAACGGCCCCTGAGCGTTCTAGTTGCCAATGATGCCATATATACTCTGATGAAGGAATGATGGGAAATTAAGAATCAATTGGATAAATTGGAAGATGGTGATCAATGATACTATGGTTTTATTAAAGGATTGTTTTAAACTGGTTGAATCTGATTGAAAAAGGCAATTTCATATTGGGTGTGTGAGTGGTGTGACTAGTTTTATTTTGCATGAACATCCGGCTAGGGGGCCTTGGAACTCTTTTCCTTGGTACCCGGGACAAAACCTAACCAAATTTTTAATTGGATCCCATCACTACAGTGGTTGGGCGGTTGGCTAACCCATGGGATTGGATGGGGTTAGGCTGGACTGATGGATCCGTAAATCGAGACTCAAACTTTTGTTTTTACGATAGAAAAGAAAAAAAAAATCCCGGACAGTAACTGTTCTATGGATAGGAATCAACGGCTGTGCCTCTTGAATGGGGAAAAAAGCGTTGATCCCAATGATCCAAGTGCAAGTTTCTTCCTTGAACTGACTAAGTATCTTATAGATGTAATTGGATCATCTCGATCAGAAATGATCTTGACTACGTTAGAGTAAAAAGTTATCCTGGTGGAATCGCCCGTGCTTCCGGTTAAGAAAGTTTTTTCGGGTTCGGTTTTGGAACAACCGACGGATTAGTCTCTTATCCGGATATCCGTGGGCGAGGCCCCGAGTGTGGGACCCCTGTCCCGCGCGAGAAGCGCTACTTCCGCTGCCAGTACCCCGAATCCGTTGCTCGGTGGGAACAGGGATCTTACAGAGGCCTTTCATGAAGATGCATGCAGAACTTCTACTTCTATATCCTATCGTCGCGCATGGTTTGGGCACCATCTACCCATGCAAAATCATTGATAATAGTGGTCATTGGGTGATAACCCCATTGATCAAAAGGCGTGGGTTGCTTCTACCAAAATCATTCATGATAGTGGTCGTGTGGTGATAGCTCCATTAATCAGAAGGCATGGGTTTCTTCTACCTACCAGGTGATTTTGAAGGGACCAAGCCACCTCCACAATAGAAGGAGGCCTACATGAAAGAAATCTACTTCACATCTACCTCTTTATGCCACCCTGACTACCCCAAGGCTACCCAAAGATTATCATCAATTTGCCATACCTCTAAGTCACATATCACTTTAGAGTCTACCACTTATCCTGGCATGCCAATTTCACGTTATATCTTGGACCATCTACACCTCTTCAACTTGGGAGCTAGCTTCACCACTAACCTGGGTGATGTGGTCATCTTTAGGAAGGGAGGGAGGGGGACATAGTTTCACCCAGGTTTCACTATAACACCACAAGGAGCTTTGCCGTCTTATTTGGTGGAAATAGCACATGTCATACCATATAAGGAGCTGTGCCATCTTATTTTTTTGAGTGATCTTTGCCAGCTTATTTGCTTGAGCGAGCACCTGTTTTTACAAGATAGCACTTTAGAGTATAAAGCAGCCTTATCACGAGCTTTAATGTCGAATTAGGGGAAGTCTAAAGTGACCTTACGACGATGAGCTTAATGCCAAACAGGGCACGTCTAAGAAACTTTTGTACATACTTACTTAGGACTCGTAATAGTGGTTGTACCATTTTTGATTTTTAACTAGCCTATATAAGTCACTTTCCGTAATAAGCATTAAACGTTCATTCCCTTGCAACCATAGAATACTTAAGTTTTAACTTCCCTATATAAGTCAACTTCAATAATGATCATTACACATTCATTCCCTTGTATATAATACTTAAGATGTGTTCTCTTCTCTAATCTCGCTTGCTTGTGCGCTCTATTGAATCTTGCATGATTGATGGATGCTTGCTAGATAGGTTTGATTGTAGGTTTTTTCTTTCTTTCTTTTATTAGCTTCTTCCCCCCATTCTACCATTTGTGAGAGAAGACCACTCCAAAGGATATCCTCTTCTTGAATTAGAGTGAGGAAGAAGTGATTTTTCGTTCATGCATTTCATAATTTTGTTCTTAGCATTTCTAAATTCAAAGTGGAATAAACTAACCCAAAAACATAAGCCGCTTGTGCGTGAATTAGAGTGAGGAAGTTGTGAATTTTTTTGTTCATCCATTGCATAATTTTGTTCATTTCCATGGTGAAATTGGTAGCTTAGAGCATGTAAAATCAACAAAAAAACCAATAAACCACATGTAATCACTTTTATAGACACCATAAACGTGGATTCGAAATAATCCTTATAACCACCATCAAATCTTAAGAATCTCAAACACCTCAAAAAACCATGCCAAACCATCTCTCGGGTTGGGAGACGTAAGTCCATAGTCCCATGAAAAAAAACCATGAGTCAACACACATAAGCTTAGAGATGTGAGCCGCCGTGAGTCAACACGTGAGCTTAGAGACATGAGTTGTAAGCCTAGAGACATCCACTATGAGTCTAGAGGCATATAAGACATGAGTCATGAGCCAAGTCTAGAGTTGTGAGTCGTGAGTCTAGAGACGTAAGTCAATAGACATGAGTCTGAAGCTGCGAGTTAACAAACGCGAGTCTGGTCAACCTAATAGTATACCAGGCAATTCAAACAGTATGGTACTAATGTGATTCTAGGAAACCTAATATTATAACAATGAATTAAAAGTGTTTGGTAAAGCAGCTCTTGAAGACCTATAAAGACACACCTACCTTGTCATACGAATTACACAAATAATTCTTGTCCTTTATAATTATTGGGGTGTAAGTACTACATGAGCCAGAACCTGTGAGTCCATAAGCATGAGCCTAGAGGCTTGAGCCCACTAGTAAGGGCGATGAGAGGCCAACTCATTAGATGTTTGTGAGCTTGTTTCTTCAAAAACTGTGTGAGCACACAAAAATGAGTCTAGAGCGCGAGTCTAGAGATGCACATAGGTCGTCCAGAGACACGAGTCTAGAGATGCGTGTGTGTGTCCAAAGGCATGAGTCCCATAGAAATAAGCCTCATGATCTTGACCCCCCAAGAGAAGCGAGTATATGCCAAGAAAAGCAATACAGAGCGTCAAAGAAAGCAAATTTGTTGGAAAAATCTGAGTGCACACACAAGACACACACCTTCTATACATTTCCCAAGCACATCATCTCCATTTTTCACTGAGAGTATCAATTATCTTTCCCACATTCTGCATCTCCTAGGAAGCGTGGACACGTACGTACACGTGCAACTAACCTCATCAATGGAAACCCTCTAAGTACATATATAGATGGGGGGACCATGGTAGGTATGGGAGCCAACCTTATCTCTTGTATTACAATTGGCCATGTAAGTACCTCCAAAGCGCTTTAAAGAATATAACCTCACCCTCGACTCTATTTTAACATAAACACAACCTCACCCTAGTCCACATATTAGCCATATATAAATCCAATCTCTAAGCATCAAGTTATGAGATCTTGGATTAATATCATGTTGTGCATGGTCTAGAGACTATTATCTAGATACCCATGAAACATCATTAAATGGTAGTCTTGGCAATAATTTTGCCAATCAAAAGGTGCACCTAGTTTAAAGGGCCCACCAAGCCCCTTCCACAAAAATAGAAGGAGGCCTTTCATGAAGATGCATGCATAACTTCTACTTCTATATCCTATCGTCGCTCGTGCATGGTTTGGGCACCATCTACCCATGCAAAATCATTCATGATAGTGGTCATGGGGTGATAACCCCATTGATCAAAAGGCGTGGGTTGCTTCTACCAAAATCATTCATGATAGTGTACCTCTTTAGGCCACCTTGACTACCCCAAGGTACCCAAAGATTATCATCAATTTGCCATACATCTAGGTCACATATCACTTTAGAGTCTACCACTTATCCTGGCATGCCAATTTCACGTTATATCTTGGACCATCTACACCTCTTCAACTTGGGAGCTAGCTTCACCACTAACCTGGGTGATGTGGTCACCTTTAGGAAGGGAGGGAGGGGGACGTAGTTTCACCCACCTATCACACCTTAAGGAGCTTTGCCATCTTATTTGCTGGAGTTAGCACATGTCATACCATATAAGGAGCTGTGCCGTCTTATTTTTTTGAGTGATCTTTGCCAGTTTATTTGCTTGAGCGAGCACCTGTTTTTACAAGATAGCACTTTAGAATATAAAGGAGCCTTACCACACACGAGCATAATGTCAAATTAGGGGAAGTCTAAAGTGACCTTACGACGATGAGCTTAATGCCAAACAGGGCACGTCTAAGAAATTTGTGTTTAGGACTCGTAATAGTGGTTGTACCATTTTTAATTTTTAACTAGCCTATATAAGTGAATTTCCGTAATAAGCATTACACATTCATTCCCTTGCAACCATAGAATGCTTAAGTTTTAACTTCCCCATATAAGTCAACTTCAATAATGATCATTACACATTCATTCCCTTGTATATGATGTGAGCCTAAATCATTAGAACATAATGTGTAAGCCTATAGACATGAGTCTATAGGTATACATAAGCTTGAACCCGTGAGTATAAGCATGAGCCTAGAGGCTTGAGCCCACTAGTAAGTGTGATGAGAGGCCAGCTCATTAGATGTCTCTGAGCTTGTTTCTTCAAAAACTGTGTGAGCACACAAACATGAGTCTAGAGCGCGAGTCTAGAGATGCGCATAGGTCGTCCAGAGACATGAGTCTAGAGATGTGTGTGTGTGTCTAAAGGCGGGAGTCCCATAGAAATAAGCCTCATGATCTTGACTCCCCAAGAAAAGCGATATCTAGTAAATGCCAAGAAAAGCAATACAGAGCGTCAAAGAAAGCAAATTTGTTGGAAAAATCTGGGTGCACACACGACACACACCTTCTATCCATTTCCCAAGCACATCATCTCCATTTTTCACTAAGAGTATCGATTCTTTTCCCCACATTCTGCATCTCCTAGGAAGCTTGGACACATACACGTGCAACTAACCTCATCAATGGAAACCCTCTAAGTACATATATAGATGGGGGGACCATGGTAGGTGTGGAAGCCAACCTTATCTCCTGTATAACAATTGGCCATGGAAGCACCTCCAAAGCGCTTTGAAGAATATAAGCTCACCCTCAACTCTAATTTAACATAAACACAACCTCACCCTAGTCAACATATTAGCCATATATAAATCCAATCTCTAAGCATCAAGCTATGAGATCTTGGATTAATATCATGTTGTGCATGGTCCAGAGACTATTATCTAGATACCCATGAAACATCATTAAATGGTAGTCTTGGCAATAATTTAGCCAGTCAAAAGGTGCACCTAATTTAAAGGGCCCACCAAGCCCCTTCCACAACAATAGAAGGAGGCCTTTCATGAAGATGCATGCAGAACTTCTACTTCTATATCCTATCGTCGCGCATGGTTTGGGCACCATCTACCCATGCAAAATCATTGATAATAGTGGTCATTGGGTGATAACCCCATTGATCAAAAGGCGTGGGTTGCTTCTACCAAAATCATTCATGATAGTGGTCGTGTGGTGATAGCTCCATTAATCAGAAGGCATGGGTTTCTTCTACCTACCAGGTGATTTTGAAGGGACCAAGCCACCTCCACAATAGAAGGAGGCCTACATGAAAGAAATCTACTTCACATCTACCTCTTTATGCCACCCTGACTACCCCAAGGCTACCCAAAGATTATCATCAATTTGCCATACCTCTAAGTCACATATCACTTTAGAGTCTACCACTTATCCTGGCATGCCAATTTCACGTTATATCTTGGACCATCTACACCTCTTCAACTTGGGAGCTAGCTTCACCACTAACCTGGGTGATGTGGTCATCTTTAGGAAGGGAGGGAGGGGGACATAGTTTCACCCAGGTTTCACTATAACACCACAAGGAGCTTTGCCGTCTTATTTGGTGGAAATAGCACATGTCATACCATATAAGGAGCTGTGCCATCTTATTTTTTTGAGTGATCTTTGCCAGCTTATTTGCTTGAGCGAGCACCTGTTTTTACAAGATAGCACTTTAGAGTATAAAGCAGCCTTATCACGAGCTTTAATGTCGAATTAGGGGAAGTCTAAAGTGACCTTACGACGATGAGCTTAATGCCAAACAGGGCACGTCTAAGAAACTTTTGTACATACTTACTTAGGACTCGTAATAGTGGTTGTACCATTTTTGATTTTTAACTAGCCTATATAAGTCACTTTCCGTAATAAGCATTAAACGTTCATTCCCTTGCAACCATAGAATACTTAAGTTTTAACTTCCCTATATAAGTCAACTTCAATAATGATCATTACACATTCATTCCCTTGTATATAATACTTAAGATGTGTTCTCTTCTCTAATCTCGCTTGCTTGTGCGCTCTATTGAATCTTGCATGATTGATGGATGCTTGCTAGATAGGTTTGATTGTAGGTTTTTTCTTTCTTTCTTTTATTAGCTTCTTCCCCCCATTCTACCATTTGTGAGAGAAGACCACTCCAAAGGATATCCTCTTCTTGAATTAGAGTGAGGAAGAAGTGATTTTTCGTTCATGCATTTCATAATTTTGTTCTTAGCATTTCTAAATTCAAAGTGGAATAAACTAACCCAAAAACATAAGCCGCTTGTGCGTGAATTAGAGTGAGGAAGTTGTGAATTTTTTTGTTCATCCATTGCATAATTTTGTTCATTTCCATGGTGAAATTGGTAGCTTAGAGCATGTAAAATCAACAAAAAAACCAATAAACCACATGTAATCACTTTTATAGACACCATAAACGTGGATTCGAAATAATCCTTATAACCACCATCAAATCTTAAGAATCTCAAACACCTCAAAAAACCATGCCAAACCATCTCTCGGGTTGGGAGACGTAAGTCCATAGTCCCATGAAAAAAAACCATGAGTCAACACACATAAGCTTAGAGATGTGAGCCGCCGTGAGTCAACACGTGAGCTTAGAGACATGAGTTGTAAGCCTAGAGACATCCACTATGAGTCTAGAGGCATATAAGACATGAGTCATGAGCCAAGTCTAGAGTTGTGAGTCGTGAGTCTAGAGACGTAAGTCAATAGACATGAGTCTGAAGCTGCGAGTTAACAAACGCGAGTCTGGTCAACCTAATAGTATACCAGGCAATTCAAACAGTATGGTACTAATGTGATTCTAGGAAACCTAATATTATAACAATGAATTAAAAGTGTTTGGTAAAGCAGCTCTTGAAGACCTATAAAGACACACCTACCTTGTCATACGAATTACACAAATAATTCTTGTCCTTTATAATTATTGGGGTGTAAGTACTACATGAGCCAGAACCTGTGAGTCCATAAGCATGAGCCTAGAGGCTTGAGCCCACTAGTAAGGGCGATGAGAGGCCAACTCATTAGATGTTTGTGAGCTTGTTTCTTCAAAAACTGTGTGAGCACACAAAAATGAGTCTAGAGCGCGAGTCTAGAGATGCACATAGGTCGTCCAGAGACACGAGTCTAGAGATGCGTGTGTGTGTCCAAAGGCATGAGTCCCATAGAAATAAGCCTCATGATCTTGACCCCCCAAGAGAAGCGAGTATATGCCAAGAAAAGCAATACAGAGCGTCAAAGAAAGCAAATTTGTTGGAAAAATCTGAGTGCACACACAAGACACACACCTTCTATACATTTCCCAAGCACATCATCTCCATTTTTCACTGAGAGTATCAATTATCTTTCCCACATTCTGCATCTCCTAGGAAGCGTGGACACGTACGTACACGTGCAACTAACCTCATCAATGGAAACCCTCTAAGTACATATATAGATGGGGGGACCATGGTAGGTATGGGAGCCAACCTTATCTCTTGTATTACAATTGGCCATGTAAGTACCTCCAAAGCGCTTTAAAGAATATAACCTCACCCTCGACTCTATTTTAACATAAACACAACCTCACCCTAGTCCACATATTAGCCATATATAAATCCAATCTCTAAGCATCAAGTTATGAGATCTTGGATTAATATCATGTTGTGCATGGTCTAGAGACTATTATCTAGATACCCATGAAACATCATTAAATGGTAGTCTTGGCAATAATTTTGCCAATCAAAAGGTGCACCTAGTTTAAAGGGCCCACCAAGCCCCTTCCACAAAAATAGAAGGAGGCCTTTCATGAAGATGCATGCATAACTTCTACTTCTATATCCTATCGTCGCTCGTGCATGGTTTGGGCACCATCTACCCATGCAAAATCATTCATGATAGTGGTCATGGGGTGATAACCCCATTGATCAAAAGGCGTGGGTTGCTTCTACCAAAATCATTCATGATAGTGTACCTCTTTAGGCCACCTTGACTACCCCAAGGTACCCAAAGATTATCATCAATTTGCCATACATCTAGGTCACATATCACTTTAGAGTCTACCACTTATCCTGGCATGCCAATTTCACGTTATATCTTGGACCATCTACACCTCTTCAACTTGGGAGCTAGCTTCACCACTAACCTGGGTGATGTGGTCACCTTTAGGAAGGGAGGGAGGGGGACGTAGTTTCACCCACCTATCACACCTTAAGGAGCTTTGCCATCTTATTTGCTGGAGTTAGCACATGTCATACCATATAAGGAGCTGTGCCGTCTTATTTTTTTGAGTGATCTTTGCCAGTTTATTTGCTTGAGCGAGCACCTGTTTTTACAAGATAGCACTTTAGAATATAAAGGAGCCTTACCACACACGAGCATAATGTCAAATTAGGGGAAGTCTAAAGTGACCTTACGACGATGAGCTTAATGCCAAACAGGGCACGTCTAAGAAATTTGTGTTTAGGACTCGTAATAGTGGTTGTACCATTTTTAATTTTTAACTAGCCTATATAAGTGAATTTCCGTAATAAGCATTACACATTCATTCCCTTGCAACCATAGAATGCTTAAGTTTTAACTTCCCCATATAAGTCAACTTCAATAATGATCATTACACATTCATTCCCTTGTATATGATGTGAGCCTAAATCATTAGAACATAATGTGTAAGCCTATAGACATGAGTCTATAGGTATACATAAGCTTGAACCCGTGAGTATAAGCATGAGCCTAGAGGCTTGAGCCCACTAGTAAGTGTGATGAGAGGCCAGCTCATTAGATGTCTCTGAGCTTGTTTCTTCAAAAACTGTGTGAGCACACAAACATGAGTCTAGAGCGCGAGTCTAGAGATGCGCATAGGTCGTCCAGAGACATGAGTCTAGAGATGTGTGTGTGTGTCTAAAGGCGGGAGTCCCATAGAAATAAGCCTCATGATCTTGACTCCCCAAGAAAAGCGATATCTAGTAAATGCCAAGAAAAGCAATACAGAGCGTCAAAGAAAGCAAATTTGTTGGAAAAATCTGGGTGCACACACGACACACCCCTTCTATCCATTTCCCAAGCACATCATCTCCATTTTTCACTAAGAGTATCGATTCTTTTCCCCACATTCTGCATCTCCTAGGAAGCTTGGACACATACACGTGCAACTAACCTCATCAATGGAAACCCTCTAAGTACATATATAGATGGGGGGACCATGGTAGGTGTGGAAGCCAACCTTATCTCCTGTATAACAATTGGCCATGGAAGCACCTCCAAAGCGCTTTGAAGAATATAAGCTCACCCTCAACTCTAATTTAACATAAACACAACCTCACCCTAGTCAACATATTAGCCATATATAAATCCAATCTCTAAGCATCAAGCTATGAGATCTTGGATTAATATCATGTTGTGCATGGTCCAGAGACTATTATCTAGATACCCATGAAACATCATTAAATGGTAGTCTTGGCAATAATTTAGCCAGTCAAAAGGTGCACCTAATTTAAAGGGCCCACCAAGCCCCTTCCACAACAATAGAAGGAGGCCTTTCATGAAGATGCATGCAGAACTTCTACTTCTATATCCTATCGTCGCGCATGGTTTGGGCACCATCTACCCATGCAAAATCATTGATAATAGTGGTCATTGGGTGATAACCCCATTGATCAAAAGGCGTGGGTTGCTTCTACCAAAATCATTCATGATAGTGGTCGTGTGGTGATAGCTCCATTAATCAGAAGGCATGGGTTTCTTCTACCTACCAGGTGATTTTGAAGGGACCAAGCCACCTCCACAATAGAAGGAGGCCTACATGAAAGAAATCTACTTCACATCTACCTCTTTATGCCACCCTGACTACCCCAAGGCTACCCAAAGATTATCATCAATTTGCCATACCTCTAAGTCACATATCACTTTAGAGTCTACCACTTATCCTGGCATGCCAATTTCACGTTATATCTTGGACCATCTACACCTCTTCAACTTGGGAGCTAGCTTCACCACTAACCTGGGTGATGTGGTCATCTTTAGGAAGGGAGGGAGGGGGACATAGTTTCACCCAGGTTTCACTATAACACCACAAGGAGCTTTGCCGTCTTATTTGGTGGAAATAGCACATGTCATACCATATAAGGAGCTGTGCCATCTTATTTTTTTGAGTGATCTTTGCCAGCTTATTTGCTTGAGCGAGCACCTGTTTTTACAAGATAGCACTTTAGAGTATAAAGCAGCCTTATCACGAGCTTTAATGTCGAATTAGGGGAAGTCTAAAGTGACCTTACGACGATGAGCTTAATGCCAAACAGGGCACGTCTAAGAAACTTTTGTACATACTTACTTAGGACTCGTAATAGTGGTTGTACCATTTTTGATTTTTAACTAGCCTATATAAGTCACTTTCCGTAATAAGCATTAAACGTTCATTCCCTTGCAACCATAGAATACTTAAGTTTTAACTTCCCTATATAAGTCAACTTCAATAATGATCATTACACATTCATTCCCTTGTATATAATACTTACGATGTGTTCTCTTCTCTAATCTCGCTTGCTTGTGCGCTCTATTGAATCTTGCATGATTGATGGATGCTTGCTAGATAGGTTTGATTGTAGGTTTTTTCTTTCTTTCTTTTATTAGCTTCTTCCCCCCATTCTACCATTTGTGAGAGAAGACCACTCCAAAGGATATCCTCTTCTTGAATTAGAGTGAGGAAGAAGTGATTTTTCGTTCATGCATTTCATAATTTTGTTCTTAGCATTTCTAAATTCAAAGTGGAATAAACTAACCCAAAAACATAAGCCGCTTGTGCGTGAATTAGAGTGAGGAAGTTGTGAATTTTTTTGTTCATCCATTGCATAATTTTGTTCATTTCCATGGTGAAATTGGTAGCTTAGAGCATGTAAAATCAACAAAAAAACCAATAAACCACATGTAATCACTTTTATAGACACCATAAACGTGGATTCGAAATAATCCTTATAACCACCATCAAATCTTAAGAATCTCAAACACCTCAAAAAACCATGCCAAACCATCTCTCGGGTTGGGAGGCGTAAGTCCATAGTCCCATGAAAAAAAACCATGAGTCAACACACATAAGCTTAGAGAAGTGAGCCGCCGTGAGTCAACACGTGAGCTTAGAGACATGAGTTGTAAGCCTAGAGACATCCACTATGAGTCTAGAGGCATATAAGACATGAGTCATGAGCCAAGTCTAGAGTTGTGAGTCGTGAGTCTAGAGACGTAAGTCAATAGACATGAGTCTGAAGCTGCGAGTTAACAAACGCGAGTCTGGTCAACCTAATAGTATACCAGGCAATTCAAACAGTATGGTACTAATGTGATTCTAGGAAACCTAATATTATAACAATGAATTAAAAGTGTTTGGTAAAGCAGCTCTTGAAGACCTATAAAGACACACCTACCTTGTCATACGAATTACACAAATAATTCTTGTCCTTTATAATTATTGGGGTGTAAGTACTACATGAGCCAGAACCTGTGAGTCCATAAGCATGAGCCTAGAGGCTTGAGCCCACTAGTAAGGGCGATGAGAGGCCAACTCATTAGATGTTTGTGAGCTTGTTTCTTCAAAAACTGTGTGAGCACACAAAAATGAGTCTAGAGCGCGAGTCTAGAGATGCACATAGGTCGTCCAGAGACACGAGTCTAGAGATGCGTGTGTGTGTCCAAAGGCATGAGTCCCATAGAAATAAGCCTCATGATCTTGACCCCCCAAGAGAAGCGAGTATATGCCAAGAAAAGCAATACAGAGCGTCAAAGAAAGCAAATTTGTTGGAAAAATCTGAGTGCACACACAAGACACACACCTTCTATACATTTCCCAAGCACATCATCTCCATTTTTCACTGAGAGTATCAATTATCTTTCCCACATTCTGCATCTCCTAGGAAGCGTGGACACGTACGTACACGTGCAACTAACCTCATCAATGGAAACCCTCTAAGTACATATATAGATGGGGGGACCATGGTAGGTATGGGAGCCAACCTTATCTCTTGTATTACAATTGGCCATGTAAGTACCTCCAAAGCGCTTTAAAGAATATAACCTCACCCTCGACTCTATTTTAACATAAACACAACCTCACCCTAGTCCACATATTAGCCATATATAAATCCAATCTCTAAGCATCAAGTTATGAGATCTTGGATTAATATCATGTTGTGCATGGTCTAGAGACTATTATCTAGATACCCATGAAACATCATTAAATGGTAGTCTTGGCAATAATTTTGCCAATCAAAAGGTGCACCTAGTTTAAAGGGCCCACCAAGCCCCTTCCACAAAAATAGAAGGAGGCCTTTCATGAAGATGCATGCATAACTTCTACTTCTATATCCTATCGTCGCTCGTGCATGGTTTGGGCACCATCTACCCATGCAAAATCATTCATGATAGTGGTCATGGGGTGATAACCCCATTGATCAAAAGGCGTGGGTTGCTTCTACCAAAATCATTCATGATAGTGTACCTCTTTAGGCCACCTTGACTACCCCAAGGTACCCAAAGATTATCATCAATTTGCCATACATCTAGGTCACATATCACTTTAGAGTCTACCACTTATCCTGGCATGCCAATTTCACGTTATATCTTGGACCATCTACACCTCTTCAACTTGGGAGCTAGCTTCACCACTAACCTGGGTGATGTGGTCACCTTTAGGAAGGGAGGGAGGGGGACGTAGTTTCACCCACCTATCACACCTTAAGGAGCTTTGCCATCTTATTTGCTGGAGTTAGCACATGTCATACCATATAAGGAGCTGTGCCGTCTTATTTTTTTGAGTGATCTTTGCCAGTTTATTTGCTTGAGCGAGCACCTGTTTTTACAAGATAGCACTTTAGAATATAAAGGAGCCTTACCACACACGAGCATAATGTCAAATTAGGGGAAGTCTAAAGTGACCTTACGACGATGAGCTTAATGCCAAACAGGGCACGTCTAAGAAATTTGTGTTTAGGACTCGTAATAGTGGTTGTACCATTTTTAATTTTTAACTAGCCTATATAAGTGAATTTCCGTAATAAGCATTACACATTCATTCCCTTGCAACCATAGAATGCTTAAGTTTTAACTTCCCCATATAAGTCAACTTCAATAATGATCATTACACATTCATTCCCTTGTATATGATGTGAGCCTAAATCATTAGAACATAATGTGTAAGCCTATAGACATGAGTCTATAGGTATACATAAGCTTGAACCCGTGAGTATAAGCATGAGCCTAGAGGCTTGAGCCCACTAGTAAGTGTGATGAGAGGCCAGCTCATTAGATGTCTCTGAGCTTGTTTCTTCAAAAACTGTGTGAGCACACAAACATGAGTCTAGAGCGCGAGTCTAGAGATGCGCATAGGTCGTCCAGAGACATGAGTCTAGAGATGTGTGTGTGTGTCTAAAGGCGGGAGTCCCATAGAAATAAGCCTCATGATCTTGACTCCCCAAGAAAAGCGATATCTAGTAAATGCCAAGAAAAGCAATACAGAGCGTCAAAGAAAGCAAATTTGTTGGAAAAATCTGGGTGCACACACGACACACACCTTCTATCCATTTCCCAAGCACATCATCTCCATTTTTCACTAAGAGTATCGATTCTTTTCCCCACATTCTGCATCTCCTAGGAAGCTTGGACACATACACGTGCAACTAACCTCATCAATGGAAACCCTCTAAGTACATATATAGATGGGGGGACCATGGTAGGTGTGGAAGCCAACCTTATCTCCTGTATAACAATTGGCCATGGAAGCACCTCCAAAGCGCTTTGAAGAATATAAGCTCACCCTCAACTCTAATTTAACATAAACACAACCTCACCCTAGTCAACATATTAGCCATATATAAATCCAATCTCTAAGCATCAAGCTATGAGATCTTGGATTAATATCATGTTGTGCATGGTCCAGAGACTATTATCTAGATACCCATGAAACATCATTAAATGGTAGTCTTGGCAATAATTTAGCCAGTCAAAAGGTGCACCTAATTTAAAGGGCCCACCAAGCCCCTTCCACAACAATAGAAGGAGGCCTTTCATGAAGATGCATGCAGAACTTCTACTTCTATATCCTATCGTCGCGCATGGTTTGGGCACCATCTACCCATGCAAAATCATTGATAATAGTGGTCATTGGGTGATAACCCCATTGATCAAAAGGCGTGGGTTGCTTCTACCAAAATCATTCATGATAGTGGTCGTGTGGTGATAGCTCCATTAATCAGAAGGCATGGGTTTCTTCTACCTACCAGGTGATTTTGAAGGGACCAAGCCACCTCCACAATAGAAGGAGGCCTACATGAAAGAAATCTACTTCACATCTACCTCTTTATGCCACCTTGACTACCCCAAGGCTACCCAAAGATTATCATCAATTTGCCATACCTCTAAGTCACATATCACTTTAGAGTCTACCACTTATCCTGGCATGCCAATTTCACGTTATATCTTGGACCATCTACACCTCTTCAACTTGGGAGCTAGCTTCACCACTAACCTGGGTGATGTGGTCATCTTTAGGAAGGGAGGGAGGGGGACATAGTTTCACCCAGGTTTCACCCACCTATAACACCACAAGGAGCTTTGCCGTCTTATTTGGTGGAAATAGCACATGTCATACCATATAAGGAGCTGTGCCATCTTATTTTTTTGAGTGATCTTTGCCAGCTTATTTGCTTGAGCGAGCACCTGTTTTTACAAGATAGCACTTTAGAGTATAAAGCAGCCTTATCACGAGCTTTAATGTCGAATTAGGGGAAGTCTAAAGTGACCTTACGACGATGAGCTTAATGCCAAACAGGGCACGTCTAAGAAACTTTTGTACATACTTACTTAGGACTCGTAATAGTGGTTGTACCATTTTTGATTTTTAACTAGCCTATATAAGTCACTTTCCGTAATAAGCATTAAACGTTCATTCCCTTGCAACCATAGAATACTTAAGTTTTAACTTCCCTATATAAGTCAACTTCAATAATGATCATTACACATTCATTCCCTTGTATATAATACTTAAGATGTGTTCTCTTCTCTAATCTCGCTTGCTTGTGCGCTCTATTGAATCTTGCATGATTGATGGATGCTTGCTAGATAGGTTTGATTGTAGGTTTTTTCTTTCTTTCTTTTATTAGCTTCTTCCCCCCATTCTACCATTTGTGAGAGAAGACCACTCCAAAGGATATCCTCTTCTTGAATTAGAGTGAGGAAGAAGTGATTTTTCGTTCATGCATTTCATAATTTTGTTCTTAGCATTTCTAAATTCAAAGTGGAATAAACTAACCCAAAAACATAAGCCGCTTGTGCGTGAATTAGAGTGAGGAAGTTGTGAATTTTTTTGTTCATCCATTGCATAATTTTGTTCATTTCCATGGTGAAATTGGTAGCTTAGAGCATGTAAAATCAACAAAAAAACCAATAAACCACATGTAATCACTTTTATAGACACCATAAACGTGGATTCGAAATAATCCTTATAACCACCATCAAATCTTAAGAATCTCAAACACCTCAAAAAACCATGCCAAACCATCTCTCGGGTTGGGAGACGTAAGTCCATAGTCCCATGAAAAAAAACCATGAGTCAACACACATAAGCTTAGAGATGTGAGCCGCCGTGAGTCAACACGTGAGCTTAGAGACATGAGTTGTAAGCCTAGAGACATCCACTATGAGTCTAGAGGCATATAAGACATGAGTCATGAGCCAAGTCTAGAGTTGTGAGTCGTGAGTCTAGAGACGTAAGTCAATAGACATGAGTCTGAAGCTGCGAGTTAACAAACGCGAGTCTGGTCAACCTAATAGTATACCAGGCAATTCAAACAGTATGGTACTAATGTGATTCTAGGAAACCTAATATTATAACAATGAATTAAAAGTGTTTGGTAAAGCAGCTCTTGAAGACCTATAAAGACACACCTACCTTGTCATACGAATTACACAAATAATTCTTGTCCTTTATAATTATTGGGGTGTAAGTACTACATGAGCCAGAACCTGTGAGTCCATAAGCATGAGCCTAGAGGCTTGAGCCCACTAGTAAGGGCGATGAGAGGCCAACTCATTAGATGTTTGTGAGCTTGTTTCTTCAAAAACTGTGTGAGCACACAAACATGAGTCTAGAGCGCGAGTCTAGAGATGCACATAGGTCGTCCAGAGACATGAGTCTAGAGATGCGTGTGTGTGTCCAAAGGCCTGAGTCCCATAGAAATAAGCCTCGTGATCTTGACCCCCCAAGAGAAGCGAGTATATGCCAAGAAAAGCAATACAGAGCGTCAAAGAAAGCAAATTTGTTGGAAAAATCTGAGTGCACACACAAGACACACACCTTCTATACATTTCCCAAGCACATCATCTCCATTTTTCACTGAGAGTATCAATTATCTTTCCCACATTCTGCATCTCCTAGGAAGCGTGGACACGTACACGTGCAACTAACCTCATCAATGGAAACCCTCTAAGTACATATATAGATGGGGGGACCATGGTAGGTATGGGAGCCAACCTTATCTCTTGTATTACAATTGGCCATGTAAGTACCTCCAAAGCGCTTTAAAGAATATAACCTCACCCTCGACTCTATTTTAACATAAACACAACCTCACCCTAGTCCACATATTAGCCATATATAAATCCAATCTCTAAGCATCAAGTTATGAGATCTTGGATTAATATCATGTTGTGCATGGTCTAGAGACTATTATCTAGATACCCATGAAACATCATTAAATGGTAGTCTTGGCAATAATTTTGCCAATCAAAAGGTGCACCTAGTTTAAAGGGCCCACCAAGCCCCTTCCACAAAAATAGAAGGAGGCCTTTCATGAAGATGCATGCATAACTTCTACTTCTATATCCTATCGTCGCTCGTGCATGGTTTGGGCACCATCTACCCATGCAAAATCATTCATGATAGTGGTCATGGGGTGATAACCCCATTGATCAAAAGGCGTGGGTTGCTTCTACCAAAATCATTCATGATAGTGTACCTCTTTAGGCCACCTTGACTACCCCAAGGTACCCAAAGATTATCATCAATTTGCCATACATCTAGGTCACATATCACTTTAGAGTCTACCACTTATCCTGGCATGCCAATTTCATGTTATATCTTGGACCATCTACACCTCTTCAACTTGGGAGCTAGCTTCACCACTAACCTGGGTGATGTGGTCACCTTTAGGAAGGGAGGGAGGGGGACGTAGTTTCACCCACCTATCACACCTTAAGGAGCTTTGCCATCTTATTTGCTGGAGTTAGCACATGTCATACCATATAAGGAGCTGTGCCGTCTTATTTTTTTGAGTGATCTTTGCCAGTTTATTTGCTTGAGCGAGCACCTGTTTTTACAAGATAGCACTTTAGAATATAAAGGAGCCTTACCACACACGAGCATAATGTCAAATTAGGGAAAGTCTAAAGTGACCTTACGACGATGAGCTTAATGCCAAACAGGGCACGTCTAAGAAATTTGTGTTTAGGACTCGTAATAGTGGTTGTACCATTTTTAATTTTTAACTAGCCTATATAAGTGAATTTCCGTAATAAGCATTACACATTCATTCCCTTGCAACCATAGAATGCTTAAGTTTTAACTTCCCCATATAAGTCAACTTCAATAATGATCATTACACATTCATTCCCTTGTATATGATGTGAGCCTAAATCATTAGAACATAATGTGTAAGCCTATAGACATGAGTCTATAGGTATACATAAGCTTGAACCCGTGAGTATAAGCATGAGCCTAGAGGCTTGAGCCCACTAGTAAGTGTGATGAGAGGCCAGCTCATTAGATGTCTCTGAGCTTGTTTCTTCAAAAACTGTGTGAGCACACAAACATGAGTCTAGAGTGCGAGTCTAGAGATGCGCATAGGTCGTCCAGAGACATGAGTCTAGAGATGTGTGTGTGTGTCTAAAGGCGGGAGTCCCATAGAAATAAGCCTCATGGTCTTGACTCCCCAAGAAAAGCGATATCTAGTAAATGCCAAGAAAAGCAATACAGAGCGTCAAAGAAAGCAAATTTGTTGGAAAAATCTGGGTGCACACACGACACACACCTTCTATCCATTTCCCAAGCACATCATCTCCATTTTTCACTAAGAGTATCGATTCTTTTCCCCACATTCTGCATCTCCTAGGAAGCTTGGACACATACACGTGCAACTAACCTCATCAATGGAAACCCTCTAAGTACATATATAGATGGGGGGACCATGGTAGGTGTGGAAGCCAACCTTATCTCCTGTATAACAATTGGCCATGGAAGCACCTCCAAAGCGCTTTGAAGAATATAAGCTCACCCTCAACTCTAATTTAACATAAACACAACCTCACCCTAGTCAACATATTAGCCATATATAAATCCAATCTCTAAGCATCAAGCTATGAGATCTTGGATTAATATCATGTTGTGCATGGTCCAGAGACTATTATCTAGATACCCATGAAACATCATTAAATGGTAGTCTTGGCAATAATTTAGCCAGTCAAAAGGTGCACCTAATTTAAAGGGCCCACCAAGCCCCTTCCACAACAATAGAAGGAGGCCTTTCATGAAGATGCATGCAGAACTTCTACTTCTATATCCTATCGTCGCGCATGGTTTGGGCACCATCTACCCATGCAAAATCATTGATAATAGTGGTCATTGGGTGATAACCCCATTGATCAAAAGGCGTGGGTTGCTTCTACCAAAATCATTCATGATAGTGGTCGTGTGGTGATAGCTCCATTAATCAGAAGGCATGGGTTTCTTCTACCTACCAGGTGATTTTGAAGGGACCAAGCCACCTCCACAATAGAAGGAGGCCTACATGAAAGAAATCTACTTCACATCTACCTCTTTATGCCACCTTGACTACCCCAAGGCTACCCAAAGATTATCATCAATTTGCCATACCTCTAAGTCACATATCACTTTAGAGTCTACCACTTATCTTGGCATGCCAATTTCACGTTATATCTTGGACCATCTACACCTCTTCAACTTGGGAGCTAGCTTCACCACTAACCTGGGTGATGTGGTCATCTTTAGGAAGGGAGGGAGGGGGACATAGTTTCACCCAGGTTTCACCCACCTATAACACCACAAGGAGCTTTGCCGTCTTATTTGGTGGAAATAGCACATGTCATACCATATAAGGAGCTGTGCCATCTTATTTTTTTGAGTGATCTTTGCCAGCTTATTTGCTTGAGCGAGCACCTGTTTTTACAAGATAGCACTTTAGAGTATAAAGCAGCCTTATCACGAGCTTTAATGTCGAATTAGGGGAAGTCTAAAGTGACCTTACGACGATGAGCTTAATGCCAAACAGGGCACGTCTAAGAAACTTTTGTACATACTTACTTAGGACTCGTAATAGTGGTTGTACCATTTTTTATTTTTAACTAGCCTATATAAGTCACTTTCCGTAATAAGCATTAAACGTTCATTCCCTTGCAACCATAGAATACTTAAGTTTTAACTTCCCTATATAAGTCAACTTCAATAATGATCATTACACATTCATTCCCTTGTATATAATACTTAAGATGTGTTCTCTTCTCTAATCTCGCTTGCTTGTGCGCTCTATTGAATCTTGCATGATTGATGGATGCTTGTTAGATAGGTTTGATTGTAGGTTTTTTCTTTCTTTCTTTTATTAGCTTCTTCCCCCCATTCTACCATTTGTGAGAGAAGACCACTCCAAAGGATATCCTCTTCTTGAATTAGAGTGAGGAAGAAGTGATTTTTCGTTCATGCATTTCATAATTTTGTTCTTAGCATTTCTAAATTCAAAGTGGAATAAACTAACCCAAAAACATAAGCCGCTTGTGCGTGAATTAGAGTGAGGAAGCTGTGAATTTTTTGTTCATCCATTGCATAATTTTGTTTATTTCCATGGTGAAATTGGTAGCTTAGAGCATGTAAAATCAACAAAAAAACCAATAAACCACATGTAATCACTTTTATAGACACCATAAACGTGGATTCGAAATACTCCTTATAACCACCATCAAATCTTAAGAATCTCAAACACCTCAAAAAACCATGCCAAACCATCTCTCGGGTTGGGAGACGTAAGTCCATAGTCCCATGAAAAAAAACCATGAGTCAACACACATAAGCTTAGAGATGTGAGCCGCCGTGAGTCAACACGTGAGCTTAGAGACATGAGTTGTAAGCCTAGAGACATCCACTATGAGTCTAGAGGCATATAAGACATGAGTCATGAGCCAAGTCTAGAGTTGTGAGTCGTGAGTCTAGAGACGTAAGTCAATAGACATGAGTCTGAAGCTGCGAGTTAACAAACGCGAGTCTGGTCAACCTAATAGTATACCAGGCAATTCAAACAGTATGGTACTAATGTGATTCTAGGAAACCTAATATTATAACAATGAATTAAAGGTGTTTGGTAAAGCAGCTCTTGAAGACCTATAAAGACACACCTACCTTGTCATACGAATTACACAAAAAATTCTTGTCCTTTATAATTATTGGGGTGTAAGTACTACATGAGCCAGAACCTGTGTGAGTCCATAAGCATGAGCCTAGAGGCTTGAGCCCACTAGTAAGGGTGATGAGAGGCCAACTCATTAGATGTTTGTGAGCTTGTTTCTTCAAAAACTGTGTAAGCACACAAACATGAGTCTAGAGCGCGAGTCTAGAGATGCACATAGGTCGTCCAGAGACATGAGTCTAGAGATGCGTGTGTGTGTCCAAAGGCCTGAGTCCCATAGAAATAAGCCTCGTGATCTTGACTCCCCAAGAGAAGCAATATCTAGTATATGCCAAGAAAAGCAATACAGAGCGTCAAAGAAAGCAAATTTGTTGGAAAAATCTGAGTGTACACACAAGACACACACCTTCTATACATTTCCCAAGCACATCATCTCCATTTTTCACTGAGAGTATCAATTATCTTT
Organism: Cibotium barometz; assembly: GCF_041138505.1. Lineage (NCBI taxonomy): Eukaryota > Viridiplantae > Streptophyta > Polypodiopsida > Cyatheales > Cibotiaceae > Cibotium > Cibotium barometz. The sequence goes on from NC_141075.1 coordinate 3,619,035, forward strand.
CCCACATTCTGCATCTCCTAGGAAGCGTGGACACATACACGTGCAATTAACCTCATCAATGGAAACCCTCTAAGTACATATATAGATGGGGGGACCATGGTAGGTATGGGAGCCAACCTTATCTCTTGTATTACAATTGGCCATGTAAGTACCTCCAAAGTGCTTTAAAGAATATAACCTCACCCTCGACTCTATTTTAACATAAACACAACCTCACCCTAGTCCACATATTAGCCATATATAAATCCAATCTCTAAGCATCAAGTTATGAGATCTTGGATTAATATCATGTTGTGCATGGTCTAGAGACTATTATCTAGATACCCATGAAACATCATTAAATGGTAGTCTTGGCAATAATTTTGCCAATCAAAAGGTGCACCTAGTTTAAAGGGCCCACCAAGCCCCTTCCACAAAAATAGAAGGAGGCCTTTCATGAAGATGCATGCATAACTTCTACTTCTATATCCTATCGTCGCTCGTGCATGGTTTGGGCACCATCTACCCATGCAAAATCATTCATAATAGTGGTCATGGGGTGATAACCCCATTGATCAAAAGGCGTGGGTTGCTTCTACCAAAATCATTCATGATAGTGTACCTCTTTAGGCCACCTTGACTACCCCAAGGTACCCAAAGATTATCATCAATTTGCCATACATCTAGGTCACATATCACTTTAGAGTCTACCACTTATCCTGGCATGCCAATCTCACGTTATATCTTGGACCATCTACACCTCTTCAACTTGGGAGCTAGCTTCACCACTAACCTGGGTGATGTGGTCACCTATAGGAAGGGAGGGAGGGGGACGTAGCTTCACCCACTTATCACACCTTAAGGAGCTTTGCCATCTTATTTGCTGGAGTTAGCACATGTCATACCATATAAGGAGTTGTGCCGTCTTATTTTTTTGAGTGATCTTTGCCAGCTTATTTGCTTGAGTGAGCACCTGTTTTTACAAGATAGCACTTTAGAATATAAAGGAGCCTTGCCACACACGAGCTTAATGTCAAATTAGGGGAAGTCTAAAGTGACCTTACGACGATGAGCTTAATGCCAAACAGGGCACGTCTAAGAAATTTGTGTTCATACTTATTTAGGACTCGTAATAGTGGTTGTACCATTTTTAATTTTTAACTAGCCTAATTCAGTCAATTTTCATAATAAGCATTACACATTCATTCCCTTGCAACCATAGAATGCTTAAGTTTTAACTTCCCCATATAAGTCAACTTCAATAATGATCATTACACATTCATTCCCTTGTATATGATGTGAGCCTAAATCATTAGAACATAATGTGTAAGCCTATAGACATGATTCTATAGGTATACATAAGCTTGAACCCGTGAGTATAAGCATGAGCCTAGAGGCTTGAGCCCACTAGTAAGTGTGATGAGAGGCCAGCTCATTAGATGTCTCTGAGCTTGTTTCTTCAAAAACTGTGTGAGCACACAAACATGAGTCTAGAGCGCGAGTCTAGAGATGCGCATAGGTCGTCCAAAGACATGAGTCTAGAGATGTGTGTGTGTGTCTAAAGGCGGGAGTCCCATAGAAATAAGCCTCATGATCTTGACTCCCCAAGAAAAGCGATATCTAGTAAATGCCAAGAAAAGCAATATAGAGCGTCAAAGAAAGCAAATTTGTTGGAAAAATCTGGGTGCACACACGACACACACCTTCTATCCATTTCCCAAGCACATCATCTCCATTTTTCACTAAGAGTATCCATTCTTTTCCCCACATTCTGTATCTCCTAGGAAGCTTGGACACATACACGTGCAACTAACCTCATCAATGGAAACCCTCTAAGTACATATATAGATGGGGGGACCATGGTAGGTGTGGAAGCCAACCTTATCTCCTGTATAACAATTGGCCATGGAAGCACCTCCAAAGCGCTTTGAAGAATATAAGCTCACCCTCAACTCTAATTTAACATAAACACAACCTCACCCTAGTCAACATATTAGCCATATATAAATCCAATCTCTAAGCATCAAGCTATGAGATCTTGGATTAATATCATGTTGTGCATGGTCCAGAGACTATTATCTAGATACCCATGAAACATCATTAAATGGTAGTCTTGGCAATAATTTAGCCAGTCAAAAGGTGCACCTAATTTAAAGGGCCCACCAAGCCCCTTCCACAACAATAGAAGGAGGCCTTTCATGAAGATGCATGCAGAACTTCTACTTATATATCCTATCGTCGCGCATGGTTTGGGCACCATCTACCCATGCAAAATCATTGATAATAGTGGTCATTGGGTGATAACCCCATTGATCAAGAGGCGTGGGTTGCTTCTACCAAAATCATTCATGATAGTGGTCGTGTGGTGATAGCTCCATTAATCTCAGAAGGCATGGGTTTCTTCTACCTACCAGGTGATTTTGAAGGGACCAAGCCACCTCCACAATAGAAGGAGGCCTACATGAAAGAAATCTACTTCACATCTACCTCTTTATGCCACCTTGACTACCCCAAGGCTACCCAAAGATTATCATCAATTTGCCATACATCTAAGTCACATATCACTTTAGAGTCTACCACTTATCCTGGCATGCCAATTTCACGTTATATCTTGGACCATCTACACCTCTTCAACTTGGGAGCTAGCTTCACCACTAACCTGGGTGATGTGGTCATCTTTAGGAAGGGAGGGAGGGGGACATAGTTTCACCCAGGTTTCACCCACCTATAACACCACAAGGAGCTTTGCCGTCTTATTTGCTGCAAATAGCACATGTCATACCATATAAGGAGCTGTGCCATCTTATTTTTTTGAGTGATCTTTGCCAGCTTATTTGCTTGAGCGAGCACCTGTTTTTACAAGATAGCACTTTAGAATATAAAGCAGCCTTATCACGAGCTTTAATGTCGAATTAGGGGAAGTCTAAAGTGACCTTACGACGATGAGCTTAATGCCAAACAGGGCACGTCTAAGAAACTTTTGTACATACTTACTTAGGACTCGTAATAGTGGTTGTACCATTTTTGATTTTTAACTAGCCTATATAAGTCACTTTCCGTAATAAGCATTAAACGTTCATTCCCTTGCAACCATAGAATACTTAAGTTTTAACTTCCCTATATAAGTCAACTTCAATAATGATCATTACACATTCATTCCCTTGTATATAATACTTAAGATGTGTTCTCTTCTCTAATCTCGCTTGCTTGTGCGCTCTATTGAATCTTGCATGATTGATGGATGCTTGCTAGATAGGTTTGATTGTAGGCTTTTTCTTTCTTTCTTTTATTAGCTTCTTCCCCCCATTCTACCATTTGTGAGAGAAGACCACTCCAAAGGATATCCTCTTCTTGAATTAGAGTGAGGAAGAAGTGATTTTTCGTTCATGCATTTCATAATTTTGTTCTTAGCATTTCTAAATTCAAAGTGGAATAAACTAACCCAAAAACATAAGCCGCTTGTGCGTGAATTAGAGTGAGGAAGTTGTGAATTTTTTGTTCATCCATTGCATAATTTTGTTCATTTCCATGGTGAAATTGCTAGCTTAGAGCATGTAAAATCAACAAAAGAACCAATAAACCACATGTAATCACTTTTATAGACACCATAAACGTGGATTCAAAATAATCCTTATAACCACCATCAAATCTTAAGAATCTCAAACACCTCAAAAAACCATGCCAAACCATCTCTCGGGTTGGGAGACGTAAGTCCATAGTCCCATGAAAAAAAACCATGAGTCAACACACATAAGCTTAGAGATGTGAGCCGCCGTGAGTCAACACGTGAGCTTAGAGACATGAGTTGTAAGCCTAGAGACATCCACTATGAGTCTAGAGGCATATAAGACATGAGTCATGAGCCAAGTCTAGAGTTGTGAGTCGTGAGTCTAGAGACGTAAGTCAATAGACATGAGTCTGAAGCTGCGAGTTAACAAACGCGAGTCTGGTCAACCTAATAGTATACCAGGCAATTCAAACAGTATGGTACTAATGTGATTCTAGGAAACCTAATATTATAACAATGAATTAAAAGTGTTTGGTAAAGCAGCTCTTGAAGACCTATAAAGACACACCTACCTTGTCATACGAATTACACAAATAATTCTTGTCCTTTATAATTATTGGGGTGTAAGTACTACATGAGCCAGAACCTGTGAGTCCATAAGCATGAGCCTAGAGGCTTGAGCCCACTAGTAAGGGCGATGAGAGGCCAACTCATTAGATATTTGTGAGCTTGTTTCTTCAAAAACTGTGTGAGCACACAAACATGAGTCTAGAGCGCGAGTCTAGAGATGCACATAGGTCGTCCAGAGACATGAGTCTAGAGATGCGTGTGTGTGTCCAAAGGCATGAGTCCCATAGAAATAAGCCTCATGATCTTGACCCCCCAAGAGAAGCGATATCTAGTATATGCCAAGAAAAGCAATACAGAGCGTCAAAGAAAGCAAATTTGTTGGAAAAATCTGAGTGCACACACAAGACACACACCTTCTATACATTTCCCAAGCACATCATCTCCATTTTTCACTGAGAGTATCAATTATCTTTCCCACATTCTGCATCTCCTAGGAAGCGTGGACACGTACACGTGCAACTAACCTCATCAATGGAAACCCTCTAAGTACATATATAGATGGGGGGACCATGGTAGGTATGGGAGCCAACCTTATCTCTTGTATTACAATTGGCCATGTAAGTACCTCCAAAGCGCTTTAAAGAATATAACCTCACCCTCGACTCTATTTTAACATAAACACAACCTCACCCTAGTCCACATATTAGCCATATATAAATCCAATCTCTAAGCATCAAGTTATGAGATCTTGGATTAATATCATGTTGTGCATGGTCTAGAGACTATTATCTAGATACCCATGAAACATCATTAAATGGTAGTCTTGGCAATAATTTTGCCAATCAAAAGGTGCACCTAATTTAAAGGGCCCACCAAGCCCCTTCCACAAAAATAGGAGGCCTTTCATGAAGATGCATGCATAACTTCTACTTCTATATCCTATCGTCGCTCCTGCATGGTTTGGGCACCATCTACCCATGCAAAATCATTCATAATAGTGGTCATGGGGTGATAACCCCATTGATCAAAAGGCGTGGGTTGCTTCTACCAAAATCATTCATGATAGTGTACCTCTTTAGGCCACCTTGACTACCCCAAGGTACCCAAAGATTATCATCAATTTGCCATACATCTAGGTCACATATCACTTTAGAGTCTACCACTTATCCTGGCATGCCAATCTCACGTTATATCTTGGACCATCTACACCTCTTCAACTTGGGAGCTAGCTTCACCACTAACCTGGGTGATGTGGTCACCTTTAGGAAGGGAGGGAGGGAGACGTAGTTTCACCCACCTATCACACCTTAAGGAGCTTTGCCATCTTATTTGCTGGAGTTAGCACATGTCATACCATATAAGGAGCTGTGCCGTCTTATTTTTTTGAGTGATCTTTGCCAGCTTATTTGCTTGAGCGAGCACCTGTTTTTACAAGATAGCACTTTAGAATATAAAGGAGCCTTACCACACACGAGCTTAATGTCAAATTAGGGGAAGTCTAAAGTGACCTTACGACGATGAGCTTAATGCCAAACAGGGCACGTCTAAGAAATTTGTGTTTAGGACTCGTAATAGTGGTTGTACCATTTTTAATTTTTAACTAGCCTATATAAGTCAATTTCCGTAATAAGCATTACACATTCATTCCCTTGCAACCATAGAATGCTTAAGTTTTAACTTCCCCATATAAGTCAACTTCAATAATGATCATTACACATTCATTCCCTTGTATATGATGTGAGCCTAAATCATTAGAACATAATGTGTAAGCCTATAGACATGAGTCTATAGGTATACATAAGCTTGAAACCGTGAGTATAAGCATGAGCCTAGAGGCTTGAGCCCACTAGTAAGTGTGATGAGAGGCCAGCTCATTAGATGTCTCTGAGCTTGTTTCTTCAAAAACTGTGTGAGCACACAAACATGAGTCTAGAGCGCGAGTCTAGAGATGCGCATAGGTCGTCCAAAGACATGAGTCTAGAGATGTGTGTGTGTGTGTGTAAAGGCGTGAGTCCCATAGAAATAAGCCTCATGATCTTGACTCCCCAAGAAAAGCGATATCTAGTAAATGCCAAGAAAAGCAATACAGAGCGTCAAAGAAAGCAAATTTGTTGGAAAAATCTGGGTGCACACACGACACACACCTTCTATCCATTTCCCAAGCACATCATCTCCATTTTTCACTAAGAGTATCAATTCTTTTCCCCACATTCTGCATCTCCTAGGAAGCTTGGACACATACACGTGCAACTAACCTCATCAATGGAAACCCTCTAAGTACATATATAGATGGGGGGACCATGGTAGGTGTGGAAGCCAACCTTATCTCCTGTATAACAATTGGCCATGGAAGCACCTCCAAAGCGCTTTGAAGAATATAAGCTCACCCTCAACTCTAATTTAACATAAACACAACCTCACCCTAGTCAACATATTAACCATATATAAATCCAATCTCTAAGCATCAAGCTATGAGATCTTGGATTAATATCATGTTGTGCATGGTCCAGAGACTATTATCTAGATACCCATGAAACATCATTAAATGGTAGTCTTGGCAATAATTTAGCCAGTCAAAAGGTGCACCTAATTTAAAGGGCCCACCAAGCCCCTTCCACAACAATAGAAGGAGGCCTTTCATGAAGATGCATGCAGAACTTCTACTTCTATATTCTATCGTCGCGCATGGTTTGGGCACCATCTACCCATGCAAAATCATTGATAATAGTGGTCATTGGGTGATAACCCCATTGATCAAGAGGCGTGGGTTGCTTCTACCAAAATCATTCATGATAGTGGTCGTGTGGTGATAGCTCCATTAATCAGAAGGCATGGGTTTCTTCTACCTACCAGGTGATTTTGAAGGGACCAAGCCACCTCCACAATAGAAGGAGGCCTACATGAAAGAAATCTACTTCACATCTACCTCTTTATGCCACCTTGACTACCCCAAGGCTACCCAAAGATTATCATCAATTTGCCATACATCTAAGTCACATATCACTTTAGAGTCTACCACTTATCCTGGCATGCCAATTTCACGTTATATCTTGGACCATCTACACCTCTTCAACTTGGGAGCTAGCTTCACCACTAACCTGGGTGATGTGGTCATCTTTAGGAAGGGAGGGAGGGGGACATAGTTTCACCCAGGTTTCACCCACCTATAACACCACAAGGAGCTTTGCCGTCTTATTTGGTGGAAATAGCACATGTCATACCATATAAGGAGCTGTGCCATCTTATTTTTTTGAGTGATCTTTGCCAGCTTATTTGCTTGAGCGAGCACCTGTTTTTACAAGATAGCACTTTAGAATATAAAGCAGCCTTATCACCACGAGCTTTAATGTCGAATTAGGGGAAGTCTAAAGTGACGTTACGACGATGAGCTTAATGCCAAACAGGGCACGTCTAAGAAATTTTTGTACATACTTACTTAGGACTCGTAATAGTGGTTGTACCATTTTTGATTTTTAACTAGCCTATATAAGTCACTTTCCGTAATAAGCATTAAACGTTCATTCCCTTGCAACCATAGAATACTTAAGTTTTAACTTCCCTATATAAGTCAACTTCAATAATGATCATTACACATTCATTCCCTTGTATATAATACTTAAGATGTGTTCTCTTCTCTAATCTCGCTTGCTTGTGCGCTCTATTGAATCTTGCATGATTGATGGATGCTTGCTAGATAGGTTTGATTGTAGGCTTTTTCTTTCTTTCTTTTATTAGCTTCTTCCCCCCATTCTACCATTTGTGAGAGAAGACCACTCCAAAGGATATCCTCTTCTTGAATTAGAGTGAGGAAGAAGTGATTTTTCGTTCATGCATTTCATAATTTTGTTCTTAGCATTTCTAAATTCAAAGTGGAATAAACTAACCCAAAAACATAAGCCGCTTGTGCGTGAATTAGAGTGAGGAAGTTGTGAATTTTTTGTTCATCCATTGCATAATTTTGTTCATTTCCATGGTGAAATTGGTAGCTTAGAGCATGTAAAATCAACAAAAGAACCAATAAACCACATGTAATCACTTTTATAGACACCATAAACGTGGATTCGAAATAATCCTTATAACCACCATCAAATCTTAAGAATCTCAAACACCTCAAAAAACCATGCCAAACCATCTCTCGGGTTGGGAGACGTAAGTCCATAGTCCCATGAAAAAAAACCATGAGTCAACACACATAAGCTTAGAGATGTGAGCCGCCGTGAGTCAACACGTGAGCTTAGAGACATGAGTTGTAAGCCTAGAGACATCCACTATGAGTCTAGAGGCATATAAGACATGAGTCATGAGCCAAGTCTAGAGTTGTGAGTCGTGAGTCTAGAGACGTAAGTCAATAGACATGAGTCTGAAGCTGCGAGTTAACAAACGCGAGTCTGGTCAACCTAATAGTATACGAGGCAATTCAAACAGTATGGTACTAATGTGATTCTAGGAAACCTAATATTATAACAATGAATTAAAAGTGTTTGGTAAAGCAGCTCTTGAAGACCTATAAAGACACACCTACCTTGTCATACGAATTACACAAAAAATTCTTGTCCTTTATAATTATTGGGGTGTAAGTACTACATGAGCCAGAACCTGTGAGTCCATAAGCATGAGCCTAGAGGCTTGAGCCCACTAGTAAGGGCGATGAGAGGCCAACTCATTAGATATTTGTGAGCTTGTTTCTTCAAAAACTGTGTGAGCACACAAACATGAGTCTAGAGCGCGAGTCTAGAGATGCACATAGGTCGTCCAGAGACATGAGTCTAGAGATGCGTGTGTGTGTCCAAAGGCATGAGTCCCATAGAAATAAGCCTCATGATCTTGACCCCCCAAGAGAAGCGATATCTAGTATATGCCAAGAAAAGCAATACAGAGCGTCAAAGAAAGCAAATTTGTTGGAAAAATCTGAGTGCACACACAAGACACACACCTTCTATACATTTCCCAAGCACATCATCTCCATTTTTCACTGAGAGTATCAATTATCTTTCCCACATTCTGCATCTCCTAGGAAGCGTGGACACGTACACGTGCAACTAACCTCATCAATGGAAACCCTCTAAGTACATATATAGATGGGGGGACCATGGTAGGTATGGGAGCCAACCTTATCTCTTGTATTACAATTGGCCATGTAAGTACCTCCAAAGCGCTTTAAAGAATATAACCTCACCCTCGACTCTATTTTAACATAAACACAACCTCACCCTAGTCCACATATTAGCCATATATAAATCCAATCTCTAAGCATCAAGTTATGAGATCTTGGATTAATATCATGTTGTGCATGGTCTAGAGACTATTATCTAGATACCCATGAAACATCATTAAATGGTAGTCTTGGCAATAATTTTGCCAATCAAAAGGTGCACCTAATTTAAAGGGCCCACCAAGCCCCTTCCACAAAAATAGGAGGCCTTTCATGAAGATGCATGCATAACTTCTACTTCTATATCCTATCGTCGCTCCTGCATGGTTTGGGCACCATCTACCCATGCAAAATCATTCATAATAGTGGTCATGGGGTGATAACCCCATTGATCAAAAGGCGTGGGTTGCTTCTACCAAAATCATTCATGATAGTGTACCTCTTTAGGCCACCTTGACTACCCCAAGGTACCCAAAGATTATCATCAATTTGCCATACATCTAGGTCACATATCACTTTAGAGTCTACCACTTATCCTGGCATGCCAATCTCACGTTATATCTTGGACCATCTACACCTCTTCAACTTGGGAGCTAGCTTCACCACTAACCTGGGTGATGTGGTCACCTTTAGGAAGGGAGGGAGGGAGACGTAGTTTCACCCACCTATCACACCTTAAGGAGCTTTGCCATCTTATTTGCTGGAGTTAGCACATGTCATACCATATAAGGAGCTGTGCCGTCTTATTTTTTTGAGTGATCTTTGCCAGCTTATTTGCTTGAGCGAGCACCTGTTTTTACAAGATAGCACTTTAGAATATAAAGGAGCCTTACCACACACGAGCTTAATGTCAAATTAGGGGAAGTCTAAAGGGACCTTACGACGATGAGCTTAATGCCAAACAGGGCACGTCTAAGAAATTTGTGTTTAGGACTCGTAATAGTGGTTGTATCATTTTTAATTTTTAACTAGCCTATATAAGTCAATTTCCGTAATAAGCATTACACATTCATTCCCTTGCAACCATAGAATGCTTAAGTTTTAACTTCCCCATATAAGTCAACTTCAATAATGATCATTACACATTCATTCCCTTGTATATGATGTGAGCCTAAATCATTAGAACATAATGTGTAAGCCTATAGACATGAGTCTATAGGTATACATAAGCTTGAAACCGTGAGTATAAGCATGAGCCTAGAGGCTTGAGCCCACTAGTAAGTGTGATGAGAGGCCAGCTCATTAGATGTCTCTGAGCTTGTTTCTTCAAAAACTGTGTGAGCACACAAACATGAGTCTAGAGCGCGAGTCTAGAGATGCGCATAGGTCGTCTAAAGACATGAGTCTAGAGATGTGTGTGTGTGTGTGTGTAAAGGCGTGAGTCCCATAGAAATAAGCCTCATGATCTTGACTCCCCAAGAAAAGCGATATCTAGTAAATGCCAAGAAAAGCAATACAGAGCGTCAAAGAAAGCAAATTTGTTGGAAAAATCTGGGTGCACACACGACACACACCTATCCATTTCCCAAGCACATCATCTCCATTTTTCACTAAGAGTATCAATTCTTTTCCCCACATTCTGCATCTCCTAGGAAGCTTGGACACATACACGTGCAACTAACCTCATCAATGGAAACCCTCTAAGTACATATATAGATGGGGGGACCATGGTAGGTGTGGAAGCCAACCTTATCTCCTGTATAACAATTGGCCATGGAAGCACCTCCAAAGCGCTTTGAAGAATATAAGCTCACCCTCAACTCTAATTTAACATAAACACAACCTCACCCTAGTCAACATATTAGCCATATATAAATCCAATCTCTAAGCATCAAGCTATGAGATCTTGGATTAATATCATGTTGTGCATGGTCCAGAGACTATTATCTAGATACCCATGAAACATCATTAAATGGTAGTCTTGGCAATAATTTAGCCAGTCAAAAGGTGCACCTAATTTAAAGGGCCCACCAAGCCCCTTCCACAACAATAGAAGGAGGCCTTTCATGAAGATGCATGCAGAACTTCTACTTCTATATTCTATCGTCGCGCATGGTTTGGGCACCATCTACCCATGCAAAATCATTGATAATAGTGGTCATTGGGTGATAACCCCATTGATCAAGAGGCGTGGGTTGCTTCTACCAAAATCATTCATGATAGTGGTCGTGTGGTGATAGCTCCATTAATCAGAAGGCATGGGTTTCTTCTACCTACCAGGTGATTTTGAAGGGACCAAGCCACCTCCACAATGGAAGGAGGCCTACATGAAAGAAATCTACTTCACATCTACCTCTTTATGCCACCTTGACTACCCCAAGGCTACCCAAAGATTATCATCAATTTGCCATACATCTAAGTCACATATCACTTTAGAGTCTACCACTTATCCTGGCATGCCAATTTCACGTTATATCTTGGACCATCTACACCTCTTCAACTTGGGAGCTAGCTTCACCACTAACCTGGGTGATGTGGTCATCTTTAGGAAGGGAGGGAGGGGGACATAGTTTCACCCAGGTTTCACCCACCTATAACACCACAAGGAGCTTTGCCGTCTTATTTGGTGGAAATAGCACATGTCATACCATATAAGGAGCTGTGCCATCTTATTTTTTTGAGTGATCTTTGCCAGCTTATTTGCTTGAGCGAGCACCTGTTTTTACAAGATAGCACTTTAGAATATAAAGCAGCCTTATCACCACGAGCTTTAATGTCAAATTAGGGGAAGTCTAAAGTGACGTTACGACGATGAGCTTAATGCCAAACAGGGCACGTCTAAGAAATTTTTGTACATACTTACTTAGGACTCGTAATAGTGGTTGTACCATTTTTTATTTTTAACTAGCCTATATAAGTCACTTTCCGTAATAAGCATTAAACGTTCATTCCCTTGCAACCATAGAATACTTAAGTTTTAACTTCCCTATATAAGTCAACTTCAATAATGATCATTACACATTCATTCCCTTGTATATAATACTTAAGATGTGTTCTCTTCTCTAATCTCGCTTGCTTGTGCGCTCTATTGAATCTTGCATGATTGATGGATGCTTGCTAGATAGGTTTGATTGTAGGCTTTTTCTTTCTTTCTTTTATTAGCTTCTTCCCCCCATTCTACCATTTGTGAGAGAAGACCACTCCAAAGGATATCCTCTTCTTGAATTAGAGTGAGGAAGAAGTGATTTTTCGTTCATGCATTTCATAATTTTGTTCTTAGCATTTCTAAATTCAAAGTGGAATAAACTAACCCAAAAACATAAGCCGCTTGTGCGTGAATTAGAGTGAGGAAGTTGTGAATTTTTTGTTCATCCATTGCATAATTTTGTTCATTTCCATGGTGAAATTGGTAGCTTAGAGCATGTAAAATCAACAAAAGAACCAATAAACCACATGTAATCACTTTTATAGACACCATAAACGTGGATTCGAAATAATCCTTATAACCACCATCAAATCTTAAGAATCTCAAACACCTCAAAAAACCATGCCAAACCATCTCTCGGGTTGGGAGACGTAAGTCCATAGTCCCATGAAAAAAAACCATGAGTCAACACACATAAGCTTAGAGATGTGAGCCGCCGTGAGTCAACACGTGAGCTTAGAGACATGAGTTGTAAGCCTAGAGACATCCACTATGAGTCTAGAGGCATATAAGACATGAGTCATGAGCCAAGTCTAGAGTTGTGAGTCGTGAGTCTAGAGACGTAAGTCAATAGACATGAGTCTGAAGCTGCGAGTTAACAAACGCGAGTCTGGTCAACCTAATAGTATACCAGGCAATTCAAACAGTATGGTACTAATGTGATTCTAGGAAACCTAATATTATAACAATGAATTAAAAGTGTTTGGTAAAGCAGCTCTTGAAGACCTATAAAGACACACCTACCTTGTCATACGAATTACACAAATAATTCTTGTCCTTTATAATTATTGGGGTGTAAGTACTACATGAGCCAGAACCTGTGAGTCCATAAGCATGAGCCTAGAGGCTTGAGCCCACTAGTAAGGGCGATGAGAGGCCAACTCATTAGATGTTTGTGAGCTTGTTTCTTCAAAAACTGTGTGAGCACACAAAAATGAGTCTAGAGCGCGAGTCTAGAGATGCACATAGGTCGTCCAGAGACATGAGTCTAGAGATGCGTGTGTGTGTCCAAAGGCATGAGTCCCATAGAAATAAGCCTCATGATCTTGACCCCCCAAGAGAAGCGAGTATATGCCAAGAAAAGCAATACAGAGCGTCAAAGAAAGCAAATTTGTTGGAAAAATCTGAGTGCACACACAAGACACACACCTTCTATACATTTCCCAAGCACATCATCTCCATTTTTCACTGAGAGTATCAATTATCTTTCCCACATTCTGCATCTCCTAGGAAGCGTGGACACGTACACGTGCAACTAACCTCATCAATGGAAACCCTCTAAGTACATATATAGATGGGGGGACCATGGTAGGTATGGGAGCCAACCTTATCTCTTGTATTACAATTGGCCATGTAAGTACCTCCAAAGCGCTTTAAAGAATATAACCTCACCCTCGACTCTATTTTAACATAAACACAACCTCACCCTAGTCCACATATTAGCCATATATAAATCCAATCTCTAAGCATCAAGTTATGAGATCTTGGATTAATATCATGTTGTGCATGGTCTAGAGACTATTATCTAGATACCCATGAAACATCATTAAATGGTAGTCTTGGCAATAATTTTGCCAATCAAAAGGTGCACCTAGTTTAAAGGGCCCACCAAGCCCCTTCCACAAAAATAGAAGGAGGCCTTTCATGAAGATGCATGCATAACTTCTACTTCTATATCCTATCGTCGCTCGTGCATGGTTTGGGCACCATCTACCCATGCAAAATCATTCATGATAGTGGTCATGGGGTGATAACCCCATTGATCAAAAGGCGTGGGTTGCTTCTACCAAAATCATTCATGATAGTGTACCTCTTTAGGCCACCTTGACTACCCCAAGGTACCCAAAGATTATCATCAATTTGCCATACATCTAGGTCACATATCACTTTAGAGTCTACCACTTATCCTGGCATGCCAATTTCACGTTATATCTTGGACCATCTACACCTCTTCAACTTGGGAGCTAGCTTCACCACTAACCTGGGTGATGTGGTCACCTTTAGGAAGGGAGGGAGGGGGACGTAGTTTCACCCACCTATCACACCTTAAGGAGCTTTGCCATCTTATTTGCTGGAGTTAGCACATGTCATACCATATAAGGAGCTGTGCCGTCTTACTTTTTTGAGTGATCTTTGCCAGTTTATTTGCTTGAGCGAGCACCTGTTTTTACAAGATAGCACTTTAGAATATAAAGGAGCCTTACCACACACGAGCATAATGTCAAATTAGGGGAAGTCTAAAGTGACCTTACGACGATGAGCTTAATGCCAAACAGGGCACGTCTAAGAAATTTGTGTTTAGGACTCGTAATAGTGGTTGTACCATTTTTAATTTTTAACTAGCCTATATAAGTCAATTTCCGTAATAAGCATTACACATTCATTCCCTTGCAACCATAGAATGCTTAAGTTTTAACTTCCCTATATAAGTCAACTTCAATAATGATCATTACACATTCATTCCCTTGTATATGATGTGAGCCTAAATCATTAGAACATAATGTGTAAGCCTATAGACATGAGTCTATAGGTATACATAAGCTTGAACCCGTGAGTATAAGCATGAGCCTAAATCATTAGAACATAATGTGTAAGCCTATAGACATGAGTCTATAGGTATACATAAGCTTGAACCCGTGAGTATAAGCATGAGCCTAGAGGCTTGAGCCCACTAGTAAGTGTGATGAGAGGCCAGCTCATTAGATGTCTCTGAGCTTGTTTCTTCAAAAACTGTGTGAGCACACAAACATGAGTCTAGAGCGCGAGTCTAGAGATGCGCATCGGTCGTCCAAAGACATGAGTCTAGAGATGTGTGTGTGTGTCTAAAGGCGGGAGTCCCATAGAAATAAGCCTCATGATCTTGACTCCCCAAGAAAAGCGATATCTAGTAAATGCCAAGAAAAGCAATATAGAGCGTCAAAGAAAGCAAATTTGTTGGAAAACTCTGGGTGCACACACGACACACACCTTCTATCCATTTCCCAAGCACATCATCTCCATTTTTCACTAAGAGTATCAATTCTTTTCCCCACATTCTGCATCTCCTAGGAAGCTTGGACACATACACGTGCAACTAACCTCATCAATGGAAACCCTCTAAGTACATATATAGATGGGGGGACCATGGTAGGTGTGGAAGCCAACCTTATCTCCTGTATAACAATTGGCCATGGAAGCACCTCCAAAGCGCTTTGAAGAATATAAGCTCACCCTCAACTCTAATTTAACATAAACACAACCTCACCCTAGTCAACATATTAGCCATATATAAATCCAATCTCTAAGCATCAAGCTATGAGATCTTGGATTAATATCATGTTGTGCATGGTCCAGAGACTATTATCTAGATACCCATGAAACATCATTAAATGGTAGTCTTGGCAATAATTTAGCCAATCAAAAGGTGCACCTAATTTAAAGGGCCCACCAATCCCCTTCCACAACAATAGAAGGAGGCCTTTCATGAAGATGCATGCAGAACTTCTACTTCTATATCCTATCGTCGCGCATGGTTTGGGCACCATCTACCCATGCAAAATCATTGATAATAGTGGTCATTGGGTGATAACCCCATTGATCAAAAGGCGTGGGTTGCTTCTACCAAAATCATTCATGATAGTGGTCGTGTGATGATAGCTTTATTAATCAGAAGGCATGGGTTTCTTCTACCTACCAGGTGATTTTGAAGGGAGCAAGCCACCTCCACAATAGAAGGAGGCCTACATGAAAGAAATCTACTTCACATCTACCTCTTTATGCCACCTTGACTACCCCAAGGCTACCCAAAGATTATCATCAATTTGCCATACATCTAAGTCACATATCACTTTAGAGTCTACCACTTATCCTGGCATGCCAATTTCACGTTATATCTTGGACCATCTACACCTCTTCAACTTGGGAGCTAGCTTCACCACTAACCTGGGTGATGTGGTCATCTTTAGGAAGGGAGGGAGGGGGACATAGTTTCACCCAGGTTTCACCCACCTATAACACCACAAGGAGCTTTGCCGTCTTATTTGGTGGAAATAGCACATGTCATACCATATAAGGAGCTGTGCCATCTTATCTTTTTGAGTGATCTTTGCCAGCTTATTTGCTTGAGCGAGCACCTGTTTTTACAAGATAGCACTTTAGAATATAAAGCAGCCTTATCATGAGCTTTAATGTCGAATTAGGGGAAGTCTAAAGTGACCTTACGACGATGAGCTTAATGCCAAACAGGGCATGTCTAAGAAATTTTTGTACATACTTACTTAGGACTCGTAATAGTGGTTGTACCATTTTTGATTTTTAACTAGCCTATATAAGTCACTTTCCGTAATAAGCATTAAACGTTCATTCCCTTGCAACGATAGAATACTTAAGTTTTAACTTCCCTATATAAGTCAACTTCAATAATGATCATTACACATTCATTCCCTTGTATATAATACTTAAGATGTGTTCTCTTCTCTAATCTCGCTTGCTTGTGCGCTCTATTGAATCTTGCATGATTGATGGATGCTTGCTAGATAGGTTTGATTGTAGGTTTTTTCTTTCTTTCTTTTATTAGCTTCTTCCCCCCATTCTACCATTTGTGAGAGAAGACCACTCCAAAGGATATCCTCTTCTTGAATTAGAGTGAGGAAGAAGTGATTTTTCGTTCATGCATTTCATAATTTTGTTCTTAGCATTTCTAAATTCAAAGTGGAATAAACTAACCCAAAAACATAAGCCGCTTGTGCGTGAATTAGAGTGAGGAAGTTGTGAATTTTTTGTTCATCCATTGCATAATTTTGTTCATTTCCATGGTGAAATTGGTAGCTTAGAGCATGTAAAATCAACAAAAAAACCAATAAACCACATGTAATCACTTTTATAGACACCATAAACGTGGATTCGAAATAATCCTTATAACCACCATCAAATCTTAAGAATCTCAAACACCTCAAAGAACCATGCCAAACCATCTCTCGGGTTGGGAGACGTAAGTCCATAGTCCCATGAAAAAAAACCATTAGTCAACACACATAAACTTAGAGATGTGAGCCGCCGTGAGTCAACACGTGAGCTTAGAGACATGAGTTGTAAGCCTAGAGACATCCACTATGAGTCTAGAGGCATATAAGACATGAGTCATGAGCCAAGTCTAGAGTTGTGAGTCGTGAGTCTAGAGACGTAAGTCAATAGACATGAGTCTGAAGCTGCGAGTTAACAAACGCGAGTCTGGTCAACCTAATAGTATACCAGGCAATTCAAACAGTATGGTACTAATGTGATTCTAGGAAACCTAATATTATAACAATGAATTAAAGGTGTTTGGTAAAGCAGCTCTTGAAGACCTATAAAGACACACCTACCTTGTCATACGAATTACACAAAAAATTCTTGTCCTTTATAATGATTGGGGTGTAAGTACTACATGAGCCAGAACCTGTGTGAGTCCATAAGCATGAGCCTAGAGGCTTGAGCCCACTAGTAAGGGTGATGAGAGGCCAACTCATTAGATGTTTGTGAGCTTGTTTCTTCAAAAACTGTGTGAGCACACAAACATGAGTCTAGAGCGCGAGTCTAGAGATGCACATAGGTCGTCCAGAGACATGAGTCTAGAGATGCGTGTGTGTGTCCAAAGGCCTGAGTCCCATAGAAATAAGCCTCGTGATCTTGACTCCCCAAGAGAAGCAATATCTAGTATATGCCAAGAAAAGCAATACAGAGCGTCAAAGAAAGCAAATTTGTTGGAAAAATCTGAGTGCACACACGACACACACCTTCTATACATTTCCCAAGCACATCATCTCCATTTTTCACTGAGAGTATCAATTATCTTTCCCACATTCTGCATCTCCTAGGAAGCGTGGACACGTACAGGTGCAACTAACCTCATCAATGGAAACCCTCTAAGTACATATATAGATGGGGGAACCATGGTAGGTATGGAAGCCAACCTTATCTCTTGTATTACAATTGGCCATGTAAGTAGCTCCAAAGTGCTTTAAAGAATATAACCTCACCCTCGACTCTATTTTAACATAAACACAACCTCACCCTAGTCCACATATTAGCCATATATAAATCCAATCTCTAAGCATCAAGTTATGAGATCTTGGATTAATATCATGTTGTGCATGGTCTAGAGACTATTATCTAGATACCCATGAAACATCATTAAATGGTAGTCTTGGCAATAATTTTGCCAATCAAAAGGTGCACCTAATTTAAAGGGCCCACCAAGCCCCTTCCACAAAAATAGAAGGAGGCCTTTCATGAAGATGCATGCATAACTTCTACTTCTATATCCTATCGTCGCTCGTGCATGGTTTGGGCACCATCTACCCATGCAAAATCATTCATGATAGTGGTCATGGGGTAATAACCCCATTGATCAAAAGGCGTGGGTTGCTTCTACCAAAATCATTCATGATAGTGTACCTCTTTAGGCCACCTTGACTACCCCAAGGTATTCAAAGATTATCATCAATTTGCCATACATCTAGGTCACATATCACTTTAGAGTCTACCACTTATCCTTGCATGCCAATTTCACGTAATATCTTGGACCATCTACACCTCTTCAACTTGGGAGCTAGCTTCACCACTAACTCGGGTGATGTGGTCACCTTTAGGAAGGGAGGGAGGGGGACGTAGTTTCACCCACCTATCACACCTTAAGGAGCTTTGCCATCTTATTTGCTGGAGTAATCACATGTCATACCATATAAGGAGCTGTGCCGTCTTATTTTTTTGAGTGATCTTTGCCAGTTTATTTGCTTGAGCGAGCACCTGTTTTTACAAGATAGCACTTTAGAATATAAAGGAGCCTTACCACACACGAGCATAATGTCAAATTAGGGGAAGTCTAAAGTGACCTTACGACGATGAGCTTAATGCCAAACAGGGCACGTCTAAGAAATTTGTGTTTAGGACTCGTAATAGTGGTTGTACCATTTTTAATTTTTAACTAGCCTATATAAGTCAATTTCCGTAATAAGCATTACACATTCATTCCCTTGCAACCATAGAATGCTTAAGTTTTAACTTCCCCATATAAGTCAACTTCAATAATGATCATTACACATTCATTCCCTTGTATATGATGTGAGCCTAAATCATTAGAACATAATGTGTAAGCCTATAGACATGAGTCTATAGGTATACATAAGCTTGAAACCGTGAGTATAAGCATGAGCCTAGAGGCTTGAGCCCACTAGTAAGTGTGATGAGAGGCCAGCTCATTAGATGTCTGTGAGCTTGTTTCTTCAAAAACTGTGTGAGCACACAAACATGAGTCTAGAGCGCGATTCTAGAGATGCGCATAGGTCGTCCAAAGACATGAGTCTAGAGATGTGTGTGTGTGTCTAAAGGCGTGAGTCCCATAGAAATAAGCCTCATGATCTTGACTCCCCAAGAAAAGCGATATCTAGTAAATGCCAAGAAAAGCAATACAGAGCGTCAAAGAAAGCAAATTTGTTGGAAAAATCTGGGTGCACACACGACACACACCTTCTATCCATTTCCCAAGCACATCATCTCCATTTTTCACTAAGAGTATCAATTCTTTTCCCCACATTCTGCATCTCCTAGGAAGCTTGGACACATACACGTGCAACTAACCTCATCAATGGAAACCCTCTAAGTATATATATAGATGGGGGGACCATGGTAGGTGTGGAAGCCAACCTTATCTCCTGTATAACAATTGGCCATGGTCACCTCCAAAGCGCTTTGAAGAATATAAGCTCACCCTCAACTCTAATTTAACATAAACACAACCTCACCCTAGTCAACATATTAGCCATATATAAATCCAATCTCTAAGCATCAAGCTATGAGATCTTGGATTAATATCATGTTGTGCATGGTCCAGAGACTATTATCTAGATACCCATGAAACATCATTAAATGGTAGTCTTGGCAATAATTTAGCCAGTCAAAAGGTGCACCTAATTTAAAGGGCCCACCAATCCCCTTCCACAACAATAGAAGGAGGCCTTTCATGAAGATGCATGCAGAACTTCTACTTCTATATTCTATCGTCGCGCATGGTTTGGGCACCATCTACCCATGCAAAATCATTGATAATAGTGGTCATTGGGTGATAACCCCATTGATCAAGAGGCGTGGGTTGCTTCTACCAAAATCATTCATGATAGTGGTCGTGTGGTGATAGCTCCATTAATCAGAAGGCATGGGTTTCTTCTATCTACCAGGTGATTTTGAAGGGACCAAGCCACCTCCACAATAGAAGGAGGCCTACATGAAAGAAATCTACTATACATCTACCTCTTTATGCCACCTTGACTACCCCAAGGCTACCCAAAGATTATCATCAGTTTGCCATACATCTAAGTCACATATCACTTTAGAGTCTACCACTTATCCTGGCATGCCAATTTCACGTTATATCTTGGACCATCTACACCTCTTCAACTTGGGAGCTAGCTTCACCACTAACCTGGGTGATGTGGTCATCTTTAGGAAGGGAGGGAGGGGGACATAGTTTCACCCAGGTTTCACCCACCTATAACACCACAAGGAGCTTTGCCGTCTTATTTGGTGGAAATAGCACATGTCATACCATATAAGGAGCTGTGCCATCTTATTTTTTTGAGTGATCTTTGCCAGCTTATTTGCTTGAGCGAGCACCTGTTTTTACAAGATAGCACTTTAGAATATAAAGCAGCCTTATCACGAGCTTTAATGTCGAATTAGGGAAAGTCTAAAGTGACCTTACGACGATGAGCTTAATGCCAAACAGGGCACGTCTAAGAAATTTTTGTACATACTTACTTAGGACTCGTAATAGTGGTTGTACCATTTTTGATTTTTAACTAGCCTATATAAGTCACTTTCCGTAATAAGCATTAAACGTTCATTCCCTTGCAACCATAGAATACTTAAGTTTTAACTTCCCTATATAAGTCAACTTCAATAATGATCATTACACATTCATTCCCTTGTATATAATACTTAAGATGTGTTCTCTTCTCTAATCTCGCTTGCTTGTGCGCTCTATTGAATCTTGCATGATTGATGGATGCTTGCTAGATAGGTTTGATTGTAGGTTTTTTCTTTCTTTCTTTTATTAGCTTCTTCCCCCCATTCTACCATTTGTGAGAGAAGACCACTCCAAAGGATATCCTCTTCTTGAATTAGAGTGAGGAAGAAGTGATTTTTCGTTCATGCATTTCATAATTTTGTTCTTAGCATTTCTAAATTCAAAGTGGAATAAACTAACCCAAAAACATAAGCCGCTTGTGCGTGAATTAGAGTGAGGAAGCTGTGAATTTTTTGTTCATCCATTGCATAATTTTGTTTATTTCCATGGTGAAATTGGTAGCTTAGAGCATGTAAAATCAACAAAAAAACCAATAAACCACATGTAATCACTTTTATAGACACCATAAACGTGGATTCGAAATACTCCTTATAACCACCATCAAATCTTAAGAATCTCAAACACCTCAAAAAACCATGCCAAACCATCTCTCGGGTTGGGAGACGTAAGTCCATAGTCCCATGAAAAAAAACCATGAGTCAACACACATAAGCTTAGAGATGTGAGCCGCCGTGAGTCAACACGTGAGCTTAGAGACATGAGTTGTAAGCCTAGAGACATCCACTATGAGTCTAGAGGCATATAAGACATGAGTCATGAGCCAAGTCTAGAGTTGTGAGTCGTGAGTCTAGAGACGTAAGTCAATAGACATGAGTCTGAAGCTGCGAGTTAACAAACGCGAGTCTGGTCAACCTAATAGTATACCAGGCAATTCAAACAGTATGGTACTAATGTGATTCTAGGAAACCTAATATTATAACAATGAATTAAAGGTGTTTGGTAAAGCAGCTCTTGAAGACCTATAAAGACACACCTACCTTGTCATACGAATTACACAAAAAATTCTTGTCCTTTATAATTATTGGGGTGTAAGTACTACATGAGCCAGAACCTGTGTGAGTCCATAAGCATGAGCCTAGAGGCTTGAGCCCACTAGTAAGGGTGATGAGAGGCCAACTCATTAGATGTTTGTGAGCTTGTTTCTTCAAAAACTGTGTGAGCACACAAACATGAGTCTAGAGCGCGAGTCTAGAGATGCACATAGGTCGTCCAGAGACATGAGTCTAGAGATGCGTGTGTGTGTCCAAAGGCCTGAGTCCCATAGAAATAAGCCTCGTGATCTTGACTCCCCAAGAGAAGCAATATCTAGTATATGCCAAGAAAAGCAATACAGAGCGTCAAAGAAAGCAAATTTGTTGGAAAAATCTGAGTGTACACACAAGACACACACCTTCTATACATTTCCCAAGCACATCATCTCCATTTTTCACTCAGAGTATCAATTATCTTTCCCACATTCTGCATCTCCTAGGAAGCGTGGACACATACACGTGCAATTAACCTCATCAATGGAAACCCTCTAAGTACATATATAGATGGGGGGACCATGGTAGGTATGGGAGCCAACCTTATCTCTTGTATTACAATTGGCCATGTAAGTACCTCCAAAGCGCTTTAAAGAATATAACCTCACCCTCGACTCTATTTTAACATAAACACAACCTCACCCTAGTCCACATATTAGCCATATATAAATCCAATCTCTAAGCATCAAGTTATGAGATCTTGGATTAATATCATGTTGTGCATGGTCTAGAGACTATTATCTAGATACCCATGAAACATCATTAAATGGTAGTCTTGGCAATAATTTTGCCAATCAAAAGGTGCACCTAATTTAAAGGGCCCACCAAGCCCCTTCCACAAAAATAGAAGGAGGCCTTTCATGAAGATGCATGCATAACTTCTACTTCTATATCCTATCGTCGCTCGTGCATGGTTTGGGCACCATCTACCCATGCAAAATCATTCATAATAGTGGTCATGGGGTGATAACCCCATTGATCAAAAGGCGTGGGTTGCTTCTACCAAAATCATTCATGATAGTGTACCTCTTTAGGCCACCTTGACTACCCCAAGGTACCCAAAGATTATCATCAATTTGCCATACATCTAGGTCACATATCACTTTAGAGTCTACCACTTATCCTGGCATGCCAATTTCACGTTATATCTTGGACCATCTACACCTCTTCAACTTGGGAGCTAGCTTCACCACTAACCTGGGTGATGTGGTCACCTTTAGGAAGGGAGGGAGGGGGACGTAGTTTCACCCACCTATCACACCTTAAGGAGCTTTGCCATCTTATTTGCTGGAGTTAGCACATGTCATACCATATAAGGAGCTGTGCCGTCTTACTTTTTTGAGTGATCTTTGCCAGTTTATTTGCTTGAGCGAGCACCTGTTTTTACAAGATAGCACTTTAGAATATAAAGGAGCCTTACCACACACGAGCTTAATGTCAAATTAGGGGAAGTCTAAAGTGACCTTACGACGATGAGCTTAATGCCAAACAGGGCACGTCTAAGAAATTTGTGTTCATGCTTATTTAGGACTCGTAATAGTGGTTGTACCATTTTTAATTTTTAACTAGCCTATATAAGTCAATTTCCGTAATAAGCATTACACATTCATTCCCTTGCAACCATAGAATGCTTAAGTTTTAACTTCCCCATATAAGTCAACTTCAATAATGATCATTACACATTCATTCCCTTGTATATGATGTGAGCCTAAATCATTAGAACATAATGTGTAAGCCTATAGACATGAGTCTATAGGTATACATAAGCTTGAACCCGTGAGTATAAGCATGAGCCTAGAGGCTTGAGCCCACTAGTAAGTGTGATGAGAGGCCAGCTCATTAGATGTCTCTGAGCTTGTTTCTTCAAAAACTGTGTGAGCACACAAACATGAGTCTAGAGCGCGAGTCTAGAGATGTGCATCGGTCGTCCAAAGACATGAGTCTAGAGATGTGTGTGTGTGTCTAAAGGCGGGAGTCCCATAGAAATAAGCCTCATGATCTTGACTCCCCAAGAAAAGCGATATCTAGTAAATGCCAAGAAAAGCAATATAGAGCGTCAAAGAAAGCAAATTTGTTGGAAAACTCTGGGTGCACACACGACACACACCTTCTATCCATTTCCCAAGCACATCATCTCCATTTTTCACTAAGAGTATCAATTCTTTTCCCCACATTCTGCATCTCCTAGGAAGCTTGGACACATACACGTGCAACTAACCTCATCAATGGAAACCCTCTAAGTACATATATAGATGGGGGGACCATGGTAGGTGTGGAAGCCAACCTTATCTCCTGTATAACAATTGGCCATGGAAGCACCTCCAAAGCGCTTTGAAGAATATAAGCTCACCCTCAACTCTAATTTAACATAAACACAACCTCACCCTAGTCAACATATTAGCCATATATAAATCCAATCTCTAAGCATCAAGCTATGAGATCTTGGATTAATATCATGTTGTGCATGGTCCAGAGACTATTATCTAGATACCCATGAAACATCATTAAATGGTAGTCTTGGCAATAATTTAGCCAGTCAAAAGGTGCACCTAATTTAAAGGGCCCACCAATCCCCTTCCACAACAATAGAAGGAGGCCTTTCATGAAGATGCATGCAGAACTTCTACTTCTATATCCTATCGTCGCGCATGGTTTGGGCACCATCTACCCATGCAAAATCATTGATAATAGTGGTCATTGGGTGATAACCCCATTGATCAAAAGGCGTGGGTTGCTTCTACCAAAATCATTCATGATAGTGGTCGTGTGGTGATAGCTTTATTAATCAGAAGGCATGGGTTTCTTCTACCTACCAGGTGATTTTGAAGGGAGCAAGCCACCTCCACAATAGAAGGAGGCCTACATGAAAGAAATCTACTTCACATCTACCTCTTTATGCCACCTTGACTACCCCAAGGCTACCCAAAGATTATCATCAATTTGCCATACATCTAAGTCACATATCACTTTAGAGTCTACCACTTATCCTGGCATGCCAATTTCACGTTATATCTTGGACCATCTACACCTCTTCAACTTGGGAGCTAGCTTCACCACTAACCTGGGTGATGTGGTCATCTTTAGGAAGGGAGGGAGGGGGACATAGTTTCACCCAGGTTTCACCCACCTATAACACCACAAGGAGCTTTGCCGTCTTATTTGGTGGAAATAGCACATGTCATACCATATAAGGAGCTGTGCCATCTTATCTTTTTGAGTGATCTTTGCCAGCTTATTTGCTTGAGCGAGCACCTGTTTTTACAAGATAGCACTTTAGAATATAAAGCAGCCTTATCACGAGCTTTAATGTCGAATTAGGGGAAGTCTAAAGTGACCTTACGACGATGAGCTTAATGCCAAACAGGGCATGTCTAAGAAATTTTTGTACATACTTACTTAGGACTCGTAATAGTGGTTGTACCATTTTTGATTTTTAACTAGCCTATATAAGTCACTTTCCGTAATAAGCATTAAACGTTCATTCCCTTGCAACCATAGAATACTTAAGTTTTAACTTCCCTATATAAGTCAACTTCAATAATGATCATTACACATTCATTCCCTTGTATATAATACTTAAGATGTGTTCTCTTCTCTAATCTCGCTTGCTTGTGCGCTCTATTGAATCTTGCATGATTGATGGATGCTTGCTAGATAGGTTTGATTGTAGGTTTTTTCTTTCTTTCTTTTATTAGCTTCTTCCCCCCATTCTACCATTTGTGAGAGAAGACCACTCCAAAGGATATCCTCTTCTTGAATTAGAGTGAGGAAGAAGTGATTTTTCGTTCATGCATTTAATAATTTTGTTCTTAGCATTTTTAAATTCAAAGTGGACTAAACTAACGCATAATTTTGTTCATTTCCATGGTGAAATTGGTAGCTTAGAGCATGTAAAATCAACAAAAAAACCAATAAACCACATGTAATCACTTTTATAGACACCATAAACGTGGATTCGAAATAATCCTTATAACCACCATCAAATCTTAAGAATCTCAAACACCTCAAAAAACCATGCCAAACCATCTCTCGGGTTGGGAGACGTAAGTCCATAGTCCCATGAAAAAAAACCATGAGTCAACACACATAAGCTTAGAGATGTGAGCCGCCGTGAGTCAACACGTGAGCTTAGAGACATGAGTTGTAAGCCTAGAGACATCCACTATGAGTCTAGAGGCATATAAGACATGAGTCATGAGCCAAGTCTAGAGTTGTGAGTCGTGAGTCTAGAGACGTAAGTCAATAGACATGAGTCTGAAGCTGCGAGTTAACAAACGCGAGTCTGGTCAACCTAATAGTATACCAAGCAATTCAAACAGTATGGTACTAATGTGATTCTAGGAAACCTAATATTATAACAATGAATTAAAGGTGTTTGGTAAAGCAGCTCTTGAAGACCTATAAAGACACACCTACCTTGTCATACGAATTACACAAAAAATTCTTGTCCTTTATAATTATTGGGGTGTAAGTACTACATGAGCCAGAACCTGTGTGAGTCCATAAGCATGAGCCTAGAGGCTTGAGCCCACTAGTAAGGGTGATGAGAGGCCAACTCATTAGATGTTTGTGAGCTTGTTTCTTCAAAAACTGTGTGAGCACACAAACATGAGTCTAGAGCGCGAGTCTAGAGATGCACATAGGTCGTCCAGAGACATGAGTCTAGAGATGCGTGTGTGTGTCCAAAGGCATGAGTCCCATAGAAATAAGCCTCATGATCTTGACCCCCCAAGAGAAGCGATATCTAGTATATGCCAAGAAAAGCAATACAGAGCGTCAAAGAAAGCAAATTTGTTGGAAAAATCTGAGTGCACACACGACACACACCTTCTATACATTTCCCAAGCACATCATCTCCATTTTTAACTGAGAGTATCAATTATCTTTCCCACATTCTGCATCTCCTAGGAAGCGTGGACACGTACACGTGCAACTAACCTCATCAATGGAAACCCTCTAAGTACATATATAGATGGGGGAACCATGGTAGGTATGGAAGCCAACCTTATCTCTTGTATTACAATTGGCCATGTAAGTACCTCCAAAGCGCTTTAAAGAATATAACCTCACCCTCGACTCTATTTTAACATAAACACAACCTCACCCTAGTCCACATATTAGCCATATATAAATCCAATCTCTAAGCATCAAGTTATGAGATCTTGGATTAATATCATGTTGTGCATGGTCTAGAGACTATTATCTAGATACCCATGAAACATCATTAAATGGTAGTCTTGGCAATAATTTTGCCAATCAAAAGGTGCACCTAATTTAAAGGGCCCACCAAGCCCCTTCCACAAAAATAGAAGGAGGCCTTTCATGAAGATGCATGCATAACTTCTACTTCTATATCCTATCGTCGCTCGTGCATGGTTTGGGCACCATCTACCCATGCAAAATCATTCATGATAGTGGTCATGGGGTAATAACCCCATTGATCGAAAGGCGTGGGTTGCTTCTACCAAAATCATTCATGATAGTGTACCTCTTTAGGCCACCTTGACTACCCCAAGGTACCCAAAGATTATCATCAATTTGCCATACATCTAGGTCACATATCACTTTAGAGTCTACCACTTATCCTTGCATGCCAATTTCACGTAATATCTTGGACCATCTACACCTCTTCAACTTGGGAGCTAGCTTCACCACTAACTCGGGTGATGTGGTCACCTTTAGGAAGGGAGGGAGGGGGACGTAGTTTCACCCACCTATCACACCTTAAGGAGCTTTGCCATCTTATTTGCTGGAGTAATCACATGTCATACCATATAAGGAGCTGAGCGAGTTTATTTTTTGAGTGATCTTTGCCAGCTTATTTGCTTGAGCGAGCACCTGTTTTTACAAGATAGCACTTTAGAATATAAAGGAGCATTACCACACACGAGCATAATGTCAAATTAGGGGAAGTCTAAAGTGACCTTACGACGATGAGCTTAATGCCAAACAGGGCACGTCTAAGAAATTTGTGTTTAGGATTCGTAATAGTGGTTGTACCATTTTTAATTTTTAACTAGCCTATATAAGTCAATTTCCGTAATAAGCATTACACATTCATTCCCTTGCAACCATAGAATGCTTAAGTTTTACCTTCCCCATATAAGTCAACTTCAATAATGATCATTACACATTCATTCCCTTGTGTATGATGTGAGCCTAAATCATTAGAACATAATGTGTAAGCCTATAGACATGAGTCTATAGGTATACATAAGCTTGAAACCGTGAGTATAAGCATGAGCCTAGAGGCTTGAGCCCACTAGTAAGTGTGATGAGAGGCCAGCTCATTAGATGTCTCTGAGCTTGTTTCTTCAAAAACTGTGTGAGCACACAAACATGAGTCTAGAGCGCGAGTCTAGAGATGCGCATAGGTCGTCCAAAGACATGAGTCTAGAGATGTGTGTGTGTGTCTAAAGGCGTGAGTCCCATAGAAATAAGCCTCATGATCTTGACTCCTCAAGAAAAGCGATATCTAGTAAATGCCAAGAAAAGCAATACAGAGCGTCAAAGAAAGCAAATTTGTTGGAAAAATCTGGGTGCACACACGACACACACCTTCTATCCATTTCCCAAGCACATCATCTCCATTTTTCACTAAGAGTATCAATTCTTTTCCCCACATTCTGCATCTCCTAGGAAGCTTGGACACATACACGTGCAACTAACCTCATCAATGGAAACCCTCTAAGTATATATATAGATGGGGGGACCATGGTAGGTGTGGAAGCCAACCTTATCTCCTGTATAACAATTGGCCATGGAAGCACCTCCAAAGCACTTTGAAGAATATAAGCTCACCCTCAACTCTAATTTAACATAAACACAACCTCACCCTAGTCAACATATTAGCCATATATAAATCCAATCTCTAAGCATCAAGCTATGAGATCTTGGATTAATATCATGTTGTGCATGGTCCAGAGACTATTATCTAGATACCCATGAAACATCATTAAATGGTAGTCTTGGCAATAATTTAGCCAGTCAAAAGGTGCACCTAATTTAAAGGGCCCACCAATCCCCTTCCACAACAATAGAAGGAGGCCTTTCATGAAGATGCATGCAGAACTTCTACTTCTATATCCTATCGTCGCGCATGGTTTGGGCACCATCTACCCATGCAAAATCATTGATAATAGTGGTCATTGGGTGATAACCCCATTGATCAAAAGGCGTGGGTTGCTTCTACCAAAATCATTCATGATAGTGGTCGTGTGGTGATAGCTCCATTAATCAGAAGGCATGGGTTTCTTCTACCTACCAGGTGATTTTGAAGGGACCAAGCCACCTCCACAATAGAAGGAGGCCTACATGAAAGAAATCTACTATACATCTACCTCTTTATGCCACCTTGACTACCCCAAGGCTACCCAAAGATTATCATCAGTTTGCCATACATCTAAGTCACATATCACTTTAGAGTCTACCACTTATCCTGGCATGCCAATTTCACGTTATATCTTGGACCATCTACACCTCTTCAACTTGGGAGCTAGCTTCACCACTAACCTGGGTGATGTGGTCATCTTTAGGAAGGGAGGGAGGGGGACATAGTTTCACCCAGGTTTCACCCACCTATAACACCACAAGGAGCTTTGCCGTCTTATTTGGTGGAAATAGCACATGTCATACCATATAAGGAGCTGTGCCATCTTATTTTTTTGAGTGATCTTTGCCAGCTTATTTGCTTGAGCGAGCACCTGTTTTTACAAGATAGCACTTTAGAATATAAAGCAGCCTTATCACGAGCTTTAATGTCGAATTAGGGGAAGTCTAAAGTGACCTTACGACGATGAGCTTAATGCCAAACAGGGCACGTCTAAGAAATTTTTGTACATACTTACTTAGGACTCGTAATAGTGGTTGTACCATTTTTGATTTTTAACTAGCCTATATAAGTCACTTTCCGTAATAAGCATTAAACGTTCATTCCCTTGCAACGATAGAATACTTAAGTTTTAACTTCCCTATATAAGTCAACTTCAATAATGATCATTACACATTCATTCCCTTGTATATAATACTTAAGATGTGTTCTCTTCTCTAATCTCGCTTGCTTGTGCGCTCTATTGAATCTTGCATGATTGATGGATGCTTGCTAGATAGGTTTGATTGTAGGTTTTTTCTTTCTTTCTTTTATTAGCTTCTTCCCCCCATTCTACCATTTGTGAGAGAAGACCACTCCACAGGATATCCTCTTCTTGAATTAGAGTGAGGAAGAAGTGATTTTTTGTTCATGCATTTCATAATTTTGTTCTTAGCATTTCTAAATTCAAAGTGGAATAAACTAACCCAAAAACATAAGCCGCTTGTGCGTGAATTAGAGTGAGGAAGCTGTGAATTTTTTGTTCATCCATTGCATAATTTTGTTCATTTCCATGGCCAAATTGGTAGCTTAGAGCATGTAAAATCAACAAAAAAACCAATAAACCACATGTAATCACTTTTATAGACACCATAAACGTGGATTCGAAATACTCCTTATAACCACCATCAAATCTTAAGAATCTCAAACACCTCAAAAAACCATGCCAAACCATCTCTCGGGTTGGGAGACGTAAGTCCATAGTCCCATGAAAAAAAACCATGAGTCAACACACATAAGCTTAGAGATGTGTGCCGCCGTGAGTCAACACGTGAGCTTAGAGACATGAGTTGTAAGCCTAGAGACATCCACTATGAGTCTAGAGGCATATAAGACATGAGTCATGAGCCAAGTCTAGAGTTGTGAGTCGTGAGTCTAGAGACGTAAGTCAATAGACATGAGTCTGAAGCTGCGAGTTAACAAACGCGAGTCTGGTCAACCTAATAGTATACCAGGCAATTCAAACAGTATGGTACTAATGTGATTCTAGGAAACCTAATATTATAACAATGAATTAAAGGTGTTTGGTAAAGCAGCTCTTGAAGACCTATAAAGACACACCTACCTTGTCATACGAATTACACAAAAAATTCTTGTCCTTTATAATTATTGGGGTGTAAGTACTACATGAGCCAGAACCTGTGTGAGTCCATAAGCATGAGCCTAGAGGCTTGAGCCCACTAGTAAGGGTGATGAGAGGCCAACTCATTAGATGTTTGTGAGCTTGTTTCTTCAAAAACTGTGTGAGCACACAAACATGAGTCTAGAGCGCGAGTCTAGAGATGCACATAGGTCGTCCAGAGACATGAGTCTAGAGATGCGTGTGTGTGTCCAAAGGCCTGAGTCCCATAGAAATAAGCCTCGTGATCTTGACTCCCCAAGAGAAGCGATATCTAGTATATGCCAAGAAAAGCAATACAGAGCGTCAAAGAAAGCAAATTTGTTGGAAACTGAGAGTATCAATTATCTTTCCCACATTCTGCATCTCCTAGGAAGCGTGGAAACATACACGTGCAACTAACCTCATCAATGGAAACCCTCTAAGTACATATATAGATGGGGGGACCATGGTAGGTATGGGAGCCAACCTTATCTATTATATTACAATTGGCCATGTAAGTACCTCCAAAGCGCTTTAAAGAATATAACCTCACCCTCGACTCTATTTTAACATAAACACAACCTCACCCTAGTCCACATATTAGCCTATATAAATCCAATCTCTAAGCATCAAGTTATGAGATCTTGGATTAATATCATGTTGTGCATGGTCTAGAGACTATTATCTAGATACCCATGAAACATCATTAAATGGTAGTCTTGGCAATAATTTTGCCAATCAAAAGGTGCACCTAATTTAAAGGGCCCACCAAGCCCCTTCCACAAAAATAGAAGGAGGCCTTTCATGAAGATGCATGCATAACTTCTACTTCTATATCATGCATGCATAACTTCTACTTCTATATCCTATCGTCGCTCGTGCATGGTTTGGGCACCATCTACCCATGCAAAATCATTCATAATAGTGGTCATGGGGTGATAACCCCATTGATCAAAAGGCGTGGGTTGCTTCTACCAAAATCATTCATGATAGTGTACCTCTTTAGGCCACCTTGACTACCCCAAGGTACCCAAAGATTATCATCAATTTGCCATACATCTAGGTCACATATCACTTTAGAGTCTACCACTTATCCTGGCATGCCAATTTCACGTTATATCTTGGACCATCTACACCTCTTCAACTTGGGAGCTAGCTTCACCACTAACCTGGGTGTTGTGGTCACCTTTAGGAAGGGAGGGAGGGGGACGTAGTTTTACCCAGGTTTCACCCACCTATCACACCTTAAGGAGCTTTGCCATCTTATTTGCTGGAGTTAGCACATGTCATACCATATAAGGAGCTGTGCCGTCTTATTTTTTTGAGTGATCTTTGCCAGCTTATTTGCTTGAGCGAGCACCTGTTTTTACAAGATAGCACTTTAGAATATAAAGGAGCCTTACCACACACGAGCTTAATGTCAAATTAGGGGAAGTCTAAAGTGACCTTACGACGATGAGCTTAATGCCAAACAGGGCACGTGTAAGAAATTTGTGTTTAGGACTCGTAATAGTGGTTGTACCATTTTTAATTTTTAACTAGCCTATATAAGTCAATTTCCGTAATAAGCATTACACATTCATTCCCTTGCAACCATAGAATGCTTAAGTTTTAACTTCCCCATATAAGTCAACTTCAATAATGATCATTACACATTCATTCCCTTGTATATGATGTGAGCCTAAATCATTAGAACATAATGTGTAAGCCTATAGACATGAGTCTATAGGTATACATAAGCTTGAAACCGTGAGTATAAGCATGAGCCTAGAGGCTTGAGCCCACTAGTAAGTGTGATGAGAGGCCAGCTCATTAGATGTCTCTGAGCTTGTTTCTTCAAAAACTGTGTGAGCACACAAACATGAGTCTAGAGCGCGAGTCTAGAGATGCGCATAGGTCGTCCAAAGACATGAGTCTAGAGATGTGTGTGTGTGTGTAAAGGCGTGAGTCCCATAGAAATAAGCCTCATGATCTTGACTCCCCAAGAAAAGCGATATCTAGTAAATGCCAAGAAAAGCAATACAGAGCGTCAAAGAAAGCAAATTTGTTGGAAAAATCTGGGTGCACACACGACACACACCTTCTATCCATTTCCCAAGCACATCATCTCCATTTTTCACTAAGAGTATCAATTCTTTTCCCCACATTCTGCATCTCCTAGGAAGCTTGGACACATACACGTGCAACTAACCTCATCAATGGAAACCCTCTAAGTACATATATAGATGGGGGGACCATGGTAGGTGTGGAAGCCAACCTTATCTCCTGTATAACAATTGGCCATGGAAGCACCTCCAAAGCGCTTTGAAGAATATAAGCTCACCCTCAACTCTAATTTAACATAAACACAACCTCACCCTAGTCAACATATTAGCCATATATAAATCCAATCTCTAAGCATCAAGCTATGAGATCTTGGATTAATATCATGTTGTGCATGGTCCAGAGACTATTATCTAGATACCCATGAAACATCATTAAATGGTAGTCTTGGCAATAATTTAGCCAGTCAAAAGGTGCACCTAATTTAAAGGGCCCACCAAGCCCCTTCCACAACAATAGAAGGAGGCCTTTCATGAAGATGCATGCAGAACTTCTACTTCTATATCCTATCGTCGCGCATGGTTTGGGCACCATCTACCCATGCAAAATCATTGATAATAGTGGTCATTGGGTGATAATCCCATTGATCAAAAGGCGTGGGTTGCTTCTACCAAAATCATTCATGATAGTGGTCGTGTGGTGATAGCTCCATTAATCAGAAGGCATGGGTTTCTTCTACCTACCAGGTGATTTTGAAGGGACCAAGCCACCTCCACAATAGAAGGAGGCCTACATGAAAGAAATCTACTTCACATCTACCTCTTTATGCCACCTTGACTACCCCAAGGCTACCCAAAGATTATCATCAATTTGCCATACATCTAAGTCACATATCACTTTAGAGTCTACCACTTATCCTGGCATGCCAATTTCACATTATATCTTGGACCATCTACACCTCTTCAACTTGGGAGCTAGCTTCACCACTAACCTGGGTGATGTGGTCATCTTTAGGAAGGGAGGGAGGGGGACATAGTTTCACCCAGGTTTCACCCACCTATATCACCACAAGGAGCTTTGGCGTCTTATTTGCTGCAAATAGCACATGTCATACCATATAAGGAGCTGTGCCATCTTATTTTTTTGAGTGATCCTTGCCAGCTTATTTGCTTGAGCGAGCACCTGTTTTTACAAGATAGCACTTTAGAATATAAAGCAGCCTTATCACGAGCTTTAATGTCAAATTAGGGGAAGTCTAAAGTGACCTTACGACGATGAGCTTAATGCCAAACAAGGCACGTCTAAGAAATTTTTGTACATACTTACTTAGGACTCGTAATAGTGGTTGTACCATTTTTGATTTTTAACTAGCCTATATAAGTCACTTTCCGTAATAAGCATTAAACGTTCAGTCCCTTGCAACCATAGAATACTTAAGTTTTAACTTCCCTATATAAGTCAACTTCAATAATGATCATTACACATTCATTCCCTTGTATATAATACTTAAGATGTGTTCTCTTCTCTAATCTCGCTTGCTTGTGCGCTCTATTGAATCTTGCATGATTGATGGATGCTTCCTAGAAAGGTTTGATTGTAGGTTTTTTCTTTCTTTCTTTTATTAGCTTCTTCCCCCCATTCTACCGTTTGTGAGAGAAGACCACTCCAGAGGATATCCTCTTCTTGAATTAGAGTGAGGAAGAAGTGATTTTTCGTTCATGCATTTCATAATTTTGTTCTTAGCATTTCTAAATTCAAAGTGGAATAAACTAACCCAAAAACATAAGCCGCTTGTGCGTGAATTAGAGTGAGGAAGTTGTGAATTTTTTGTTCATGCATTGCATAATTTTGTTCATTTCCATGGTGAAATTGGTAGCTTAGAGCATGTAAAATCAACAAAAAAACCAATAAACCACATGTAATCACTTTTATAGACACCATAAACGTGGATTCGAAATAATCCTTATAACCACCATCAAATCTTAAGAATCTCAAACACCTCAAAAAACCATGCCAAACCATCTCTCGGGTTGGGAGACGTAAGTCCATTGTCCCATGAAAAAAAACCATGATTCAACACACATAAGCTTAGAGATGTGAGCCGCTGTGAGTCAACACGTGAGCTTAGAGACATGAGTTGTAAGCCTAGAGACATCCACTATGAGTCTAGAGGCATATAAGACATGAGTCATGAGCCAAGTCTAGAGTTGTGAGTCGTGAGTCTAGAGACGTAAGTCAATAGACATGAGTCTGAAGCTGCGAGTTAACAAACGCGAGTCTGGTCAACCTAATAGTATACCAGGCAATTCAAACAGTATGGTACTAATGTGATTCTAGGAAACCTAATATTATAACAATGAATTAAAGGTGTTTGGTAAAGCAGCTCTTGAAGACCTATAAAGACACACCTACCTTGTCATACGAATTACACAAAAAATTCTTGTCCTTTATAATTATTGGGGTGTAAGTACTACATGAGCCAGAACCTGTGAGTCCATAAGCATGAGCCTAGAGGCTTGAGCCCACTAGTAAGGGTGATGAGAGGCCAACTCATTAGATGTTTGTGAGCTTGTTTCTTCAGAAACTGTGTGAGCACACAAACATGAGTCTAGAGCGCGAGTCTAGAGATGCACATAGGTCGTCCAGAGACATGAGTCTAGAGATGCGTGTGTGTGTCCAAAGGCCTGAGTCCCATAGAAATAAGCCTCGTGATCTTGACTCCCCAAGAGAAGCGATATCTAGTATATGCCAAGAAAAGCAATACAGAGCGTCAAAGAAAGCAAATTTGTTGGAAAAATCTGAGTGTACACACGACACACACTTCTATACATTTCCCAAGCACATCATCTCCATTTTTCACTGAGAGTATCAATTATCTTTCCCACATTCTGCATCTGGGAAGCGTGGACACATACACGTGCAACTAACCTCATCAATGGAAACCCTCTAAGTACATATATAGATGGGGGGACCATGGTAGGTATGGGAGCCAACCTTATCTATTGTATTACAATTGGCCATGTAAGTACCTCCAAAGCGCTTTAAAGAACACAACCTCACCCTAGTCCACATATTAGCCATATATAAATCCAATCTCTAAGCATCAAGTTATGAGATCTTGGATTAATATCATGTTGTGCATGGTCTAGAGACTATTATCTAGATACCCATGAAACATCATTAAATGGTAGTCTTGGCAATAATTTTGCCAATCAAAAGGTGCACCTAATTTAAAGGGCCCACCAAGCCCCTTCCACAAAAATAGAAGGAGGCCTTTCATGAAGATGCATGCATAACTTCTACTTCTATATCCTATCGTCGCTCGTGCATGGTTTGGGCACCATCTACCCATGCAAAATCATTCATAATAGTGGTCATGGGGTGATAACCCCATTGATCAAAAGGCGTGGGTTGCTTCTACCAAAATAAATCATGATAGTGTACCTCTTTAGGCCACCTTGACTACCCCAAGGTACCCAAAGATTATCATCAATTTGCCATACATCTAGGTCACATATCACTTTAGAGTCTACCACTTATCCTGGCATGCCAATTTCACGTTATATCTTGGACCATCTACACCTCTTCAACTTGGGAGCTAGCTTCACCACTAACCTGGGTGATGTGGTCACCTTTAGGAAGGGAGGGAGGGGGACGTAGTTTCACCCAGGTTTCACCCACCTATCACACCTTAAGGAGCTTTGCCATCTTATTTGCTGGAGTTAGCACATGTCATACCATATAAGGAGCTGTGCCGTCTTATTTTTTTGAGTGATCTTTGCCAGCTTATTTGCTTGAGCGAGCACGTGTTTTTACAAGATAGCACTTTAGAATATAAAGGAGCCTTACCACACACGAGCTTAATGTCAAATTAGGGGAAGTCTAAAGTGACCTTACGACGATGAGCTTAATGCCAAACAGGGCACGTCTAAGAATTTTGTGTTCATACTTATTTAGGACGCGTAATAGTGGTTGTACCATTTTTAATTTTTAACTAGCCTATATAAGTCAATTTTCGTAATAAGCATTACACATTCATTCCCTTGCAAGCATAGAATGCTTAAGTTTTAACTTCCCCATATAAGTCAACTTCAATAATGATCATTACACATTCATTCCCTTGTATATGATGTGAGCCTAAATCATTAGAACATAATGTGTAAGCCTATAGACATGAGTCTATAGGTATACATAAAGCTTGAACCCGTGAGTATAAGCATGAGCCTAGAGGCTTGAGCCCACTAGTAAGTGTGATGAGAGGCCAGCTCATTAGATGTCTCTGAGCTTATTTCTTCAAAAACTGTGTGAGCACACAAACATGAGTCTAGAGCGCGAGTCTAGAGATGCGCATAGGTCGTCCAAAGACATGAGTCTAGAGATGTGTGTGTGTGTGTAAAGGCGTGAGTCCCATAGAAATAAGCCTCATGATCTTGACTCCCCAAGAAAAGCGATATCTAGTAAATGCCAAGAAAAGCAATACAGAGCGTCAAAGAAAGCAAATTTGTTGGAAAAATCTGGGTGCACACACGACACACACCTTCTATCCATTTCCCAAGCACATCATCTCCATTTTTCACTAAGAGTATCAATTCTTTTCCCCACATTTTGCATCTCCTAGGAAGCTTGGACACATACACGTGCAACTAACCTCATCAATGGAAACCCTCTAAGTACATATATAGATGGGGGGACCATGGTAGGTGTGGAAGCCAACCTTATCTCCTGTATAACAATTGGCCATGGAAGCACCTCCAAAGCGCTTTGAAGAATATAAGCTCACCCTCAACTCTAATTTAACATAAACACAACCTCACCCTAGTCAACATATTAGCCATATATAAATCCAATCTCTAAGCATCAAGCTATGAGATCTTGGATTAATATCATGTTGTGCATGGTCCAGAGACTATTATCTAGATACCCATGAAACATCATTAAATGGTAGTCTTGGCAATAATTTAGCCAGTCAAAAGGTGCACCTAATTTAAAGGGCCCACCAAGCCCCTTCGACAACAATAGAAGGAGGCCTTTCATGAAGATGCATGCAGAACTTCTACTTCTATATCCTATCGTCGCGCATGGTTTGGGCACCATCTACCCATGCAAAATCATTGATAATAGTGGTCATTCGGTGATAACCCCATTGATCAAAAGGCATGGGTTGCTTCTACCAAAATCATTCATGATAGTGGTCGTGTGGTGATAGCTCCATTAATCAGAAGGCATGGGTTTCTTCTACCTACCAGGTGATTTTGAAGTGACCAAGCCACCTCCACAATAGAAGGAGGCCTACATGAAAGAAATCTACCTCACATCTACCTCTTTATGCCACCTTGACTACCCCAAGGCTACCCAAAGATTATCATCAATTTGCCATACATCTAAGTCACATATCACTTTAGAGTCTACCACTTATCCTGGCATGCCAATTTCACGTTATATCTTGGACCATCTACACCTCTTCAACTTGGGAGCTAGCTTCACCACTAACCTGGGTGATGTGGTCATCTTTAGGAAGGGAGGGAGGGGGACATAGTTTCACCCAGGTTTCACCCACCTATAACACCACAAGGAGCTTTGCCGTCTTATTTGGTGGAAATAGCACATGTCATACCATATAAGAAGCTGTGCCATCTTATTTTTTTGAGTGATCTTTGCCAGCTTATTTGCTTGAGCGAGCACCTGTTTTTACAAGATAGCACTTTAGAATATAAAGCAGCCTTACCACGAGCTTTAATGTCAAATTAGGGGAAGTCTAAAGTGACCTTACGACGATGAGCTTAATGCCAAACAGGGCACGTCTAAGAAATTTTTGTACATACTTACTTAGGACTCGTAATAGTGGTTGTACCATTTTTGATTTTTAACTAGCCTATATAAGTCACTTTCCGTAATAAGCATTAAATGTTCAGTCCCTTGCAACCATAGAATACTTAAGTTTTAACTTCCCTATATAAGTCAACTTCAATAATGATCATTACACATTCATTCCCTTGTATATAATACTTAAGATGTGTTCTCTTCTCTAATCTCGCTTGCTTGTGCGCTCTATTGAATCTTGCATGATTGATGGATGCTTGCTAGATAGGTTTGATTGTAGGTTTTTTCTTTCTTTCTTTTATTAGCTTCTTCCCCCCATTCTACCATTTGTGAGAAAAGACCACTCCAAAGGATATCCTCTTCTTGAATTAGAGTGAGGAAGAAGTGATTTTTCGTTCATGCATTTCATAATTTTGTTCTTAGCATTTCTAAATTCAAAGTGGAATAAACTAACCCAAAAACATAAGCCGCTTGTGCGTGAATCAGAGTGAGGAAGCTGTGAATTTTTTGTTCATCCATTGCATAATTTTGTTCATTTCCATGGTCAAATTGGTAGCTTAGAGCATGTAAAATCAACAAAAAAACCAATAAACCACATGTAATCACTTTTATAGACACCATAAACGTGGATTCAAAATAATCCTTATAACCACCATCAAATCTTAAGAATCTCAAACACCTCAAAAAACCATGCCAAACCATCTCTAGGGTTGGGAGACGTAAGTCCATAGTCCCATGAAAAAAAACCATGACTCAACACACATAAGCTTAGAGATGTGAGCCGCCGTGAGTCAACACGTGAGCTTAGAGACATGAGTTGTAAGCCTAGAGACATCCACTATGAGTCTAGAGGCATATAAGACATGAGTCATGAGCCAAGTTTAGA
Organism: Cibotium barometz; assembly: GCF_041138505.1. Classification (NCBI taxonomy): domain Eukaryota; kingdom Viridiplantae; phylum Streptophyta; class Polypodiopsida; order Cyatheales; family Cibotiaceae; genus Cibotium; species Cibotium barometz. The sequence continues at coordinate 3,659,013 of NC_141075.1, forward strand.
GTTGTGAGTCGTGAGTCTAGAGACGTAAGTCAATAGACATGAGTCTGAAGCTGCGAGTTAACAAACGCGAGTCTGGTCAACCTAATAGTATACCAGGCAATTCAAACAGTATGGTACTAATGTGATTCTAGGAAACCTAATATTATAACAATGAATTAAAAGTGTTTGGTAAAGCAGCTCTTGAAAAACTATAAAGACACACCTACCTTGTCATACGAATTACACAAAAAATTCTTGTCCTTTATAATTATTGGGGTGTAAGTACTACATGAGCCAGAACCTGTGAGTCCATAAGCATGAGCCTAGAGGCTTGAGCCCACTAGTAAGGGCGATGAGAGGCCAACTCATTAGATGTTTGTGAGCTTGTTTCTTCAAAAACTGTGTGAGCACACAAACATGAGTCTAGAGCACGAGTCTAGAGATGCACATAGGTCGTCCAGAGACATGAGTCTAGAGATGCGTGTGTGTGTCCAAAGGCGTGAGTCCCATAGAAATAAGCCTCATGATCTTGACTCCCCAAGAGAAGCGATATCTAGTATATGCCAAGAAAAGCAATACAGAGCATCAAAGAAAGCAAATTTGTTGGAAAAATCTGAGTGCACACACAAGACACACACCTTCTATACATTTCCCAAGCACATCATCTCCATTTTTCACTGAGAGTATCAATTATCTTTCCCACATTTTGCATCTCCTAGGAAGCTTGGACACATACACGTGCAACTAACCTCATCAATGGAAACCCTCTAAGTACATATATAGATGGGGGGACCATGGTAGGTATGGGAGCCAACCTTATCTCTTGTATTACAATTGGCCATGTAAGTACCTCCAAAGCGCTTTAAAGAATATAACCTCACCCTCGACTCTATTTTAACATAAACACAACCTCACCCTAGTCCACATATTAGCCATATATAAATCCAATCTCTAAGCATCAAGTTATGAGATCTTGGATTAATATCATGTTGTGCATGGTCTAGAGACTATTATCTAGATACCCATGAAACATCATTAAATGGTAGTCTTGGCAATAATTTTGCCAATCAAAAGGTGCACCTAATTTAAAGGGCCCACCAAGCCCCTTCCACAAAAATAGAAGGAGGCCTTTCATGAAGATGCATGCATAACTTCTACTTCTATATCCTATCGCCGCTCGTGCATGGTTTGGGCACCATCTACCCATGCAAAATCATTCATAATAGTGGTCATGGGGTGATAACCCCATTGATCAAAAGGCGTGGGTTGCTTCTACCAAAATCATTCATGATAGTGTACCTCTTTAGGCCACCTTGACTACCCCAAGGTACCCAAAGATTATCAATTTGCATACATCTAGGTCACATATCACTTTAGAGTCTACCACTTATCCTGGCATGCCAATTTCACGTTATATCTTGGACCATCTACACCTCTTCAACTTGGGAGCTAGCTTCACCACTAACCTGGGTGATGTGGTCACCTTTAGGAAGGGAGGGAGGGGGACGTAGTTTCACCCACGTTTCACCCACCTATCACACCTTAAGGAGCTTTGCCATCTTATTTGCTGGAGTTAGCACATGTCATACCATATAAGAAGCTGTGCCGTCTTATTTTTTTGAGTGATCTTTGCCAGCTTATTTGCTTGAGCGAGCACCTGTTTTTACAAGATAGCACTTTAGAATATAAAGGAGCCTTACCACACACGAGCTTAATGTCAAATTAGGGGAAGTCTAAAGTGACCTTACGACGATGAGCTTAATGCCAAACAGGGCACGTCTAAGAAATTTGTGTTCATACTTATTTAGGACTCGTAATAGTGGTTGTACCATTTTTAATTTTTAAGTAGCCTATATAATCTATTTTCGTAATAAGCATTACACATTCATTCCCTTGCAACCATAGAATGCTTAAGTTTTAACTTCCTCATATAAGTCAACTTCAATAATGATCATTACACATTCATTCCCTTGTATATGATGTGAGCCTAAATCATTAGAACATAATGTGTAAGCCTATAGACATGAGTCTATAGGTATACATAAGCTTGAACCCGTGAGTATAAGCATGAGCCTAGAGGCTTGAGCCCACTAGTAAGTGTGATGAGAGGCCAACTCATTAGATGTCTCTGAGCTTGTTTCTTCAAAAACTGTGTGAGCACACAAACATGAGTCTAGAGCGCGAGTCTAGAGATGCGCATAGGTCATCCAAAGACATGAGTCTAGAGATGTGTGTGTGTGTCTAAAGGCGTGAGTCCCATAGAAATAAGCCTCATGATCTTGACTCCCCAAGAAAAGTGATATCTAGTAAATGCCAAGAAAAGCAATACAGAGCGTCAAAGAAAGCAAATATGTTGGAAAAATCTGGGTGCACACACGACACACACCTTCTATCCATTTCCCAAGCACATCATCTCCATTTTTCCCTAAGAGTATCAATTATTTTTCCCACATTCTACATCTCCTAGGAAGCTTGGACACATACACGTGCAACTAACCTCATCAATGGAAACCCTCTAAGTACATATATAGATGGGGGGACCATGGTAGGTGTGGAAGCCAACCTTATCTTCTGTATAACAGTTGGCCATGGAAGCACCTCCAAAGCGCTTTGAAGAATATAAGCTCACCCTCAACTCTAATTTAACATAAACACAACCTCACCCTAGTCAACATATTAGCCATATATAAATCCAATCTCTAAGCATCAAGCTATGAGATCTTGGATTAATATCATGTTGTGCATGGTCCAGAGACTATTATCTAGATACCCATGAAACATCATTAAATGGTAGTCTTGGCAATAATTTAGCCAGTCAAAAGGTGCACCTAATTTAAAGGGCCCACCAAGCCCCTTCGACAACAATAGAAGGAGGCCTTTCATGAAGATGCATGCAGAACTTCTACTTCTATATCCTATCGTCGCGCATGGTTTGGGCACCATCTACCCATGCAAAATCATTGATAATAGTGGTCATTCGGTGATAACCCCATTGATCAAAAGGCGTGGGTTGCTTCTACCAAAATCATTCATGATAGTGGTCGTGTGGTGATAGCTCCATTAATCAGAAGGCATCGGTTTCTTCTACCTACCAGGTGATTTTGAAGGGACCAAGCCACCTCCACAATAGAAGGAGGCCTACATGAAAAAAATCTACTTCACATCTACCTCTTTATGCCGCCTTGACTACCCCAAGGCTACCCAAAGATTATCATCAATTTGCCATACATCTAAGTCACATATCACTTTAGAGTCTACCACTTATCCTGGCATGCCAATTTCACGTTATATCTTGGACCATCTACACCTCTTCACAACTTGGGAGCTAGCTTCACCACTAACCTGGGTGATGTGGTCATCTTTAGGAAGGGAGGGAGGGGGACATAGTTTCACCCAGGTTTCACCCACCTATAACACCACAAGGAGCTTTGCCGTCTTATTTGTTGCAAATAGCACATGTCATACCATATAAGGAGCTGTGCCATCTTATTTTTTTGAGTGATCCTTGCCAGCTTATTTGCTTGAGCGAGCACCTGTTTTTACAAGATAGCACTTTAGATTATAAAGCAGCCTTATCACGAGCGTTAATGTCAAATTAGGGGAAGTCTAAAATGACCTTACGACGATGAGCTTAATGCCAAATAGGGCACGTCTAAGAAATTTTTGTACATACTTACTTAGGACTCGTAATAGTGGTTGTACCATTTTTGATTTTTAACTAGCCTATATAAGTCACTTTCCGTAATAAGCATTAAACGTTCAGTCCCTTGCAACCATAGAATACTTAAGTTTTAACTTCCCTATATAAGTCAACTTCAATAATGATCATTACACATTCATTCCCTTGTATATAATACTTAAGATGTGTTCTCTTCTCTAATCTCGCTTGCTTGTGCGCTCTATTGAATCTTGCATGATTGATGGATGCTTGCTAGAAAGGTTTGATTGTAGGTTTTTTCTTTCTTTCTTTTATTAGCTTCTTCCCCCCATTCTACTGTTTGTGAGAGAAGACCACTCCAAAGGATATCCTCTTCTTGAATTAGAGTGAGGAAGAAGTGATTTTTCGTTCATGCATTTCACAATTTTGTTCTTAGCATTTCTAAATTCAAAGTGGAATAAACTAACCCAAAAACATAAGCCGCTTGTGCGTGAATTAGAGTGAGGAAGTTGTGAATTTTTTGTTCATCCATTGCATAATTTTGTTCATTTCCATGGTGAAATTGGTAGCTTAGAGCATGTAAAATCAACAAAAAAACCAATAAACCACATGTAATCACTTTTATAGACACCATAAACGTGGATTCGAAATAATCCTTATAACCACCATCAAATCTTAAGAATCTCAAACACCTCAAAAAACCATGCCAAACCATCTCTCGGGTTGGGAGACGTAAGTCCATAGTCCCATGAAAAAAAACCATGAGTCAACACACATAAGGTTAGAGATGTGAGCCGCCGTGAGTCAACACATGAGCTTAGAGACATGAGTTGTAAGCCTAGAGACATCTAGAGGCATATAAGACATGAGTCATGAGCCAAGTCTAGAGTTGTGAGTCGTGAGTCTAGAGACGTAAGTCAATAGACATGAGTCTGAAGGTGCGAGTTAACAAACGCGAGTCTGGTCAATGTAATAGTATACCAGGCAATTCAAAAAGTATGGTACTAATGTGATTCTAGGAAACCTAATATTATAACAATGAATTAAAGGTGTTTGGTAAAGTAGCTCTTGAAGACCTATAAAGACACACCTACCTTGTCATACGAATTACACAAAAAATTCTTGTCCTTTATAATTATTGGGGTGTAAGTACTACATGAGCCAGAACCTGTGAGTCCATAAGCATGAGCCTAGAGGCTTGAGCCCACTAGTAAGGGTGATGAGAGGCCAACTCATTAGATGTTTGTGAGCTTATTTCTTAAAAAACTGTGTGAGCACACAAACATGAGTCTAGAGCGCGAGTCTAGAGATGCACATAGGTCGTCCAGAGACATGAGTCTAGAGATGCGTGTGTGTGTCCAAAGGCGTGAGTCCCATAGAAATAAGCCTCGTGATCTTGACTCCCCAAGAGAAGCGATATCTAGTATATGCCAAGAAAAGCAATACAGAGCGTCAAAGAAAGCAAATTTGTTGGAAAAATCTGAGTGCACACACAAGACACACACCTTCTATACATTTCCCAAGCACATCATCTCCATTTTTCACTGAGAGTATCAATTATCTTTCCCACATTCTGCATCTCCTAGGAAGCGTGGACACATACACGTGCAACTAACCTCATCAATGGAAACCCTCTAAGTACATATATAGATGGGGGGACCATGGTAGGTATGGGAGCCAACCTTATCTCTTGTATTACAATTGGCCATGTAAGTACCTCCAAAGTGCTTTAAAGAATATAACCTCACCCTCGACTCTATTTTAACATAAACACAACCTCACCCTAGTCCACATATTAGCCATATATAAATCCAATCTCTAAGCATCAAGTTATGAGATCTTGGATTAATATCATGTTGTGCATGGTCTAGAGACTATTATCTAGACACCCATGAAACATCATTAAATGGTAGTCTTGGCAATAATTTTGCCAATCAAAAGGTGCACCTAATTTAAAGGGCCCACCAAGCCCCTTCCACAAAAATAGAAGGAGGCCTTTCATGAAGATGCATGCATAACTTCTACTTCTATATCCTATCGTCGCTTGTGCATGGTTTGGGCACCATCTACCCATGCAAAATCATTCATAATAGTGGTCATGGGGTGATAACCCCATTGATCAAAAGGCGTGGGTTGCTTCTACCAAAATCATTCATGATAGTGTACCTCTTTAGGCCACCTTGACTACCCCAAGGTACCCAAAGATTATCATCAATTTGCCATACATCTAGGTCACATATCACGTTAGAGTCTACCACTTATCCTGGCATGCCAATTTCACGTTATATCTTGGACCATCTACACCTCTTCAGCTTGGGAGCTAGCTTCACCACTAACCTGGGTGATGTGGTCACCTTTAGGAAGGGAGGGAGGGGGACGTAGTTTCACCCAGGTTTCACCCACCTATCACACCTTAAGGAGCTTTGCCATCTTATTTGCTGGAGTTAGCACATGTCATACCATATAAGGAGCTGTGCCGTTCTATTTTTTTGAGTGATCTTTGCCAGCTTATTTGCTTGAGCGAGCACTTGTTTTTACAAGATAGCACTTTAGAATATAAAGGAGCCTTACCACACACGAGCTTAATGTCAAATTAGGGGAAGTCTAAAGTGACCTTACGACGATGAGCTTAATGCCAAACAGGGCACGTCTAAGAAATTTGTGTTCATACTTATTTAGGACTCGTAATAGTGGTTGTACCATTTTTAATTTTTAACTAGCCTATATAAGTCAATTTCCGTAATAAGCATTACACATTCATTCCCTTGCAACCATAGAATGCTTAAGTTTTAACTTCCTCATATAAGTCAACTTCAATAATGATCATTACACATTCATTCCCTTGTATATGATGTGAGCCTAAATCATTAGAACATAATGTGTAAGCCTATAGACATGAGTCTATAGGTATACATAAGCTTGAACCCGTGAGTATAAGCATGAGCCTAGAGGCTTGAGCCCACTAGTAAGTGTGATGAGAGGCCAGCTCATTAGATGTCTCTGAGCTTATTTCTTCAAAAACTGTGTGAGCACACAAACATGAGTCTAGAGCGCGAGTCTAGAGATGCGCATAGGTCGTCCAAAGACATGAGTCTAGAGATGTGTGTGTGTGTCTAAAGGCGTGAGTCCCATAGAAATAAGCCTCATGATCTTGACTCCCCAAGAAAAGCGATATCTAGTAAATGAGAAGAAAAGCAATACAGAGCGTCAAAGAAAGCAAATTTGTTGGAAAAATCTGGGTGCACACACGACACACACCTTCTATCCATTTCCCAAGCACATCATCTCCATTTTTCACTAAGAGTATCAATTCTTTTCCCCACATTCTGCATCTCCTAGAAAGCTTGGACACATACACGTGCAACTAACCTCATCAATGGAAACCCTCTAAGTACATATATAGATGGGGGGACCATGGTAGGTGTGGAAGCCAACCTTATCTCCTGTATAACAATTGGCCATGGAAGCACCTCCAAAGCGCTTTGAAGAATATAAGCTCACCCTCAACTCTAATTTAACATAAACACAACCTCACCCTAGTCAACATATTAGCCATATATAAATCCAATCTCTAAGCATCAAGCTATGAGATCTTGGATTAATATCATGTTGTGCATGGTCCAGAGACTATTATCTAGATACCCATGAAACATCATTAAATGGTAGTCTTGGCAATAATTTAGCCAGTCAAAAAGTGCACCTAATTTAAAGGGCCCACCAAGCCCCTTCCACAACAATAGAAGGAGGCCTTTCATGAAGATGCATGCAGAACTTCTACTTCTATATCCTATCGTCGCGCATGGTTTGGGCACCATCTACCCATGCAAAATCATTGATAATAGTGGTCATTGGGTGATAACCCCATTGATCAAAAGGCGTGGGTTGCTTCTACCAAAATCATTCATGATAGTGGTCGTGTGGTGATAGCTCCATTAATCAGAAGGCATGGGTTTCTTCTACCTACCAAGTGATTTTGAAGGGACCAAGCCACCTCCACAATAGAAGGAGGCCTACATGAAAGAAATCTACTTCACATCTACCTCTTTATGCCACCTTGACTACCCCAAGGCTACCCAAAGATTATCATCAATTTGCCATACATCTAAGTCACATATCACTTTAGAGTCTACCACTTATCCTGGCATGCCAATTTCACGTTATATCTTGGACCATCTACACCTCTTCAACTTGGGAGCTAGCTTCACCACTAACCTGGGTGATGTGGTCATCATTACGAAGGGAGGGAGCGGGACATAGTTTCACCCAGGTTTCACCCACCTATAACACCACAAGGAGCTTTGCCGTCTTATTTGCTGCAAATAGCACATGTCATACCATATAAGGAGCTGTGCCATCTTATTTTTTGAGTGATCCTTGCCAGCTTATTTGCTTGAGCAAGCACCTGTTTTTACAAGATAGCACTTTAGAATATAAAGCAGCCTTATCACGAGCTTTAATGTCAAATTAGGGGAAGTCTAAAGTGACCTTACGACGATGAGCTTAATGCCAAACAGGGCACGTCTAAGAAATTTTTGTACATACTTACTTAGGACTCGTAATAGTGGTTGTACCATGTTTGATTTTTAACTAGCCTATATAAGTCACTTTCCGTAATAAGCATTAAACGTTCAGTCCCTTGCAACCATAGAATACTTAAGTTTTAACTTCCCTATATAAGTCAACTTCAATAATGATCATTACACATTCATTCCCTTGTATATAATACTTAAGATGTGTTCTCTTCTCTAATCTCGCTTGCTTGTGCGCTCTATTGAATCTTGCATGATTGATGGATGCTTGCTAGAAAGGTTTGATTGTAGGTTTTTTCTTTCTTTCTTTTATTAGCTTCTTCCCCCCATTCTACCGTTTGTGAGAGAAGACCACTCCAAAGGATATCCTCTTCTTGAATTAGAGTGAGGAAGAAGTGATTTTTCGTTCATGCATTTCATAATTTTGTTCTTAGCATTTCTAAATTCAAAGTGGAATAAACTAACCCAAAAACATAAGCCGCTTGTGCGTGAATTAGAGTGAGGAAGTTGTGAATTTTTTGTTCATCCATTGCATAATTTTGTTCATTTCCATGGTGAAATTGGTAGCTTAGAGCATGTAAAATCAACAAAAAAACCAATAAGCCACATGTAATCACTTTTATAGACACCATAAACGTGGATTCGAAATAATCCTTATAACCACCATCAAATCTTAAGAATCTCAAACACCTCAAAAAACCATGCCAAACCATCTCTCGGGTTGGGAGACGTAAGTCCATAGTCCCATGAAAAAAAACCATGAGTCAACACACATAAGCTTAGAGATGTGAGCCGCCGTGAGTCAACACATGAGCTTAGAGACATGAGTTGTAAGCCTAGAGACATCTAGAGGCATATAAGACATGAGTCATGAGCCAAGTCTAGAGTTGTGAGTCGTGAGTCTAGAGACGTAAGTCAATAGACATGAGTCTGAAGCTGCGAGTTAACAAACGCGAGTCTGGTCAACGTAATAGTATACCAGGCAATTCAAACAGTATGGTACTAATGTGATTCTAGGAAACCTAATATTATAACAATGAATTAAAGGTGTTTGGTAAAGCAGCTCTTGAAGACCTATAAAGACACACCTACCTTGTCATACGAATTACACAAAAAATTCTTGTCCTTTATAATTATTGGGATGTAAGTACTACATGAGCCAGAACCTGTGAGTCCATAAGCATGAGCCTAGAGGCTTGAGCCCACTAGTAAGGGCGATGAGAGGCCAACTCATTAGATGTTTGTGAGCTTGTTTCTTCAAAAACTATGTGAGCACACAAACATGAGTCTAGAGCACGAGTCTAGAGATGCACATAGGTCGTCCAGAGACATGAGTCTAGAGATGCGTGTGTGTGTCCAAAGGCGTGAGTCCCATAGAAATAAGCCTCATGATCTTGACTCCCCAAGAGAAGCGATATCTAGTATATGCCAAGAAAAGCAATACAGAGCATCAAAGAAAGCAAATTTGTTGGAAAAATCTGAGTGCACACACAAGACACACACCTTCTATACATTTCCCAAGCACATCATCTCCATTTTTCACTGAGAGTATCAATTATCTTTCCCACATTCTGCATATCCTAGGAAGCGTGGACACATACACGTGCAACTAACCTCATCAATGGAAACCCTCTAAGTACATATATAGATGGGGGGACCATGGTAGGTATGGGAGCCAACCTTATCTCTTGTATTACAATTGGCCATGTAAGTACCTCCAAAGCGCTTTAAAGAATATAACCTCAACCTCGACTCTATTTTAACATAAACACAACCTCACCCTAGTCCACATATTAGCCATATATAAATCCAATCTCTAAGCATCAAGTTATGAGATCTTGGATTAATATCATGTTGTGCATGGTCTAGAGACTATTATCTAGATACCCATGAAACATCATTAAATGGTAGTCTTGGCAATAATTTTGCCAATCAAAAGGTGCACCTAATTTAAAGGGCCCACCAAGCCCCTTCCACAAAAATAGAAGGAGGCCTTTCATGAAGATGCATGCATAACTTCTACTTCTATATCCTATCGCCGCTCGTGCATGGTTTGGGCACCATCTACCCATGCAAAATCATTCATAATAGTGGTCATGGGGTGATAACCCCATTGATCAAAAGGCGTGGGTTGCTTCTACCAAAATCATTCATGATAGTGTACCTCTTTAGGCCACCTTGACTTCCCCAAGGTACCCAAAGATTATCATCAATTTGCCATACATCTAGGTGACATATCACTTTAGAGTCTACCACTTATCCTGGCATGCCAATTTCACGTTATATCTTGGACCATCTACACCTCTTCAACTTGGGAGCTAGCTTCACCACTAACCTGGGTGATGTGGTCACCTTTAGGAAGGGAGGGAGGGGGACGTAGTTTCACCCAGGTTTCACCCACCTATCACACCTTAAGGAGCTTTGCCATCTTATTTGCTGGAGTTAGCACATGTCATACCATATAAGGAGCTTTGCCGTCTTATTTTTTTGAGTGATCTTTGACAGCTTATTTGCTTGAGCGAGCACCTGTTTTTACAAGATAGCACTTTAGAATATAAAGGAGCCTTACCACACACGAGCTTAATGTCAAATTAGGGAAGTCTAAAGTGACCTTACGACGATGAGCTTAATGCCAAACAGGGAACGTCTAAGAAATTTGTGTTCATACTTATTTAGGACTCGTAATAGTGGTTGTACCATTTTTAATTTTTAACTAGCCTATATAAGTCAATTTCCGTAATAAGCATTACACATTCATTCCCTTGCAACCATAGAATGCTTAAGTTTTAACTTCCTCATATAAGTCAACTTCAATAATGATCATTACACATTCATTCCCTTGTATATGATGTGAGCCTAAATCATTAGAACATAATGTGTAAGCCTATAGACATGAGTCTATAGGTATACATAAGCTTGAACCCGTGAGTATAAGCATGAGCCTAGAGGCTTGAGCCCACTAGTAAGTGTGATGAGAGGCCAGCTCATTAGATGTCTCTGAGCTTATTTCTTCAAAAACTGTGTGAGCACACAAACATGAGTCTAGAGCGCGAGTCTAGAGATGCGCATAGGTCGTCCAAAGACATGAGTCTAGAGATGTGTGTGTGTGTCTAAAGGCGTGAGTCCCATAGAAATAAGCCTCATGATCTTGACTCCCCAAGAAAAGCGATATCTAGTAAATGCCAAGAAAAGCAATACAGAGCGTCAAAGAAAGCAAATTTGTTGGAAAAATCTGGGTGCACACACGACACACACCTTCTATCCATTTCCCAAGCACATCATCTCCATTTTTCACTAAGAGTATCAATTCTTTTCCCCACATTCTGCATCTCCTAGGAAGCTTGGACACATACACGTGCAACTAACCTCATCAATGGAAACCCTCTAAGTACATATATAGATGGGGGGACCATGGTAGGTGTGGAAGCCAACCTTATCTCCTGTATAACAATTGGCCATGGAAGCACCTCCAAAGCGCTTTGAAGAATATAAGCTCACCCTCAACTCTAATTTAACATAAACACAACCTCACCCTAGTCAACATATTAGCCATATATAAATCCAATCTCTAAGCATCAAGCTATGAGATCTTGGATTAATATCATGTTGTGCATGGTCCAGAGACTATTATCTAGATACCCATGAAACATCATTAAATGGTAGTCTTGGCAATAATTTAGCCAGTCAAAAGGTGCACCTAATTTAAAGGGCCCACCAAGCCCCTTCCACAACAATAGAAGGAGGCCTTTCATGAAGATGCATGGAGAACTTCTACTTCTATATCCTATCGTCGCGCATGGTTTGGGCACCATCTACCCATGCAAAATCATTGATAATAGTGGTCATTGGGTGATAACCCCATTGATCAAAAGGCGTGGGTTGCTTCTACCAAAATCATTCATGATAGTGGTCGTGTGGTGATAGCTCCATTAATCAGAAGGCATGGGTTTCTTCTACCTACCAGGTGATTTTGAAGGGACCAAGCCACCTCCACAATAGAAGGAGGCCTACATGAAAGAAATCTACTTCACATCTACCTCTTTATGCCGCCTTGACTACCCCAAGGCTACCCAAAGATTATCATCAATTTGCCATACATCTAAGTCACATATCACTTTAGAGTCTACCAGTTATCCTGGCATGCCAATTTCACGTTATATCTTGGACCATCTACACCTCTTCAACTTGGGAGCTAGCTTCACCACTAACCTGGGTGATGTGGTCATCTTTAGGAAGCGAGGGAGCGGGACATAGTTTCACCCAGGTTTCACCCACCTATAACACCACAAGGAGCTTTGCTGTCTTATTTGCTGCAAATAGCACATGTCATACCATATAAGGAGCTGTGCCATCTTATTTTTTTGAGTGATCTTTGCCAGCTTATTTGCTTGAGCAAGCACCTGTTTTTACAAGATAGCACTTTAGAATATAAAGCAGCCTTATCACGAGCTTTAATGTCAAATTAGGGGAAGTCTAAAGTGACCTTACGACGATGAGCTTAATGCCAAACAGGCCACGTCTAAGAAATTTTTGTACATACTTACTTAGGACTCGTAATAGTGGTTGTACCATTTTTGATTTTTAACTAGCCTATATAAGTCACTTTCCGTAATAAGCATTAAACGTTCAGTCCCTTGCAACCATAGAATACTTAAGTTTTAACTTCCCTATATAAGTCAACTTCAATAATGATCATTACACATTCATTCCCTTGTATATAATACTTAAGATGTGTTCTCTTCTCTAATCTCGCTTGCTTGTGCGCTCTATTGAATCTTGCATGATTGATGGATGCTTGCTAGAAAGGTTTGATTGTAGGTTTTTTCTTTCTTTCTTTTATTAGCTTCTTCCCCCCATTCTACCGTTTGTGAGAGAAGACCACTCCAAAGGATATCCTCTTCTTGAATTAGAGTGAGGAAGAAGTGATTTTTCGTTCATGCATTTCATAATTTTGTTCTTAGCATTTCTAAATTCAAAGTGGAATAAACTAACCCAAAAACATAAGCCGCTTGTGCATGAATTAGAGTGAGGAAGTTGTGAATTTTTTGTTCATCCATTGCATAATTTTGTTCATTTCCATGGTGAAATTGGTAGCTTAGAGCATGTAAAATCAACAAAAAAACCAATAAACCACATGTAATCACTTTTATAGACACCATAAACGTGGATTCGAAATAATCCTTATAACCACCATCAAATCTTAAGAATCTCAAACACCTCAAAAAACCATGCCAAACCATCTCTCGGGTTGGGAGACGTAAGTCCATAGTCCCATGAAAAAAAACCATGAGTCAACACACATAAGCTTAGAGATGTGAGCCGCCGTGAGTCAACACGTGAGCTTAGAGACATGAGTTGTAAGCCTAGAGACATCCACTATGAGTCTAGAGGCATATAAGACATGAGTCATGAGCCAAGTCTAGAGTTGTGAGTCGTGAGTCTAGAGACGTAAGTCAATAGACATGAGTTTGAAGCTGCGAGTTAACAAACGCGAGTCTGGTCAACCTAATAGTATACCAGGCAATTCAAAGAGTATGGTACTAATGTGATTCTAGGAAACCTAATATTATAACGATGAATTAAAGGTGTTTGGTAAAGCAGCTCTTGAAGACCTATAAAGACACACCTACCTTGTCATACGAATTACACAAAAAATTCTTGTCCTTTATAATTATTGGGGTGTAAGTACTACATGAGCCAGAACCTCTGAGTCCATAAGCATCAGCCTAGAGGCTTGAGCCCACTAGTAAGGGTGATGAGAGGCCAACTCATTAGATGTTTGTGAGCTTGTTTCTTCAAAAACTGTGTGAGCACACAAACATGAGTCTAGAGCGCGAGTCTAGAGATGCACATAGGTCATCTAGAGACATGAGTCTAGAGATGCGTGTGTGTGTCCAAAGGCGTGAGTCCCATAGAAATAAGCCTCGTGATCTTGACTCCCCAAGAGAAGCGATATCTAGTATATGCCAAGAAAAGCAATACAGAGCGTCAAAGAAAGCAAATTTGTTGGAAAAATCTGAGTGCACACACAAGACACACACCTTCTATACATTTCCCAAGCACATCATCTCCATTTTTCACTGAGAGTATCAATTATCTTTCCCACATTCTGCATCTCCTAGGAAGCGTGGACACATACACGTGCAACTAACCTCATCAATGGAAACCCTCTAAGTACATATATAGATGGGGGGACCATGGTAGGTATGGGAGCCAACCTTATCTCTTGTATTACAATTGGCCATGTAAGTACCTCCAAAGCGCTTTAAAGAATATAACCTCACCCTCGACTCTATTTTAACATAAACACAACCTCACCCTAGTCCACATATTAGCCATATATAAATCCAATCTTTAAGCATCAAGTTATGAGATCTTGGATTAATTTTATGTTGCGCATGGTCTAGAGACTATTATCTAGATACCCATGAAACATCATTAAATGGTAGTCTTGGCAATAATTTTGCCAATCAAAAGGTGCACCTAATTTAAAGGGCCCACCAAGCCCCTTCCACAAAAATAGAAGGAGGCCTTTCATGAAGATGCATGCATAACTTCTACTTCTATATCCTATCATCGCTCGTGCATGGTTTGGGCACCATCTACCCATGCAAAATCATTCATAATAGTGGTCATGGGGTGATAACCCCATTGATCAAAAGGCCTGGGCTGCTTCTACCAAAATCATTCATGATAGTGTACCTCTTTAGGCCACCTTGACTACCCCAAGGTACCCAAAGATTATCAATTTGCATACATCTAGGGCACATATCACTTTAGAGTCTACCACTTATCCTGGCATGCCAATTTCACGATTTCACGTTATATCTTGGACCATCTACACCTCTTCAACTTGGGAGCTAGCTTCACCACTAACCTGGGTGATGTGGTCACCTTTAGGAAGGGAGGGAGGGGGACGTAGTTTCACCCAGGTTTCACCCACCTATCACACCTTAAGGAGCTTTGCCATCTTATTTGCTGGAGTTAGCACATGTCATACCATATAAGGAGCTTTGCCGTCTTATTTTTTTGAGTGATCTTTGCCAGCTTATTTGCTTGAGCGAGCACCTGTTTTTACAAGATAGCACTTTAGAATATAAAGGAGCCTTACCACACACGAGCTTAATGTCAAATTAGGGGAAGTCTAAAGTGACCTTACGACGATGAGCTTAATGCAAAACAGGGCACGTCTAAGAAATTTGTGTTCATACTTATTTAGGACTTGTAATAGTGGTTGTACCATTTTTAATTTTTAACTAGCCTATATAAGTCAATTTCCGTAATAAGCATTACACATTCATTCCCTTGCAACCATAGAATGCTTAAGTTTTAACTTCCTCATATAAGTCAACTTCAATAATGATCATTACACATTCATTCCCTTGTATATGATGTGAGCCTAAATCATTAGAACATAATGTGTAAGCCTATAGACATGAGTCTATAGGTATACATAAGCTTGAACCCGTGAGTATAAGCATGAGCCTAGAGGCTTGAGCCCACTAGTAAGTGTGATGAGAGGCCAGCTCATTAGATGTCTCTGAGCTTATTTCTTCAAAAACTGTGTGAGCACACAAACATGAGTCTAGAGCGCGAGTATAGAGATGCGCATAGGTCGTCCAAAGACATGAGTCTAGAGATGTGTGTGTGTGTCTAAAGGCGTGAGTCCCATAGAAATAAGCCTCATGATCTTGACTCCCCAAGAAAAGCGATATCTAGTAAATGCCAAGAAAAGCAATACAGAGCGTCAAAGAAAGCAAATTTGTTGGAAAAATCTGGGTGCACACACGACACACACCTTCTATCCATTTCCCAAGCACATCATCTCCATTTTTCACTAAGAGTATCAATTCTTTTCCCCACATTCTGCATCTCCTAGGAAGCTTGGACACATACACGTGCAACTAACCTCATCAATGGAAACCCTCTAAGTACATATATAGATGGGGGGACCATGGTAGGTGTGGAAGCCAACCTTATCTCCTGTATAACAATTGGCCATGGAAGCACCTCCAAAGCGCTTTGAAGAATATAAGCTCACCCTCAACTCTAATTTAACATAAACACAACCTCACCCTAGTCAACATATTAGCCATATATAAATCCAATCTCTAAGCATCAAGCTATGAGATCTTGGATTAATATCATGTTGTGCATGGTCCAGAGACTATTATCTAGATACCCATGAAACATCATTAAATGGTAGTCTTGGCAATAATTTAGCCAGTCAAAAAGTGCACCTAATTTAAAGGGCCCACCAAGCCCCTTCCACAACAATAGAAGGAGGCCTTTCATGAAGATGCATGCAGAACTTCTACTTCTATATCCTATCGTCGCGCATGGTTTGGGCACCATCTACCCATGCAAAATCATTGATAATAGTGGTCATTGGGTGATAACCCCATTGATCAAAAGGCGTGGGTTGCTTCTACCAAAATCATTCATGATAGTGGTCGTGTGGTGATAGCTCCATTAATCAGAAGGTATGGGTTTCTTCTACCTACCAGGTGATTTTGAAGGGACCAAGCCACCTCCACAATAGAAGGAGGCCTACATGAAAGAAATCTACTTCACATCTACCTCTTTATGCCACCTTGACTACCCCAAGGCTACCCAAAGATTATCATCAATTTGCCATACATCTAAGTCACATATCACTTTAGAGTCTACCAGTTATCCTGGCATGCCAATTTCACGTTATATCTTGGACCATCTACACCTCTTCAACTTGGGAGCTAGCTTCACCACTAACCTGGGTGATGTGGTCATCATTAGGAAGGGAGGGAGGGGGACATAGTTTCACCCAGGTTTCACCCACCTATAACACCACAAGGAGCTTTGCCGTCTTATTTGCTGCAAATAGCACATGTCATACCATATAAGGAGCTGTGCCATCTTATTTTTTGAGTGATCCTTGCTAGCTTATTTGCTTGAGCAAGCACCTGTTTTTACAAGATAGCACTTTAGAATATAAAGCAGCCTTATCACGAGCTTTAATGTCAAATTAGGGGAAGTCTAAAGTGACCTTACGACGATGAGCTTAATGCCAAACAGGGCACGTCTAAGAAATTTTTGTACATACTTACTTAGGACTCGTAATAGTGGTTGTACCATGTTTGATTTTTAACTAGCCTATATAAGTCACTTTCTGTAATAAGCATTAAACGTTCAGTCCCTTGCAACCATAGAATACTTAAGTTTTAACTTCCCTATATAAGTCAACTTCAATAATGATCATTACACATTCATTCCCTTGTATATAATACTTAAGATGTGTTCTCTTCTCTAATCTCGCTTGCTTGTGCGCTCTATTGAATCTTGCATGATTGATGGATGCTTGCTAGAAAGGTTTGATTGTAGGTTTTTTCTTTCTTTCTTTTATTAGCTTCTTCCCCCCATTCTACCGTTTGTGAGAGAAGACCACTCCAAAGGATATCCTCTTCTTGAATTAGAGTGAGGAAGAAGTGATTTTTCGTTCATGCATTTCATAATTTTGTTCTTAGCATTTCTAAATTCAAAGTGGAATAAACTAACCCAAAAACATAAGCCGCTTGTGCGTGAATTAGAGTGAGGAAGTTGTGAATTTTTTGTTCATCCATTGCATAATTTTGTTCATTTCCATGGTGAAATTGGTAGCTTAGAGCATGTAAAATCAACAAAAAAACCAATAAACCACATGTAATCACTTTTATAGACACCATAAACGTGGATTTGAAATAATCCTTATAACCACCATCAAATCTTAAGAATCTCAAACACCTCAAAAAACCATGCCAAACCATCTCTCGGGTTGGGAGACGTAAGTCCATAGTCCCATGAAAAAAAACCATGAGTCACACATAAGCTTAGAGATGTGAGCCGCCGTGAGTCAACACGTGAGCTTAGAGACATGAGTTGTAAGCCTAGAGACATCTAGAGGCATATAAGACATGAGTCATGAGCCAAGTCTAGAGTTGTGAGTCGTGAGTCTAGAGACGTAAGTCAATAGACATGAGTCTGAAGCTGCGAGTTAACAAACGCGAGTCTGGTCAATGTAATAGTATACCAGGCAATTCAAAAAGTATGGTACTAATGTGATTCTAGGAAACCTAATATTATAACAATGAATTAAAGGTGTTTGGTAAAGCAGCTCTTGAAGACCTATAAAGACACACCTACCTTGTCATACGAATTACACAAAAAATTCTTGTCCTTTATAATTATTGGGGTGTAAGTACTACATGAACCAGAACCTGTGAGTCCATAAGCATGAGCCTAGAGGCTTGAGCCCACTAGTAAGGGCGATGAGAGGCCAACTCATTAGATGTTTGTGAGCTTGTTTCTTCAAAAACTATGTGAGCACACAAACATGAGTCTAGAGCACGAGTCTAGAGATGCACATAGGTCGTCCAGAGACATGAGTCTAGAGATGCGTGTGTGTGTCCAAAGGCGTGAGTCCCATAGAAATAAGCCTCATGATCTTGACTCCCCAAGAGAAGCGATATCTAGTATATGCCAAGAAAAGCAATACAAAGCATCAAAGAAAGCAAATTTGTTGGAAAAATCTGAGTGCACACACAAGACACACACCTTCTATACATTTCCAAAGCACATCATCTCCATTTTTCACTGAGAGTATCAATTATCTTTCCCACATTCTGCATCTCCTAGGAAGCGTGGACACATACACGTGCAACTAACCTCATCAATGGAAACCCTCTAAGTACATATATAGATGGGGGGACCATGGTAGGTATGGGAGCCAACCTTATCTCTTGTATTACAATTGGCCATGTAAGTACCTCCAAAGCGCTTTAAAGAATATAACCTCACCCTTGACTCTATTTTAACATAAACACAACCTCACCCTAGTCCACATATTAGCCATATATAAATCCAATCTCTAAGCATCAAGTTATGAGATCTTGGATTAATATCATGTTGTGCATGGTCTAGAGACTATTATCTAGATACCCATGAAACATCATTAAATGGTAGTCTTGGCAATAATTTTGCCAATCAAAAGGTGCACCTAATTTAAAGGGCCCACCAAGCCCCTTCCACAAAAATAGAAGGAGGCCTTTCATGAAGATGCATGCATAACTTCTACTTCTATATCCTATCGTCGCTCGTGCATGGTTTGGGCACCATCTACCCATGCAAAATCATTCATAATAGTGGTCATGGGGTGATAACCCCATTGATCAAAAGGCGTGGGTTGCTTCTACCAAAATCATTCATGATAGTGTACCTCTTTAGGCCACCTTGACTACCCCAAGGTACCCAAAGATTATCATCAATTTGCCATACATCTAGGTCATATATCACTTTAGAGTCTACCACTTATCCTGGCATGCCAATTTCACGTTATATCTTGGACCATCTACACCTCTTCAACTTGGGAGCTAGCTTCACCACTAACCTGGGTGATGTGGTCACCTTTAGGAAGGGAGGGAGGGGGACGTAGTTTCACCCAGGTTTCACCCACCTATCACACCTTAAGGAGCTTTGCCATCTTATTTGCTGGAGTTAGCACATGTCATACCATATAAGGAGCTTTGCCGTCTTATTTTTTTGAGTGATCTTTGCCAGCTTATTTGCTTGAGCGAGCACCTGTTTTTACAAGATAGCACTTTAGAATATAAAGGAGCCTTACCACACACGAGCTTAATGTCAAATTAGGGGAAGTCTAAAGTGACCTTACGACGATGAGCTTAATGCCAAACAGGGCACGTCTAAGAAATTTGTTTTCATACTTATTTAGGACTCGTAATAGTGGTTGTACCATTTTTTATTTTTAACTATCCTATATAAGTCAATTTCCGTAATAAGCATTACACATTCATTCCCTTGCAACCATAGAATGCTTAAGTTTTAACTTCCTCATATAAGTCAACTTCAATAATGATCATTACACATTCATTCCCTTGTGTCAGATCCCTGTCCCCACCGAGCCATAGATTCGGGATACTAGTAGTGGAAGTAGAACTTCTCGCGTGGGACAGGGGTCCCACATTCGGGGCCTCGCCCACGGATATCCGGACAAGAGACTAATCCGTCGGTTTGTCCAAAACCGAAACCGGAAAAACTTCCTTTACCCGGAAAGCATGGGCGATTCCACCAGGATAACTCTTTACTCTAATGTAGTCAAGATCATTACGGATCAACTGATCTGACTGCACCTTTAACGGTACTTGGTCAAATCAAGGAAGAAACTTGCACTTGGATCATTGGGATCAACGCTTTTTTCCCCATCTAGAGGCACAGCCGTTGATTCCTATCCATAGAACAATTTCTATCCGGGATTTACTTCATCTATCGTAATAATAGAAATTAAATCTCGATTTACGGATCCATCAGTCCAGCCTAACCCCATCCGATCCCATGGGTTAGCCAACCGCCCAACCACTGTAGTGATGGGATCCAATTTGGAATTTGGTTAGGTTTTGTCCCGGGTACCAAGGAAAAGAGTTCCAAGGCCCCCTAGCCGGAAGTTCATGCAAACATAAAACTAGCCACACCACTTACACACCCAATATGAAATTGCCTTTTTCTTAGCATCAGCTAACTTTAAAACAATCCTTTAATGAAACCATAATACCACTGATCACAATCTTCCAATTTATCCGGTTGATTCATAATTTCCCATCATTCTTTCATCAGAGTATCTATGGCATCATTGGCAACTAGAACGCTCACCACCTATCCACACAGGGGCCTTTTCAATAGTTCCTAGCCCATAATACTCGGCAATGTAATCACTTATAAAAATCAAGATGGACTCTCGTTGAAGATCAGCAAGATCAACCAACAGATCCATATAAAGAGCCATGGACTCATCCATTGAAGACCAGCAAGGTCAATCAACCAGATCCATACCCGGTTTCACAAAAACAACTCTTACTCCTTGTTCCAATATCTTCCTTGACGCACGCGTGGGTATCCTAGGCGACCCAGAGCCCGAGCACCGTATGGTCAGCACCCTCTAGGATCCTTCGCAGGTGACCTAGCGCTTCACTCATAGGCCGCTTCCTTGGTCCCTCATCCACCGTACCGGAAGCTCACCATTTTAATCGAACCGAGGCTGGTCAAGACCTCGGCCGACCTTGCTACGCGAGACGTCCTCCATTGACTCTCCGTTCAGCAGTTGCAACTTTATCAGTTAGGTCTCCACGACCTTAATCACAAGACGGTCAAAATGCTTTCCCAGCATTCTTGACATAAAACAGCCATTTACAAACAGCATTTACAAACAGTTTACAAATACAATTTCTATAT
Organism: Cibotium barometz; assembly: GCF_041138505.1. Taxonomy (NCBI): domain Eukaryota; kingdom Viridiplantae; phylum Streptophyta; class Polypodiopsida; order Cyatheales; family Cibotiaceae; genus Cibotium; species Cibotium barometz. The sequence goes on from NC_141075.1 coordinate 3,680,436, forward strand.
TAACTCTCATTTTTCCACATTATCCCTCATACAATCCACATTACTTATTCCACATTTCATTTATATGTGTACTCATCCAATCATATGTATCATTTTCCATCTCTTCACTTCAGATTCCTTCACATCACATATCATATATTCACATCCATATCCACATCCATACATCCACATCCACATCCACGTTCACATCCATACATCCACATCTACATGCTTATCTCCATTTTCACATCCTCATTTATACATCCACATCCCATATCCACATTCATACATACACATCCATATATCCACATCTACATCCACATACATACATACATCCACATCCACATTCCACATTCACATCTATACATCCACATCTACATTCACATTCACATACATCCACATCCACATTCCCATACATCCACATCTATACATCCACATTCGACATTCACATCTACATTCACATTCACATACATGCATCCACATCTACATGCTTACCTCCATTTTCACATCCTCATTTATACATCCACATCCCATATCCACATTCATACATACACATCCAGACATCCACATCTACATCCACATACATACATACATCCACATCCACATTCCACATTCACATCTATACATCCACATCTACATTCACATTCACATACATCCACATCCACATTCCCATACATCCACATCTATACATCCACATTCCACATTCACATCTACATCCACATCTACATCCACATTTACATCTATGCATATACATCTTCATGCATATATCCATTTTTATGTTCATACATCCACACTCCCATCTCCATATCCACACATCCACATACATACATCCATTTTCACATTCCCATTTATATAACCCCATATACTTTCACATCTAATCTTTTACATCACATCCATTCTCGCCCTATCACAACCCATATATATCTTATCCTATCACATACACTTCTTACCTCATCCCATACACATCTTATCACATCTTAATTCATCTTATCACCTCTTATCACCTCTTATACACCTCTTATCACATCCTATCACATCTCATATCTATTTATAGAATACAAGAGAATTCTTATATTTGATATAAGATTTCTTTACACATTTACTTATCCATAAATTCCATTTAAGGAGATTAATAGTTCCATCTTCTTATGCATAAATTCAATTTAGTAGGAATTACACTTTTAGAATAAAAGAATTTCTCTTATGCATCTAAGTTATGCATAAAATCCATTTATGAGAAAAATCACACTTTTAGTATAAAAAGAATATCTTTTATGCATACCTCTATGCATGAAATCCAATATGATAAAAGTAACACTCTTACAATAAAATAATCAACTTTTTATGCATACCTCTATGCATGAAATTCAATTATGATAAAAGTCACACTTTTATAATAAAATAATCAATCCATTATGCATACTTCTATGCATGAAAATAAAAATGGTAAAAGTAACACTTTTGATATAAAAATTTAACCATTATGCATACTTCTATGCATGAAATAAAAATGGTAAAAATAACACTTTTGATATAAAAAATTTTCCTTTATGCATACTTCTATGCATGAAAATTAAAAATGATAAAAGTAACACTTTTAATATAAAAAAATTATCTTTTATGCATACTTCTATGCATGAAAATCAATTATGCATAATATAAAAATCAATTTCTCTATGATTACAATGAATATCTTTCAATTAATCTAGGATGATAATTCCTAGAATATGGTAGGAAGTCCTCTTTTTATGCTTTGAATGAAATTATTTTATGCATAATTTTTATAAAATTTTTGCCATAGCTCCGCTGCTATGACTGATAAATCTCAATTTTTCTAAGGGATAAAGTTTATCATTAAGGAAATAATTAAAATGATCTCTAATTGGATCATTCATCCATAATGGATTGAATCATCAATATACATAAACTAAAAGCATAGAAAAAAGCCATTAATTTGGCCTCAAGCATAGCTTAATCTTGGGTTAAGGAAAAGCTTGATTTGGATTGAGAATGGGTCATGAGTATGACCATTTCTTGATTGAGAGAGAGAAATTACATAAAAACTATTAGAATTTAAACATAAATGGAAATTAACTTCAATAGCATTTATTAAATTATGTAACTCTTCACTAACATTATCAATTCACTTCAATAGCATTAAAAAAAAACCATACCATTTAAGCTTCTCAAGCTTGAGAGGGGTTGAGAAGAGAGAAACATTGAGAAATTATAGAAAAGATCAATATTCACTAATTACCTTACAAATTGCTTGATTCTTTGTTCACGGTAGAGGCCCCCAACCAATCAATTGGTTAAGTATGTTGATGGAGCCACTAATGGGGATTGAAGAAAGAGGGAAGCTCCAAAAACTAGTGAATTATTAAATGAATTCACAGTTCTTGGCTTAGGTGGAGTAGAGTAACAATGCATAAACACTATCTTTTTTTCAACAAGGGGGAGGCTTCTATTTATAGGAAAAATTGAGCTCCTAACCAAACAAACTGATTCTAGAATTTTCTAAATCAGTTTGGTCAATATTTGACCATTTTTAGGTCAGTTAAGCTAACTTTTTGGAACTAGACTTGAATGAGGAGAGAGGAGAGATGAAGTATCTCAATTTTTATGAGTTTAAAACTCATTCAAGCATGTGAAATATGCACCTCCTTTAAAGAACTCCCCTTCCTTACATATGTGTCATAATGGAATCATTTTAATATTGCTCATAGTTTTTTACTAATAAACCTTGTACATTTTCAACTCTTCATCTTATGTGAAATATGCACCTCCTTTAAAGAACTCCCCTTCCTTACATATGTGTCATAATGGAATCATTTTAATATTGCTCATAGTTTTTTACTAATAAACCTTGTACATTTTCAACTCTTCATCTTATGTGAGCATTTACTCATTTTTGGATACCCAAAATATCTCATATTTTTAATATTGCTCATAGTTTTTTACTAATAAACCTTGTACATTTTCAACTCTTCATCTTATGTGAGCATTTACTCATTTTTGGGTATCTTCTTTTACAAATTGGATTTATCTCCTCCCTACACATGGATTGATGCTATTGGCCCATAGAAACCTTAATTGGACCATAATCCAAAAATTTCTGAAAATCTAGACCCTTAGGCTAAGGTCCTTTATACCCATTTTCAATTAATTCCAATTGCACATTGGAAAGTTCTTTTTTGAATTTATGTTTCAGGGGAACTTATTTTAATAAGATGAGATAATTTTCTATCCAAAAATATTAAAAATTTGAATATTCTCTCTCTAGAATATTTTCTCTCTCTAGGTTAAAACAGTTAGAAACAAGTCTTTTATATTTCTGAAGGGGGATTGATTACAGGGGAAGATACTAGACATCAAAAGGGGGTTGGGGGAGGAATCTTACATTCTACCCCACTTAAAAAATGCGAGATGTCCTCATCTCACAAACTGGGATAATTTCGCAAGATGCACGAATATGAGACTTAGAGAAAAATTTTAATCAAGGTTAACCACCAAGAAAAGTCTTAAAGAGAGCAAGATTCAAAATAGAAACAAGATTTAAACTTTATTCATTCTCGGAACTTATACAGTAAGGATAGAAGAACTCTTTACACTTCCATAAGCCCGTCCATCATATGATCACAAAAGCAGCACTCACAAGCTGCGCATGTATAAGGTAACTCATCTATGGGAATAATTCTGTTGGTTATTGATGCACCTATCTCAGTGGTATGAGGTGATCTAACAAAAGGACCTCTGAGAGGCAAGCCAAAAACGGGGTAAAGGCATATCTTCTCATGAGGAAGAAAACATGCTAGTAAGAAGACCCGCTCAGAAAACCCAAGATGCCGTGATCTCATGACGCAGTAGTATCGGGGACCCAAACCCAAAGCTTCAATAACCATGGCCAAGCGGACATTATTACGAAAATGTTGTTGACCCCCGAGTGTTACCCTAGTTATGTCTTGATAGGTCCGCCATTTGGTCTGCGCTACAGAAGTTCCCAAGTGAGGGAAAAGTGAGCGCTCATACTGTTCTATAAAATCCTTCTTCACAGACTCACTTGCGTCTTGAAGGTGAGGAATCATTATGGATAAAACTAGTTCCTGTTGCCAAGCCATGAAGGAGATTAAGAAGAAGGGGGATCGATGGAAGTAAGATTACTGTGAACGACAAGTAAAAGTTACGACTTATATAAAGGAAGGAGCTAGCGTAACTTAGAAGCCAACGGTAACTTGCCACTGAAGTTTTACCGTCTTTCCATGATTTGGGTTTGGCACATTTTTCTATAGAAGGCATTCAAAACTTTGAGATGAGGAGATAAAAGAAGTTCGTAAGCTAAATCACCTACTTTCTTTGGTCCACAATATCTGGGAGATAACTTCTTATACTTCCCAAGAGATAAAGAACTTCTTTTGGGCCGTACTCGAATGAAGACCAAAACCTTGATATCCAAAACATCGATTCTCACTTCTGAACTCATTGTTCTGAATCCTTAAAACAGCGTGACTCCTGAGAAGTATTCTAGGGAAAGGGTCTTCCTTTTTTTAAACAGAATCTTTCTTTTATTTTTGAGAGGGAATAATTATAAGATCAAAAAGGGAGATTCTTACTCCTGTATACCTCGAAGGCTGGGGAGGAATCTTACATTCTACCCCATTTAAAAAAGTGCGAGATGTCCTCATCTCGCCAAGTAGAGGACAACTCTTTTTCTTAAGATCCAATTTATTCTAGGGTTCCTTATATTCTGGTCAACCCAACAGAATACGGGGATAAATATCCCTTATATAGAACTCATCATTAAATAACAATTCATTTCAGATCATATCATTCATATCTTTAACACGATAATGGTCCATCAGATCAAAAATTTTTCTTTCTGAACATTCCTCCACGGGAATTTCAGTCAAGCAAGTTTTCAATTTGTCATCCTTTAACTTGATATACCGAGTCAAGTGTTAACAGTAGCACTTTGACAGCACAATCCACTAATCTCATAGTGATTTGCTGAAATCATTATCATCATTTATCATTACAGGGACTCGTCCCATTCATCCTCATTGCGGTTTTGCTCAGGTTATTATATTTCAACTAAATTTCAAAAATCATCATTTTTCAATCAGAATCCCAATCAATTCATCAGTTCCCAAACAGAATTAAAAATCATATCAACCACATTCAAATTCATCATCTGGATAGCATTAACGCTTATAATTTCAAGTCTTAGATTTACTCGTATATACTGTCAGTAAAGAGCTGCAGTTATACTCTCGGTATATACGGATAGTCACGGCCCTTGGAATTATAAGGTAAATACCATCATGTCTAGGCCTCAAGCAAGTCAGGGATTCTATATAATTGCGGTACTTCCAACTCATGTCTCTAGGCTTACAACTCATGTCTCTAAGCTCACGTGTTGACTCACGGCGGCTCACATCTCTAAGCTTATGTGTGTTGACTCATGGTTTTTTTTCATGGGACTATGGACTTACGTCTCCCAACCCGAGAGATGGTTTGGCATGGTTTTTTGAGGTGTTTGAGATTCTTAAGATTTGATGGTGGTTATAAGGATTATTTCGAATCCACGTTTATGGTGTCTATAAAAGTGATTACATGTGGTTTATTGGTTTTTTTGTTGATTTTACATGCTCTAAACTACCAATTTCACCATGGAAATGAACAAAATTATGCAATGGATGAACAAAAAATTCACAACTTCCTCACTCTAATTCACGCACAAGCGGCTTATGTTTTTGGGTTAGTTTATTCCACTTTGAATTTAGAAATGCTAAGAACAAAATTATGAAATGCATGAACCAAAAATCACTTCTTCCTCACTCTAATTCAAGAAGAGGATATCCTTTGGAGTGGTCTTCTCTCACAAACGGTAGAATGGGGGGAAGAAGCTAATAAAAGAAAGAAAGAAAAAACCTACAATCAAACCTTTCTAGCAAGCATCCATCAATCATGCAAGATTCAATAGAGCTCACAAGCAAGCGAGATTAGAGAAGAGAACACATCTTAAGTATTATATACAAGGGAATGAATGTGTAATGATCATTATTGAAGTTGACTTATATAGGGAAGTTAAAACTTAAGTATTCTATGGTTGCAAGGGACTGAACGTTTAATGCTTATTACGGAAAGTGACTTATATAGGCTAGTTAAAAATAAAAAATGGTACAACCACTATTACGAGTCCTAAGTAAGTATGTACAAAAATTTCTTAGACGTGCCCTGTTTGGCATTAAGCTCATCGTCGTAAGGTCACTTTAGACTTCCCCTAATTTGACATTAAAGCTCGTGATAAGGCTGCTTTATATTCTAAAGTGCTATCTTGTAAAAATAGGTGCTTGCTCAAGCAAATAAGCTGGCAAAGATCACTCAAAAAAATAAGATGGCACAGCTCCTTATATGGTATGACATGTGCTATTTGCAGCAAATAAGACGGCAAAGCTCCTTGTGGTGTTATAGGTGGGTGAAACCTGGGTGAAACTATGTCCCCCTCCCTCCCTAAAGATGACCACATCACCCAGGTTAGTAGTAAAGCTAGCTCCCAAGTTGAAGAGGTGTAGATGGTCCAAGATATAACGTGAAATTGGCATGCCAGGATAAGTGGTAGACTCTAAAGTGATATGTGACTTAGATGTATGGCAAATTGATGATAATCTTTGGGTAGCCTTGGGGTAGTCAAGGTGGCATAAAGAGGTAGATGTGAAGTAGATTTCTTTCATGTAGGCCTCCTTCTATTGTGGAGGTGGCTTGGTCCCTTCAAAATCACCTGGTAGGTAGAAGAAACCCATGCCTTTCGATTAATGGAGCTATCACCACACGACCACTATCATGAATGATTTTGGTAGAAGCAACCCACGCCTTTTGATCAATGGGGTTATCACCCAATGACCACTATTATCAATGATTTTGCATGGGTAGATGGTGCCCAAACCATGCGCGACGATAGGATATAGAAGTAGAAGTTCTGCATGCATCTTCATGAAAGGCCTCCTTCTATGGGGCTTGGTGGGCCCTTTAAATTAGGTGCACCTTTTGACTGGCTAAATTATTGCCAAGACTACCATTTAATGATGTTTCATGGGTATCTAGATAATAGTCTCTGGACCATGCACAACATGATATTAATCCAAGATGTCATAGCTTGATGCTTAGAGATTGGATTTATATATGGCTAATATGTTGACTAGGGTGAGGTTGTGTTTATGTTAAATTAGAGTTGAGGGTGAGCTTATATTCTTCAAAGCGCTTTGGAGGTGCTTCCATGGCCAATTGTTATACAGGAGATAAGGTTGGCTTCCACACCTACCATGGTCCCCCCATCTATATATGTACTTAGAGGGTTTCCATTGATGAGGTTAGCTGCACGTGTATGTGTCCAAGCTTCCTAGGAGATACAGAATGTGGGAAAAATAATTGATACTCTTAGGGAAAAATGGAGATGATGTGCTTGGGAAATGGATAGAAGGTGTGTGTCGTGTGTGCACCCAGATTTTTCCAACAAATTTGCTTTCTTTGACGCTCTGTATTGCTTTTCTTGGCATTTACTAGATATCGCTTTTCTTGGGGAGTCAAGATCATGAGGCTTATTTCTATGGGACTCACGCCTTTAGACACACACACACATCTCTAGACTCATGTCTTTGGACGACCTATGCGCATCTCTATACTCGCGCTCTAGACTCATGTTTGTGTGCTCACACAGTTTTTGAAGAAACAAGCTGAGAGACATCTAATGAGTTGGCCTCTTATCACACTTACTAGTGGGCTCAAGCCTCTAGGCTCATGCTTATACTCACGGGTTCAAGCTTATGTATACCTATAGACTCATGTCTATAGGCTTACACATTATGTTCTAATTATTTAGGCTCACATCATATACAAGTGAATGAATGTGTAATGATCATTATTGAAGTTGACTTATATGGGGAAGTTAAAACCTAAGCATTCTATGGTTGCAAGGGAATGAATGTGTAATGCTTATTACGAAAATTGACTTATATAGGCTAGTTAAAAATTAAAAATGGTACAACCACTATTACGAGTCCTAAATAAGTATGAACACAAATTTCTTAGACGTGCCCTGTTTGGCATTAAGCTCATCGTCGTAAGGTCACTTTAGACTTCCCCTAATTTGACATTAAGCTCGTGTGTGGTAAGGCTCCTTTATATTCTAAAGTGCTATCTTGTAAAAACAGGTGCTCGCTCAAGCAAATAAGCTGGCAAAGATCACTCAAAAAAATAAGACGGCACAGCTCCTTATATGGTATGACATGTGCTAACTCCAGCAAATAAGATGGCAAAGCTCCTTAAGGTGTGATAGGTGGGTGAAACCTGGGTGAAACTACGTCCCCCTCCCTCCCTTCCTAAAGGTGACCACATCACCGAGGTTAGTGGTGAAGCTAGCTCCCAAGTTGAAGAGGTGTAGATGGTCCAAGATATAACGTGAAATTGGCATGCCAGGATAAGTGGTCGACTCTAAAGTGATATGTGACCTAGATGTATGCAAATTGATAATCTTTGGGTACCTTGGGGTAGTCAAGGTGGCCTAAAGAGGTACACTATCATGAATGATTTTGGTAGAAGCAACCCACGCCTTTTGATCAATGGGGTTATCACCCCATGACCACTATTATGAATGATTTTGCATGGGTAGATGGTGCCCAAACCATGCACGAGCGACAATAGGATATAGAAGTAGAAGTTATGCATGCATCTTCATGAAAGGCCTCCTTCTATTTTTGTGGAAGGGGCTTGGTGGGCCCTTTAAATTAGGTGCACCTTTTGATTGGCAAAATTATTGCCAAGACTACCATTTAATGATGTTTCATGGGTATCTAGATAATAGTCTCTAGACCATGCACAACATGATATTAATCCAAGATCTCATAACTTGATGCTTAGAGATTGGATTTATATATGGCTAATATGTGGACTAGGGTGAGGTTGTGTTTATGTTAAAATAGAGTCGAGGGTGAGGTTATATTCTTTAAAGCGCTTTGGAGGTACTTACATGGCCAATTGTAATACAAGAGATAAGGTTGGCTCCCATACCTACCATGGTCCCCCCATCTATATATGTACTTAGAGGGTTTCCATTGATGAGGTTAGTTGCACGTGTATGTGTCCAAGCTTCCTAGGAGATGCAGAATGTGGGAAAGATAATTGATACTCTCAGTGAAAAATGGAGATGATGTGCTTGGAAAATGTATAGAAGGTGTGTGTCTTGTGTGTGCACTCAGATTTTTCCAACAAATTTGCTTTCTTTGATGCTCTGTATTGCTTTTCTTGGCATATACTAGATATCGCTTCTCTTGGGGAGTCAAGATCAGGAGGCTTATTTCTATGGGACTCACGCCTTTGGACACACACACGCATCTCTAGACTCATGTCTCTGGACGACCTATGTGCATCTCTAGACTCGTGCTCTAGACTCATGTTTGTGTGCTCACACAGTTTTTGAAAAAACAAGCTCACAAACATCTAATGAGTTGGCCTCTCATCGCCCTTACTAGTGGGCTCAAGCCTCTAGGCTCATGCTTAGGCTCATGCTTATGGACTCACAGGTTCTGGCTCATGTAGTACTTACACCCCAATAATTATAAAGGACAAGAATTTTTTGTGTAATTCGTATGACAAGGTAGGTGTGTCTTTATAGGTCTTCAAGAGCTGCTTTACGAAACACCTTTAATTCATTGTTATAATATTAGGTTTCCTAGAATCACATTAGTACCATACTGTTTGAATTGCCTGGTATACTATTAGGTTGACCAGACTCGCGTTTGTTAACTCGCAGCTTCAGACTCATGTCTATTGACTTACGTCTCTAGACTCACGACTCACAACTCTAAACTTGGCTCATGACTCATGTCTTATATGCCTCTAGACTCATAGTGGATGTCTCTAGGCTTACAACTCATGTCTCTAAGCTCACGTGTTGACTCACGACGGCTCACATCTCTAAGCTTATGTGTGTTGACTCATGGTTTTTTTTCATGGGACTATGGACTTACGTCTCCCAACCCGAGAGATGGTTTGGCATGGTTTTTTGAGGTGTTTGAGATTCTTAAGATTTGATGGTGTTTATAAGGATTATTTCAAATCCACGTTTATGGTGTCTATAAAAGTGATTACATGTGGTTTATTGGAATGAAGGGATGTAATGCATGAAAATATGAGTAATCACCATGTAAACATGATGCCTAAGTGTGTTTAGTCTCTCACCAAGAGAATGGAAATAGCCTTCCACAAGCCAAGAGAGAAGCCATGAGCTCCAAGAAACATAAGTTTCCATTTCTAAAAATGATCATCAAAAGTTACAACCATGGTCCAAGTCCCCGCTTTTATACATGGACTTGTCCCATTATTAACCCTATTGAATAAAGTTCCTACTTTATTACAAACCATCCCTTCCCAAAGATTTTGTCCTCAAAATCAATAACATGTACAATCTCAAAGTATGAGACTCTAATGTAATCAATGGGAAGTGGTTAAGAGTTCTCAAGTACATCCAAAGCACATATACAATGAAAATTTGGATGTGTACGAGTCCACAAAGCTTCAAGCCCAAAGTGTATGAGTGGGACTGTTATGACAGCCCTTCTAGTCGATGAAGACCCTTGAAAATCCTTCATTTAGACTCCATATATTGGGCTGAAAATGATATGTACACTCAGCCATATGTAGGCCACATCATAATCTTTCATTAGGATACGCCATGAAGCTTGTTGGAGTAGAAAAATAGGCCCAATAGTAGAGCTTCCCAAAGCTGTCCATAAATTACAGCATGTATACTTCTCCTCATATTACCCAATTTGCTCAAGTAAACCATACCACGTGGTCACGGAAAGTCATCCACAAGTAAGCCATGTTGTTGGACATACTCCAATGATTGCCAAGTAGCCTCATCCATGGGTAATTGCTTCCATTTGACAAGGTATTCATCAATATTCCGATTCCTCAACTCTCTTGTCCTCTTGCCAATAACCCTCTCCGGCTCATAAATGATCTCACCTTCTTCATTCATGGGTGGAAGCTCTTCCATCTCTTGAGGCAAAGATCCCATAAACCTCTTAAGGTTAGATACATGAAACACATTATGGATCCTTGTCGAAGAAGGCAAATCCAACTTGTAGGCCAAATCACCAACCCTCTTGATAATCAAGTATGGTCCATAATACCTATGAGCCAATTTTGAGTTGGTTACACCTTTGAGAGTGTTATGCCGACTCTTGGGAAGCTTCAATAGCACATAATCACCCTCTTGAAACTCCACATCCCTTCTATGAACGTCCGCCTTAGCCTTCATGACATCTTGAGCCTTCTTCATATTGTCCTTGCAAAGTTGAAGAAGCTGTCTCATTCTTTCCAACTCTTCTTTTGCCAATGGATTGACCACTTTGTCTTCACGGAAGGCTATCGATGGCACATGTACTTGATTTCCATTTGAGATTTGGTTCCAATTACAAAGGAGACTATGGCGGAATTTTTCCAACAAGGGAGCCAAACAAGCTTATTGATTGGAGATTTACCCCATGGATACACTTGAAGAGTTATTCACAACTACCAAGGGGAGAAACACCAATCATTTGTAGCCGGATTGAGCTTTGGGACAGAATTTTGGGAATTTTTGGGATTTTACAAAACCCTAATTCAGTCCTAGGGTTTTTGGGATTAGGTCCGAGTGATTACACGACTCTATTCTACTCATTGAGAGTTTTCAAATGAGCCATAGAACCCCTTAATCGGATATCACAATCTTGGTCAAAGTAGTCATGTTGACTTTCTGGTCAAAGTCAAACATAATATACTTCCACTTTGACTGAATCAAAATGCTTTTAGGGGTAGGTTCTATCTTCCATTAGCTTTCTATAGAGCCGTCAAAATCCTAATTCCGACATATATTTTGCATTTTAGAGCCAAATTACTACTTTCAGCTGTCCCGCATAAACCCTAAAACAGAGAGTACTTGCCCACACCTAATTCTTACTGTGTTCATTTGGGAGGATAGTAGACACCATTACCTACCCATAGAACCTTCTTTTGTCTAATTCCGACATCATTTGGGCATTCTACCAACATCTTGCATTTTCTTCACTATGCCGAAGGGAAGACCACGCAAGGGTGGGGATGTTGTGCAAGAAATGATCATGGGTGATGAGGACATGGAAGGTAATATGGATGCAAGGGATGCATTCATCAATGAAGACAATGGGGGCAATGTACATAATCAAATTTCTCAAGGGACACAAGCGGCGGTTAACCATGACACCCTCTTGCAAATGCTTGTACAACGGTTGGAGACCTTAGACTCCAAGCTTGATTCTCATTTTGAAACATTATCCTCACGGATTGGTGTGATGGAGGACAAGTTTGGGAAGTCTCAAGCATAAGAAAAGCATGGGAATTATGGTGACTATGAGCAAAGAAAAGGCAAGGGCATTTTGAATGAGGATTCCATGAAGGCCGTACAAGAGGATCCATTGGGAGCATCCACTCGGGGATTCATGGTGGATGCACGGAGACCTCTTGTCAAGGATATGTTTCCTCCTTCTTTTCATTCGGGTTTGTCTCACCCTAATGCATCAAAGGGTCCTACCTCTTCTAGGGCAATGCATTCAAGGGAAGAGGATGAGGTGTTTGTGAATGATGAGGAGATTGCACTCGATTGGAATCAAATGTCCTTTGCCCAAAGACAAAGGGATGCTCACGAGAAGTGGATGGGATTGTCGAATATCATCAAGAGGGATTACAAAGACTTTGCACAATTTATGGAGTCATACTCAAAGATGCAAAGATTCAAGCCCTCTACCCAACATGATAACCCATCCCACATATCTTCCAAGGATGTCAAAGACAAAATCTCACTATCAAAGTTCAAAGGTGAGTGACGGGTCATCTCCGCAAGAGTTGGAGGAGTGGGCTACCAAGCTTGACACCTATTTCCAACTTTACCCAAAAAGTGAGCGTGATATGGTGCAATTTTCCTCCTTACATCTTGAAGATTATGCTCATCAATGGTGGAGGCACTTGGTCAAACAAGGGAACACGCCATCAACTTGGGAAGGATTGAAGCGGGAGATGAACTTGGCCTTCATTTCACCCCTAGTGCTTGACCGATACCATGAAGAATGGTATGAGCTTTGTCAAAAGGGGATGATGGTGAGAGATTACATCAAGAGATTTTTGAAGCTTTCAATGTACGTGGAAGGCTTGAGTGAAGACATGAAGATGAAAAAGTTTGTGCATGGGCTTGAACACTTCATCAAGGCGGATGTGTCGGCTCAAAGGCCTAGCTCTCTCAAAGAAGCTATAAGGTTAGCCGAACTCTATGAGCCAAAGTACAAGAGGTCTCAGCCCATGACCTTCACCAAAGACACACTCAAACCAACCACTACTTCTTACAATTTTGGGAAAGGTCCTACCTCTACATTACCATCCTCTAATCCAAGAACTCCTACATCATTTGGGGGTGGACAGCCAAAGAATGGGATACATCAATTTGATGCCAAAAGGAGTAGTGACTTCATGAAGAAGAAGCCCTTTCAACCCTTCAAGAAGACTCAAAGAATGGATGATCCAAAGATTGAGGAGTTGAGAAGCAAAGGGCTATGTTTCAAGTGCAAAGAGAGGTGGTCACCCGGGCATGTGTGCAAATCAAAGAAGATTGTGGCCACTATGATCCTCATGGATGAGAAAGAGAACAAGGATGACTCTCATGACATTGAGGAATGGGAGGATTGCAATGAAGAAGCACATGAGGAGTCACTTGAAGACCATTCTTTCATCACGGACGATGGTGAGTTTCCGTTTGATCCGGGAGGTGGAGTTAAGGAAAGCCTTGTGGATGGAGACATGCCTACCAATGCAGAAATTTCAGCTTGCATATGCTCTATCTCACAAGAGTTGTTGGCGGGTTGCAAGAACCCAAGCACACTAAGGTTGGTGGGGACCATCAATGGGAGGGTTGCACATATTCTTGTGGATTCCGGGAGCACTCATAGCTTCATCAACTCTAAATCCATCAACTCTCTCAAACTCAACACAAAGAAGACACCTACAACATTCCAAGTGCAAGTGGCAAATGGGGAAAGTGAGAAGACTAGCTTGGTTTGCCCTTCTACAAAAGTGGTTTTATCCTCTTCATACACTTGGGAAGGTGATTTGGTGGTTTTGGATATGGGTCCCATCGACATTATTATGGGGTGTGATTGGTTGGCTTCACTTGGTGACATTCACATGAACCTTCAACAAGGTTTCATGAGCTTTCTACATCATGGGCAACAAGTGGTACTTGCTGCAAATGCACCTAAGAAGCTCTCTTTGATCACTCCAAGGCGACTCAAGAAAGAGATTAAGGCTTTTGGCACTATCTATGTGTTACATGTTACCCAAGAGGGGATGGAAGGCAGTGGACAGCACATAGATGAGGAAATGGCAACTCTTCTTAAGGAGTATGAAGATATTTTGCAAGTGCCAAAGAGTCTACCACCTAAGAGGGAGATTGACCATGCCATAGTACTTGAACCGAATGCAAAGGTTGTCAACAAGCCTCCTTACCGTTTGTCTAAGGTAGAAAGAGAGGAAGTGGCTAAGCAAGTGCAAGATTTGCTTACTATGGGTCTTATTCAACCTTCACAATCTCCATTTGCATCTCCCGTTCTCTTGGTGAAGAAGAAGGATGGATCCTTTCGCATGTGCATTGATTATCGTGACTTGAATAAGGTCACAATCAAGAATAGGTATCCTTTCGCATGTGCATTGATTATCGTGACTTGAACAAGGTCACAATCAAGAATAGGTATCCCATACCTCGCATTGATGATCTTCTTGATGAGCTCAAAGGGGCAAAGTTCTTCACCAAGATTGATTTGAGATCGGGATATCATCAAATAAGGATGAAGGAAGGTGATGAAGAGAAGACAGCATTTAGGACGGAAAGGGGATTGTTTCACTTCATGGTGATGCCCTTTGGTCTTACAAATGCTCTGGCCACTTTTCAAGCATTGATGAATCGGATATTGGCTCCCCTTCTTTTCAAGTTTGTGCTAGTGTTCTTCGATGACATCTTGATCTATAGCAAGAGCAAAGGGGAACATCTATGTCATGTGAAGCAAGTGTTTGAAGTGTTGAGGAAGCACAAGCTTTATGCAAAGGAGAGCAAATACACATTCATGGTCAATGAAGTGGAATATCTTGGACACTTGGTGGGTGAGAATGGCATAAGGGCTGATCCTAAGAAAGTGGCATGTGTCAAAGAGTGGCCAACACCAAGCAATACAACTCAATTGAGAGGATTTTTGGGATTATCTTCTTTCTATAGAAGATTCATGCAACATTATGCATCCATTGCGGCACCTCTTATCGACTTGCTCAAGAGGGAGGCTTTCTTTTGGGATTCTATTGCCAACAAGAGCTTCAATGAGCTCAAGGAGTTGCTCACTTCAGCCCCTATACTTGTATGTCCGGATTTTGCAAAGACATTTTATGTGAGGGCGGATGCAAGTGGTAGAGGAATTGGGGCAGTTTTGTATCAAGAGCATGGAGTCATTGCATTTGAAAGTAGAAAGCTTACCGAAAAGGAGATGGGGCTTCATGTTTATGAGCAAGAGATGCTAGCCATACTTCATGCCATCAAGAAGTGGCATCACTATCTTTATGGTGCTCATTTCAAGGTGAGAAGTGATCATAGGGTGCTGAAATTTTTCCTCTCCCAACCAAATCTTTCTCCAAAGCAAAAGAGATGGCTGGCCACACTTCAAGGATATGATTTTGAGATATCCTACACACCCGGGAAGGACAATGTAGTGGCGGATGCATTGTCTAGAATGTGGGCATGCGCTACAACTTCAATCATGGAGGTATATAGTGAATGGATCAAAGGGATTCAAGAGGAATACCTCCTCAATGAAGGTGCTGCCCATATTTATACCAAATTACAGCAAGGTGAAGGTGGAGAGTTTCCTCATTACAAGCTTCACAATGGTCTCTTGTGGTACAAGGGTAAGGTGTATTTGGTTCCTACCTCATTCTACATACCAAAGGTGCTTCATGAGATGCATTCTTCACCACTTTCGGGCCATCTTGGTGTACTCAAAACCTATGATAAAGTGAGCAAGAGTTTTTATTGGAAAGGCATATGGGGAGATGTGAAGAAGTTTGTGATGGAATGTGCTTCTTGTCAAAAGAATAAGGATAGCCATCAACTCCCAAGTGGTTTACTTCATCCATTACCTATTCTGGATGGTAAATGGACTCACATTTCTATGGACTTCATCACGGGTCTACCAAAGACAAAGCATGGATGGGATCAAATATTTGTGGTGATTGATAGGCTTACAAAATCAGCCCATTTCATTGCTTCAAAGACCACTTATGGAGCATCTCATATTGCCAAGCAATTTTTGGAACATGTATTCAAGATACATGGCTTGCCACTCAACATAGTTTGTGATCGAGATACCAAGTTCATGGGGACTTTTTGGAGGTCATTATATGAGAGCTTGGGTACTCAAATCACTCCATCTACAGCCTATCACCCTCAATCGGATGGGCAAACGGAGTGCACAAACAAATGGCTTGAGGTGTACTTGAGGCACTATTGTCATAACATGCAAACATCTTGGGATGAGTGGCTTTATCTTGCTGAATTTTGCCATAATTCAAGCAAGCATTTGAGTATTGGCATGTCACCATTTGAGGCTCTCTATGGATATCAAGTACATGTGCCATCAATAGCCTTCCGTGAAGACAAAGTGGTCAATCCATTGGCAAAAGAAGAGTTGGAAAGAATGAGACAGCTTCTTCAAATCACAATGCAATACTCTTTGTATCCCACAATGTCATGAAAGATCATATGCACTCTTTGTCCATCAAAGCATTTGCAATATCCACACAATATGACGGAAAAAGGGGCCCCATTGCCCAAATGCATCCACAAAGTTGATGGTGAGGATTGTTGAGGATGCGCGTTGAAGCTTGCCGATCTCCCGGCCAAGCTCTTCTCACCCCTTCACCAACAAGTTTTCCTCCAAGGTGAAGGTTGAGGCCATGTCTTCACACCGGTGTACCTAATCCCCCTTTGTACCGCTTTTCCAAGGCAATCACGGCACAAAGAGTTCAAGCCATTCTCCCCTTGGCCTCTCCAACCAATGCCAAGGTACCCTCACACATTGCTAGATTCTATAGAAACTTGAAGTGGTAGCAATGGTGAGTGTAGGTACAAAATGATGTGGATAATATCAAATGATAGAACAAGTTTGTTGGCTTACAAGTATTGAGCATGACTCATGCCCTTTTACAATTTAGAACTCACCAATAAAGCATGGACTCATGCCTCCATCCATCATCCAAAAGCTCCAACACAAACCAACAATTCACAATGCCCTCACCATGGCATTTGCATAAGCATTGGTTAACCACAATCAAGGCATTTGCAATGGCATTCCAACAATCCCTTTCACATCATATTGACAAATGCATGCTTCCCAAATGCTCTCTTATGCCCATGTGTAAAACATAGCATTGGCATGGCTATGTATAGCATCCATAGTGTCTATATGGCATCAAGATGAGCATGAGAGACTCCAAAAACATTGCATAAGCTTGCTATTCCATCAATGGCATCCAATTGAGACATAATGAAGAAAATCCCCCAAAATGTGATCTATGAATTGGCCAAGCTCATGTGGAATCAATTCCTTTCACCATTGCCATCAATAATGCATGGAGAAGCAATATTGGCAAGTGAATGGTCAAGCTTTAATGGTTAATTTCTGAAAATTAGGGAAATTTGAATGTGTCCAACCCTAATCCATTCCCAAGCTCCACCAAATGCTTCAAACTTGCAAGAAATTGATCATACCACTCACCAATGTCATCCGGAAAGCTTCAATGGTAGAAAATGTTGAAGAAGCCTCTTGTTGAAGAAAAACGTAGCTCTCTTTTGCTCTGAAATTTGCAGCCAAAATACACCTCCCATGTGCTTGAATAAGGCTTGAAATTATGCTCCAAATAATAGCTAAAAACCCTATTGTAAGGCTTCCATGTCTTGAGGTAGTAGAGCTAGGTGAAGCCTAGCTCTCCCTCTCCCAAATTTCAGCGCTGATTTTTAGGCGTGAGCATGCTGCAGCCCGCCATTTTCGCTTCATTGCCTCCTTTCATGAGAAGAGAATGCTAACAATGATGCCTATGAAGTGCAAGAGCTTAGCAATGCAAGATATGGTTCATGGAAGGTAGACTAAGCTTAACTTTCAGCCATGGAGAAATGAACAAAAGCTCCCAAATCTTGAGAAAAAAATTAGCAAGAAGAGGCTCAAATGAAAGATCTCAGGAAGCTCTACAAAAACCCCAAGGTTTGGCATCAAAACGGGTAAAGGAAGAGCATCCCATGGCTATGGAAAGCTTGAGGAAGAAGAAGATGATTACTAATCATGATTAACAGAAAAGTTAATTGCAATTAGTCACTTGCCCTAAGTTTTGGCCCGACTGCCCCAAATTTTTGGTCCAAGAGGCCCAAAATTTGGTCCAAAAATGGTAAAATTGACCAAAATCACTCAAAATTCAAGCAATTTCCATGAAATGCTCACCATCTCCATGAGATTAAGCAAGATTAGAGAAGATTTGTCAAGAATCACTCAAGGATTACAAGAAAATGAAAAAAAATTAAAAGAAACTCAAATTTTCAAGCAAATTTTCCCAACAACCCATGCATGCCCATGATCAAAATCAAGAGCTCTGATACCAATTGGAATGAAGGGATGTAATGCATGAAAATATGAGTAATCACCATGTAAACATGATGCCTAAGTGTGTTTAGTCTCTCACCAAGAGAATGGAAATAGCCTTCCACAAGCCAAGAGAGAAGCCATGAGCTCCAAGAAACATAAGTTTCCATTTCTAAAAATGATCATCAAAAGTTACAACCATGGTCCAAGTCCCCTCTTTTATACATGGACTTGTGCCATTATTAACCCTATTGAATAAAGTTCCTACTTTATTACATTTATTGAGTTTTTTGTTGATTTTACATGCTCTAAGCTACCAATTTCACCATGGAAATGAACAAAATTATGCAATGGATGAACAAAAAATTCACAACTTCCTCACTCTAATTCACGCACAAGCGGCTTATGTTTTTGGGTTAGTTTATTCCACTTTGAATTTAGAAATGCTAAGAACAAAATTATGAAATGCATGAACGAAAAATCACTTCTTCCTCACTCTAATTCAAGAAGAGGATATCCTTTGGAGTGGTCTTCTCTCACAAATGGTAGAATGGGGGGAAGAAGCTAATAAAAGAAAGAAAGAAAAATCCTACAATCAAACCTATCTAGCAAGCATCCATCAATCATGCAAGATTCAATAGAGCGCACAAGCAAGCGAGATTAGAGAAGAGAACACATCTTAAGTATTATATACAAGGGAATGAATGTGTAATGATCATTATTGAAGTTGACTTATATAGGGAAGTTAAAACTTAAGTATTCTATGGTTGCAAGGGACTGAACGTTTAATGCTTATTACGGAAAGTGACTTATATAGGCTAGTTAAAAATCAAAAATGGTACAACCACTATTACGAGTCCTAAGTAAGTATGTACAAAAATTTCTTAGACGTGCCCTGTTTGGCATTAAGCTCATCGTCGTAAGGTCACTTTAGACTTCCCCTAATTTGACATTAATGCTCGTGATAAGGCTGCTTTATATTCTAAAGTGCTATCTTGTAAAAATAGGTGCTTGCTCAAGCAAATAAGCTGGCAAAGATCACTCAAAAAAATAAGATGGCACAGCTCCTTATATGGTATGACATGTGCTATTTCCACCAAATAAGACGGCAAAGCTCCTTGTGGTGTTATAGGTGGGTGAAACCTGGGTGAAACTATGTCCCCCTCCCTCCCTTCCTAAAGATGACCACATCACCCAGGTTAGTGGTGAAGCTAGCTCCCAAGTTGAAGAGGTGTAGATGGTCCAAGATATAACGTGAAATTGGCATGCCAGGATAAGTGGTAGACTCTAAAGTGATATGTGACTTAGATGTATGACAAATTGATGATAATCTTTGGGTAGCCTTGGGGTAGTCAAGGTGGCATAAAGAGGTAGATGTGAAGTAGATTTCTTTCATGTAGGCCTCCTTCTTTCATGTGGAGGTGGCTTGGTCCCTTCAAAATCACTTGGTAGGTAGAAGAAACCCATGCCTTCTGATTAATGGAGCTATCACCACACGACCACTATCATGAATGATTTTGGTAGAAGCAACCCACCCCTTTTGATCAATGGGGTTATCACCCAATGACCACTATTATCAATGATTTTGCATGGGTAGATGGTGCCCAAACCATGCGCGACGATAGGATATAGAAGTAGAAGTTCTGCATGCATCTTCATGAAAGGCCTCCTTCTATTGTTGTGGAAGGGGCTTGGTGGGCCCTTTAAATTAGGTGCACCTTTTGACTGGCTAAATTATTGCCAAGACTACCATTTAATGATGTTTCATGGGTATCTAGATAATAGTCTCTGGACCATGCACAACATGATATTAATCCAAGATCTCATAGCTTGATGCTTAGAGATTGGATTTATATATGGCTAATATGTTGACTAGGGTGAGGTTGTGTTTATGTTAAATTAGAGTTGAGGGTGAGCTTATATTCTTCAAAGCGCTTTGGAGGTTGGCTTCCACACCTACCATGGTCCCCCCATCTATATATGTACTTAGAGGGTTTCCATTGATGAGGTTAGTTGCACGTGTATGTGTCCAAGCTTCCTAGGAGATGCAGAATGTGGGGAAAAGAATTGATACTCTTAGTGAAAAATGGAGATGATGTGCTTGGGAAATGGATAGAAGGTGTGTGTCGTGTGTGCACCCAGATTTTTCCAACAAATTTGCTTTCTTTGACGCTCTGTATTGCTTTTCTTGGCATTTACTATATATCGCTTTTCTTGGGGAGTCAAGATCATGAGGCTTATTTCTATGGGACTCACGCCTTTAGACACACACACACATCTCTAGACTCATGTCTTTGGATGACCTATGCGCATCTCTAGACTCGCGCTCTAGACTCATGTTTGTGTGCTCACACAGTTTTTGAAGAAATAAGCTCAGAGACATCTAATGAGCTGGCCTCTCATCACACTTACTAGTGGGCTCAAGCCTCTAGGCTCATGCTTATACTCACGGGTTCAAGCTTATGTATACCTATAGACTCATGTCTATAGGCTTACACATTATGTTCTAATGATTTAGGCTCACATCATATACAAGGGAATGAATGTGTAATGATCATTATTGAAGTTGACTTATATGAGGAAGTTAAAACTTAAGCATTCTATGGTTGCAAGGGAATGAATGTGTAATGCTTATTACGGAAATTGACTTATATAGGCTAGTTAAAAATTAAAAATGGTACAACCACTATTACGAGTCCTAAATAAGTATGAACACAAATTTCTTAGACGTGCCCTATTTGGCATTAAGCTCATCGTCGTAAGGTCACTTTAGACTTCCCCTAATTTGACATTAAGCTCGTGTGTGGTAAGGCTCCTTTATATTCTAAAGTGCTATCTTGTAAAAATAGGTGCTCGCTCAAGCAAATAAGCTGGCAAAGATCACTCAAAAAAATAAGACGGCACAGCTCCTTATATGGTATGACATGTGCTAACTCCAGCAAATAAGATGGCAAAGCTCCTTAAGGTGTGTAGGTGGGTGAAACTTGGGTGAAACTACGTCCCCCTCCCTCCCTTCCTAAAGGTGACCACATCACCCAGGTTAGTGGTGAAGCTAGCTCCCAAGTTGAACAGGTGTAGATGGTCCAAGATATAACGTGAAATTGGCATGCCAGGATAAGTGGTAGACTCTAAAGTGATATGTCACCTAGATGTATGGCAAATTGATGAT
Source organism: Cibotium barometz (assembly GCF_041138505.1). Lineage (NCBI taxonomy): Eukaryota > Viridiplantae > Streptophyta > Polypodiopsida > Cyatheales > Cibotiaceae > Cibotium > Cibotium barometz. Next base: position 3,702,318 of record NC_141075.1, read on the forward strand.
AATCTTTGGGTACCTTGGGGAAGTCAAGGTGGCCTAAAGAGGTACACTATCATGAATGATTTTGGTAGAAGCAACCCACGCCTTTTGATCAATGGGGTTATCACCCCATGACCACTATTATGAATGATTTTGCATGGGTAGATGGTGCCCAAACCATGCACGAGCGGCGATAGGATATAGAAGTAGAAGTTATGCATGCATCTTCATGAAAGGCCTCCTTCTATTTTTGTGGAAGGGGCTTGGTGGGCCCTTTAAATTAGGTGCACCTTTTGATTGGCAAAATTATTGCCAAGACTACCATTTAATGATGTTTCATGGGTATCTAGATAATAGTCTCTAGACCATGCACAATATCCAAAGCGCTTTAAAGAATATAACCTCACCCTCGACTCTATTTTAACATAAACACAACCTCACCCTAGTCCACATATTAGCCATATATAAATCCAATCTCTAAGCATCAAGTTATGAGATCTTGGATTAATATCATGTTGTGCATGGTCTAGAGACTATTATCTAGATACCCATGAAACATCATTAAATGGTAGTCTTGGCAATAATTTTGCCAATCAAAAGGTGCACCTAATTTAAAGGGCCCACCAAGCCCCTTCCACAAAAATAGAAGGAGGCCTTTCATGAAGATGCATGCATAACTTCTACTTCTATATCCTATCGTCGCTCGTGCATGGTTTGGGCACCATCTACCCATGCAAAATCATTCATAATAGTGGTCATGGGGTGATAACCCCATTGATCAAAAGGCGTGGGTTGCTTCTACCAAAATCATTCATGATAGTGTACCTCTTTAGGCCACCTTGACTACCCCAAGGTACCCAAAGATTATCATCAATTTGCCATACATCTAGGTCACATATCACTTTAGAGTCTACCACTTATCCTGGCATGCCAATTTCACGTTATATCTTGGACCATCTACACCTCTTCAACTTGGGAGCTAGCTTCACCACTAACCTGGGTGATGTGGTCATCTTTAGGAAGGGAGGGAGGGGGACATAGTTTCACCCACCAGGTTTCACCCACCTATAACACCACAAGGAGCTTTGCCGTCTTATTTGCTGGAAATAGCACATGTCATACCATATAAGGAGCTGTGCCATCTTATTTTTTTGAGTGATCCTTGCCAGCTTATTTGCTTGAGCGAGCACCTGTTTTTACAAGATAGCACTTTAGAATATAAAGCAGCCTTATCACGAGCTTTAATGTCAAATTAGGGGAAGTCTAAAGTGACCTTACGATGATGAGCTTAATGCCAAACAGGGCACGTCTAAGAAATTTTTGTACATACTTACTTTAGGACTCGTAATAGTGGTTGTACCATTTTTGATTTTTAACTAGCCTATATAAGTCACTTTCCGTAATAAGCATTAAACGTTCAGTCCCTTGCAACCATAGAATACTTAAGTTTTAACTTCCCTATATAAGTCAACTTCAATAATGATCATTACACATTCATTCCCTTGTATATAATACTTAAGATGTGTTCTCTTCTCTAATCTCGCTTGCTTGTGCGCTCTATTGAATCTTGCATGATTGATGGATGCTTGCTAGATAGGTTTGATTGTAGGATTTTTCTTTCTTTCTTTTATTAGCTTCTTCCCCCCATTCTACCATTTGTGAGAGAAGACCACTCCAAAGGATATCCTCTTCTTGAATTAGAGTGAGGAAGAAGTGATCTTTCGTTCATGCATTTCATAATTTTGTTCTTAGCATTTCTAAATTCAAAGTGGAATAAACTAACCCAAAAACATAAGCCGCTTGTGCGTGAATTAGAGTGAGGAAGTTGTGAATTTTTTGTTCATCCATTGCATAATTTTGTTCATTTCCATGGTGAAATTGGTAGCTTAGAGCATGTAAAATCAACAAAAAAACCAATAAACCACATGTAATCACTTTTATAGACACCATAAACGTGGATTCGAAATAATCCTTATAACCACCATCAAATCTTAAGAATCTCAAACACCTCAAAAAACCATGCCAAACCATCTCTCGGGTTGGGAGACGTAAGTCCATAGTCCCATGAAAAAAACCATGAGTCAACACACATAAGCTTAGAGATGTGAGCCGCCGTGAGTCAACACGTGAGCTTAGAGACATGAGTTGTAAGCCTAGAGACATCCACTATGAGTCTAGAGGCATATAAGACATGAGTCATGAGCCAAGTCTAGAGTTGTGAGTCGTGAGTCTAGAGACGTAAGTCAATAGACATGAGTCTGAAGCTGCGAGTTAACAAACGCGAGTCTGGTCAACGTAATAGTATACCAGGCAATTCAAACAGTATGGTACTAATGTGATTCTAGGAAACCTAATATTATAACAATGAATTAAAGGTGTTTGGTAAAGCAGCTCTTGAAGACCTATAAAGACACACCTACCTTGTCATACGAATTACACAAAAAATTCTTGTCCTTTAAAATTATTGGGGTGTAAGTACTACATGAGCCAGAACCTGTGAGTCCATAAGCATGAGCCTAGAGGCTTGAGCCCACTAGTAAGGGTGATGAGAGGCGAAGTCATTAGATGTTTGTGAGCTTGTTTCTTCAAAAACTGTGTGAGCACACAAACATGAGTCTAGAGCGCGAGTATAGAGATGCACATAGGTCGTCCAGAGACATGAGTCTAGAGATGCGTGTGTGTGTCCAAAGGCGTGAGTCCCATAGAAATAAGCCTCGTGAGCTTGACTCCCCAAGAGAAGCGATATCTAGTATATGCCAAGAAAAGCAATACAGAGCGTCAAAGAAAGCAAATTTGTTGGAAAAATCTGAGTGCACACACAAGACACACACCTTCTATACATTTCCCAAGCACATCATCTCCATTTTTCACTGAGAGTATCAATTATCTTTCCCACATTCTGCATCTCCTAGGAAGCGTGGACACATACACGTGCAGCTAACCTCATCAATGGAAACCCTCTAAGTACATATATAGATGGGGGGACCATGGTAGGTATGGGAGCCAACCTTATCTCTTGTATTACAATTGGCCATGTAAGTACCTCCAAAGCGCTTTAAAGAATATAACCTCACCCTCGACTCTATTTTAACATAAACACAACCTCACCCTAGTCCACATATTAGCCATATATAAATCCAATCTCTAAGCATCAAGTTATGAGATCTTGGATTAATATCATGTTGTGCATGGTCTAGAGACTATTATCTAGATACCCATGAAACATCATTAAATGGTAGTCTTGGCAATAATTTTGCCAATCAAAAGGTGCACCTAATTTAAAGGGCCCACCAAGCCCCTTCCACAAAAATAGAAGGAGGCCTTTCATGAAGATGCATGCATAACTTCTACTTCTATATCCTATCGTCGCTCGTGCATGGTTTGGGCACCATCTACCCATGCAAAATCATTCATAATAGTGGTCACGGGGTGATAACCCCATTGATCAAAAGGCGTGGGTTGCTTCTACCAAAATCATTCATGATAGTGTACCTCTTTAGGCCACCTTGACTACCCCAAGGTACCCAAAGATTATCATCAATTTGCCATACATCTAGGTCACATATCACTTTAGAGTCTACCACTTATCCTGGCATGCCAATTTCACGTTATATCTTGGACCATGTACACCTCTTCAACTTGGGAGCTAGCTTCACCACTAACCTGGGTGATGTGGTCATCTTTAGGAAGGGAGGGAGGGGGACATAGTTTCACCCACCAGGTTTCACCCACCTATAACACCACAAGGAGCTTTGCCGTCTTATTTGGTGGAAATAGCACATGTCATACCATATAAGGAGCTGTGCCATCTTATTTTTTTGAGTGATCTTTGCCAGCTTATTTGCTTGAGCGAGCACCTGTTTTTACAAGATAGCACTTTAGAATATAAAGCAGCCTTATCACGAGCTTTAATGTCAAATTAGGGGAAGTCTAAAGTGACCTTACGACGATGAGCTTAATGCCAAACAGGGCACGTCTAAGAAATTTTTGTACATACTTACTTTAGGACTCGTAATAGTGGTTGTACCATTTTTGATTTTTAACTAGCCTATATAAGTCACTTTCCGTAATAAGCATTAAACGTTCAGTCCCTTGCAACCATAGAATACTTAAGTTTTAACTTCCCTATATAAGTCAACTTCAATAATGATCATTACACATTCATTCCCTTGTATATAATACTTAAGATGTGTTCTCTTCTCTAATCTCGCTTGCTTGTGCGCTCTATTGAATCTTGCATGATTGATGGATGCTTGCTAGATAGGTTTGATTGTAGGATTTTTCTTTCTTTCTTCTACCATTTGTGAGAGAAGACCACTCCAAAGGATATCCTCTTCTTGAATTAGAGTGAGGAAGAAGTGATCTTTCGTTCATGCATTTCATAATTTTGTTCTTAGCATTTCTAAATTCAAAGTGGAATAAACTAACCCAAAAACATAAGCCGCTTGTGCGTGAATTAGAGTGAGGAAGTTGTGAATTTTTTGTTCATCCATTGCATAATTTTGTTCATTTCCATGGTGGAATTGGTAGCTTAGAGCATGTAAAATCAACAAAAAAACCAATAAACCACATGTAATCACTTTTATAGACACCATAAACGTGGATTCGAAATAATCCTTATAACCACCATCAAATCTTAAGAATCTCAAACACCTCAAAAAACCATGCCAAACCATCTCTCGGGTTGGGAGACGTAAGTCCATAGTCCCATGAAAAAAACCATGAGTCAACACACATAAGCTTAGAGATGTGAGCCGCCGTGAGTCAACACGTGAGCTTAGAGACATGAGTTGTAAGCCTAGAGACATCCACTATGAGTCTAGAGGCATATAAGACATGAGTCATGAGCCAAGTCTAGAGTTGTGAGTCGTGAGTCTAGAGACGTAAGTCAATAGACATGAGTCTGAAGCTGCGAGTTAACAAACGCGAGTCTGGTCAACGTAATAGTATACCAGGCAATTCAAACAGTATGGTACTAATGTGATTCTAGGAAACCTAATATTATAACAATGAATTAAAGGTGTTTGGTAAAGCAGCTCTTGAAGACCTATAAAGACACACCTACCTTGTCATACGAATTACACAAAAAATTCTTGTCCTTTAAAATTATTGGGGTGTAAGTACTACATGAGCCAGAACCTGTGAGTCCATAAGCATGAGCCTAGAGGCTTGAGCCCACTAGTAAGGGTGATGAGAGGCGAAGTCATTAGATGTTTGTGAGCTTGTTTCTTCAAAAACTGTGTGAGCACACAAACATGAGTCTAGAGCGCGAGTATAGAGATGCACATAGGTCGTCCAGAGACATGAGTCTAGAGATGCGTGTGTGTGTCCAAAGGCGTGAGTCCCATAGAAATAAGCCTCGTGAGCTTGACTCCCCAAGAGAAGCGATATCTAGTATATGCCAAGAAAAGCAATACAGAGCGTCAAAGAAAGCAAATTTGTTGGAAAAATCTGAGTGCACACACAAGACACACACCTTCTATACATTTCCCAAGCACATCATCTCCATTTTTCACTGAGAGTATCAATTATCTTTCCCACATTCTGCATCTCCTAGGAAGCGTGGACACATACACGTGCAGCTAACCTCATCAATGGAAACCCTCTAAGTACATATATAGATGGGGGGACCATGGTAGGTATGGGAGCCAACCTTATCTCTTGTATTACAATTGGCCATGTAAGTACCTCCAAAGCGCTTTAAAGAATATAACCTCACCCTCGACTCTATTTTAACATAAACACAACCTCACCCTAGTCCACATATTAGCCATATATAAATCCAATCTCTAAGCATCAAGTTATGAGATCTTGGATTAATATCATGTTGTGCATGGTCTAGAGACTATTATCTAGATACCCATGAAACATCAATAAATGGTAGTCTTGGCAATAATTTTGCCAATCAAAAGGTGCACCTAATTTAAAGGGCCCACCAAGCCCCTTCCACAAAAATAGAAGGAGGCCTTTCATGAAGATGCATGCATAACTTCTACTTCTATATCCTATCGTCGCTCGTGCATGGTTTGGGCACCATCTACCCATGCAAAATCATTCATAATAGTGGTCATGGGGTGATAACCCCATCGATCAAAAGGCGTGGGTTGCTTCTACCAAAATCATTCATGATAGTGTACCTCTTTAGGCCACCTTGACTACCCTAAGGTACCCAAAGATTATCAATTTGCATACATCTAGGTCACATATCACTTTAGAGTCTACCACTTATCCTGGCATGCCAATTTCACGTTATATCTTGGACCATCTACACCTCTTCAACTTGGGAGCTAGCTTCACCACTAACCTGGGTGATGTGGTCACCTTTAGGAAGGGAGGGAGGGGGACTTAGTTTCACCCACCAGGTTTCACCCATCTATCACACCTTAAGGAGCTTTGCCATCTTATTTGCTGGAGTTAGCACATGTCATACCATATAAGGAGCTGTGCCGTCTTATTTTTTTGAGTGATCTTTGCCAGCTTATTTGCTTGAGCGAGCACCTGTTTTTACAAGATAGCACTTTAGAATATAAAGGAGCCTTACCACACACGAGCTTAATGTCAAATTAGGGGAAGTCTAAAGTGACCTTACGACGATGAGCTTAATGCCAAATAGGGCACATCTAAGAAATTTGTGTTCATACTTTTTTAGGACTCGTAATAGTGGTTGTACCATTTTTAATTTTTAACTAGCCTATATAAGTCAATTTCCATAATAAGCATTACACATTCATTCCCTTGCAACCATAGAATGCTTAAGTTTTAACTTCCCCATATAAGTCAACTTCAATAATGATCATTACACATTCATTCCCTTGTATATGATGTGAGCCTAAATCATTAGAACATAATGTGTAAGCCTATAGACATGAGTCTATAGGTATACATAAGCTTGAACCCGTGAGTATAAGCATGAGCCTAGAGGCTTGAGCCCACTAGTAAGTGTGATGAGAGGCCAGCTCATTAGATGTCTCTGAGCTTATTTCTTCAAAAACTGTGTGAGCACACAAACATGAGTCTAGAGCGCGAGTCTAGAGATGTGCATAGGTCGTCCAAAGACATGAGTCTAGAGATGTGTGTGTGTGTCTAAAGGCGTGAGTCCCATAGAAATAAGCCTCATGATCTTGACTCCCCAAGAAAAGCAATACAGAGCGTCAAAGAAAGCAAATTTGTTGGAAAAATCTGGGTGCACACACGACACACACCTTCTATCCATTTCCCAAGCACATCATCTCCATTTTTCACTGAGAGTATCAATTCTTTTCCCCACATTCTGCATCTCCTAGGAAGCTTGGACACATACACGTGCAACTAACCTCATCAATGGAAACCCTCTAAGTACATATATAGATGGGGGGACCATGGTAGGTGTGGAAGCCAACCTTATCTCCTGTAGCCATGGAAGCACCTCCAAAGTGCTTTGAAGAATATAAGCTCACCCTCAACTCTAATTTAACATAAACACAACCTCACCCTAGTCAACATATTAGCCATGTATAAATCCAATCTCTAAGCATCAACCTATGAGATCTTGGATTAATATCATGTTGTGCATGGTCCAGAGACTATTATCTAGATACCCATGAAACATCATTAAATGGTAGTCTTGGCAATAATTTAGCCAGTCAAAAGGTGCACCTAATTTAAAGGGCCCACCAAGCCCCTTCCACAACAATAGAAGGAGGCCTTTCATGAAGATGCATGCAGAACTTCTACTTCTATATCCTATCATCGCGCATGGTTTGGGCACCATCTACCCATGCAAAATCATTGATAATAGTGGTCATTGGGTGATAACCCCATTGATCAAAAGGCATGGGTTGCTTCTACCAAAATCATTCATGATAGTGGTCGTGTGGTGATAGCTCCATTAATCAGAAGGCATGGGTTTCTTCTACCTACCAGGTGATTTTGAAGGGACCAAGCCACCTCCACAATAGAAGGAGGCCTACATGAAAGAAATCTACTTCACATCTACCTCTTTATGCCACCTTGACTACCCCAAGGCTACCCAAAGATTATCATCAATTTGCCATACATCTAAGTCACATATCACTTTAGAGTCTACCACTTATCCTGGCATGCCAATTTCACGTTATATCTTGGACCATCTACACCTCTTCAACTTGGGAGCTAGCTTCACCACTAACCTGGGTGATGTGGTCATCTTTAGGAAGGGAGGGAGGGGGACATAGTTTCACCCACTAGGTTTCACCCACCTATAACACCACAAGGAGCTTTGCCGTCTTATTTGATGGAAATAGCACATGTCATACCATATAAGGAGCTGTGCCATCTTATTTTTTTGAGTGATCCTTGCCAGCTTATTTGCTTGAGTGAGCACCTGTTTTTACAAGATAGCACTTTAGAATATAAAGCAGCCTTATCACGAGCTTTAATGTCAAATTAGGGGAAGTCTAAAGTGACCTTACGACGATGAGCTTAATGCCAAACAGGGCACGTCTAAGAAATTTTTGTACATACTTACTTAGGACTCGTAATAGTGGTTGTACCATTTTTGATTTTTAACTAGCCTATATAAGTCACTTTCCGTAATAAGCATTAAACGTTCAGTCCCTTGCAACCATAGAATACTTAAGTTTTAACTTCCCTATATAAGTCAACTTCAATAATGATCATTACACATTCATTCCCTTGTATATAATACTTAAGATGTGTTCTCTTCTCTAATCTCGCTTGCTTGTGCGCTCTATTGAATCTTGCATGATTGATGGATGCTTGCTAGATAGGTTTGATTGTAGGTTTTTTCTTTCTTTCTTTTATTAGCTCCTTCCCCCCATTCTACCATTTGTGAGAGAAGACCACTCCAAAGGATATCCTCTTCTTGAATTAGAGTGAGGAAGAAGTGATCTTTCGTTCATGCATTTCATAATTTTGTTCTTAGCATTTCTAAATTCAAAGTGGAATAAACTAACCCAAAAACATAAGCCGCTTGTGCGTGAATTAGAGTGAGGAAGTTGTGAATTTTTTGTTCATCCATTGCATAACTTTGTTCATTTCCATGGTGAAATTGGTAGCTTAGAGCATGTAAAATCAACAAAAAAACTAATAAACCACATGTAATCACTTTTATAGACACCATAAACGTGGATTCGAAATAATCCTTATAACCACCATCAAATCTTAAGAATCTCAAACACCTCAAAAAACCATGCCAAACCATCTCTCGGGTTGGGAGACGTAAGTCCATAGTCCCATGAAAAAAAACCATGAGTCAACACACATAAGCTTAGAGATGTGAGCCGCCGTGAGTCAACACGTGAGCTTAGAGACATGAGTTGTAAGCCTAGAGACATCTAGAGGCATATAAGACATGAGTCATGAGCCAACTCTAGAGTTGAGAGTCGTGAGTCTAGAGACGTAAGTCAATAGACATGAGTCTGAAGCTGCGAGTTAACAAACGCGAGTCTGGTCAACCTAATAGTATACCAGGCAATTCAAACAGTATGGTACTAATGTGATTCTAGGAAACCTAATATTATAACAATGAATTAAAGGTGTTTGGTAAAGCAGCTCTTGAAGACCTATAAAGACACACCTACCTTGTCATACGAATTACACAAAAAATTCTTGTCCTTTATAATTATTGGGGTGTAAGTACTACATGAGCCAGAACCTGTGAGTCCATAAGCATGAGCCTAGAGGCTTGAGCCCACTAGTAAGGGTGATGAGAGGCGAAGTCATTAGATGTTTGTGAGCTTGTTTCTTCAAAAACTGTGTGAGCACACAAACATGAGTCTAGAGCGCGAGTATAGAGATGCACATAGGTCGTCCAAAGACATGAGTCTAGAGATGCGTGTGTGTGTCCAAAGGCGTGAGTCCCATAGAAATAAGCCTCGTGAGCTTGACTCCCCAAGAGAAGCGATATCTAGTATATGCCAAGAAAAGCAATACAGAGCGTCAAAGAAAGCAAATTTGTTGGAAAAATCTGAGTGCACACACAAGACACACACCTTCTATACATTTCCCAAGCACATCATCTCCATTTTTCACTGAGAGTATCAATTATCTTTCCCACATTCTGCATCTCCTAGGAAGCGTGGACACATACACGTGCAGCTAACCTCATCAATGGAAACCCTCTAAGTACATATATAGATGGGGGGACCATGGTAGGTATGGGAGCCAACCTTATCTCTTGTATTACAATTGGCCATGTAAGTACCTCCAAAGCGCTTTAAAGAATATAACCTCACCCTCGACTCTATTTTAACATAAACACAACCTCACCCTAGTCCACATATTAGCCATATATAAATCCAATCTCTAAGCATCAAGTTATGAGATCTTGGATTAATATCATGTTGTGCATGGTCTAGAGACTATTATCTAGATACCCATGAAACATCATTAAATGGTAGTCTTGGCAATAATTTTGCCAATCAAAAGGTGCACCTAATTTAAAGGGCCCACCAAGCCCCTTCCACAAAAATAGAAGGAGGCCTTTCATGAAGATGCATGCATAACTTCTACTTCTATATCCTATCGTCGCTCGTGCATGGTTTGGGCACCATCTACCCATGCAAAATCATTCATAATAGTGGTCATGGGGTGATAACCCCATTGATCAAAAGGCGTGGGTTGCTTCTACCAAAATCATTCATGATAGTGTACCTCTTTAGGCCACCTTGACTACCCCAAGGTACCCAAAGATTATCATCAACTTGCCATACATCTAGGTCACATATCACTTTAGAGTCTACCACTTATCCTGGCATGCCAATTTCACGTTATATCTTGGACCATCTACACCTCTTCAACTTGGGAGCTAGCTTCACCACTAACCTGGTGGGTGATGTGGTCACCTTTAGGAAGGGAGGGAGGGGGACGTAGTTTCACCCAGGTTTCACCCACCTATCACACCTTAAGGAGCTTTGCCATCTTATTTGCTGGAGTTAGCACATGTCATACCATATAAGGAGCTGTGCCGTCTTATCTTTTTGAGTGATCTTTGCCAGCTTATTTGCTTGAGCGAGCACCTATTTTTACAAGATAGCACTTTAGAATATAAAGGAGCCTTACCACACACGAGCTTAATGTCAAATTAGGGGAAGTCTAAAGTGACCTTACGACGATGAGCTTAATGCCAAACAGGGCACGTCTAAGAAATTTGTGTTCATACTTATTTAGGACTCGTAATAGTGGTTGTACCATTTTTAATTTTTAACTAGCCTATATAAGTCAATTTTCGTAATAAGCATTACACATTCATTCCCTTGCAACCATAGAATGCTTAAGTTTTAACTTCCCCATATAAGTCAACTTCAATAATGATCATTACACATTCATTCCCTTGTATATGATGTGAGCCTAAATCATTAGAACATAATGTGTAAGCCTATAGACATGAGTCTATAGGTATACATAAGCTTGAACCCGTGAGTATAAGCATGAGCCTAGAGGCTTGAGCCCACTAGTAAGTGTGATGAGAGGCCAGCTCATTAGATGTCTGTGAGCTTGTTTCTTCAAAAACTGTGTGAGCACACAAACATGAGTCTAGAGCGCGAGTCTAGAGATGCGCATAGGTCGTCCAAAGACATGAGTCTAGAGATGTGTGTGTGTGTCTAAAGGCGTGAGTCCCATAGAAATAAGCCTCATGATCTTGACTCCCCAAGAAAAGCGATATCTAGTAAATGCCAAGAAAAGCAATACAGAGCGTCAAAGAAAGCAAATTTGTTGGAAAAATCTGGGTGCACACACGACACACACCTTCTATCCATTTCCCAAGCACATCATCTCCATTTTTCACTAAGAGTATCAATTCTTTTCCCCACATTCTGCATCTCCTAGGAAGCTTGGACACATACACGTGCAACTAACCTCATCAATGGAAACCCTCTAAGTACATATATAGATGGGGGGACCATGGTAGGTGTGGAAGCCAACCGTATCTCCTATATAACAATTGGCCATGGAAGCACCTCCAAAGCGCTTTGAAGAATATAAGCTCACCCTCAACTCTAATTTAACATAAACACAACCTCACCCTAGTCAACATATTAGCCATATATAAATCCAATCTCTAAGCATCAAGCTATGAGATCTTGGATTAATATCATGTTGTGCATGGTCCAGAGACTATTATCTAGATACCCATGAAACATCATTAAATGGTAGTCTTGGCAATAATTTAGCCAGTCAAAAGGTGCACCTAATTTAAAGGGCCCACCAAGCCCCATAGAAGGAGGCCTTTCATGAAGATGCATGCAGAACTTCTACTTCTATATCCTATCGTCGCGCATGGTTTGGGCACCATCTACCCATGCAAAATCATTGATAATAGTGGTAATTGGGTGATAACCCCATTGATCAAAAGGCGTGGGTTGCTTCTACCAAAATCATTCATGATAGTGGTCGTGTGGTGATAGCTCCATTAATCAGAAGGCATGGGTTTCTTCTACCTACCAGGTGATTTTGAAGGGACCAAGCCACCTCCACAATAGAAGGAGGCCTACATGAAAGAAATCTACTTCACATCTACCTCTTTATGCCACCTTGACTACCCCAAGGCTACCCAAAGATTATCATCAATTTGCCATACATCTAAGTCACATATCACTTTAGAGTCTACCACTTATCCTGGCATGCCAATTTCATGTTATATGTTGGACCATCTACATCTCTTCAACTTGGGAGCTAGCTTCACCACTAACCTGGGTGATGTGGTCATCTTTAGGAAGGGAGGGAGGGGGACATAGTTTCACCCACCTATAACACCACAAGGAGCTTTGCCTTCTACTTCTATATCCTATCGTCGCTCGTGCATGGTTTGGGCACCATCTACCCATGCAAAATCATTCATAATAGTGGTCATGGGGTGATAACCCCATTGATCAAAAGGCGTGGGTTGCTTCTACCAAAATCATTCATGATAGTGTACCTCTTTAGGCCACCTTGACTACCCCAAAGGTACCCAAAGATTATCATCAATTTGCCATACATCTAGGTCACATATCACTTTAGAGTCTACCACTTATCCTGGCATGCCAATTTCACGTTATATCTTGGACCATCTACACCTCTTCAACTTGGGAGCTAGCTTCACCACTAACCTAAGTGATGTGGTCACCTTTAGGAAGGGAGGGAGGGGGATGTAGTTTCACCCAGGTTTCACCCACCCATCACACCTTAAGGAGCTTTGCCATCTTATTTGCTGGAGTTAGTACATGTCATACCATATAAGGAGCTGTGCCGTCTTATTTTTTTGAGTGATCTTTGCCAGCTTATTTGCTTGAGCGAGCACCTGTTTTTACAAGATAGCACTTTAGAATATAAAGGAGCCTTACCACACACGAGCTTAATGTCAAATTAGGGGAAGTCTAAAGTGACCTTACGACGATGAGCTTAATGCCAAACAGGGCATGTCTAAGAGATTTGTGTTCATACTTATTTAGGACTCGTAATAGTGGTTGTACCATTTTTAATTTTTAACTAGCCTATATAAGTCAATTTCCGTAATAAGCATTACACATTCATTCCCTTGCAACCATAGAATGCTTAAGTTTTAACTTCCCCATATAAGTCAACTTCAATAATGATCATTACACATTCATTCCCTTGTATATGATGTGAGCCTAAATCATTAGAACATAATGTGTAAGCCTATAGACATGAGTCTATAGGTATACATAAGCTTGAACCCGTGAGTATAAGCATGAGCCTAGAGGCTTGAGCCCACTAGTAAGTGTGATGAGAGGCCAGCTCATTAGATGTCTCTGAGCTTATTTCTTCAAAAACTGTGTGAGCACACAAACATGAGTCTAGAGCGCGAGTCTAGAGATGCGCATAGGTCGTCCAAAGACATGAGTCTAGAGATGTGTGTGTGTGTCTAAAGGCGTGAGTTCCATAGAAATAAGCCTCATGATCTTGACTCCCCAAGAAAAGCGATATCTAGTAGATGCCAAGAAAAGCAATACAGAGCATCAAAGAAAGTAAATTTGTTGGAAAAATCTGGGTGCACACACGATACACACCTTCTATCCATTTCCCAAGCACATCATCTCCTTTCTTCAGTAAGAGTATCAATTCTTTTCCCCACATTCTGCATCTCCTAGGAAGCTTGGACACATACACGTGCAACTAACCTCATCAATGGAAACCCTCTAAGTACATATATAGATGGGGGGACCATGGCAGGTGTGGAAGCCAACCTTATCTCCTGTATAACAATTGGCCATGGAAGTACCTCCAAAGCGCTTTGAAGAATATAAGCTCACCCTCAACTCTAATTCAACATAAACACAACCTCACCCTAGTCAACATATTAGCCATATATAAATCCAATCTCTAAGCATCAAGCTATGAGATCTTGGATTAATATCATGTTGTGCATGGTCCAGAGACTATTATCTAGATACCCATGAAACATCATTAAATGGTAGTCTTGGCAATAATTTAGCCAGTCAAAAGGTGCACCTAATTTAAAGGGCCCACCAAGCCCCATAGAAGGAGGCCTTTCATGAAGATGCATGCAGAACTTCTACTTCTATATCCTATCGTCGCGCATGGTTTGGGCACCATCTACCCATGCAAAATCATTGATAATAGTGGTCATTGGGTGATAACCCCATTGATCAAAAGGCGTGGGTTGCTTCTACCAAAATCATTCATGATAGTGGTCGTGTGGTGATAGCTCCATTAATCAGAAGGCATGGGTTTCTTCTACCTACCAGGTGATTTTGAAGGGACCAAGCCACCTCCACAATAGAAGGAGGCCTACATGAAAGAAATCTACTTCACATCTACCTCTTTATGCCACCTTGACTACCCCAAGGCTACCCAAAGATTATCATCAATTTGCCATACATCTAAGTCACTTATCACTTTAGAGTCTACCAATTATCCTGGCATGCCAATTTCACGTTATATCTTGGACCATCTACACCTCTTCAACTTGGGAGCTAGCTTCACCACTAACCTGGGTGATGTGGTCATCTTTAGGAAGGGAGGGAGGGGGACATAGTTTCACCCAAGTTTCACCCACCTATAACACCACAAGGAGCTTTGCCGTCTTATTTGGTGGAAATAGCACATGTCATACCATATAAGGAGCTGTGCCATCTTATTTTTTTGAGTGATCTTTGCCAGCTTATTTCCTTGAGCAAGCACCTGTTTTTACAAGATAGCACTTTAGAATATAAAGCAGCCTTATCACGAGCTTTACTGTCAAATTAGGGGAAGTCTAAAGTGACCTTACGACGATGAGCTTAATGCCAAACAGGGCACGTCTAAGAAATTTTTGTACATACTTACTTAGGACTCGTAATAGTGGTTGTACCATTTTTGATTTTTAACTAGCCTACATAAGTCACTTTCCGTAAATAAGCATTAAACGTTCAGTCCCTTGCAACCATAGAATACTTAAGTTTTAACTTCCCTATATAAGTCAACTTCAATAATGATCATTACACATTCATTCCCTTGTATATAATACTTAAGATGTGTTCTCTTCTCTAATCTCGCTTGCTTGTGCGCTCTATTGAATCTTGCATGATTGATGGATGCTTGCTAGATAGGTTTGATTGTAGGTTTTTTCTTTCTTTCTTTTATTAGGTTCTTCCCCCCATTCTACCATTTGTGAGAGAAGACCACTCCAAAGGATATCCTCTTCTTGAATTAGAGTGAGGAAGAAGTGATTTTTCGTTCATGCATTTCATAATTTTGTTCTTAGCATTTCTAAATTCAAAGTGGAATAAACTAACCCAAAAACATAAGCCGCTTGTGCGTGAATTAGAGTGAGGAAGTTGTGAATTTTTTGTTCATCCATTGCATAATTTTGTTCATTTCCATGGTGAAATTGGTAGCTTAGAGCATGTAAAATCAACAAAAAAACCAATAAACCACATGTAATCACTTTTATAGACACCATAAACGTGGATTCGAAATAATCCTTATAACCACCATCAAATCTTAAGAATCTCAAACACCTCAAAAAACCATGCCAAACCATCTCTCGGGTTGGGAGACGTAAGTCCATAGTCCCATGAAAAAAACCATGAGTCAACACACATAAGCTTAGAGATGTGAGCCGCCGTGAGTCAACACGTGAGCTTAGAGACATGAGTTGTAAGCCTAGAGACATCCACTATGAGTCTAGAGGCATATAAGACATGAGTCATGAGCCAAGTCTAGAGTTGTGAGTCGTGAGTCTAGAGACGTAAGTCAATAGACATGAGTCTGAAGCTGCGAGTTAACAAACGCGAGTCTGGTCAACCTAATAGTATACCAGGCAATTCAAACAGTATGGTACTAATGTGATTCTAGGAAACCTAATATTATAACAATGAATTAAAAGTGTTTGGTAAAGCAGCTCTTGAAGACCTATAAAGACACACCTACCTTGTCATACGAATTACACAAAAAATTCTTGTCCTTTATAATTATTGGGGTGTAAGTACTACATGAGCCAGAACCTGTGAGTCCATAAGCATGAGCCTAGAGGCTTGAGCCCACTAGTGAGTCTAGAGATGCACATAGGTCGTCCAGAGACATGAGTCTAGAGATGCGTGTGTGTGTCCAAAGGCGTGAGTCCCATAGAAATAAGCCTCGTGATCTTGACTCCCCAAGAGAAGCGATATCTAGTATATGCCAAGAAAAGCAATACAGAGCGTCAAAGAAAGCAAATTTGTTGGAAAAATCTGAGTGCACACACAAGACACACACCTTCTATACATTTCCCAAGCACATCATCTCCATTTTTCACTGAGAGTATGAATTATCTTTCCCACATTCTGCATCTCCTAGGAAGCATGGACACATACACGTGCAACTAACCTCATCAATGGAAACCCTCTAAGTACATATATAGATGGGGGGACCATGGTAGGTATGGGAGCCAACCTTATCTCTTGTATTACAATTGGGCCATGTAAGTACCTCCAAAGCGCTTTAAAGAATATAACCTCACCCTCGACTCTATTTTAACATAAACACAACCTCACCCTAGTCCACATATTAGCCATATATAAATCCAATCTCTAAGCATCAAGTTATGAGATCTTGGATTAATATCATGTTGTGCATGGTCTAGAGACTATTATCTAGATACCCATGAAACATCATTAAATGGTAGTCTTGGCAATAATTTTGCCAATCAAAAGGTGCACCTAATTTAAAGGGCCCACCAAGCCCCTTCCACAAAAATAGAAGGAGGCCTTTCATGAAGATGCATGCATAACTTCTACTTCTATATCCTATCGTCGCTCGTGCATGGTTTGGGCACCATCTACCCATGCAAAATCATTCATAATAGTGGTCATGGGGTGATAACCCCATCGATCAAAAGGCGTGGGTTGCTTCTACCAAAATCATTCATGATAGTGTACCTCTTTAGGCCACCTTGACTAACCCAAGGTACCCAAAGATTATCAATTTGCATACATCTAGGTCACATATCACTTTAGAGTCTACCACTTATCCTGGCATGCCAATTTCATGTTATATCTTGGACCATCTACACCTCTTCAACTTGGGAGCTAGCTTCACCACTAACCTGGGTGATGTGGTCACCTTTAGGAAGGGAGGGAGGGGGACGTAGTTTCACCCACGTTTCACCCACCTATCACACCTTAAGGAGCTTTGCCATCTTATTTGCTGGAGTTAGCACATGTCATACCATATAAGGAGCTGTGCCGTCTTATTTTTTTGAGTGATCTTTGCCAGCTTATTTGCTTGAGCGAGCACCTGTTTTTACAAGATAGCACTTTAGAATATAAAGGAGCCTTACCACACACGAGCTTAATGTGGGGAAGTCTAAAGTGACCTTACGACGATGAGCTTAATGCCAAACAGGGCATGTCTAAGAAATTTGTGTTCATACTTATTTAGGACTCGTAATAGTGGTTGTACCATTTTTAATTTTTAACTAGCCTATATAAGTCAATTTTCGTAATAAGCATTACACATTCATTCCCTTGCAACCATAGAATGCTTAAGTTTTAACTTCCCCATATAAGTCAACTTCAATAATGATCATTACACATTCATTCCCTTATATATGATGTGAGCCTAAATCATTAGAACATAATGTGTAAGCCTATAGACATGAGTCTATAGGTATACATAAGCTTGAACCCGTGAGTATAAGCATGAGCCTAGAGGCTTGAGCCCACTAGTAAGTGTGATGAGAGGCCAGCTCATTAGATGTCTGTGAGCTTGTTTCTTCAAAAACTGTGTGAGCACACAAACATGAGTCTAGAGCGCGAGTCTAGAGATGCACATAGGTCGTCCAAAGACATGAGTCTAGAGATGTGTGTGTGTGTCTAAAGGCGTGAGTCCCATAGAAATAAGCCTCATGATCTTGACTCCCCAAGAAAAGCGATATCTAGTAAATGCCAAGAAAAGCAATACAGAGCGTCAAAGAAAGCAAATTTGTTGGAAAA
Source organism: Cibotium barometz (assembly GCF_041138505.1). Classification (NCBI taxonomy): domain Eukaryota; kingdom Viridiplantae; phylum Streptophyta; class Polypodiopsida; order Cyatheales; family Cibotiaceae; genus Cibotium; species Cibotium barometz. The sequence continues at coordinate 3,720,692 of NC_141075.1, forward strand.
ATCTGGGTGCACACACGACACACACCTTCTATCCATTTCCCAAGCACATCATCTCCATTTTTCACTAAGAGTATCAATTCTTTTTCCCACATTCTGCATCTCCTAGGAAGCTTGGACACATACACGTGCAACTAACCTCATCAATGGAAACCCTCTAAGTACATATATAGATGGGGGGACCATGGCAGGTGTGGAAGCCAACCTTATCTGCTGTATAACAATTGGCCATGGAAGTACCTCCAAAGCGCTTTGAAGAATATAAGCTCACCCTCAACTCTAATTCAACATAAACACAACCTCACCCTAGTCAACATATTAGCCATATATAAATCCAATCTCTAAGCATCAAGCTATGAGATCTTGGATTAATATCATGTTGTGCATGGTCTAGAGACTATTATCTAGATACCCATGAAACATCATTAAATGGTAGTCTTTGCAATAATTTAGCCAGTCAAAAGGTGCACCTAATTTAAAGGGCCCACCAAGCCCCATAGAAGGAGGCCTTTCATGAAGATGCATGCAGAACTTCTACTTCTATATCCTATCGTCGCGCATGGTTTGGGCACCATCTACCCATGCAAAATCATTGATAATAGTGGTCATTGGGTGATAACCCCATTGATCAAAAGGCGTGGGTTGCTTCTACCAAAATCATTCATGATAGTGGTCGTGTGGTGATAGCTCCATTAATCAGAAGGCATGGGTTTCTTCTACCTACCAGGTGATTTTGAAGGGACCAAGCCACCTCCACAATAGAAGGAGGCCTACCTGAAAGAAATCTACTTCACATCTACCTCTTTATGCCACCTTGACTACCCCAAGGCTACCCAAAGATTATCATCAATTTGCCATACATCTAAGTCACATATCACTTTAGAGTCTACCACTTATCCTGGCATGCCAATTTCATGTTATATGTTGGACCATCTACATCTCTTCAACTTGGGAGCTAGCTTCACCACTAACCTGGGTGATGTGGTCATCTTTAGGAAGGGAGGGAGGGGGACATAGTTTCACCCAGGTTTCACCCACCTATAACACCACAAGGAGCTTTGCCGTCTTATTTGCTGGAAATAGCACATGTCATACCATATAAGGAGCTGTGCCATCTTATTTTTTTGAGTGATCTTTGCCAGCTTATTTGCTTGAGCAAGCACCTGTTTTTACAAGATAGCACTTTAGAATATAAAGCAGCCTTATCACGAGCTTTACTGTCAAATTAGGGGAAGTCTAAAGTGACCTTACGACGATGAGCTTAATGCCAAACAGGGCACGTCTAAGAAATTTTTGTACATACTTACTTAGGACTCGTAATAGTGGTTGTACCATTTTTGATTTTTAACTAGCCTACATAAGTCACTTTCCGTAATAAGCATTAAACGTTCAGTCCCTTGCAACCATAGAATACTTAAGTTTTAACTTCCCTATATAAGTCAACTTCAATAATGATCATTACACATTCATTCCCTTGTATATAATACTTAAGATGTGTTCTCTTCTCTAATCTCGCTTGCTTGTGCGCTTTACTGAATCTTGCATGATTGATGGATGCTTGCTAGATAGGTTTGATTGTAGGTTTTTTCTTTCTTTCTTTTATTAGGTTCTTCCCCCCATTCTACCATTTGTGAGAGAAGACCACTCCAAAGGATATCCTCTTCTTGAATTAGAGTGAGGAAGAAGTGATTTTTCGTTCATGCATTTCATAATTTTGTTCTTAGCATTTCTAAATTCAAAGTGGAATAAACTAACCCAAAAACATAAGCCGCTTGTGCGTGAATTAGAGTGAGGAAGTTGTGAATTTTTTGTTCATCCATTGCATAATTTTGTTCATTTCCATGGTGAAATTGGTAGCTTAGAGCATGTAAAATCAACAAAAAAACCAATAAACCACATGTAATCACTTTTATAGACACCATAAACATGGATTCGAAATAATCCTTATAACCACCATCAAATCTTAAGAATCTCAAACACCTCAAAAAACCATGCCAAACCATCTCTCGGGTTGGGAGACGTAAGTCCATAGTCCCATGAAAAAAACCATGAGTCAACACACATAAGCTTAGAGATGTGAGCCGCCGTGAGTCAACACGTGAGCTTAGAGACATGAGTTGTAAGCCTAGAGACATCCACTATGAGTCTAGAGGCATATAAGACATGCGTCATGAGCCAAGTCTAGAGTTGTGAGTCGTGAGTCTAGAGACGTAAGTCAATAGACATGAGTCTGAAGCTGCGAGTTAACAAACGCGAGTCTGGTCAACCTAATAGTATACCAGGCAATTCAAACAGTATGGTACTAATGTGATTCTAGGAAACCTAATATTATAACAATGAATTAAAAGTGTTTGGTAAAGCAGCTCTTGAAGACCTATAAAGACACACCTACCTTGTCATACGAATTACACAAAAAATTCTTGTCCTTTATAATTATTGGGGTGTAAGTACTACATGAGCCAGAACCTGTGAGTCCATAAGCATTAGCCTAGAGGCTTGAGCCCACTAGTAAGGGTGATGAGAGGCCAACTCATTAGATGTTTGTGAGCTTGTTTCTTCAAAAACTGTGTGAGCACACAAACATGAGTCTAGAGCGCGAGTCTAGAGATGCACATAGGTCGTCCAGAGACATGAGTCTAGAGATGCGTGTGTGTGTCCAAAGGCGTGAGTCCCATAGAAATAAGCCTCGTGATCTTGACTCCCCAAGAGAAGCGATATCTAGTATATGCCAAGAAAAGCAATACAGAGCGTCAAAGAAAGCAAATTTGTTGGAAAAATCTGAGTGCACACACAAGACACACACCTTCTATACATTTCCCAAGCACATCATCTCCATTTTTCACTGAGAGTATGAATTATCTTTCCCACATTCTGCATCTCCTAGGAAGCATGGACACATACACGTGCAACTAACCTCATCAATGGAAACCCTCTAAGTACATATATAGATGGGGGGACCATGGTAGGTATGGGAGCCAACCTTATCTCTTGTATTACAATTGGCCATGTAAGTACCTCCAAAGCGCTTTAAAGAATATAACCTCACCCTCGACTCTATTTTAACATAAACACAACCTCACCCTAGTCCACATATTAGCCATATATAAATCCAATCTCTAAGCATCAAGTTATGAGATCTTGGATTAATATCATGTTGTGCATGGTCTAGAGACTATTATCTAGATACCCATGAAACATCATTAAATGGTAGTCTTGGCAATAATTTTGCCAATCAAAAGGTGCACCTAATTTAAAGGGCCCACCAAGCCCCTTCCACAAAAATAGAAGGAGGCCTTTCATGAAGATGCATGCATAACTTCTACTTCTATATCCTATCGTCGCTCGTGCATGGTTTGGGCACCATCTACCCATGCAAAATCATTCATAATAGTGGTCATGGGGTGATAACCCCATCGATCAAAAGGTGTGGGTTGCTTCTACCAAAATCATTCATGATAGTGTACCTCTTTAGGCCACCTTGACTACCCCAAGGTACCCAAAGATTATCAATTTGCATACATCTAGGTCACATATCACTTTAGAGTCTACCACTTATCCTCGCATGCCAATTTCACGTTATATCTTGGACCATCTACACCTCTTCAACTTGGGAGCTAGCTTCACCACTAACCTGGGTGATGTGGTCACCTTTAGGAAGGGAGGGAGGATAACGTAGTTTCACCCACGTTTCACCCACCTATCACACCTTAAGGAGCTTTGCCATCTTATTTGCTGGAGTTAGCACATGTCATACCATATAAGGAGCTGTGCCGTCTTATTTTTTTGAGTGATCTTTGCCAGCTTATTTGCTTGAGCGAGCACATGTTTTTACAAGATAGTACTTTAGAATATAAAGGAGCCTTACCACACACGAGCTTAATGTGGGGAAGTCTAAAGTGACCTTACGACGATGAGCTTAATGCCAAACAAGGCACGTCTAAGAAATTTGTGTTCATACTTATTTAGGACTCGTAATAGTGGTTGTAACATTTTTAATTTTTAACTAGCCTATATAAGTCAATTTCCGTAATAAGCATTACACATTCATTCCCTTGCAACCATAGAATGCTTAAGTTTTAACTTCCCAATATAAGTCAACTTCAATAATGATCATTACACATTCATTCCCTTGTATATGATGTGAGCCTAAATCATTAGAACATAATGTGTAAGCCTATAGACATGAGTCTATAGGTATACATAAGCTTGAACCCGTGAGTATAAGCATGAGCCTAGAGGCTTGAGCCCACTAGTAAGTGTGATGAGAGGCCAGCTCATTAGATGTCTGTGAGCTTGTTTCTTCAAAAATTGTGTGAGCACACAAACATGAGTCTAGAGCGCGAGTCTAGAGATGCGCATAGGTCGTCCAAAGACATGAGTCTAGAGATGTGTGTGTGTGTCTAAAGGCGTGAGTCCCATAGAAATAAGCGTCATGATCTTGACTCCCCAAGAAAAGCGATATCTAGTAAATGCCAAGAAAAGCAATACAGAGCGTCAAAGAAAGCAAATTTGTTGGAAAAATCTGGGTGCACACACGACACACACCTTCTATCCATTTCCCAAGAACATCATCTCCATTTTTCACTAAGAGTATCAATTCTTTTCCCCACATTCTGCATCTCCTAGGAAGCTTGGACAATGGTAGGTGTGGAAGCCAACCTCCAAAGCGCTTTGAAGAATATAAGCTCACCCTCAACTCTAATTTAACATAAACACAACCTCACCCTAGTCAACATATTAGCCATATATAAATCCAATCTCTAAGCATCAAGCTATGAGATCTTGGATTAATATCATGTTGTGCATGGTCTAGAGACTATTATCTAGATACCCATGAAACATCATTAAATGGTAGTCTTGGCAATAATTTAGCCAGTCAAAAGGTGCACCTAATTTAAAGGGCCCACCAAGCCCCATAGAAGGAGGCCTTTCATGAAGATGCATGGAGAACTTCTACTTCTATATCCTATCGTCGCGCATGGTTTGGGCACCATCTACCCATGCAAAATCATTGATAATAGTGGTCATTGGGTGATAACCCCATTGATCAAAAGGCGTGGGTTGCTTCTACCAAAATCATTCATGATAGTGGTCGTGTGGTGATAGCTCCATTAATCAGAAGGCATGGGTTTCTTCTACCTACCAGGTGATTTTGAAGGGACCAAGCCACCTCCACAATAGAAGGAGGCCTACATGAAAGAAATCTACTTCACATCTACCTCTTTATGCCACCTTGACTACCCCAAGGCTACCCAAAGATTATCATCAATTTGCCATACATCTAAGTCACATATCACTTTAGAGTCTACCACTTATCCTGGCATGCCAATTTCACGTTATATCTTGGACCATCTACACCTCTTCAACTTGGGAGCTAGCTTCACCACTAACCTGGGTGATGTGGTCATCTTTAGGAAGGGAGGGAGGGGGACATAGTTTCACCCAAGTTTCACCCACCTATAACACCACAAGGAGCTTTGCCGTCTTATTTGGTGGAAATAGCACATGTCATACCATATAAGGAGCTATGCCATCTTATTTTTTTGAGTGATCTTTGCCAGCTTATTTGCTTGAGCGAGCACCTGTTTTTACAAGATAGCACTTTAGAATATAAAGCAGCCTTATCACGAGCTTTACTGTCAAATTAGGGGAAGTCTAAAGTGACCTTACGACGATGAGCTTAATGCCAAACAGGGCACGTCTAAGAAATTTTTGTACATACTTACTTAGGACTCGTAATAGTGGTTGTACCATTTTTGATTTTTAACTAGCCTACATAAGTCACTTTCCGTAATAAGCATTAAACGTTCAGTCCCTTGCAACCATAGAATACTTAAGTTTTAACTTCCCTATATAAGTCAACTTCAATAATGATCATTACACATTCATTCCCTTGTATATAATACTTAAGATGTGTTCTCTTCTCTAATCTCGCTTGCTTGTGCGCTCTATTGAATCTTGCATGATTGATGGATGCTTGCTAGATAGGTTTGATTGTAGGTTTTTTCTTTCATTCTTTTATTAGCTTCTTCCCCCCATCCTACCATTTGTGAGAGAAGACCACTCCAAAGGATATCCTCTTCTTGAATTAGAGTGAGGAAGAAGTGATTTTTCGTTCATGCATTTCATAATTTTGTTCTTAGCATTTCTAAATTCAAAGTGGAATAAACTAACCCAAAAACATAAGCCGCTTGTGCGTGAATTAGAGTGAGGAAGTTGTGAATTTTTTGTTCATCCATTGCATAATTTTGTTCATTTCCATGGTGAAATTGGTAGCTTAGAGCATGTAAAATCAACAAAAAAACCAATAAACCACATGTAATCACTTTTATAGACACCATAAACGTGGATTCGAAATAATCCTTATAACCACCATCAAATCTTAAGAATCTCAAACACCTCAAAAAACCATGCCAAACCATCTCTCGGGTTGGGAGACGTAAGTCCATAGTCCCATGAAAAAAAACCATGAGTCAACACACATAAGCTTAGAGATGTGAGCCGCCGTGAGTCAACACGTGAGCTTAGAGACATGAGTTGTAAGCCTAGAGACATCCACTATGAGTCTAGAGGCATATAAGACATGAGTCATGAGCCAAGTCTAGAGTTGTGAGTCGTGAGTCTAGAGACGTAAGTCAATAGACATGAGTCTGAAGCTGCGAGTTAACAAACGCGAGTCTGGTCAACCTAATAGTATACCAGGCAATTCAAACAGTATGGTACTAATGTGATTCTAGGAAACCTATTATTATAACAATGAATTAAAGGTGTTTGGTAAAGCAGCTCTTGAAGACCTATAAAGACACACCTACCTTGTCATACGAATTACACAAAAAATTCTTGTCCTTTATAATTATTAGGGTGTAAGTACTACATGAGCCAGAACCTATGAGTCCATAAGCATGAGCCTAGAGGCTTGAGCCCACTAGTAAGGGTGATGAGAGGCCAACTCATTAGATGTTTGTGGGCTTGTTTCTTCAAAAACTGTGTGAGCACACAAACATGAGTCTAGAGCGCGAGTCTAGAGATGCACATAGGTCGTCCAGAGACATGAGTCTAGAGATGCGTGTGTGTGTGTCCAAAGGCGTGAGTCCCATAGAAATAAGCCTCGTGATCTTGACTCCCCAAGAGAAGCGATATCTAGTATATGCCAAGAAAAGCAATACAGAGCGTCAAAGAAAGCAAATTTGTTTAAAAAATCTGAGTGCACACACAAGACACACACCTTCTATACATTTCCCAAGCACATCATCTCGATTTTTCACTGAGAGTATCAATTATCTTTCCCACATTCTGCATCTCCTAGGAAGTGTGGACACATACACGTGCAACTAACCTCATCAATGGAAACCCTCTAAGTACATATATAGATGGGGGGACCATGGTAGGTATGGGAGCCAACCTTATCTCTTGTATTACAATTGGCCATGTAAGTACCTCCAAAGCGCTTTAAAGAATATAACCTCACCCTCAACTCTATTTTAACATAAACACAACCTCACCCTAGTCCACATATTAGCCATATATAAATCCAATCTCTAAGCATCAAGTTATGAGATCTTGGATTAATATCATGTTGTGCATGGTCTAGAGACTATTATCTAGATACCCATGAAACATCATTAAATGGTAGTCTTGGCAATAATTTTGCCAATCAAAAGGTGCACCTAATTTAAAGGGCCCACCAAGCCCCTTCCACAAAAATAGAAGGAGGCCTTTCATGAAGATGCATGCATAACTTCTACTTCTATATCCTATCGTCGCTCGTGCATGGTTTGGGCACCATCTACCCATGCAAAATCATTCATAATAGTGGTCATGGGGTGATAACCCCATTGATCAAAAGGCGTGGGTTGCTTCTACCAAAATCATTCATGATAGTGTACCTCTTTATGCCACCTTGACTACCCCAAGGCTACCCAAAGATTATCATCAATTTGCCATACATCTAAGTCACATATCACTTTAGAGTCTACCACTTATCCTGGCATGCCAATTTCATGTTATATCTTGGACCATCTACACCTCTTCAACTTGGGAGCTAGCTTCACCACTAACCTGGGTTGTGAGATCCCTGTTCCCACCGTGCAACAGATTCGGGGTACTAGCAGCGGAAGTAGCACTTCATGCGCAGGGCAGGGACCCACACTTGGGGCCTCACCCACGGATATCCGGACAAGAGACTAATCCGTCGGTTTTTCAAAAACGGAACCCGAAAAAACTTCCCTTACCCGGAAAGCATGGGCGATTCCACCAGATAACTCTTTACTCTAACGTAGTCAAGATCATTGCTGATCAAACCGATCCGACTTCACCTCTAACGGTACTTGGTCAGATCAAGGAAGAAACTTGCACTTGGATCATTGGGATCAACGCTTTTTTCCCCATCAAGAGGCACAGTCGTTGATTCCTATCCATAGAACAATTTACTATCCGGGATTTACTTCATCTATCGTAATAATAGAATTTAAATCTCGATTTACGGATCCATCAGTCCAGCCTAACCCCATCCCCGATCCCATGGGTTAGCCAACCGCCCAACCACTGTAGTGATGGGATCCAATTTGGAATTTGGTTAGGTTTTGTCCCGGGTACCAAGGAAAAGAGTTCCAAGGCCCCCTAGCCGGAAGTTCATGCAAACATAAAACTAGCCACACCACTTACACACCCAATATGAAGTTGCCTTTTTCTTAGCTTCAGCTAACTTTAAAACAATCCTTTAATGAAACCATAGTACCACTGATCACAATCTTCCAATTTATCTGGTTGATTCATAATTTCCCATCATTCCTTCATCAGAGTATCTATGGCATCATTGGCAACTAGAACGCTCACCACCTGTCCACACAGGGGCCTTTTCAATAGTTCCTAGCCCATAATACTCGGCAATATAATCACTTATAAAAATCAAGATGGACTCTCGTTGAAGATCAGCAAGATCAACCAACAGATCCATATAAAGAGCCATGGACTCATCCATTGAAGACCAGCAAGGTCAATCAACCAGATCCATGCCCGGTTTCACAAAACAACTCTTACTCCTTGTTCCAATATCTTCCTCGACGCACGCGTGGGTATCCTGGGTGACCCAGAGCCCGAGCACCGTATGGTCAGCACCCTCTAGGATCCTTCGCAGGTGACCTAGCGCTTCACTCATAGGCCGCTTCCTTGGTCCCTCATCCACCATACTGGAAGCTCACCATTTAAATCGAACCGAGGCTGGTCAAGACCTCGGTCGACCTTGCTACGCGAGACGTCCTCCACCGTCAGCAGTTGCAACTTTAACAGTTAGGTCTTCATGACCTTAATCCACAAGATGGTCAAAATGCTTCCCCAGCATTCTTGACATAAAACAGTCATTTACAAATGGTCACAAAATACAGTTTCTAAATCGAACTCTCATCTTTCTACATTATCCCTCCTTAGTCCACATTACTTATTCCACATTCCATTCAATGTGTACTCATTCTCATCCATTTCCTCATATCGACGACACATTAATTCACATACACATTCACATTCACATCCATACATCCACATTTACATGCATACATCCATTTTCACATCCTCATTTATACATCCACATCCCATATCCACATTCATACATACACATCCATCCCACATCCATACATCCACATCCATATCCACATTCACATCCATACATCCACATTCACATCCATACATCCATATCTACATGTATACCTCCATTTTCACATCCTCATTTATACATCCATATCCCATATCTACATTCATACATACACATCCATATCGACATCCATACATCCACGTCCACATCCACATTCATATTCACATCCATATATCCACATCCATATCCACATTCACATCCATACATCCACATTCACATCCATACATCCATATCTACATGTATACCTCCATTTTCACATCCTCATTTATACATCCATATCCCATATCTACATTCATACATACACATCCATATCGACATCCATACATCCACATCCACATCCACATTCATATTCACATCCATATATCCACATTTACATGCATACATCCATTATCACGTCCTCATTCATACATCCATATCCACATTCCCATTCACATCTATACATCCACATCTACATCCACATTCACATACATCCATATTCACATTCCCATTCACATCTATACGTCCACATCTACATCCACATACATACATACATCCACATACATACATACCTACATCCACATCCACATTCCCATTGACATCCATACATCCACATCTACATTCCCATTGACATCCATACATCCACATCTACATCCACATTCACATCCACATTCCCATTCACATCTATACATCCAAATCTACATCCACATTCACATCTATGCATATACATCTTCATGCATACATCCATTTTCACATTCATACATCCATACTCCCATCTCCACATCCACACATCCACATACATACATCCATTTCCACATTCCCATTCATATAACCCCATATGCCTTCACATCTAATCTTTTACATCACATCCATTCTTGCCCTATCACAACCCATATACATCTTATCCTATCACATACACTTCTTACCTCAACCCATACACATCTTATCACATCTTAATTCATCTTATCACCTCTTATCACCTCTTATCACATCCTATCACATCTCATATCTATTTATAGAATACAAGAGAATTCTTATATTTGATATAAGATTTCTTTACATATTTACTTATCCATAAATTCCATTTAAGGAGATTAATACTTCCGAAGTAAAATCAATCTTTTATGCATCTTCCTATGCATAAATTCATTTTAAATGAAAATGACACTTTTGAATTAAAATTCAATCTTTTATGCATCTTCCTATGCATAAATTTAATTTAGATGAGAATGACACTTTTGAATTAAACATCAAATTTTTATGCATCTTCTTATGCATAAATTCAATCAACTTTTTATGCATACCTCTATGCATGAATTTCAATTATGATAAAAGTCACACTTTTATAATAAAATAATCAACCTTTATGCATACTCTATGCATGAAATTCAATATAATAAAAGACACACTTTTATAATAAAATAATCAACTTTTATGCATACCCTTATGCATGAAATTTAAATATGATAAAAGTAACACTTTTGATATAAAAATTTATCCATTATGTATACTTCTATGCATGAAATAAAAATGATAAAAGTAACACTTTTGATATAAAAATTTATCCTTTAAGCATAATATAAAAATTTAATTTCTCCATGATTATAATGAAATTCTTTCAACTAATGTAGGATGATAATTCCTAGAATATGGTAGGAAGTCCTCTTTTTATGCTTTGAATGAAATTATTTTATGCGTAATTTTTATAAAAATTTTGCCATAGCTCCGCTGCTATGACTGATAAATCTCAATTTTTCTAAGGGATAAAGCTTATCATTAAGGAAATAATTAGAATGGTCTCTAATTGGATCATCAATCCATAATGGATTGAATCATCAATATGCATAAACTAAAAGCATAGAAAAAAGCCATTAATTTGGCCTCAAGTATAGCTTAATCTTGGATTAAGGAAAAGCTTTATGAAAAGCTTCATTTGGATTGAGAATGGGTCATGAGTATGACCATTTCTTGAGTGAGAGAGAGAAATTACATAAAAACCATTAGAATTTAAACATAAATGGAAATTAACTTCAATAGCATTTATTAAATTAATTTAAAAAATCATACCAATTAAGCTTCTCAAGCTTGAGAGGGGTTGAGAAGAGAGAAACATTGAGAAATTATAGAAAAGATCAATATTCACTAATTACCTTACGAATTGCTTGATTCTTTGTTCACGGTAGAGGCCCCCAACCAATCAATTGGTTAAGTATGTTGATGGAGCCACTAATGGGGATTGAAGAAAGAGGGAAGCTTCAAAAACTAGTGAATTATTAAATGAATTCACAGTTCTTGGCTTAGGTGGAGTAGAGTAACGATGCATAAACACTATCTTTTTTTCAACAAGGGGGAGGCTTCTATTTATAGGAAAAATTGAGCTCCTAACCAAACAAACTGATTCTAGAATTTTTTAAATCAGTTTGGTCAATATTTGACCATTTTTAGGTCAGTTAAGCTAACTTTTTGGAACTAGACTTGAATGAGGAGAGAGGAGAGATGAAATATCTCAATTTTTATGAGTTTAAAACTCATTCAAGCATGTGAAATATGCACCTCCTTTAAATAACTCCCCTTCCTTACATATGTGTCATAATGGAATCATTTTAATATTGCTCATAGTTTTTTACTAATAAACCTTGTACATTTTCAACTCTTCATCTTATGTGAAATATGCACCTCCTTTAAAGAACTCCCCTTCCTTACATATGTGTCATAATGGAATCATTTTAATATTGCTCAGAGTTTTTTACTAATAAACCTTGTACATTTTCAACTCTTCATCTTATGTGAAATATGCACCTCCTTTAAAGAACTCCCCTTCCTTACATATGTGTCATAATGGAATCATTTTAATATTGCTCATAGTTTTTTACTAATAAACCTTGTACATTTTCAACTCTTCATCTTATGTGAGCATTTACTCATTTTTGGATACCCAAAATATCTCATATTTTTAATATTGCTCATAGTTTTTTACTAATAAACCTTGTACATTTTCAACTCTTCATCTTATGTGAAATATGCACCTCCTTTAAAGAACTCCCCTTCCTTACATATGTGTCATAATGGAATCATTTTAATATTGCTCATAGTTTTTTACTAATAAACCTTGTACATTTTCAACTCTTCATCTTATGTGAGCATTTACTCATTTTTGGATACCCAAAATATCTCATATTTTTAATATTGCTCATAGTTTTTTACTAATAAACCTTGTACATTTTCAACTCTTCATCTTATGTGAGCATTTACTTATTTTTGGGTATCTTCTTTTACAAATTGGATTTATCTCCTCCCTACACATGGATTGATGCTATTGGCCCATAGGAGCCTTAATTGAACCATAATCCAAAAATTTCTGAAAATCTAGACCCTTAGGCTAAGGTCCTTTATACCCAGTTCCAATTAATTCCAATTGCACATTGGAAAGTTCTTTTTGAATTTCTGTTTCAGGGAAACTTATTTTAATAAGATGAGTTATTTTTCTATCCAAAAATATTCATAATCTGAATATTCTCTCTGTAGAATATTTTCTCTCTCTAGGTTAAAATAGTTAGAAACAAGGTCTTTATATTTCTGAAGAGGGATTGATTACAGGGGAAGATACTAGACATCAAAAGGAGGTTGGGGGAGGAATCTTACATTCTACCCCACTTAAAAAATGCGAGATGTCCTCATCTCGCAAACTGGGATAATTTCGCAAGATGCACGAATATGAGACTTAGAGAAAAATTTTAATCAAGGTTAACCACCAAGAAAAGTCTTAAAGAGAGCAAGATTCAAAATAAGAACAAGATTTAAACTTTATTCATTCTCGGAACTTATACAGTAAGGATAAAAGAACTCTTTACACTTCCATAAGCCCGTCCATCATATGATCACAAAAGCAGCACTCACAAGTTGCGCAAGTATAGGGTAACTCATCTATGGGAATGATTCTGCTGGTTATTGCCGCACCTATCTCAGTGGTATGAGGTGATCTAACAAAAGGACCTCTGAGAGGTAAGCCAAAAATGGGGTAAAGGCATATCTTCTCATGAGGAAGAAAACACGCTAGTAAGAAGACCCGCTCAGAAAACCCAAGATGTCTTGATCTCATGACGCAGTAGTATCGGGGACCCAAACCCAAAGCTTCAATAACCATGGCCAAGCAGACATTGTTACGAAAGTGCTGCTGACCCCAGGGTGTTACCCTAGTTATGTTTTGATAGGTCCGCCATTTGGTCTGAGCTACAGAAGTTCCCAAGTGAGGGAAAAGTGAGCGCTCATACTGTTCTATAAAATCTTTCTTCATAGACTCGCTTGCGTCTTGAAGGTGAGAAATCATCATGGATAAAACTAATTCCTGTTCATGAAGGAGATTAAGAAGAAGGGAGATCGATGGAAGTAAGATTACTGTGAGCGACAAGTAAAAGTTACGACTTATATAAAGGAAGGAGCTAGCGTAACACTCCTATATACCTCGAAGGTTGGGGAGGAATCTTACATTCTACCCACTTAAAAAAGTGCGAGATGTCCTCATCTCGCAAGGTAGAGGATAACTCTTTTTCTTAAGATCCAATTTTATTCTGGGTTTCCTTATATTCTGGTCAACCCAACAGAATACTGGGATAAATATTTCTTAGAACTCATCAACAATTCATTCAGATCATATCATTCATATCTTTAACATGATAATGGTCCATTAGACAGAAAAATTTCCTTCTGAACATTCCTCCACGGGAATTTTAGTCAAGTAAGTTCTCAATTTGTCATCCCTTAACTTGATCTAACGGTCAAGTATTAATAGTAGCAATCTGACAGCACAATCCACTAATCTCATAGTGATTTGCTGAAATCATTATCATCATTCCAGTTATGAATATCATCACAGGGACTCGTCCCATTCATCCTCATCGAGGTTTCGCTCAGCTTATTACATTTCAACCAAATTTCAAGGATCATCATTTTTCAATCAGAATCCAAATCAATTCATCAATTCTCAAACAGAATTAAAAATCATATCAACCACATTCGAAATCATCCTCTGGAGAGCATTAATGCTTATAATTTCAAGTCTTAGATTTACTCGTATATACTGTCAGTAAAGAGCTGCAGTATACTCTCGGTATATACGGGTAGTCACGGCCCTTGGAATTATGAGGTAAATACCATCGTGTCTAGGCCTCAAGCAAGTCAGGGATTCTATATAATTGTGGTACTTCCATTTGAAGACCCAATTACCAAATTACGAATTTTAGTTTGAATATCAAATTGTATGACTTATATCACACAATTACAACCTTTTTGTGTTTCTTGATAAATTTTTGACATATTTGGCTTCTCAGTTGATCTTTATTAACCAATTCGCTCTGATACCAACTGTGAGATCCCTGTTCCCACCGTGCAACAGATTCGGGGTACTAGCAGCGGAAGTAGCACTTCATGCGCAGGGTAGGGACCCACACTCAGGGCCTCACCCACGGATATCCGGACAAGAGACTAATCCGTCGGTTTTTCAAAAACCGAACCCGAAAAAACTTCCCTTACCCGGAAAGCATGGGCGATTCCACCAGATAACTCTTTACTCTAACGTAGTCAAGATCATTGCTGATCAAACCGATCCGACTTCACCTCTAACGGTACTTGGTCAGATCAAGGAAGAAACTTGCACTTGGATCATTGGGATCAACGCTTTTCTCCCCATCAAGAGGCACAGCCGTTGATTCCTATCCATAGAACAATTTACTATCCGGGATTTACTTCATCTATCGTAATAATAGAATTTAAATCTCGATTTACGGATCCATCAGTCCAGCCTAACCCCATCCCCGATCCCATGGGTTAGCCAACCGCCCAACCACTGTAGTGATGGGATCCAATTTGGAATTTGGTTAGGTTTTGTCCCGGGTACCAAGGAAAAGAGTTCCAAGGCCCCCTAGCCGGAAGTTCATGCAAACATAAAACTAGCCACACCACTTACACACCCAATATGAAGTTGCCTTTTTCTTAGCTTCAGCTAACTTTAAAACAATCCTTTAATGAAACCATAGTACCACTGATCACAATCTTCCAATTTATCTGGTTGATTCATAATTTCCCATCATTCCTTCATCAGAGTATCTATGGCATCATTGGCAACTAGAACGCTCACCACCTATCCACACAGGGGCCTTTTCAATAGTTCCTAGCCCATAATACTCGGCAATATAATCACTTATAAAAATCAAGATGGACTCTCGTTGAAGATCAGCAAGATCAACCAACAGATCCATATAAAGAGCCATGGACTCATCCATTGAAGACCAGCAAGGTCAATCAACCAGATCCATGCCCGGTTTCACAAAACAACTCTTACTCCTTGTTCCAATATCTTCCTCGACGCACGCGTGGGTATCCTGGGTGACCCAGAGCCCGAGCATCTTCATGACCTTAATCCACAAGATGGTCAAAATGCTTCCCCAGCATTCTTGACATAAAACAGTCATTTACAAACGGTCACAAAATACAGTTTCTAAATCGAACTCTCGTCTTTCTACATTATCCCTCCTTAGTCCACATTACTTATTCCACATTCCATTCAATGTGTACTCATTCTCATCCATTTCCTCATATCGACGACACATTAATTCACATACACATTCACATTCACATCCATACATCCACATTTACATGCATACATCCATACATCCACATTCATATCGACGACACATTAATTCACATACACATTCACATTCATACATCCACATTTACATGCATACATCCATTTTCACATCCTCATTTATACATCCACATCCCATATCCACATTCATACATACACATCCATATCCACATCCATACATCCACATCCATACATCCACATTCACATCCATACATCCATATCTACATGTATACCTCCATTTTCACATCCTCATTTATACATCCATATCCCATATCTACATTCATACATACACATCCATATCGACATCCATACATCCACGTCCACATCCACATTCATATTCACATCCATATATCCACATCCATATCCACATTCACATCCATACATCCACATTCACATCCATACATCAATATCTACATGTATACCTCCATTTTCACATCCTCATTTATACATCCATATCCCATATCTACATTCATACATACACATCCATATCGACATCCATACATCCACATCCACATCCACATTCATATTCACATCCATATATCCACATTTACATGCATACATCCATTATCACGTCCTCATTCATACATCCACATCCACATTCCCATTCACATCTATACATCCACATCTACATCCACATTCACATACATCCATATTCACATTCCCATTCACATCTATACGTCCACATCTACATCCACATACATACATACATCCACATACATACATACCTACATCCACATACATACATACATACCTACATCCACATCCACATACATACATACCTACATCCACATCCACATTCCCATTCACATCCATACATCCACATCTACATCCACATTCACATCCACATTCCCATTCACATCTATACATCCAAATCTACATCCACATTCACATCTATGCATATACATCTTCATGCATACATCCATTTTCACATTCATACATCCATACTCCCATCTCCACATCCACACATCCACATACATACATCCATTTCCACATTCCCATTCATATAACCCCATATGCCTTCACATCTAATCTTTTACATCACATCCATTCTTGCCCTATCACAACCCATATACATCTTATCCTATCACATACACTTCTTACCTCAACCCATACACATCTTATCACATCTTAATTCATCTTATCACCTCTTATCACCTCTTATCACATCCTATCACATCTCATATCTATTTATAGAATACAAGAGAATTCTTATATTTGATATAAGATTTCTTTACATATTTACTTATCCATAAATTCCATTTAAGGAGATTAATACTTCCGAAGTAAAATCAATCTTTTATGCATCTTCCTATGCATAAATTCATTTTAAATGAAAATGACACTTTTGAATTAAAATTCAATCTTTTATGCATCTTCCTATGCATAAATTCAATTTAGATGAGAATGACACTTTTGAATTAAAAATCAAATTTTTATGCATCTTCTTATGCATAAATTCAATTTAGTAGGAATTACACTTTTAGAATAAAAGAATTTCTCTTATGCATCTAAGTTATGCATAAAATCCATTTATGAGAAAATCACACTTTTAGTATAAAAAGAATATCTTTTATGCATACCTCTATGCATGAAATCCAATATGATAAAAGTAACACTCTTACAATAAAATAATCAACTTTTTATGCATACCTCTATGCATGAATTTCAATTATGATAAAAGTCACACTTTTATAATAAAATAATCAACCTTTATGCATACTCTATGCATGAAATTCAATATAATAAAAGACACACTTTTATAATAAAATAATCAACTTTTATGCATACCCTTATGCATGAAATTTAAATATGATAAAAGTAACACTTTTGATATAAAAATTTATCCATTATGTATACTTCTATGCATGAAATAAAAATGATAAAAGTAACACTTTTGATATAAAAATTTATCCTTTAAGCATAATATAAAAATTTAATTTCTCCATGATTATAATGAAATTCTTTCAACTAATGTAGGATGATAATTCCTAGAATATGGTAGGAAGTCCTCTTTTTATGCTTTGAATGAAATTATTTTATGCGTAATTTTTATAAAAATTTTGCCATAGCTCCGCTGCTATGACTGATAAATCTCAATTTTTCTAAGGGATAAAGCTTATCATTAAGGAAATAATTAGAATGGTCTCTAATTGGATCATCAATCCATAATGGATTGAATCATCAATATGCATAAACTAAAAGCATAGAAAAAAGCCATTAATTTGGCCTCAAGTATAGCTTAATCTTGGATTAAGGAAAAGCTTTATGAAAAGCTTCATTTGGATTGAGAATGGGTCATGAGTATGACCATTTCTTGAGTGAGAGAGAGAAATTACATAAAAACCATTAGAATTTAAACATAAATGGAAATTAACTTCAATAGCATTTATTAAATTAATTTAAAAAATCATACCAATTAAGCTTCTCAAGCTTGAGAGGGGTTGAGAAGAGAGAAACATTGAGAAATTATAGAAAAGATCAATATTCACTAATTACCTTACGAATTGCTTGATTCTTTGTTCACGGTAGAGGCCCCCAACCAATCAATTGGTTAAGTATGTTGATGGAGCCACTAATGGGGATTGAAGAAAGAGGGAAGCTCCAAAAACTAGTGAATTATTAAATGAATTCACAGTTCTTGGCTTAGGTGGAGTAGAGTAACGATGCATAAACACTATCTTTTTTTCAACAAGGGGGAGGCTTCTATTTATAGGAAAAATTGAGCTCCTAACCAAACAAACTGATTCTAGAATTTTCTAAATCAGTTTGGTCAATATTTGACCATTTTTAGGTCAGTTAAGCTAACTTTTTGGAACTAGACTTGAATGAGGAGAGAGGAGAGATGAAATATCTCAATTTTTATGAGTTTAAAACTCATTCAAGCATGTGAAATATGCACCTCCTTTAAAGAACTCCCCTTCCTTACATATGTGTCATAATGGAATCATTTTAATATTGCTCAGAGTTTTTTACTAATAAACCTTGTACATTTTCAACTCTTCATCTTATGTGAAATATGCACCTCCTTTAAAGAACTCCCCTTCCTTACATATGTGTCATAATGGAATCATTTTAATATTGCTCAGAGTTTTTTACTAATAAACCTTGTACATTTTCAACTCTTCATCTTATGTGAAATATGCACCTCCTTTAAAGAACTCCCCTTCCTTACATATGTGTCATAATGGAATCATTTTAATATTGCTCATAGTTTTTTACTAATAAACCTTGTACATTTTCAACTCTTCATCTTATGTGAGCATTTACTCATTTTTGGATACCCAAAATATCTCATATTTTTAATATTGCTCATAGTTTTTTACTAATAAACCTTGTACATTTTCAACTCTTCATCTTATGTGAAATATGCACCTCCTTTAAAGAACTCCCCTTCCTTACATATGTGTCATAATGGAATCATTTTAATATTGCTCATAGTTTTTTACTAATAAACCTTGTACATTTTCAACTCTTCATCTTATGTGAGCATTTACTCATTTTTGGATACCCAAAATATCTCATATTTTTAATATTGCTCATAGTTTTTTACTAATAAACCTTGTACATTTTCAACTCTTCATCTTATGTGAGCATTTACTCATTTTTGGGTATCTTCTTTTACAAATTGGATTTATCTCCTCCCTACACATGGATTGATGCTATTGGCCCATAGGAGCCTTAATTGAACCATAATCCAAAAATTTCTGAAAATCTAGACCCTTAGGCTAAGGTCCTTTATACCCAGTTCCAATTAATTCCAATTGCACATTGGAAAGTTCTTTTTGAATTTCTGTTTCAGGGAAACTTATTTTAATAAGATGAGTTATTTTTCTATCCAAAAATACTGTTCTATAAAATCTTTCTTCATAGACTCGCTTGCGTCTTGAAGGTGAGAAATCATCATGGATAAAACTAATTCCTGTTCATGAAGGAGATTAAGAAGAAGGGAGATCGATGGAAGTAAGATTACTGTGAGCGACAAGTAAAAGTTACGACTTATATAAAGGAAGGAGCTAGCGTAACACTCCTATATACCTCGAAGGTTGGGGAGGAATCTTACATTCTACCCACTTAAAAAAGTGCGAGATGTCCTCATCTCGCAAGGTAGAGGATAACTCTTTTTCTTAAGATCCAATTTTATTCTGGGTTTCCTTATATTCTGGTCAACCCAACAGAATACTGGGATAAATATTTCTTAGAACTCATCAACAATTCATTCAGATCATATCATTCATATCTTTAACATGATAATGGTCCATTAGACAGAAAAATTTCCTTCTGAACATTCCTCCACGGGAATTTTAGTCAAGTAAGTTCTCAATTTGTCATCCCTTAACTTGATCTAACGGTCAAGTATTAATAGTAGCAATCTGACAGCACAATCCACTAATCTCATAGTGATTTGCTGAAATCATTATCATCATTCCAGTTATGAATATCATCACAGGGACTCGTCCCATTCATCCTCATCGAGGTTTTGCTCAGCTTATTACATTTCAACCAAATTTCAAGGATCATCATTTTTCAATCAGAATCCAAATCAATTCATCAATTCTCAAACAGAATTAAAAATCATATCAACCACATTCGAAATCATCCTCTGGATAGCATTAACGCTTATAATTTCAAGTCTTAGATTTACTCGTATATACTGTCAGTAAAGAGCTGCAGTATACTCTCGGTATATACGGGTAGTCACGGCCCTTGGAATTATGAGGTAAATACCATCGTGTCTAGGCCTCAAGCAAGTCAGGGATTCTATATAATTGTGGTACTTCCATTTGAAGACCCAATTACCAAATTACGAATTTTAGTTTGAATATCAAATTGTATGACTTATATCACACAATTACAACCTTTTTGTGTTTCTTGATAAATTTTTGACATATTTGGCTTCTCAGTTGATCTTTATTAACCAATTCGCTCTGATACCAACTGTGAGATCCCTGTTCCCACCGTGCAACAGATTCGGGGTACTAGCAGCGGAAGTAGCACTTCATGCGCAGGGCAGGGACCCACACTCGGGGCCTCACCCACGGATACCCGGACAAGAGACTAATCCGTCGGTTTTTCAAAAACCGAACCCGAAAAAACTTCCCTTACCCGGAAAGCATGGGCGATTCCACCAGATAACTCTTTACTCTAACGTAGTCAAGATCATTGCTGATCAAACCGATCCGACTTCACCTCTAACGGTACTTGGTCAGATCAAGGAAGAAACTTGCACTTGGATCATTGGGATCAACGCTTTTTTCCCCATCAAGAGGCACAGCCGTTGATTCCTATCCATAGAACAATTTACTATCCGGGATTTACTTCATCTATCGTAATAATAGAATTTAAATCTCGATTTACGGATCCATCAGTCCAGCCTAACCCCATCCCCGATCCCATGGGTTAGCCAACCGCCCAACCACTGTAGTGATGGGATCCAATTTGGAATTTGGTTAGGTTTTGTCCCGGGTACCAAGGAAAAGAGTTCCAAGGCCCCCTAGCCGGAAGTTCATGCAAACATAAAACTAGCCACACCACTTACACACCCAATATGAAGTTGCCTTTTTCTTAGCTTCAGCTAACTTTAAAACAATCCTTTAATGAAACCATAGTACCACTGATCACAATCTTCCAATTTATCTGGTTGATTCATAATTTCCCATCATTCCTTCATCAGAGTATCTATGGCATCATTGGCAACTAGAACGCTCACCACCTGTCCACACAGGGGCCTTTTCAATAGTTCCTAGCCCATAATACTCGGCAATATAATCACTTATAAAAATCAAGATGGACTCTCGTTGAAGATCAGCAAGATCAACCAACAGATCCATATAAAGAGCCATGGACTCATCCATTGAAGACCAGCAAGGTCAATCAACCAGATCCATGCCCGGTTTCACAAAACAACTCTTACTCCTTGTTCCAATATCTTCCTCGACGCACGCGTGGGTATCCTGGGTGACCCAGAGCCCGAGCACCGTATGGTCAGCACCCTCTAGGATCCTTCGCAGGTGACCTAGCGCTTCACTCATAGGCCGCTTCCTTGGTCCCTCATCCACCGTACCGGAAGCTCACCATTTAAATCGAACCGAGGCTGGTCAAGACCTCGGTCGACCTTGCTACGCGAGACGTCCTCCACCGTCAGCAGTTGCAACTTTAACAGTTAGGTCTTCATGACCTTAATCCACAAGATGGTCAAAATGCTTCCCCAGCATTCTTGACATAAAACAGTCATTTACAAACGGTCACAAAATACAGTTTCTAAATCGAACTCTCGTCTTTCTACATTATCCCTCCTTAGTCCACATTACTTATTCCACATTCCATTCAATGTGTACTCATTCTCATCCATTTCCTCATATCGACGACACATTAATTCACATACACATTCACATTCACATCCATACATCCACATTTACATGCATACATCCATTTTCACATCCTCATTTATACATCCACATCCCATATCCACATTCATACATACACATCCATATCCACATCCATACATCCACATCCATATCCACATTCACATCCATACATCCACATTCACATCCATACATCCATATCTACATGTATACCTCCATTTTCACATCCTCATTTATACATCCATATCCCATATCTACATTCATACATACACATCCATATCGACATCCATACATCCACGTCCACATCCACATTCATATTCACATCCATATATCCACATCCATATCCACATTCACATCCATACATCCACATTCACATCCATACATCCATATCTACATGTATACCTCCATTTTCACATCGTCATTTATACATCCATATCCCATATCTACATTCATACATACACATCCATATCGACATCCATACATCCACATCCATACATCCACATTCCCATTCACATCTATACATCCACATCTACATCCACATTCACATACATCCATATTCACATTCCCATTCACATCTATACGTCCACATCTACATCCACATACATACATACATACCTACATTCACATCCACATTCCCATTCACATCCATACATCCACATCTACATCCACATTCACATCCACATTCCCATTCACATCTATACATCCAAATCTACATCCACATTCACATCTATGCATATACATCTTCATGCATACATCCATTTTCACATTCATACATCCATACTCCCATCTCCACATCCACACATCCACATACATACATCCATTTCCACATTCCCATTCATATAACCCCATATGCCTTCACATCTAATCTTTTACATCACATCCATTCTTGCTCTATCACAACCCATATACATCTTATCCTATCACATACACTTCTTACCTCAACCCATACACATCTTATCACATCTTAATTCATCTTATCACCTCTTATCACCTCTTATCACATCCTATCACATCTCATATCTATTTATAGAATACAAGAGAATTCTTATATTTGATATAAGATTTCTTTACATATTTACTTATCCATAAATTCCATTTAAGGAGATTAATACTTCCGAAGTAAAATCAATCTTTTATGCATCTTCCTATGCATAAATTCATTTTAAATGAAAATGACCGTTTTGAATTAAAATTCAATCTTTTATGCATCTTCCTATGCATAAATTCAATTTAGATGAGAATGACACTTTTGAATTAAAAATCAAATTTTTATGCATCTTCTTATGCATAAATTCAATCAACTTTTTATGCATACCTCTATGCATGAATTTCAATTATGATAAAAGTCACACTTTTATAATAAAATAATCAACCTTTATGCATACTCTATGCATGAAATTCAATATAATAAAAGACACACTTTTATAATAAAATAATCAACTTTTATGCATACCCTTATGCATGAAATTTAAATATGATAAAAGTAACACTTTTGATATAAAAATTTATCCATTATGTATACTTCTATGCATGAAATAAAAATGATAAAAGTAACACTTTTGATATAAAAATTTATCCTTTAAGCATAATATAAAAATTTAATTTCTCCATGATTATAATGAAATTCTTTCAACTAATGTAGGATGATAATTCCTAGAATATGGTAGGAAGTCCTCTTTTTATGCTTTGAATGAAATTATTTTATGCGTAATTTTTATAAAAATTTTGCCATAGCTCCGCTGCTATGACTGATAAATCTCAATTTTTCTAAGGGATAAAGCTTATCATTAAGAAAATAATTAGAATGGTCTCTAATTGGATCATCAATCCATAATGGATTGAATCATCAATATGCATAAACTAAAAGCATAGAAAAAAGCCATTAATTTGGCCTCAAGTATAGCTTAATCTTGGATTAAGGAAAAGCTTTATGAAAAGCTTCATTTGGATTGAGAATGGGTCATGAGTATGACCATTTCTTGAGTGAGAGAGAGAAATTACATAAAAACCATTAGAATTTAAACATAAATGGAAATTAACTTCAATAGCATTTATTAAATTAATTTAAAAAATCATACCAATTAAGCTTCTCAAGCTTGAGAGGGGTTGAGAAGAGAGAAACATTGAGAAATTATAGAAAAGATCAATATTCACTAATTACCTTACGAATTGCTTGATTCTTTGTTCACGGTAGAGGCCCCCAACCAATCAATTGGTTAAGTATGTTGATGGAGCCACTAATGGGGATTGAAGAAAGAGGGAAGCTTCAAAAACTAGTGAATTATTAAATGAATTCACAGTTCTTGGCTTAGGTGGAGTAGAGTAACGATGCATAAACACTATCTTTTTTTCAACAAGGGGGAGGCTTCTATTTATAGGAAAAATTGAGCTCCTAACCAAACAAACTGATTCTAGAATTTTCTAAATCAGTTTGGTCAATATTTGACCATTTTTAGGTCAGTTAAGCTAACTTTTTGGAACTAGACTTGAATGAGGAGAGAGGAGAGATGAAATATCTCAATTTTTATGAGTTTAAAACTCATTCAAGCATGTGAAATATGCACCTCCTTTAAATAACTCCCCTTCCTTACATATGTGTCATAATGGAATCATTTTAATATTGCTCATAGTTTTTTACTAATAAACCTTGTACATTTTCAACTCTTCATCTTATGTGAAATATGCACCTCCTTTAAAGAACTCCCCTTCCTTACATATGTGTCATAATGGAATCATTTTAATATTGCTCAGAGTTTTTTACTAATAAACCTTGTACATTTTCAACTCTTCATCTTATGTGAAATATGCACCTCCTTTAAAGAACTCCCCTTCCTTACATATGTGTCATAATGGAATCATTTTAATATTGCTCATAGTTTTTTACTAATAAACCTTGTACATTTTCAACTCTTCATCTTATGTGAGCATTTACTCATTTTTGGATACCCAAAATATCTCATATTTTTAATATTGCTCATAGTTTTTTACTAATAAACCTTGTACATTTTCAACTCTTCATCTTATGTGAAATATGCACCTCCTTTAAAGAACTCCCCTTCCTTACATATGTGTCATAATGGAATCATTTTAATATTGCTCATAGTTTTTTACTAATAAACCTTGTACATTTTCAACTCTTCATCTTATGTGAGCATTTACTCATTTTTGGATACCCAAAATATCTCATATTTTTAATATTGCTCATAGTTTTTTACTAATAAACCTTGTACATTTTCAACTCTTCATCTTATGTGAGCATTTACTCATTTTTGGGTATCTTCTTTTACAAATTGGATTTATCTCCTCCCTACACATGGATTGATGCTATTGGCCCATAGGAGCCTTAATTGAACCATAATCCAAAAATTTCTGAAAATCTAGACCCTTAGGCTAAGGTCCTTTATACCCAGTTCCAATTAATTTCAATTGCACATTGGAAAGTTCTTTTTGAATTTCTGTTTCAGGGAAAGTTATTTTAATAAGATGAGTTATTTTTCTATCCAAAAATATTCATAATCTGAATATTCTCTCTGTAGAATATTTTCTCTCTCTAGGTTAAAATAGTTAGAAACAAGGTCTTTATATTTCTGAAGAGGGATTGATTACAAGGGAAGATACTAGACATCAAAAGGAGGTTGGGGGAGGAATCTTACATTCTACCCCACTTAAAAAATGCGAGATGTCCTCATCTCGCAAACTGGGATAATTTCGCAAGATGCACGAATATGAGACTTAGAGAAAAATTTTAATCAAGGTTAACCACCAAGAAAAGTCTTAAAGAGAGCAAGATTCAAAATAAGAACAAGATTTAAACTTTATTCATTCTCGGAACTTATACAGTAAGGATAAAAGAACTCTTTACACTTCCATAAGCCCGTCCATCATATGATCACAAAAGCAGCACTCACAAGTTGCGCAAGTATAGGGTAACTCATCTATGGGAATGATTCTGCTGGTTATTGCCGCACCTATCTCAGTGGTATGAGGTGATCTAACAAAAGGACCTCTGAGAGGTAAGCCAAAAATGGGGTAAAGGCATATCTTCTCATGAGGAAGAAAACACGCTAGTAAGAAGACCCGCTCAGAAAACCCAAGATGTCTTGATCTCATGACGCAGTAGTATCGGGGACCCAAACCCAAAGCTTCAATAACCATGGCCAAGCAGACATTGTTACGAAAGTGCTGCTGACCCCAGGGTGTTACCCTAGTTATGTTTTGATAGGTCCGCCATTTGGTCTGAGCTACAGAAGTTCCCAAGTGAGGGAAAAGTGAGCGCTCATACTGTTCTATAAAATCTTTCTTCATAGACTCGCTTGCGTCTTGAAGGTGAGAAATCATCATGGATAAAACTAATTCCTGTTCATGAAGGAGATTAAGAAGAAGGGAGATCGATGGAAGTAAGATTACTGTGAGCGACAAGTAAAAGTTACGACTTATATAAAGGAAGGAGCTAGCGAATCACTCCTATATACCTCGAAGGTTGGGGAGGAATCTTACATTCTACCCACTTAAAAAAGTGCGAGATGTCCTCATCTCGCAAGGTAGAGGATAACTCTTTTTCTTAAGATCCAATTTTATTCTGGGTTTCCTTATATTCTGGTCAACCCAACAGAATACTGGGATAAATATTTCTTAGAACTCATCAACAATTCATTCAGATCATATCATTCATATCTTTAACATGATAATGGTCCATTAGACAGAAAAATTTCCTTTTGAACATTCCTCCACGGGAATTTTAGTCAAGTAAGTTCTCAATTTGTCATCCCTTAACTTGATCTAACGGTCAAGTATTAATAGTAGCAATCTGACAGCACAATCCACTAATCTCATAGTGATTTGCTGAAATCATTATCATCACTCCAGTTATGAATATCATCACAGGGACTCGTCCCATTCATCCTCATCGAGGTTTCGCTCAGCTTATTACATTTCAACCAAATTTCAAGGATCATCATTTTTCAATCAGAATCCAAATCAATTCATCAATTCTCAAACAGAATTAAAAATCATATCAACCACATTCGAAATCATCCTCTGGATAGCATTAACGATTATAATTTCAAGTCTTAGATTTACTCGTATATACTGTCAGTAAAGAGCTGCAGTATACTCTCGGTATATACGGGTAGTCACGGCCCTTGGAATTATGAGGTAAATACCATCGTGTCTAGGCCTCAAGCAAGTCAGGGATTCTATATAATTGTGGTACTTCCATTTGAAGACCCAATTTCCAAATTACGAATTTTAGTTTGAATATCAAATTGTATGACTTATATCACACAATTACAACCTTTTTGTGTTTCTTGATAAATTTTTGACATATTTGGCTTCTCAGTTGATCTTTATTAACCAATTCGCTCTGATACCAACTGTGAGATCCCTGTTCCCACCGTGCAACAGATTCGGGGTACTAGCAGCGGAAGTAGCACTTCATGCGCAGGGCAGGGACCCACACTCGGGGCCTCACCCACGGATATCCGGACAAGAGACTAATCCGTCGGTTTTTCAAAAACCGAACCCGAAAAAACTTCCCTTACCCGGAAAGCATGGGCGATTCCACCAGATAACTCTTTACTCTAACGTAGTCAAGATCATTGCTGATCAAACCGATCCGACTTCACCTCTAACGGTACTTGGTCAGATCAAGGAAGAAACTTGCACTTGGATCATTGGGATCAACGCTTTTCTCCCCATCAAGAGGCACAGCCGTTGATTCCTATCCATAGAACAATTTACTATCCGGGATTTACTTCATCTATCGTAATAATAGAATTTAAATCTCGATTTACGGATCCATCAGTCCAGCCTAACCCCATCCCCGATCCCATGGGTTAGCCAACCGCCCAACCACTGTAGTGATGGGATCCAATTTGGAATTTGGTTAGGTTTTGTCCCGGGTACCAAGGAAAAGAGTTCCAAGGCCCCCTAGCCGGAAGTTCATGCAAACATAAAACTAGCCACACCACTTACACACCCAATATGAAGTTGCCTTTTTCTTAGCTTCAGCTAACTTTAAAACAATCCTTTAATGAAACCATAGTACCACTGATCACAATCTTCCAATTTATCTGGTTGATTCATAATTTCCCATCATTCCTTCATCAGAGTATCTATGGCATCATTGGCAACTAGAACGCTCACCACCTATCCACACAGGGGCCTTTTCAATAGTTCCTAGCCCATAATACTCGGCAATATAATCACTTATAAAAATCAAGATGGACTCTCGTTGAAGATCAGCAAGATCAACCAACAGATCCATATAAAGAGCCATGGACTCATCCATTGAAGACCAGCAAGGTCAATCAACCAGATCCATGCTCGGTTTCACAAAACAACTCTTACTCCTTGTTCCAATATCTTCCTCGACGCACGCGTGGGTATCCTGGGTGACCCAGAGCCCGAGCATCTTCATGACCTTAATCCACAAGATGGTCAAAATGCTTCCCCAGCATTCTTGACATAAAACAGTCATTTACAAACGGTCACAAAATACAGTTTCTAAATCGAACTCTCGTCTTTCTACATTATCCCTCCTTAGTCCACATTACTTATTCCACATTCCATTCAATGTGTACTCATTCTCATCCATTTCCTCATATCGACGACACATTAATTCACATACACATTCACATTCACATCCATACATCCACATTTACATGCATACATCCATACATCCACATTCATATCGACGACACATTAATTCACATACACATTCACATTCATACATCCACATTTACATGCATACATCCATTTTCACATCCTCATTTATACATCCACATCCCATATCCACATTCATACATACACATCCATATCCACATCCATACATCCACATCCATACATCCACATTCACATCCATACATCCATATCTACATGTATACCTCCATTTTCACATCCTCATTTATACATCCATATCCCATATCTACATTCATACATACACATCCATATCGACATCCATACATCCACGTCCACATCCACATTCATATTCACATCCATATATCCACATCCATATCCACATTCACATCCATACATCCACATTCACATCCATACATCAATATCTACATGTATACCTCCATTTTCACATCCTCATTTATACATCCATATCCCATATCTACATTCATACATACACATCCATATCGACATCCATACATCCACATCCACATCCACATTCATATTCACATCCATATATCCACATTTACATGCATACATCCATTATCACGTCCTCATTCATACATCCACATCCACATTCCCATTCACATCTATACATCCACATCTACATCCACATTCACATACATCCATATTCACATTCCCATTCACATCTATACGTCCACATCTACATCCACATACATACATACATCCACATACATACATACCTACATCCACATACATACATACATACCTACATCCACATCCACATACATACATACCTACATCCACATCCACATTCCCATTCACATCCATACATCCACATCTACATCCACATTCACATCCACATTCCCATTCACATCTATACATCCAAATCTACATCCACATTCACATCTATGCATATACATCTTCATGCATACATCCATTTTCACATTCATACATCCATACTCCCATCTCCACATCCACACATCCACATACATACATCCATTTCCACATTCCCATTCATATAACCCCATATGCCTTCACATCTAATCTTTTACATCACATCCATTCTTGCCCTATCACAACCCATATACATCTTATCCTATCACATACACTTCTTACCTCATCCCATACACATCTTATCACATCTTAATTCATCTTATCACCTCTTATCACCTCTTATCACATCCTATCACATCTCATATCTATTTATAGAATACAAGAGAATTCTTATATTTGATATAAGATTTCTTTACACATTTACTTATCCATAAATTCCATTTAAGGAGATTAATACTTCCGAAGTAAAATCAATCTTTTATGCATCTTCCTATGCATAAATTCATTTTAAATGAAAATGACACTTTTGAATTAAAATTCGATCTTTTATGCATCTTCCTATGCATAAATTCAATTTAGATGAGAATGACACTTTTGAATTAAAAATCAATTTTTTATGCATCTTCTTATGCATAAATTCAATTTAGTAGGAATCACACTTTTAGAATAAAAGAATTTCTCTTATGCATCTAAGTTATGCATAAAATCCATTTATGAGAAAATCACACTTTTAGTATAAAAAGAATATCTTTTATGCATACCTCTATGCATGAAATCTAATATGATAAAAGTAACACTCTTACAATAAAATAATCAACTTTTTATGCATACCTCTATGCATTAATTTTAATTATGATAAAAGTCACACTTTTATAATAAAATAATCAACCTTTATGCATACTCTATGCATGAAATTCAATATAATAAAAGACACACTTTTATAATAAAATAATCAACTTTTATGCATACCCTTATGCATGAAATTTAAATATGATAAAAGTAACACTTTTGATATAAAAATTTATCCATTATGTATACTTCTATGCATGAAATAAAAATGATAAAAGTAACACTTTTGATATAAAAATTTATCCTTTAAGCATAATATAAAAATTTAATTTCTCCATGATTATAATGAAATTCTTTCAACTAATGTAGGATGATAATTCCTAGAATATGGTAGGAAGTCCTCTTTTTATGCTTTGA
This sequence comes from Cibotium barometz, assembly GCF_041138505.1. Classification (NCBI taxonomy): domain Eukaryota; kingdom Viridiplantae; phylum Streptophyta; class Polypodiopsida; order Cyatheales; family Cibotiaceae; genus Cibotium; species Cibotium barometz. Next base: position 3,751,989 of record NC_141075.1, read on the forward strand.
ATGAAATTATTTTATGCGTAATTTTTATAAAAATTTTGCCATAGCTCCGCTGCTATGACTGATAAATCTCAATTTTTCTAAGGGATAAAGCTTATCATTAAGGAAATAATTAGAATGGTCTCTAATTGGATCATCAATCCATAATGGATTGAATCATCAATATGCATAAACTAAAAGCATAGAAAAAAGCCATTAATTTGGCCTCAAGTATAGCTTAATCTTGGATTAAGGAAAAGCTTTATGAAAAGCTTCATTTGGATTGAGAATGGGTCATGAGTATGACCATTTCTTGAGTGAGAGAGAGAAATTACATAAAAACCATTAGAATTTAAACATAAATGGAAATTAACTTCAATAGCATTTATTAAATTAATTTAAAAAATCATACCAATTAAGCTTCTCAAGCTTGAGAGGGGTTGAGAAGAGAGAAACATTGAGAAATTATAGAAAAGATCAATATTCACTAATTACCTTACGAATTGCTTGATTCTTTGTTCACGGTAGAGGCCCCCAACCAATCAATTGGTTAAGTATGTTGATGGAGCCAC